>NW_024063140.1:0-711293 GCF_006381635.1 Hibiscus syriacus | reverse complement strand
ATGGTAAGAAATCCCGTCAGTCTTCCAGAAAAGACTTTGGATCTAGACCTGAAAAAGTTGTGCGCACCCTATAAATCTTTCTCCCCAAGTCTTTTTGCAATGGTTGAGTGAACGAAAAGTTTCAGCTAATATTGTTGGTGTCGAGTTCACTCGCTTCGGTAGTTGTTCAAACAGTTCCACCACAGTCGCCTTGATGTATTCCAAAGTTTTTGGGAAGATAACCAAGCCGTAGAGACCTAGTGCAAAAATGTCTATCACATTCCATTCATTTGGATAATTCTTGATTAGCTATTTGATATGGGTCCAAGCAATTCCCTCTCTTTTACCCTTGCACTGAATTCAATCAGTTACCCAATTTTCATTTACCCCTGCAACCTTTGTCAACCCATTCTTGAAAGGTTGACTTTTGATGTGCTTGTTATAGACCCGTTCCATTTTGATTCCTTCACAATGTAGTAAAGTAGTATATTCTTCAATTGTGGGCACCATGTCCTCTTGAATGAATGTAAAATAGTTGTACCCTAGATTCTGAAATTGCATTAAGGCTTGAATTAGGGGCTCATTTATCTTGACTTAGAGTAGAAGCGCGATATCACTATACCCCTGGCAGAATTTTTGTTTCTGATCGTTTTTCCAACTGTCCCAAATGCTCCGCAATTCTTGAACATCGTTCTGCTTAAGGCTGACAGAGGCATAACCAACCAGATCTGACACATAGTTGTCTTACAGACTGTCTCACTTTTCTTTCTGAGTCTTCTCTGACCATAGTCGGACCTCTGCGTTTTTCACCTCTTGCATTACAACTCATTTATCCATTAATGTAAATTATTTGTGTTTAACGAACACGTTTTGTGGATCAATCACCTCTTTTAAATGATGTAAATGATAAAATAACAAAAAAATGAAAGGGAAACAAGTTAGTAAGATAAAAATAATAATGAAAGTAAAAATTCCTACCCCGCATGATATCTACCCCCACATGCTTTTATTTCTTACCCGGACATGATTTCTATACCATATATTAATTTTTGAGCAAGCCATAACCGCATATTTTTCTAATTCACATGCTTTGAACATAAAATAAAACAGGAAATAACTCAAGCATCCTAGGTTTTGAAATGGAGTTTCGGGGTGGGCTCTAATTCCTTGTAGTCTCCTGGTTTAGGTTCTAAAGAAAGGGACCCGAGTTCTCCTTGTTGGTGCCCTCTTGGGCTTGTCAGACCCTTAGTCCTAAGCCCATTACAAGCTTATGTGGACCAAGTTAAACTTGAGATGACACATTCCCTTATGTATGTACGGATAATAAATTCCCACGAAGACATAAGGTATATGAATTTCGAAGGTTACTTGTTAGGCCTATACGGAGAATAAATTCCCACGGAGGCGTCACTTTTACCCCCACTTACGAAAGGGTTTAGAGCTCGTGAATAGAGCCTTAGAGTAATTTTTTAAAAGCTGAAATCATTAGAAAACATCAGTACGACTATTTATTTGAAAAATAATAATCAGAGGTAAATAATAAGGATTGAAAAGTTAAATTAAAATTCAAACTTATAACTTTCTCTTAATAAGAGAACCAGAAATTGATTTTATCCTCACTCACTTACATGTCCCTAGTGGAGTCGCCAAGCTGTCGTAGTCGTCTTTCGACAGGACCTGGAATAAGGTCCTGACCTAAATTTGATGTAATGGAGCCGCCACCGATTATTTAAAATTAGGTTCATCAGATACATTAATGTACCATTTTATCTGATCTGCATTTTTACCATAATTGAATCGGCTTCGGGAGTCGATTACAGTCAGGGAATGATTAGCACCCCTGTATTACCCTTCCGGTACTAGTTTAATTTTTTGATTATCTTAATTGCGAAAATTTAAAGTTAAATTAAAATTTAAAAGTTTGATCCAAACTACTTACCATTTGAGGATTTGAAATTGACCTAAAAATATAAATCAAATCAGTTTTAATTATTAAAGTAAAAAAATAAATTAAGAAAACATAAAAGAAAAGAAAACTTTAAATTAAAAGGGTTTAAACGCAACAAATTTAAAATTAAGGGCCAAATTGACAATATTTGGATACTGCAAGAAGAATAAAAAGTCAGGAGAGGTCAATTTACGAAATATAAGAAAATTGAACAAGGATTAAATTGAATAAATTCAAAATTCATAGGAAAATTTACAACAGGTGACCAAAATGAATTATGCATCAAACGTTCAGAGACTACATAAATAATTAAACTATTTGCTAATTACCTTTCGGTCCCCTATAAATAGCCCAAAAATTCTAAAAATTTCATTTCATTTCATTTCACCCAAAAACCAATTCTCTCTCCCCTCTCAAAACTCTCCTAATCTAAGCCTCACCGACCAATGGCCAGTCCAACTCCGACGAGGCCCCCCACCGTACCGCCGCCACCGACCGCCACTCCAGCCACCACTACCGATGGCCGAAAAGCCCAAATTCACCCGAAAAGCTCCTCTCGTCCCCGTAAGTTCAAAACTGAGGCTTAAACCCCTAAAAATACCCCCACCGGCATAGATCTAAACGTAAAGTTTGAAACTTTACCTTTTCCGACAATGGTTCTTCATTTTCTCGGCTATTTCTCTTCTCTCGAACCAAACCGATGCAAGCACTAATGATTTTTACTTTTTTTATGCTTTCAAATGTTGCAATTGGTTGATTCTCCTTTTTATTTATTATGTAGTATTGTTTTTTTCTTCGTATCTTGCTTGTTCGACTTGTAGGGGCTTCTATAACCATGCTCGAAATGATTTTTCGGGGTCAATCATATTTATTTCGGGGGTCATTTACCCTCATTTCCCGATTTACTTGAGGTTGAGGGCTTCGATTTCATCTCATGTTGCTTTAGTTTGTTGTGATTCATTGTTTGCCAAAGATTTTAGGGATGGTTCAGTCTCGGGTGCTGTGATTTTTCGGATTCCGGTGCCAGAAATCTAGGCCTTGTTGTTGCTTGGTTCTCTCGCCAGTACGTGGTCCCCACAAGCTACCACCATGTGGCGCCCTCTCTAAATATAAAACCCTAGTTTGATTTTGGGCTGGGTCATGCCCCTTATCGGGTCTGCTTTCTTGGGTCAGGCTAGTATGGCCCGGTTTGACTCCCTTTGCTAGGCTCGAATGGACTTTTGGACCTGAAAAACAAAAACGAAAAAAAATTAATAATAAAAAAATGAATAATATGAATTAAATTATATAATGTTATATTTTCAAAAAACAATATGTTTTCAAAAACATTTATATATGCTTTCAAAAATTATTTTCAAAATTATATAATATATGTTTTCAAAAGTTTTTTTCAAAAATATATATATGTTTTTCAAATTATATAAGATATGTTTTCAAAAATTGTTTTTTTAAACTATATATTATACGTTAAATTGTTTTTAAAAACTATATAATTTATATATTTTTTCAAAAATTATTTTTAAAATTATATAATATATGTTTTCAAAAACTATTTTTAAAATTATATATTATACGTTTTCAAAAAAATATTTTTTAAAAAATATATAATATATGTTTTTAAATCATATTTTCAAAACCATATTATATATTTTCAAAAACCCGATTTTTAAAATTAAAAACGTTTAAATTATGTGTTTTCAAACATATTTTCAAAAACTACATTATATTATAATGTATAAACCCTGGACGAAAATGAGTGACTACATCTCCATAATAAAGTGGCGATCAATTTCCACGTGCTTGGTACGGTCATGGTGTACAGGGTTATGAGCTATGCTAACTGCTGCTTGGTTGTCACAATATAATGTTATAGGTTTTGTATAGGATAATTTTAGTTCTCCCATTAGCCGTTGTAACCACATTCCTTCACATATTACGTGGGACATAACTCGATACTCATATTCAACACTGCTGCGTGCCACAACAGACTGCTTTTTACTCTTCCATGTCACGAGATTACCCCAAACATAGTTGCAGTAACCGCTTGTGGAGCGCCTGTCATTAACAGCATCTTCCCAGTCTGCATCAGTGTAGACGTCTATGCTTCGATTTTCATCTTTCTTGAAATACAACCCCTTACCAAGAGTCCCTTTTAAGTATATCAATATCATGTAGGCAGATTCCAAATGTTTCTCCCTAAATTGACTAATAACACTTACTCCAAAAGTTATGTCTGGACAAGTGTGAGAAAAATAGATAAGTTTTCCCACTAACCGTTGATATCTCCCCCTGTCTACCTCTTCTCCATCCTTATCAGTTCCTAATTTAAGGTTAGGTTTCGTAAGAGCCTCGGCTAGTTTACAACCCAACAGTCCGACTTCAAAAAGTAGATTAAGAACATATTTCCTTTGAGACATTGAAATACATGTCTTTGACCTTGTTATCTCCATTCTAAAAAAATATCAAAGATTCCCCAAGTCTTTAAGTTGAAACTCAAGACTTAAGAACTCTTTTAGTCTTTCAATTTCAATAGAATCATCTCCTGTCAATATTATGTTATCTACATATACAATGAGAATACAACACTTCCCATTATCTGAGTGTCTGTAGAATAAGGTGTGATCAGCTTGACCTTGAATATAATGTCTACTAGTCATTGCTTTTGCAAAACGATTAAACCAAGCCCTAGGGGATTGCTTTAGTCCATACAAGGACTTCTTCAACTTGCATACTTGGCCCTTGCTTCCTTCGAATCCAGGCGAAAAATCCATGTAAACTTCTTCATTTAATTCTCCATTGAGAAAAGCATTCTTTACATCCAATTGGATCAAAGGCCATTCTAAGTTGACAGCAATTGAGTGAAACACTCGAATAGTATTCAGTTTGGCCACTAGTGCAAATGTTTCTTCGTAGTCCAACCCATATGTTTTAGTGAAACCCCTGGCCACAAATCTAGCCTTGTATCGATCAATGCTCTCATCTGGTTTAAATTTTGTAGTAAAAATTGACTTATTGACTTACAACCCACAATCTTCTTCCTAGTATGTATTTTAGATATTTCCCAAGTTTCATTGTCTTCAAGAGCCTTTATTTCTTGCAAAATAGCTTGCCTCCATTTGGTTGACTTAAGTGCCTCTTCTATGTTCTTTGGAGTTTCTACAAAGTCAACATTAGAAACAACGGCATTGTAGGATTTAGACAAGTTTCTATAGGATATAAACCGAGAAATGGGATGTTGAGTGCAGCTCCTAGTGCCCTTTCTTACTGCAATTAGAAGATAGATAGAAGGTGAAAGAGGTGAGACTTCTTCCCCATGGCAGTCCTCGGGTAAAGATATCATTGGCACTATTATTTCAGTCTCTGGCAGCTGATGTTTTGAAAGTATACACGAAGCCGCTGAGTTTTTTCTTGTTGTTTTTTAGAATGAGATGGTTGTTTTTCTTCATTAGTATGGTTAATCACCCTTGTTTCTTGTTTTTGCATAGTGGAGATAGGAAAAATAGGGTCCAAAGCAAGAATTACAGTGGTTGTAGGATTTTCATCAATGGCTGTAGGATTTTCAGCAGGTTTTGTAGTGGTGGTAGGGCTGATAGAGTCTCGTTTTCGAAGAAAGTAACATCAATGGACACAAACATCAGGTGTAAGGTTGGAGAGTAGCACTTGTACCCTTTTTATATAGGTGAGTAACCAATAAAGACACAAGTATGGGCTATAGGATCAAGTTTAGATCGGTTATATTGATGGTTGTGGACAAATGCTTTGAAACCAAAAGTTTTGGTTGGGAGATTAGGAACACGAAACAAGGGAAATTTTTTTTGAAGAGTATGTAAAAGTGTTTGAAAGTGTAATACCTTTGATGGGATTCGATTTATAAGATAACAAGCAGTGAGAAGAACTTCTCCCAATAAATACTTTGGTACACTCATAGTAAACATAAGGGCACGAGTCACGGCTACAAGGTGTTTGTTTTTCCTCTCAAAAACCCTATTTTGTTGAGGGGTGTCAGGACAAGAACTTTGATGTATGATTCTTTACTCAAAAAGATAAGGACTTATGATAGAATTAAAGTACTCTCTCCCATTATCAGTTCTAAGGATGTGAATTTTGTAATTGAACTGGGTTTGAATCATTGAATGAAAATTTTGGAAGACTCTAGAGACTTAGATTTTTTCTTTGAGGAGATAGACCTAACAAACTCTAGTGTAGTCATCAATGAAAGTTATGAACCACCTAGCCACTGTGATGTTTTTTACTCAACTGGCTCCCCATATATCACTGTGGATTAAAGAGAAAGGTTGAGATTGAACATAAGGTTTCAAAGGACAAGGGACACGAGTATGTTTAGACAGTTGGAAAACTTCACAATTCAAGGAACTTATTTTCTTATTTAGAAATAGTAGAGGAAACTGTTTCCTCATGTACATGAAATTCGGATGTCCTAGTCTATGGTGCTATAGCATAATAGAATCTTATTTTGATGTAGATAAGGTCATCCCTTCTTGTGAACTGTTTTTGTTCCAAACATATAAGCCATCATCAACTTTAGCAGTGCCAATCATCTTCCCCGATTCCTGTTCTTGAACCACACAACTGAAAGCAGAAAATTCAGCAAGCACTTTTTCATCCTTGGTAAGCTTGCTAATTGAGAGTAAATTACAAGAAAGATTTGGAACATGTAAAACTTTATCAATGGAAAATTTTTCAATAAGTCTAACTGTTCCCATTCCAGCCAATGGCGAGTAAGATCCATCAGTTATACGAATCCATAAGTGATCATGACAAGGTAAATATGTGTGAAACAAACTTAGATTACTTTTCATGTGGTTGAATGCACCCGAGTCTAGTATCTAGATAGGTTCATGTGTAGTATTTAAGGCAATACCTTGAATAGCTAGTGACCCACTGGCTGTAGGAGTCACAAGTAGTTTATGAAGAGCCTCAAGTTGAGTTTTGGTTAGTTGAACACCCTGAGCATCTTATTTAGTAGTAGATATCATTGATGCCTTGTTTTCTTTCTAGTTTTTTCCAGTATAGCCATGGAGTTTGAAGCATTTCTCCTTGGTATGCTCAACTCGATTACAATGGCTACACCATGGCCTATTTGAACCAGAATCAATTCTAGTCTTGAACCTTTGAAACTGTAGGCCTGTTGAACTAAGAGCAGAGTTCTCGGAAGGACGATGACCAACTGTAGTAAATGGTTTTAGTTCTCTTGTGTCTCCCAACATAATAAGTCAACGTTTCTCTTCCCTCCTTACTTCAGCAAATGTTTCTCCTATGGTTGGTAGTGTGATTTTGCCTAGTATTCATCCTCAGGCCTCATCAAGATCACGATTCAGTCCTGCTGGGAACTCATAGAGATGCTCTTTGTTAAGATGATCCATGAACTTGGTGTGTTCCGAACCCTCGCCCCAATCAGCTTCATAATACATATCTAACTCCTACCATAAGATCTTTAGGTTGTTGTAATATTGAGTGACTTCAAGTGTTCCTTGTCGAATATCTTTCAACTTTAATTTGATCTCGAATACTTTGGAAGCATTTCCAAGATCGGAGTAATTCTCCTTGATTACATCCACATTTCTTTGGCAATTTTGAAAAAAATATACATTTAACTTATATGACCTTCCATCGAATTTATAAGTCAAACCATAAACATTGAGTTGTTAAGCTCCCAAGTTGCATAACCAGAGTCTGATGATTCTGGTCGGGGAATTTCTCCATTAATGTACCCAATTTTCCTCGGCCACGAAGAACCATAAGGATAGATTGTGACCATTGCAGGAATTTTTTTTCCATCTAATCGATGATTTGTGATTATAAGAGATGAGTTAAGATTCGCTTGAGGGATTCTTTGGCTGTGATTTTGAGTTATTCGTGAGATCTCAGTCTCATACAGGGTTTCATTAATATCACCCATGAGAGAGTGAAAACTAAAAAAATGTTTTTAAGATAAGAGACGAATGATTATGATCGAATGAATCCTAAAGCTCTGATACCATTAACACATTTAGGAAGAAGAAATTATTTTGTTTTCTTCTAATCTGAATACATCCTTTTTAAAAATTAGCAGAAAAATAAAAAAATAATAATAATCTCTAGAAATTAATCTATCCCTAAAAATAGTAACTAGATTATGACTAATAGTACAAGGAATTCCTAGAACTAAGGTAGAAAATCTGCTTAATTTAAAAAATTCCAACAGGATCTATAGACAAAGCTAGCCTAAAATGATGAATGGCGCTTTTCTTTCTATTTGTGTACCTGAAAAAAAGGATGTTTCTCAATTACAGAACTTGAAGATCAAACCCGTTTGATTGAAATATAGTCCCATCATCCGAGTAGTTAACCAAAGTAAAAGTCAAAGCATAGAGGATTGAATTCCTTCATTATAGGGGAAGATTGCCCATCTCTACCCAGCCAGTAATGATATTAAGTAGCATATATAAAAGCAAAAAAAAGAAGATGGACTTCAACACAAAACCATAACCATTACCATCCCCTGCATTTTATCAAGCCATTGGAGAATAACTTCTCGACAATATCAATGCAAATTTCTGAAAACAATAATACATTGTTTGTCCCCAAATTTCTATAATATTTCCCAGAGTTTAAGGTGAAATAACTCAGATCGACCTGCAAATAAGGCCAAGAAGATAATGACTACGTGCACTATTTGGAATCTGCAAAAACGAGAACTGTCAAGATATTCCCATCACAAGGTTCATGTGAAAGTCACAGACAACTAATATGTCCAAGAGAACATCGGCAATACCTCTCTGACAGGCTCATTAGCAGAACATAAAGCTGTTAAGCAGATCCATCTGAAAGCATGACATCGCAAACAAGTAGCGGGATTGAGTTGTTTGCATTCCTTCATATAAAGAAAAACTTCACTGATGAGGAACAAGATAAGATATTAATCACAGTGATTGGGAGGGGGGGAGGCTTTGCTTTAATATATTAAAACTCCTTCAAACAATTAAAACAAGACAATGCACATACCCTTTAGAATATGATATGCCAAGTACGCTTGATTGTTATGCAAGTAGCAAGCAGCTAACAACTGCAAATTCACCTACATTTCAAACAAAAGTTCATAATATAGTCTGATATTCGCCGTAAAGAAACCCACAAGCAAATTACAAGAAAATCGAATTTAGAACCTTAGTGTTACTAACTTATCAAGTTCCAATAAAAAAACCTATATCCTCCAGAAAACTTAACGTTGAACGCCAACTTAAGGCTAACGTAATTTTTTTTTTTATAGTTTACAAATTACATTCCAAGTTGAAATTTGGAAAACAACCATAATCAGAAACTAGAAGCTAATGCCGTGAATTAAACAAACAAGAAAAACCAAAAAAATTCCGGGGGAAAATATTAAGAAATCAATTAACCACCAAAAAATGATTGAAGCAATGGTCACAGTGGATCTTGAAAAATCCAACGAACAGTTTTCGATTTCACTCATAAACGATTGGAGAACTTAAAATTTCTTACTAAAAAGACCAGAAAAGATTTTCTTTCACCAACCGAAACAGAACAAATTTGAAAACAAAAAAGGAGTTAATAAATGGTTTTCTTTTCTTTTCGAGGGTGAACGAGTGAGTTACCTCGGAAGGGAACTCAGCGCAATGACGTTCGCAAAGGAAGATGGCATTTTTTAACATGAAATGGCGGAGACTGTTTTGAACACAGTCTGTGAGTATCGCTTCCATGGCGCTTTTTTCTTTCCCTCTTTCCCCTTATTGGTTCGATTGAGAAAATTAAAATAAAACAGAAACAACCGGAAATGTTGAGTGAGAGATTTTATGGGTCTCCTTTAGGTTTCAAAATAAGATTGTCACGTGGGCAATTTTTCCAATAAATCATCGATGATCGGTATATTTACCGATCTAACATCAGTCAGATTATATTTCTCGATCTAACACCTGTAGCAGTAAAGCGCGCTCTCTGAACCGCGCTATACGCTGATTTGGCGTCACGTGGGTATAAATCGCCCCTGCCCCGCGATATACGGTGATTTGACGCCACGTGGGTATAACGTGCCCCCTGATCCGCGCTATACCTGCGTATCTGACACATGGGGTATAGCGCGGTGCAGGGGGCGCGCTATACCCCTAAATACCCGGCCCCTCACATCTCAATCCTCCCTATAAATACCCCATTCTCAATCACTTTTATCACATCAAATTCTATAAATTTCTCTCAAATATTTTCTCTTTTTAAGGTATATTTTATAATATTTTTACTATTATATATTTACTTTATTTAATATTTTACTAATATAATTCTTTTGCAGATATATAATAGAAGACAGTCTACTTCGCTCGGATGGAAATCATATATCTCTACACTTTGCTGATACGGTAACATTTTAACGTTTTATTTTAAATTAAATTATTAGTAATATTTAGTTGATTTATTTAATGCATGATTATTAGATTAAGAATTAAATATCTCGATATTTTGCTGATACAGTAACATTTTAACGTTTTAATTTAATTTAAATTATTAGTAATAATTAGTTGATTTATTTAATGTATGATTATTAGATTAAAAATTAAATATCTCGACACTTTGCTAATACGGTAAGATTTTAACATTTTAATTTAATTTAAATTATTAGTAATAATTAGTTGATTTATTTAATGCATGATTATTAGATTAAGAATTAATTTTTGTAATTATTTATTTTTAGGAGAATGATCGTGTATTAGATCCTTTTATCAAGAATCTTAAGTTAGTGATACCCAGCCGTGTCTTGCCATATTTAATAGAGGTTGGATTCGGTTACATAGGTAGATATCAGGGTCACTGTAAGATAGAGCCAGACCTGATTTTTTCCTTAGTAGAGCGGTGGAGGCCGGAGACCCACCTATTCCATCTTCCGTGCGGAGAGTGCACGATCATGCTTGAGGATGTTTCTATGTACCTGGGGCTTCCAGTGGATGGAGATGTGATATCGGGGATATCTTCCGGTTCTTGGACTACTTTGTGTCGGGATAGTCTAGGACGTGTCCCCGAAAATTTTATCAGAGGTAGGATATCGTTAAATTGGTTAGATGCCAATTTTCGGGAGTTGAGCGCAGACGCCTCTGAGGATGAGGTTAAGATGTATGCACGGGCATGCATACTATAGCTGATAGGAGGGTTGCTGATGTCGGACAAATCGCGCAACCTAGTTCACTGCATGTGGTTGCGACATCTTAGCGACTTTCGTCTCGCCGGATCATTCAGTTGGGGCTCGGTAGTTTTGGCTTTGCTGTACAGGGAGATGTGTGGAGCCACTGACTATAGACGTAATGCTATCGGCGGATATTTCCTGCTGCTGCAGTCTTGGGCATGGTATCGATTGCCCTTTTTATGTCCCGTTGTGAAGAACCCATTCGTATTTCCACTACTTCTGAGGTAATTATAAAACTGATTTTGTATATTAATAATTTTATACAGCGTATAACAAATTTTTTTCCTTGAATAGGTGGTCTACTGATAGGAAAAATCATCACGAGCTACCTGATGATTTAGAAAAAAATTAGGGTGCTAATCGATCAGAAGGCTGGCACACAGGTATGAATTTTAATGTTTAAAAATCGATTTTAGATTATAGTTATATAATTAGATTATTATTTTGATAAAAATTATATATTATTTGTTTTAGTTTGAATGGGTGACATATTCTACTGATGATGTGAGGGCGGTGATCCCACCTGAGTTGAGGGGTCCATCAGATGTTTGGATGGCGATGATCCCTCTGATCTGTTATGCGACCGTCGAGTGGCACTCCACTGATCGCGTGCTCCGGCAGTTTGGCTGTTTTCAACCAATTCCGGAAGCACCTCGCAATATGGACGAGTTGCATAGCTTAGATAGACGCGGCAATACAGATACAGATTGGCTGGTGAGGTATCATAAGTGGGTCGTGTTATGGGAGGATCGACATCGGCGCCTTCTACGTAGAGAGCCCATTTTTACTGACTTCTTGATGTATGCTGAGGATTATTATGAGTGGTTCAACAGTAACGGGAAACTGTTTCTACTTCCCGATGATGCACGAGGGTAGACCTTTCCACGACGTCAACAGAGACATTCACCGACACAGCATCATCGTCCCCTGACTCGTGGACGGAGAGCAGGTGCTTCCGGTTCATCCTCAGCTGCACCAGCAGGACCTTCCCAACAGCCACCGCAGCCAAATATGATGTCGCAGCCATATATGATGTCGTCATCGCCTTTCCATTACCAGATGCCGCCACCGCCGCCTTCACCTGGTTTTATGACCCCGCCACTGCCACCGTCACAGATGACCCCTCTTGGAGGCTATTATGGGTCTATGTTTACATATCCAACTTGGGGTTCATATGCTAGATATTTGGCGGGTTCAGCCTCATCACCCATGGCCGCAGCACAGACACCTCCTGTACAGTTTTCACACTCAGCGATGTCTGAGTTTTCCCATTTTTCGCAGGCCGGTGGGATAGTCAGTCATACACCTCCAGGGTCCTTATTCTATGGAGGTGCTTCATCGTCATCAGCTCCTCATCAACCTAATGTACCTACTCAGGACAACAATGACGACGATGACGATGACGACGACGATGATGACAGCGAGGAGTCAGAACCAGTGATACGAAGAAATCCTCCTCGAGACCGATAGCCACCACCCTGCGAAACACATTCGCGACGCAGGCATCGATAGATTTTTTTTATTATATTTGTATTTACTTTATTTTGTTTAATTGTAATTTTTTATTATTTCTCATTTAATACTTACTTTATTTTGTTAAATTTGTTGGGTTTTTTTTAATATATTTAACTTAATTTTGTTTATTACCATTTAATATCAGTTATTGTAATTTGGTTATCATTTACCATTTAATTCTTATTGTAAGTTTGTTGTATTTAAATACCAAATTGTTATTAGTTTGATAAAATTTAATGATTGTGTTCGTTTTTTTAATCTTTATCAGCGATTATCGAATGACATTAACTTGAAGTAAATACAAATTAAAATACAATAATTATTATTTAATAAACAAATACATCATTTCCTCATCAATTGTTACTTAATGATAACAGAAGTGGACATGTTTTTCTAGTGTGTCCTGGGTTTCTACAATGGCCACATCTTCTGTCTTGTCTAGATCTTTCTCGAATATCCATATCGCAATGAATTCGATTGGATTTTGGACGACCACGCTCCCTCAATAAACTCGAATTTGGTACAATCGGAAGCCAATCTTAAACCTCATCAGGGTCTTTGTCATTACCTATGGGGGGAAACTCAAATTTGTATACCTTAAAAACTTCAGATAGTAGGTATACGGGATCCACAAAATGGTTATAGTCTTGACGTGTATGCGAGCAAGCTGCTATCACATGAGAGCATGGATACTTCAGAGCTTGAAAAAATCCGTAGTCGCACGTTCTGTCCCTTAGATTTACTCTTAACGACACAGCTTCAATCCCTTGAAGAGGTCGCGGCAACTCTGTGACACGAAACATTTCATGCCTTCTAGAGAAGCTTGTTACAGACATTCCATTTGATGCATCAATTTTTTTCTGTAGATTTGCAACTAATCTAGGGTGATAGACATGACCGTCTTGCATCCATGTTTGAGCTTGTCCCCCGAGCTTCGCAAAAAGCGCCCCCAAACGAAAATATGTAGTTTTTACCAAAGCCGCTACAGGTAAGTGACATGCACCCTTTAAGGTTGAATTGATTGCCTCAACCAAGTTGGTCGTCATGTGTCCATATCAATATCCACCATCATATGCGTTTTCCTCATTTCTTTATCGATGAGGCTGATGTAATCGTATCCTTTCTCGTTCTTCGCCTGCAAATCTTGAAGCATTGATTCAAACGTTCGAGGAAGTAGTTCCTAACCTGATCAAAAATGTATAACTTACTAACTTGCTTTCTTTGCAAAATTAAAATGATCAAAAAATGTATAACTTACTAACTTGCTTTCACTTACCCATGCGCACAATTAATTGACTCTCATCATTCTTCTTGTACCTTCCATGATAGTTCGCAACAATGTGTCGGAGACAATACCTATGTTGGACAAAGGGTGGTTGCAACATTGGACCCAAAGACTCCATTGCTGCTTTGATACCAGCTCCGCGATCTGAAATGACACAAATTTTTTCTCTCGTGATAACATGTGCACGTAAATTTCAGAGGAAAAAAACCCAAGAATCTGTATCTTCTCCTTCGACAAGAGCAAAAGCAACTGGAAGAATGTTGCGATTGCCATCTTGGACAACTGCCAATAATAAAACTTTCTTGTATTTTCCATACAAGAAAGACCCGTCGATCTGGACCACAGGCTTATAGTATTTGGCAGCATTAACGCACTGTGGGTAACTCCAAAAAACCCTGTAGAATTTGCATCGGAGGTTTCGAAGTCCACAATTGTCCCAGGATTCAACGTCCGCACCAGCCTAAACCAACCTGGAAGTTCGTTGTAAGATGCATCTCATTCGCCATGAAGTTTGACAATGGCATTTTGTTTTGCCAACCAAGCTTTTTTATAGGAGACGATGTACCCATACTGCGATTGTATAGCTGAAATCAACACTGCAACAACTATATGAGAGCTTACTTTTACCATGGGCATGATGGCTTGGCATATCACTTCAGAGTCCAAGTTGGGATGATCTTGGTTGACCCCTCCAGCACAACATGTGTGAGGACCGTTGTATACTGTTAGTTACCATATGTTGTTTTTCCTCTTCATTTTCGATATGCGAACCATCTAATTGTATCCGTTTTCGCGTCGGGCACAATAGCATACATATTTTTCGATCGTCGATCGGTTGACTCTGGACTGAACAAAATTATGGATATTGTAATTTTTGATAGCCATCATCGCTTCTTCTTTGATTGAAAACTCCATGCCTAAAGATAACTCACCATTATTTATTGATGAGTAATATCCATAGTACCGAGATGAGGCATATCCGCAAATTCTGGCCCGTACATTGCACCATAATCAGCTTCATACATTTGTGCAGGAGGGTCAGTTTGTGCCACATTTCCTGAAACTTCATCATCATCGGAGTTGAATTGCGGTGATTCTGGGTGAATTAATAGTCCAGTCTCAGCACCATCCGCACCAGGCTCACGAAGCGGTTCTTCTGGTGGAGATGATGGTTCCTCCATGCTCTCCACATTTAGGTCGAAGAACCTACTACTTGCACGCCTTCCCCTTGAACTGGAAGGCATATCGACATTGAGATCGAAAAAGCTCGCAGTCGAATGCCTCCCCCTGGAGCTTGAAGCTATCGTGTCAAATGGAAACTGCACAGATGGTTGTGTCGATGGCATCTCCATATGGTCAAAGAAATTTACAGATGAATGCCTTCCCCTTGAACTGGACGTGGTGTTGCCATACGGATTGTTCATGGACCCACCTTGGTACATATCGTAAGGAGTTACGGATGAATGTCTCCCCATTATGGCATTAAAATCATTACACATTATTGTAGTCGGGCTGTCAACTTGATCAACTTGTTCAGCCAGCCCATAGTGTGAGCTTAAAGATTAACCCCGAACAGCACGCACTTGAACAAAATATGCATACATCTCAATAGCGGCGTCTGAATAATTACTTTGAGCTTCAACCATCATTTGAACATCATCATTGTTCGAAAGTTCGAACGATGTATAAGTTAATGGAAACAATGATGTTGGAAATCTGTACTGCAACGACGACATTCTTCTATTACTTCCAACATGAATCTTCCTCGAAATCTTCGTTATCAGCTCCTCAAGAGTTATGTTTCTCTTAAATGATATTTTAACACGCTCATTTGATAGGAAAACAACGTCGGTTTCATCTTCTTGAATTTCACCATCATAATAAACAATAGCTGAAAGTCGCGTCATTCTTTGAGTTTAAAAGTGCGGTAATATTATATCTATAAAAAAAATAACTTAAACAAACCTGATTAAATAAATTATATATAAACGAAAATATAACACAAAATGTTTTTTACACATCAACGTAAATAATTTAAATAATATAATTTTATGTTATTACCTGCACCGTAAAATTATTTCTACGTATGCTCCCGCTTTTCAATTTTACAAACATAAAAATTAATTGGAAAATAATTAGTATAATATTTTTTTCAAATAATGATAATAAACAATAAGTATAATTAAAAAATTATAACAAAATTACCTTATAACGAAAAATCGTACGAACTTCTAAATCAAATATGAGAAGATTGCCAGAATTATTACTCGTTGACGGAATTGTTGTATTAATTTATAAGAGAGGAAAGATGCATGATATGTGAGGAGAAATGCGGTATTTATAAATATATAAGGCGCGGTACCGGCACCGCGTTATATGTAATTATTATATAGCGCGGATCAGGGACCGCGTTAAATATAATTTTGGTACGACGTATAGCGCGGCCCCCTGATCCGCGCTATACCCCTACGTGGCATATAGCGCGGAGCAGGGGCCACGCTATACCCCACGTGTAACCCAGTCAGCGTATAGCGCGGTACAGGGGGCGCGCTATACTCCACGTGGCGCCAAATCAGCATATAGCGCGGTTCAGGGGGCGCGCTTTACTGCTACGGGTGTTAGATCGGGAAATATAATCTGACCGATGTTAGATCGATAAATATACCGATCATCGATGATTTTTGAGGAAAATCGCCTGTCACGTGCTTTCTACTCTTCAATATATATTTTTTCAAATTCAGTTCTCACGTGATATTGTTTTGGGTTCGGTTAGCAATTCGCCAATTCGCTTATATTGTAAACAGCCAAGATTTTTTTTCCTTTAATAAATTAACGATTTTTTTTAAGTTATAACCTTCTACCACGTACCAAAATGGAAAAATTATTAATAGTACATGCAGGAATACTTTTCCAAATTAAATCGAGGAGTTTATTTATAATTTATATAAATGATATTTGAAGTTGAAATTTTGGATTTATTTTTAAATTTTATTAGTTTGAGGACTACATTAGAGAAAAAAAGAACTTGTGTTTTAGAGAATGAACTTGTGCCTCTCAAACTTATTATCATGGGTCGAATCATAAGAATACAACAAATATTTTTTGTGTTAAACACATGTTTTCTTCAAGTTCTCTTCTAGACTAACATTGGAATACTAGCGCGACTCAAGAGGTTGAAGCTAAGGACAACCATCGAGATAGAGAATGGGATGCACACCGTTGCTCGTAAGTTTGCTTCCAAAGAGATGGAGGTGCCGTAATTCAAAAATAGTTTATGCAATCACTAACACTTTCTTATCATATTCTGAAAAATAGATCTTATATACATGATTTAAAATTATTATTCAGTGCTTTATTTAGTGTTTTAACATTAATTTAAACTGAACATTAATATTTTTGTTTATATTTTCGCATCATTAATTCTATAAAATGATGGTGAATTAATTATTTTATTATAAATCAATAACATTTATAATTATTTTTTTACTTTTTGAAATTTTAATAAAAAATTACGATATATTCAAATATCAATGACTGTTTATTTAATTTACGGCCGAATCCCCCGGTATTAATCACTCTCTCTGTCACTTCGCATTGGACTGTTGATTGGCCGTCAATGGCGGCTCTAGAGACCTCAACTGCTGCCTCCCCGACGTTATACACCAACAACACATTGCGGAACGCTTTCGGCGGCGTTCTTTCTTTCTTCATCCTCCTCCTTATTGGAGTTCTCGTTTTCTCGATCCGTCTTTTCTCTGTAAGATCTTTCATTCATCGCGCTTTCGAAAATGTTCTGATCGATCTGTGATATATAATTTCCTACAACTCATTTTTCTCTCTATTTTTTGCCGCGAAGTATTAAGGGGAGAATGAAGTTAAATTGAGCTAAAGATTGACTCGCATATTTGATATATAGTCATTTTTTATTTAATGATAGTACAATTTAAATCTTCATCGTTTGGATGGTAAGAAAGTTTGAGGAATGTGAATGAAAATGATCTTTTGTTTCTATTTGTTGCATATGGGCTGCTTATGTTGAAAGTATTAAAATAGTTTTCAAGTTTGGTAACCAACTTTGAAAAAATGGTTTTCAAAGTTTGGTAAATGTTTCTTTGAAAATGGTTTTCAAATTTTGGTAAATGTTTCTTTGAAAAATAGTTTTTCAAAGTTTGGTAGATGTTTGTTGAAAAATGATAATAGGATAATCACAATTAATCCCTAGGTTTTAGGGTATTTATAAGATTAAGTCCTTAAGTTTCAACTATAAATACCCTAGCTCATTTAGCTTCAAAATCATCCCAAAAATCATTTCTTTCTCCCAATACTAGAGAGATTTCTTGTGAGTAGTGAGTGTTTTGTAAACACCTGTAAATTTTCTCTCTTAGTAAAAGATCTGCAGCAGTCCGGAGACGTAAGCACAATTGGCTGAACTCCGTTATCAATTTCGGGTATTATTTTTCTGCTCTTATTTCGTATTCTCACTAATCTGACTATAAGAAAATTACTTGTACTTGGTTTATTTCCCAACAACTGGTATCAGAGCTTTTGAGTTGTGAATTTTGTCAATTTTTTGCGAGGTTACTATTCAGGGTACTATTCACGTGAATAGTGAATTTCGTGAATAGTGAAATTCGGTCGGCGATACGAGTTTGTCGACGGAGGTGTTCTAATACATAGCGGTTCGCAAAAATTGTCAGAAACGATCCAAACGAAGCCAGATTTGAGTGGGAGCGATGGCTACAGACAAAGGGAAGGTAGAAATTGAAAAGTTCGATGGTGTGGACTTTGGACGATGCAAATTGAAGATTTTCTATACCAGAAAAATCTATATCAACCCCTCTCAGGAAAACAACCAGAGGGCATGAAGAATGAAGACTGGGCTCTTCTCGAAAAACAAGCCCTCGGAGTTATCCGACTGATGTTATCCCGCAATGTTGCTTTCAACATAGCAAAGGAAAAGACCACGACGGGTCTTATGACGGCTCTCTCCAGTATGTATGAGAAGCCATCGACCTCAAACAAAGTTCATTTGATGAGGCGATTATTCAATTTGCGGATGACGGAAGGGGCATCGGTGGCACAACACCTAAATGAACTCAACACAATCACAACCCAGTTGAGTTCAGTGGAAATTGAATTTGATGATGAAGTTCGAGCTTTAATTCTCTTATCATCTTTACCAGACAGTTGGAATGCTACTGTTACAGCAGTCAGCAGTTCATCGGGAAACAGCAAATTAAAATTCGACGATGTTCGAGATCTGGTACTGAGCGAAGAAATTCGACGGAGAGAATCGGGTGAAGCATCAACCTCCTCAGCCTTGCACACGGAGTCCGGAGGGAGAACTTCAGAAAGAAATTCAAATCGTGGCAGATCGAAATCCAGAAGGGGAAAATCAAGAACAGGAAATAAAGATTTTACCTGTTATAATTGCGGTAAGAAGGGCCACTTCAAAAGAGATTGCCGAGCACTGAAGAAAAATACCGGCGCACAGGAATCTGCCAACATGACGGAGGAGACAAGTGATGACATGATTTTAAGCGTCAACAGTCCAATTGAATCATGGATTTTGGATTCAGGGGCATCTTTCCACTCCACGCCATGCCAAGAAATCATGGAGAACTATGTCAGTGGTGATTTTGGGAAGGTTCATCTTGCTGATGATGAAACCTTGAAGATCGTCGGAAAAGGAGACATCCGACTAAAGCTGCCAAACCAGACCACCTGGAAGCTGACAGGAGTGAGACATATTCCTGGTCTTAAAAAAAATTTGATTTCTGTAGGACAGCTTGATGGAGAAGGATACAGTACAACCTTTTCAGGTTGTGAATGGAAGATTACCAAAGGAGCACTCATCATTGCTCGTGGTAAGAAGACTGGTACTCTCTATGTAACCTCAAATTTAGAGAATATCATTACAGTAGCAGATGGTGATGGAAAATCAAACCTATGGCACCAAAGGCTTGGCCATATGAGCGAGAAAGGGATGAAGACACTTTTGTCAAAGGGGAAGCTGCCAGATCTAAAGAATGTAGATGTCGGACTATGCGAGGATTGTATCTTTGGCAAACAAAAGAAAGTCAGCTTTGCAAAGATTGGTAAGACACCCAAGGCTGAAATGTTAGAGTTAGTTCATACTGATGTATGGGGACCATCTCCAGTTCCATCTCTTGCAGGCTCATTATATTATGTCACCTTCATCGATGATTCTACAAGGAAGGTGTGGGTTTATTTTCTGAAGAAAAAATCAGAAGTCTTTGATACCTTCAAAAAATGGAAGGCCATGGTGGAAAATGAGAATGGTATGAAAGTCAAGCGGTTGAGGTCTGACAATGGAGTAGAGTACAGAAATAGGAGATTCAGAGATTTTTGCGCAAACAATGGGATCAAGATGGAGACAACAGTTCCCATGACACCGCAGCAGAATGGCGTAGCAGAGCGCATGAACAGAACTCTGAATGAACGTTCCAGAAGCATGAGGATACATGCCGGATTGCCCAAATTTCTATGGGCTGAAGCTATTAACACTGCAGCTTACCTGATCAACCGTGGGCCCTCATTTCCTTTGGATGGCAGAATATCAGAGGAAGTTTGGAGCAAGAAAGAAATAAACCTTTCAAATTTAAGAGTGTTTGGTTGTATTTCTTATGTACACATAGACTCTGCTGAAAGAAGTAAACTTGATGCTAAGTCCAACAAATGTACCTTTGTTGGTTACGGCGGTGATGAGTTCGGTTACCGGTTTTGGGACTATGAAAATCGGAAGATCATTAGAAGCAGAGATGTCATTTTCAATGAGAATGTGATGTACAAAGACAGGTCAACTGTAGAATCAAGCAGCTCCAATACCACAGCTGAAACAAAGGAATTTGTTGAGTTTGAGCAGATTTCTGGAAATGATGTTCAGATCAGTCCTGAAGCAATTCAAGAAGAACCAGGCACACCGAAACTAAGACGCTCCTCCAGAATTCCTAAACCAACCCAACGGTATTCTCCTTCTTTGCACTACTTGTTTCTGACTGACAATGGTGAACCAGAGTGCTATGATGAAGCAATGCAAGTGGAGGATTCAGTCAAGTGGGAGTCTTCCATGAAAGATGAGATGGACTCGCTTTTGTCAAATCAGACGTGGGAATTAGCTGAATTACCACCAGGAAAGAAAGCGCTTCACAACAAGTGGATTTACAGGATCAAAGAAGAGCACGATGGGAGTAAACGCTACAAAGCGAGATTGGTTGTCAAAGGTTTTCAGCAAAAAGAAGGTATTGACTACAATGAAATTTTCTCTCCAGTCGTGAAACTGTCTACAATCAGACTGGTGTTGAAAATTGTAACTGTAGAGAATTTACATCTTAAGCAGTTAGATGTAAAGACAGCTTTCCTTCATGGTGATTTGGAGGAAGAAATCTATATGAGGCAGCCAGAAGGCTTCATAGAGGCAGACAAGAAAAACCTGGTATACAGGTTGAAGAAGAGCTTGTATGGTTTAAAACAAGCTCCTAGACAGTGGTACAAGAAGTTTGATAGTTTCATGAGTAGCACTGGTTTTACCAGATGCCAAGCAAATCATTGTTGCTACATCAAGAGGTTTGACAATAGCTTCATTATTTTATTGTTGTACGTTGATGACATGCTCGTTACAGGCTCAGACATGCAAGAGATTATAAACTTGAAGCAAAAATTGTCAAAGCAGTTTGCTATGAAGGATCTGGGCGCTGCAAAACAGATTCTTGGGATGAGGATCAAGAGAGACACAAAGTCAAGGACTTTGATATTATCACAGGCTGAGTACATCAACAAAGTACTCTCCAGGTTCAACATGCAAGATGCTAAACCAGTAAGTACACCTTTAGGTGTTCATTTCAGACTCTCCAAAGAACAGTCACCAAAGACGGAGGAAGAACGTGCACACATGGTGAAGGTGCCATACGCCTCAGCGATTGGAAGTCTGATGTATGCCATGGTTTGTACCAGACCAGATATTGCTCAAGCAGTGGGAGCTGTTAGCAGGTACATGAATAATCCGGGCAAGGTACACTGGGAAGCAGTCAAATGGATCCTCAGATATCTGCGGGGTACCACAAACAAAGCATTTTGTTTCAAAGGTGGAGATACGATACTGACAGACTATGTAGATGCTGACTTAGCCGGAAATGTTGACATCAGAAGGAGCACTACAGGGTATGTCTATACTCTAGGAGGAACCGCAGTGAGTTGGGTTTCTCAATTATAGAAGATAGTTGCTCTCTCCATAACTGAAGCAGAATATGTCGCTGTTACGGAAGCTAGCAAGAAGATGGTTTGGCTCCAAATTTTCTTGGAAGAGTTAGGCAAGAAACAAGAAAACAATGTCTTGTATTGCGACAGTCAAAGTGCTATACATCTAGCAAAGAATCCGTCTTTTTATTCCAGGACAAAGCACATAAAATTGCGATATCATTTTATCCGGTCTCTTCTGGAAGATGAGATTTTGAAACTTGAAAAGATCAGTGGAGCTCAAAATCCGGCAGATATGTTGACAAAGACGGTGACTACAGACAATCTGAAGTTGTGTTCAACTTCAGTTGGCATGCTAGAGTAACAAGACTAGAAAAGTTGTTGCATTGATCGAGGTGTGAAGACAGATTAAAATCAGTCTTCAAGTGGGAGATTGTTGAAAGTATTAAAATGGTTTTCAAGTTTGGTAACCAACTTTGAAAAAATGGTTTTCAAAG
Organism: Hibiscus syriacus; assembly: GCF_006381635.1. NCBI lineage: Eukaryota > Viridiplantae > Streptophyta > Magnoliopsida > Malvales > Malvaceae > Hibiscus > Hibiscus syriacus. Next base: position 688,662 of record NW_024063140.1, on the reverse strand, counting down.
TTTGGTAAATGTTTCTTTGAAAATGGTTTTCAAAGTTTGGTAAATGTTTCTTTGAAAAATAGTTTTTCAAAGTTTGGTAGATGTTTGTTGAAAAATGATAATGGGATAATCACAATTAATCCCTAGGTTTTAGGGTATTTACAAGATTAAGTCCTTAAGTTTCAACTATAAATACCCTAGCTCATTTAGCTTCAAAACCATCCCAAAAATCATTTCTTTCTCCCAATACTAGAGAGCTTTCTTGTGAGTAGTGAGTGTTTTGTAAACACCTGTAAATTATCTCTCTTAGTAAAAGATAGGGAAATTACTTGTACTTGGTTTATTTCCCAACAGCTTAGTGATTTGGAATTTTTGTGTCCTTCAATGTTTTCAGGTTATAAAATACGAGAGTGTTATTCATGAGTTCGATCCTTACTTTAATTACAGAGTCACTCAGGTCAGTTTACTCAGTCTCCCATCTCTTTTACAATTTATAGCTGTATTTGTCTGTTTTGTTATTTTTCTCAAATTTTTGGCTCTTAAGTTACATATCAAAATGATATGGTTATCTTGTTGGTTTCAGTTTCTTACAAAGGAGGGAATATATGACTTTTGAAATTGGTTTGATGATCGAACCTGGTAACTGCAAATTAGTAGTTAATATATATTGTTTATGGCTTTAGGCTTTTACTATGTTATTGCCGAGCATTTCTGAGTTAACTTTCCGTTTTGGTATAATCAAGGTACGTACCCTCTGGGGCGTGTGATTGGAGGAACTGTTTACCCTGGGTTGACCTTGACAGCTGGCACCATATGCTGGTATGTTTCCTGAAAATTAACAGGCTGAACCATTCTATTAGATTTCGCTATTTTTTGGTATAAGTTTTCCATTACTTGTGTTTGAATTGTTTTTCTTTCCCTGTTGCATCAGGTTGTTAAATTCTTTAAATATTCCACTGTCCGTGGAAACCATTTGTGTTTTTACTGCACCTATAGTCTCTGCTTTTGCTTCATGGGCAACATACCTCTTGACTAAGGTCTTTATTATGTGTTTAGTTACTTTCAACTGTTCACCTTGAATTTATTTTTTATATTCTGTGGCCTCTTTTTATAGGAAGTTAAGGGTGCTGGTGCTGGACTGACAGCTGCAGCTCTTTTAGCGATGGTAAATTATGGAAGAGATATTTGTAGCATTATTAGAATTCATTATTTGATAATGATTATTTTAAACTTCAATTTTGGACAACAGTGGTTGAACATTATTTCACATGGCACATAGATAAGTAAAACTTACCTTTGTTTTTACTGGTCTGTATCTGTCTCTCTGTTGACAATATTTGGAATTGCCATATCTCTATGTCAACTTACGTTAATGTTTCTTATGGTTGACACCTTATTTCAATTCATTTATGTTCTTATATGCAGGTTCAATCATATATCTCCCGGTCCGTTGCTGGTAGCTATGACAATGAAGCTGTAGCAATATTTGCTTTGATCTTCACTTTCTATCTTTATATAAAGGTTAACTTTGAGATATAGTCAGGATTAATTTACTGGTTGTGAATAGTATCTCATCATTAACAGATAACCTGCTATTTAATTTGCATGGAGATTCCTTCCATTAATTAATTTCAAGTCTGACAATTCTCTTCATTATGGTTATATGCGGACACTAAATACTGGATCCCTGTTCTATGCCACCTTAAATTCAATTGCATACTTTTATATGGTAGGCATGTGCTAACTTTTATCCATGTTCTTGTTTCACTCATTATTTATGTTCTCAATTAATTATTTTGTTTTCCAGGTCTGTTCCTGGGAAGGATACACATTCATTATTAATCTCATTCCGATGCATGTGCTTCTATGTATTGTGACTGGTCATTATTCTTCTCGATTGTACATCGCATATGCTCCTCTTGTAAGTATCTGCATTACTCTAGAAGCTTGAATACCAGTCAAAAAGCAACAGGAATAGGCATTCAGTACACCATCGAAAAATTTCCTTTAGGCATCATATTGATTGGAAATGTGCAAAAAATAATAATATTTTGAACCCTAAATGTTTGAACTTTCTTTATCCGCTATACAGATTCTTGAACTTGTTAGGGCTTGCATTTTGTATAACATTCAGTTTTAACCTTCACTCTTGTCTCTTTGGTTAGAAGCTCATTTACAAATAAAGGTGTTAGTTTTCTCACTTAATGATGGTAGCATGTTTAAATAATGTATCTTTATTTTTCCTTGAATGGAGGACATATATCTTTCTGGAGATATCTACTTGGACTTGATTACAATTGTAATTACAACTGTTTGCTGCAGGTTGTTTTGGGAACATTGCTAGCTGCTTTGGTAGCAGTAGTTGGGTTTAATGCTGTCATTACATCAGAACATTTTGCATCATTTTTGGTAAACCTTTTCCTTCATCGTTTCGCCGAGTAGTTGGCTTGTTTTGTTATTAACTTGTGCTTGCTGCAATTCATTTGTCTTGCAATCTCAGGTTGTTATAGCATTAAAGTATCAAGAGTCATTTATTCTTGCTAGCATTTCATGTCATTGACTGTTCCACTTGAGGAGCTGTTGCTGTATGACGAACTATTGTGTTTAAAATGTCAATGATATTCCTGATTCGTGGAAGTGTTTGTATGCTCTAGAACAAGAGATAAATAGAAGAAAATTTTGATGTTTGAAATCTTAATAACTTAAGCAGTATTCAGATTTCCGAAATACCTCACATCCCCTTTTTGCAATTATTGGTTCATGTGATGCATTTCCGCTCTCCTTAATCCGATTGTGTTCTCCCCACTGCAGGTTTTCATTATTATCCATTTTGTGGCTTTTGTGTACTATGTCAAGGGGATTCTTTCCCCCAAAATGTTTAAAGTTGCTGTGACACTTGTTGTATCTGTTGGCCTGTAAGCTTTCCTTCTCTTCTGTTTCTGTAGCTTTTTCAGGGAAACATGAATTGATATGCTAATGGCAAGTGGCAACTAGGAACAAACTATAATGAATATTTTGTGATTTAACTTTCTTATTAATTAATTGAGCATACAATGTGATTATATTCCATGCGGATTTGCTTGGTAAATTTACAGATAACCATACAACTAAGATGCAGAAATAAATAAAGTCACATCGTTTCTGTTCTCAGGGCTGTGTGTTGTGCTGTGATAGCTGTTCTTATAGCATTAGTAGCTTCCAGCCCAACAAAGGGATTGAGTGGACGAAGCTTAAGTCTGCTTGACCCGTAAGTACTTGAATCATTTTAGTATATTATATGTGACTGTTTTCTGCATTATACTGCAAATTAAGTCAAGTGGTAGGAATTCTAATCAATGATAGTGCAGTTTGATACATATTGCAACTGAATATCTTGACATATTTGTTGAAACGATTTTTTTAAAATGTGAAATTTTGAAAATCACATTAATTTTTAATTTACCTCTTTCAATTGATTTTTAATTTAAAAACAAATACGATTTAAAAACCTCTCGTTTTGAAAAATTTTGGATTTCCTTTACAATAAAAAAAATACGGCTCAAAGAGTCGCCACCAATCTTTGATTAGAGTGTGATTGGGCACCCAAAAATGTTTGTTATTTTAAATAAAAATTAATTTTAATTAAAATAAAAAAAAATACGGCTCAAAGAGTCGCCACCAATCTTTGATTAGAGTGTGATTGGGCACCCAAAAATGTTTGTTATTTTAAATAAAAATTAATTTTAATTAAAATAAAAAATTAAAGTATGCGTTACCAAAATCCGAGTTCGGGAGTCGGTTACGTGCAGGGAAGGATTAGCACCCCCACAACGTCCTAAAACGGTACCTAGTCGATTAATTTGCGTCTTTGCAATGAACTTTACAAATTCGAATTTAATTTTTGATCCCGTAAAACAAAAAAAAAACATTCAAAAGTACTCAAATAAATTAAATTTAAATTACCAAGTCGTTTTAGAAAGATAAAGAATGTTCGATTATTTACAAATATCGAGACCATATCTTAAAAGCTATAACAACCTTTTCTTGATAAATTTAAATAAACGAACATTTCCTTTTCTTTCGTTCCCAAATTTTAGGTGACGAATCAATTTTTGGTTTCACTTTCGGGATACACTTTTAATTTAAAATGTTCATAACGGCCCTCTAATCAGTTAAGACATGCCACTCAAGACAATTTTAAATTAAAAGGGTATTACCCTTAGTTCGATTATGTAATAGGTCGAGTTATGCACGTGAGACTATCATGCAAATTATGCAAAAAGTGGATGTCATGCCAAAATTAATTAAACTAAATTAAAAATATCATACAACGTGACATACAAAAAAAATTATATACATACATTTAAAATTAAAAATAGAAACAATGCATATTAACATATAACGTACAAATATGACTCAAATATAAAACAAAAATTTAACATATTAACATGTTAAAATAATGACTAAATTTAAATATATGTAAAATTAAACATACAAATCGAAAATTAAACCAGGGATAAATAAAAACACGCATAAATATAAGGGATTTAAACATGAATAATCTAATGAAATTACAACTAAAATTAAAACTGGAAAAATAACGAAATCAGGACAAACACAAAAGGTTAAATTCGAAAGCAATCCTAAAAGTGACTAAAGTGTAAATATGAGGCTAAAGTACAAGGGCACCAGAGCAAATTATCCTAACATTTAGGTGGCTGGAAATTAATTAACCAAAAATATTAATAAATAAAACCTAAACTAAGTAAAAAATCTAACCTAATTACACCTACCCAACATCATGTTTCACTTTTCAGTTTCCCTAGCTCACGCCTCACTCTTCATTTTTCTTTTTCAACACTCTCCCTCTCATTATCACGCAAGCTACAGACCAGCAAAGGAAGCCGACTTCCGCTCTTCCCCTTCAACCACCATCGCTGCCACTCCCTCATTTGAACACCGCCGCCGTCGCTCGGCCACCATAAACGCCGATTGGCCACCGTGATGGCCAAAGAGACCAAACAACACCTTAATCAACATAAAAAACTTTGTTCTACTCTCCTAACCTTTCTCTTCTCTGGTTTAAGCCAAAAACAAGACTAAGGCCAACATGCAAAACCCCCTACCCCTTAAAGAGGATCGATTGTTCAATTTCCTAGCCCCGATGGCAAGTCCCTGTCAACGAGATCACTAACAAAAGGTAAACTACTCCCATCTTTTCCTATATTTTGGTTCGAATCAAAGAGATGGTTGCAAAGAAAAAACGTAAAAGGGAGACAAAAACTACCTCCCAAAAGAGATTCCTTTTCTGTTGTAATCCTTTTGTTTTGAAAATGATGAGAATTTTACATGAGTTGTTTCTTTTTCTATTTTGTTCTGGTTTCGAGATAAAGAAAATATGGTTGTTGGAAATGCAGAAGAAAGAAAACATTTCGAGAAGTTTTTGTTGTGTATCTCTTTGCTATGAATTTTACAGGGGAACAAATGATGGAGGAGAGGCCTTCCTTGCTTTCTACTTTTTCTTTCCCAATTTCGCCGGCGCCCTTACAACGCTCTCAACCAACACTGCTGTGTGATGAAACTACTACCAGTCGAGCTTTTCCTAAAACAAATTTCAATCTAGAACCGAAGCATAACAGGTATATCGAGACTAACTTAATATTTCTACTTGCTTCGAATAAAAAAACAACAAATATGCGTGCTCAGTATTTATAAAGTATAAAGAAGATAACATGCTTGTATTGATTCTACTGCTTTTCAGAAGAGTAAGCTGAATCTTTTGTTACACCAATTGATCTTTGAATGTGGCAAAGAAATATCTTACTGCTCTATTGTGTAAAAAAATAAAAATGAAAAATGGTCCCTCGTCCCTCTCGTAATGGTAATGAATTATTATCTCCCCCGTTCTTTTTTTCGTTCCTCTCTGTATAATCTGTGATAGTTGATCTCTAATCCTCCCCCCTTTTCTGGTGGTTAATTGCTTATTAAAAACTGACCCCCCTCCTTTACAGTTTTTTTCTGATATATTAAGAAAACTAAAATCCATATTTTGTTAACTCCCGATAACTACTTTTAGTTTTCCAGGGAGTATTCACGTGGGCTTGAGTTGGGCCTTCAATTGCTCTGCTTCGGGTCTGCTCCGATCTAGCCCGAACAAAAACGAGCATCTACAGCTTCCCCTCTTTGCTCATTGTCGTGCAACGAGAATAGAGCAAAGATCAATAGATGATCAAGTTTGTCTGACCATTAGAACTTCAAAAGATTAATCCGCTTCTCTGCTACTTCAGGATAAGCGAGACTTGAAAAATCTTCAAATAACGGGTTTGCTCCCTATTCTTTTAAGGAGTATAAGACTCGAACAATCTTCGGCAAACGTGTCTGCTCCCTATTCATTCAGGGAGTATAATACTCGAACAATCTTCAATAAACGGGTCCGCTCCCAATCCGTTCAGGGAGTATATAACTCGAACAATCTTCATAAAACGGGTCCGCTCTCTATTCCTTCAGAGAGTATAGAACTCGAACAATCTTCATAAAACGGGTCCGCTCTCTATTCATTCAGAGAGTATAGAACTCGAACAATCTTTATAAAACGGGTCCGCTCTCTATTCCTTCAGAGAGTATAGGACTCAATCTTCAACAAACGAGTTTGCTTCACTACTCTTCCGTGAAGGCTTATAGATGATTTGCTTCACTACTCTTCCGTGAAGGCTTAAGTTTGAATTGTTTCGAAGGTTCAACCTGGAAATCAAACATTATCAATCGTTAATGTATGTTTGAAAATATTATACTCAAAAATTTAGAATTTGATAAAATTTTTGAAAATCCATCTCCATCGCGAAAACTTGTCTGGAAACCATTGGATACGTGAATCTACTTTGGCTTAGTTTTCATCTAAACATCGTTCTTTTCAAGATCTCAAAACTAGTTATCTTCATCTCAATGCTTCAATATCTTCAATCTTCAACTATCTTTGGGAAACCTGTAAATGCTTAAGTCATCATGTAATTATGAATGCCATGATCCTATTCATGCCTAAAATGTATGCAATTATGCAATTTAATGCATTTTCTTCTTCGAAAGAACACTGTCTCATTTTGATCTCAATGGAACTCAGATTCATCTTGGGCACAGAAGATTTGACCAGTTCACCCCAGTTAACAATCTCAATTCCATATCTCTCGGCTTAACAGGACCTTGACTCCTTCCTTTCTTGAAACCTGCCAGTACCCATGACCAACTTCTTGATCAATGACAATCTCTTTGGGTCTTCTTATCATGGCTGAAATTTTCTATGAATTCCAAGGTTTTAGCTTCTCGTAACCACACAAGATTATATGTTAAAACCATTGTCAGCTTCAGAATACCTGTATTTTCCAAAACCTTTTGCACAATAATACAAAATAATCTTATGTACTTCAAGTTAAGCTATATGTTTTAACTTTTCAAAATAAGATGTTTGCAAAAGGGAGATTAACAAGAAAAGACATCTCTTTATTTAATATAATACAGAGAATTTTTAGGTAACTACATGGCAAACTTTTAACTGGGAAAAACAAAAGAACAAAAGAATAGGCGTCTTCAAATATCAATAATGCAAATGCTTTTGAACTGGCACGCCGTTAGAATGACTCGAGTGTAGCTTCTGTCGAAAGGATCTCCAAAATTGTGATGATGCTTAAGAGTATGAAGCTACTTCTAAACTCCCAAATCTCCATCATTGGATGCCTTAAACCAGTATTGAATCTCATGTGCATTCAATTTCTCTCTTGGTTGTTTCAATCGAGACTCATTAATCTTTAGTCTCAACCCTGATCACCAACTGTCATTGTTACTACCCATATCAGGAGCTCCTTCTACTTCCAAAATCAATTCAGAACCTCCACTATGCACAAATTCTGAATTTAAACAAAACTCAAGTCGCCCTTTGCGGGTTTTCAACTTGAGACCTCCTTTAGTTTCAAGACGCCCTTTGCGGATTTTCATCTTGAACCCCCTTTTTATTTTTCTCTATTTTTTTCTTTTTTCATCATTTTTCTTTTCTTTTTTCTTCCATTTTCTATTTTTTTTTATTTTTTCCTTTTCATTTTTCATCATTTTTCATTTTTTTCTCATTTTTCTTTTCTTTTTTTATTTTCATTTTTTCATTATTTTCATTTTTTTTTTCATTTTTTCATTTTTTCATTTTTCATTTTTCATTTTTCTTCTTTCTTCATTTTTATTTTTTTATTTTTCTTTTTTCATTTCTTTTTTAGGCGAAATACCTCTTAACAGCATCAGAATTCACTGGATAGGGTAATTCCGATCCATCCATTTCAGTTAAGACTAGAGCTCCCCCAGAAAAGGCTTTCTTGACAACATAAGGTCATTCCCAGTTGGGCATCCATTTTCCTCGGAAATCCTTCTGAACATGCAAAATCCTTTTAAGCACCAAATATCCTTCATGGAATTCTCGAATACGAACTTTTTTACCATGTGCTCGTATCATACGTTTTTGGTACATCTGACCATGGCAAATAGCTTTCAATCTCTTTTCTTCAATCAAATTCAACTGGTCATACCTAGCCTGTACCCATTCTGTCTCATTGAGCTTCACCTCTGACAAAATCCGAAGTGAGGAAATTTCCACCTCAATAGGTAAGACAGCTTCCATCCTATATACCAGAGAAAATGGAGTTGCCCCAGTTGACGTCCGTACAGAAGTTCGATAGGCAAAAAGAGAAAATGGAAACTTCTCATTCCAATCTTTCTAGGTGTCAGTCATCTTCTCTATGAGCCTTTTGATGTTCTTATTAACCGTCTCTACTGTCCCATTCATCTTCGGGCGATAAGTGGTGGAATTATGATGCTTTATTTTGAATTGTTTACAGACCGAGTCCATCATCTTATTGTTTAAATTCAACGCATTATCAGAGATAATCCTCTCTGGTAAACCATATCTACAAATGATCTCCTTCTTTAAGAATTTGCATATTGACAATTGGGTAACATTTGCGTAAGAAGCTGCTTCTATCCACTTGCTGAAGTAATCTATGGCTACCAGGATGAAGCGATGACCATTTGAAGCTTTGGGCGAAATTTGTCCAATAACATCCATGCCCCACATTGAGAATAGCCACGGCGCTGTCATTACATGCAACGAATGAGGAGGAGTATGTATCTTATCTCTATAAATTTGACATTTGTGACATTTTTTGGCATAATTGATACAGTTTGTTTCCATAGTTGACCAATAATACCCAAATCTCATAATCTGCCTAGCCATAACATGCCCATTAGCATGGGTACCACATATTCCCTCATGCACTTCTTCAAGAATCAACTTGGCTTCTTTCGTGTCCACACACCTTAACAAGACCTGATCCAGACTTTTCTTTTATAGAGTCTCACCATCAAGCACATACTCTGATGCCATTCTTCTAATGGTTCTCTTATCATTCTCACTGGCCTGTTCCGGATAACTCTGATACCATATATATTGCAAGATATCATAATATCAGGGGTTTCCATCTTCTTCCTCTTCAATATTAAAACAATGGGTTGGATACTCATAAGCCTTTATTTCAATGGGCATCATATTTGAATGTTCGCTCATCTTAAATGCTGCTGCCAGTGTGGCCAAGGCATCTGCCATTTGATTTTCTTCTCTGGGGAGGTAATTGAAAGTTACTTTTTTTAAATTCTTCAATGAATTCCATAACCAACTCACGGTATTCTACAAGCTTAGGATCTTTTGTCTCCCATTCTCCCCTGAGCTGGTAAATTACCAAAGCTGAATCCCCATACACTTTGAGCATTTTTATTTTGCGATCAACGGCAGCTCTAAGACCCAAAACACAAGCTTCATACTCTGCCATATTGTTTGTACACTCAAAATTAAGCCGACTAGTAAAAGGATAATGTTCTCCCTCTAGTGAGACCAAAATTGCCCCGATTCCATGTCCCATGGCATTTGAAGCACCATCGAAGTTCAACTTCCAATATTTACTAGTGGATGTCACTGCTTCTTCTACCGAAATAGCCATTAAATCTTCATCTGGGAAATCAAAGCTCAACGGCTCATATTCTTCCGAAGCCCTACTTGCAATAAATTCAGCTATAACACTTCTTTTAATTGTTGTTTGGTTTACATATTGGATGTCAAATTCAGACAATAGGATTTGCCAACGAGCTAATCTTCCAGATAATGCAAGCACACCCATTAGATATTTCAAGGGATCAAGCTTGGATATAAGCCAAGTAGTATGATACAACATATATTGCCTAAGCCTTCGAGTAGCCCATACCAAAGCGCAGCATAACTTTTCAATGGGTGAGTATCTAAAATCACATTCAGTGAACTTACTGAGATAATAGATAGCCCTTTCTTTCTTCTCAGTTTGGTCACGTTGCCCCAGCACACACCCGCATTGAATTTTCATAAACTAATAAATAAAGGATCAAGGGTTTGCCTGAGATGGGTGGCACTAAGATTGGAGTACTCGAAAAATATCTTTTCGCTGCTTCAAAAGTTCTTTGACAATCCTCACTCCATTCCCCTGAGTTATTCTTGCGAAGAAAGCATAATATGGGATCACACTTTTCCGTCAGCTGTGAAATAAACCGAGCTATATAATTCAATCTCCCTAAAAATCCTCTAACTTCTTTTTGTGTTCGTGGGGCTGGCAAGTCTTGAATAGCTTTTACTTTATCTGGGTCTATTTCAATTCCCTTTTGGATCACTATGAATCCTAACAGCTTCCCAGATGTCACCCCAAAAGTACATTTATTTGGGTTGAGTTTTAGCTGGCATCTTCTTAGTCTTTTACAAAGTTTTCTCAAATTCCTAATATGTTCTTCCTCTGTCTTAGCTTTGACAATCATATCATCGACATAAACTTCTATTTCTTTATGCATCATATCATGAAATAACGTCACCATGGCCCTTTGATATGTTGCCCCTGCTTTCTTCAATCCAAACGTCATTACTTTATAACAAAATATTCCCCATATGGTAACAAACGTCGTTTTTTCCATATCTTTAGGGTTCATCTTAATTTGATTGTAGCCATAGAAACCATCCATAAAAGAGAACAAATAATTTCCAGCAGTATTATCCACTAGAGTGTCTATATGTGGAAAAGGAAAATTATCCTTTGGACTAGCTCATTTGAGATCTCTATAGTCGACACACATTTGAACTTTCCCATCCTTCTTCGGTACTGGGACGATATTCGCCACCCATTCAGGATATTTAGCCACTTTAAGAAACCCGGCATCAAATTGTTTCTTCACTTCCTCTTTAATCTTGAGCAGCATCTTGGGTCTCATTCTTCTCAGTTTTTGTTGTGCCGGTTTACATTCAGGCTTTATTGGCAGTTTGTGGACAACCAACTCTGTATCTAAACCTGACATATCTTCGTATGACCAAGCAAACACATCCTTGTATTCTCGAAGCAATTCTATCAAATCTTGTCGACCTCCAACTGACAGAGTGGTACCAATCTTTACTTCTCTCTTATTCTCATCTGTCCCCAAATTCAAAATCTCAGTAGACTCTTTATGAGGCAAAATCTGCTTATCTTCATTCTTCACCATTTTCAGCAATTCAGAAGGTAGTTCACATCCCTCATCATCATCACAATCCTTGATTTTCCCTTGACATATAGGCTTCTCGAAATCAATATCTGGGTCAGAGTCATTAGCATTCATATTATTGATATCTGAGTTCCTGAAAGAAAAACGAATGAGAAGATATATATACATATATACATATGGAAGGATCTTTTCCTATATAAATAAATAGAAAGAAATAAATACATACATATATATATATATAACAAAGAATGAATGAATGAAATGCATGGGAGAATGTTTTCCATTTGGAACTAATAGAATGCATCTTTTATTGAAAGCAAGAAAAAACAAACAGCTTAACCCTTTACATAAAATCACCTATTGCCCCAGGGTATGAACAACAGGGAGAAAGTTCCAGTGCATTACTCTGTAACAGATTTGTAAACTACAGGCAGTTCTTCCGCGGTCCAATTGTTCAACACGAAGCCCGGCGGTGCAGGATAAATGCCCATAACTCTCATTTTCTCAAACTCACCATCAGTTATAACATTAATGCCTAAATCTCCCAAGGTATTCTCAACCATCGTCTCATTACTCCTTGAATTCCCTTAAAACATATGCCCTCCAGATATGAAAATGTTGCTCAATGGCGGGAAGGTCATGGATTCCCAGCTAAGGTTTTCACCAGCCAATCTGGCCTTTCTCATTTCCTGACTCTTCTTAATTCCCCTCAGCTTATCCCTCGGAGTTGGCTAATACCCCAAACCAAATTGATTTCTTTTAGTAACAGGGCATATTGGATTCACCGATCCTTGTAACTGACTTCCTAACCCTTTACCAACTTTTGATCCTCTTCCAAGGGTCAGCTTGAGTCCCATTTTGGTACAATTTGACAATCTAGGCTTTGGTATTTTCCTACCTTCAGCCACAAACGTAGCATTGACAAACTCCAACGATCTGAAAGAACACTCGACCGCTTGCTCATCCACTTTAATAGACGGAGCAGTAGTAGAAACAGAAGCAATAATGTCCTCTTCAGCGTGAATACATACCAACCTTCCATCAATCACAAATTTCAGTCTCTGGTGCAATGTGGACGGAACTGCACCGGCCTTATGAATCCAAGGCCTTCCTAACAAACAGTTGTACGTAGGCATAATGTCCATTACGAGAAATTCAACTTCATAAGTTGCTGGACCAATAGTTAGAGGAACATCAATCTTGCCCAACACTTCTCTTTTAGTCCCATGGAAAGCTCGAACCACACTTTGGCAGGTTCTCATAAGTGTACTATCTAATGGAAGCTTCTTCAGAGTCACTAAGGGCATCACATTCAAAGTCGAACCATTATCAACCAAAACTCAGGACAACACATGCCCTTTACACTTAACTGTGATATGCAAAGCCTTCTGACTACCAATCATTCCAGAAGGGATCTCATCCTCAGAAAAAGATAAATAGCCGGTCCAACTTTTCAATGGACAACTCTTTCAGAACAAAAGTCTGGTTAAAAACCTTTAACAGAGCATTCATATGGGCCTCTGAACTCAAAAGTAATGATAAAACAGAAATACGGGCAGTCAGTTTGTGTAACTGTTCCACAACATTGTACTCACTGTGCTTCAGAAACTTCAAAAATTCTACCGCTTCACTCTCGGTTACTGGTTCATTGATAACATGCTCATCTTCTTTTATCTACTCATCAACCTTTTTCCCCTTATCAACCGCAATCTTCTTCTCAGACTCTTTAGGTGGATTAAGAGAATAACACCTACCACTTCTAGTAAAGTGTCCCACCTCATCTACTTCCTCATTCTCTTTTGTTACATATCTCATCTGGCAATCATATCTCCAAGGCACTTGTTTATCATCCAGATATGGGAATGGAGATGGAGGTGTAATAACCACTTTCGGAGCTACCTTTTCAGCAACTCGATTCTTGGGAGTAATAATTAGGGGACAACTGGCATTGTATACCCCTTTAGACGATCCTTTTGAAGCATAAATTTTTGCTTCCTCTTCTTCAGCAATCTCTTTAAAGAACTCAATTTCTTTACTGTCCATCATGTCTTGTACCAAAGATAGAAAGTCAGGACATTGCTGAATACTGTGTCCTTCACTGTTATGATACTGACATACATCTCCACTGTTAAACTATTCACCCATCAAATTGGGCTTTAACAATCCTACCTTGACCATCTGGCACCACACCCAACTCATGGGTGATACCACATCACTAACATTCCTTACAATTTTTTTTCTTTTCTCTTCAGTAATCGCGTTAACTCCTGCCCCTGCATGGCTTGGCAACGGATTCTGAGCTATATTCGGATGCTCACTGTCACCAAAGTTGATGACATTCCTCGTTCTCAAAGCTTGGACAACCTTCTTAAACGCAGTACAATTCTCAATGGAATGCCCGGGATTCCCCGTATGGTACTCACACTGAGCACTAGCATCATACCATTTAGGAAAAGAAGGTTGCATTGGTGTCACGTGATACGGTGAAACTACATGCCGATCATACAAAATCTGAAACAATTCCTTATAAGTCATATGGATGGGGTCAAATTGAGGCCTCTCTCTCCTTTGGTCCCTTTCTCCTTGTCTATTGTCATTTTGTGTTGATGACCCTACTCCTTGAGAACGGGAAATAGTGATGTTATTAGAATCGTATTGCCTCACATTACTGACTTCGTTTTCCTTTTTCCTCTTTGGTGGCCTCTTACTAGACTCTCCTCCCTCGAGCTTTCCACTCTTAACCGCCATTTCAATCATTTCTCCCGCCGTAACTACATCAGTAAAACTTTGATAAGGATTACCAATAAGATGCGAGAAAAAAGGAGCCCTTACGGTATTGACAAAAAACATATTTGTTTCCTCCTCTTCCAATGGCGGATGGACTTGCACCGCTACATCTCTCCATCTTTGAGCATATTGTCTAAAACTCTCGTTAGACTTCTTTTCCATTCCTTGCAACATCATCCTGTTGGGCCTAACATCTTTCACATGTTTGTATTGCTCAAGAAAGGACTTAGCTAAGTCTTTCCACGATTTAATATTAGCTCTACTCAGCTGGTTATACCACCGGATTGCCGAGCCAGTTAAGCTTTCCTGAAAGCAGTGTATCAACAATTGATCGTCCCCTATGTATCCGGTCATCTTCTTACAGAACATCGTGATATGCGCAGAGGGACACCTGGTACCATCAAACTTCTCAAAGCCAGGAACCTTGAACTTTGGAGGTAAAACCAAATCCAGAACTAGACTTAATTCCTTTGCGTCGAATCCATAGACACTAGTATCTTCCTTAATGGCTCTGACTTCTCTTTCTAGCTGTTTCCATTTCTCTTCTAGCAGATTGTTTTGGTCCTTCTTGGCTTCTTCATCAAGGTCCGGAACTTGATGATATTGATGTTCTTTCTGATACGAACTAGATCCAGGCTGTACGTTAATAGAAGCACCGACTGGATTAATGTGCATCTTCCCGACATGAACAGAAGTCTCTTGAATGTTCTGAGGTTGTGTTGGGGTGAACCCTGGAGGATAAAGTGAGTCCTCAGTTACAGCTTCCGGCATAGGGTCTTTCCCATGTTCTGGATTTCTTCCTTCCAACATACTCGCAAACTTGGCAAATATCTCCTTTTAGGCATTCATCATATCTTCTTGCATTTTCTTGATTTTATCTTGTAACTCCAACTGAGCCTTCTCAATTTGGGCAAGTTTGTCCTCCATAACTTTCTTCCTGGTTCTGTAGGTATGCTTGGGATTTTCCAATATTCCTCTGTCACAGAGTCCTTTTGTTAATGTTGATGTTTATTAATGAATATTGAAATATATGATTATGAATGAATAAAATGCGATGCAAAAATTTAAATGTATTAAAAAATGCATATGCAAAATGCAGGATGTTGATCCTGGAACGACTCCTTAGAACAACTCTTTATATTAGAACGATGTTCAATTACAAAGTTGAAACATATCACAAATAAATCTGCACCGTCTCTCCTATTTGCTGTACATGTGCTAGCAACTCCACGATCTTCTGGTTCTCTTCAGCCTCGGGATCCAGTTCTTCAGTCACATCAGCAGCTTCCTCAAATAGAATGACCAAATATTGAGCTATTCTCCGCGCGTGTCCTAAGTAACAAGCAATAAGGTCTTCTCTTCGCTTAACTCTCGCCTGAGCTCGCTCCCATCGAAAACGCCACTGTATATCCCCCTCATAAGGAACTATTAATAGCTCTCTTGCTTGCCTCTGAAAATCTTGAACCATGGCTTCAAGCTCACTCACTTGTTTTTTCAAACTCTCAACTTCCCCACGGCTTGAGCTACCTTCCCTGTTTCGATATTGTCGTAATGCAGTCTCTAAACTTGAAATCCTCTCCTTCAACTTCTTGTAACCGCTGCTCTAAAGAAGTTTTTTCCTTCGATAAAATCTTAACTTGGTGTCTGCTTTGCTTGAGCTCTTCTTGACTCTCTCCGACTACTCTTTTGAGGCTCGCCACCTCTTGCTTCAATTCGACAGACTTACTCAAGCTAGAACCTGTCTGAGCTTTTACCATTCGTTGATAAGTTGACCGAAGATCGTCAAAGTCTAGCCGAAGTTGTTTCTCCACTTTTTCAATTCGATCTGCTCTACTCTTCTGAATGTCAATCTTCAATCCCTTTTGATACACTTCATCTTCCAGCTTCTGCAAAGTCATTCTCCATTGTCTCCGTTCTGCTTCGAAATCGCGTTTAGCTAACTCTAATGGAGATGACACCACTATCAACTGTTCTTCCACCGACTGAATATTTTCAGGATTCACCATCGGGATGTTGTCATTTACTCGACCGCTTCTCCACTGCTCGTACTCTTGATATAACTCGAGATCATAAGTGAACAGATTCACACGACGAGTTTGTTTCCAGGCCTCAGTAACCCCTTTAACTTTACCCTTATATTGATCTCGTTTGAATGCAAAATCCTACCCTACCAAGTCCCATGTGGCTGGAATGAACTGCCTTGACCCATACTGTCTGGAAACTAGTAGCGGTGCATACCCAACAGAACTCCATATACCTGGCAAAGGAACCCAATCTCGCTCTCCACATCGGTAAAGTATATCTGAAGAGACATTCCACGAAGCTCGCCATAAAATATCACCATCTCTGATATCCTTGAAGATGACCATCCATTTTTCTTCGGTGAAACCCCCAGGCCATTCTTTAGAAAGAAAATCCTTCAAAGGCGAAAACCCATCTAGACACACTCGTCCTGGTGCCCTTTCAACATGTTTGAAATGACTTAGAATCCATACTAGTAACAAAGACGCACACCCTATAAAGCTTCCTTTTCCCTCGTGCCTACAAGAACTCAAAGATCGGAATGTCTCAGCTAGAATGGCTGGAACAGGATCCACGCGCTTGTCTAATCTTTCAAACAGGTCAATGACTGATACGTCTACATATCCTAGCACCTTTGGAAAAATAACGAGCCCATAAATTCCTAAAGCAAACAAGTCAAGCTTCTTTCTCTTATCAGGGTGATGATCAATTACTTCTTTCAGAGCAGCCCAAGAGACGCACTCACTGTCTCCCTTCTTCTTAATATTTCTAACTACCCAATCTTCACTCATTACGGTCATCAATAGTAATTTCTTCTTAAACGAAAGAGTGACTGGCAGCTTGGTATATATTCTATCTATCTGGGACCTCGGACAACGGACCAAAGCTTGATACTCCTCTATTGTTCGTGTCAGATCCACCCTACCAAATGTGAAACAGCTATAAGCCGGATTCCAAAACTGAGCCAATACTCTAAACATATTTCGATCAATAGGAACATCCAGAAGATAAGGAATATCGCCGTACAACTGATAAAACATCTCCTTATCGGCTGCTTCCCATCTTCCCCATACCTCTTTTAGCTCACTTAGATCATTCTGACGTACGTTGATGTGAGTGTAACCAAATAACTCCGACACATATCCATGCATCACGCTGTCCCCATTAGTCAATTGGGAGTGTTCCGACCACCTCAAAACATCCGCATTGTCCTCAACCTCTTTCTGAACCGTTCGTTTCATATTACTGGCCTTTTATATAGACATCGATCCCAAATCAACACCATGTAATGGACATTGCAATGCAAAAATGAAAAGAAATAAAGCAAAGATAACAAAAGATCAGTTAGTAAACATAAAGCAATTAAGTCGGGATAATAATTTGTTCAAGAATCCTACCCACATGCTGGCTACCCAATCATGCTTTATCAGATCCTACCTAACATGATATCTACCCCCATGCTTTGTTATTCACAAAAATAAATCCTAACCGCATGATATCTAATTCGTATGCTTGTTCGAAAAATAAACCTAACCGCATGATATCTAGTTCACATGCATTTATTTGAAAAACGAAAATAAATGACTCAAAAAAGATTTTCCTTGTGTATTCTCCTCACGGGATTCTTAAGGTTCGATTTTTGTTCAACCTAAGTTCAGGCTCTATGTTCACTATATGCCGGGTTCAGTTCTAAAGTAATAAGTTCTCGAATTGTCCTTGCTGGTGCCCCTTTGGGCTGTAGAACCCTCAATCCTGGCTCATCACAGGCTTTAGGGGATCGAGTTCAATTTCGAGGGAACACACCTCCTTATATCCATACGGATGTGATTACCATCACGAGGACCATAAGACGTGAGCTCCAGGAGCGATCCATATCCCATACGAAGGTGAAAACCACACGAGGGCATAGTCTCTCACTCCTACTTAAATAAGACGGAGCGGGGTTTTAGCTCATGCCATGATAATGCAGTTGTGCAGTGTGTGAGGAAAAGCGAAAAAACAAAAATCAAAAACACTCAAAATCAATTCCCAAAACACACAATTATTCTGAAATCATTTGCAAACAAATCAGTACAACTATTTAATTGTTAATCGAATTAAATCAAAATACAAACAAAACTTATTAAAAACCAAACAATGCATCAAAAATCAAATTAAAACGAATTTATAACTTTCAATTGCAAAGACAATTAATTAATCGACTATCGACCTGACTCTCTAAAAAAAAGTCCCCAGCAGAGTCGTCAAGCTGTTGAAACGATTTTTTTAAAAGGTGAAATTTTGAAAACCACATTAATTTTTAATTTAAAAACAAATGCGATTTAAAAACCTCTCGTTTCGAAAAATTTTGGATTTCCTTTACAATCGAAAAAATACGGTTCAAAGAGTCGTCACCAATCTTTGATTAGGGTGTGATTGAGCACCCAAAAATGTTTGTTATTTTAAATAAAAATTAATTTTAATTAAAATAACAAATTAAAGTCTGCGTTACCAAAATCCGAGTTCGGGAGTCGGTTCCGTGCAGGGAAGGATTAGCACCCCCACAACGCCCTAAAACGGTACCTAGTCGATTAATTTGCGTCTTTGCAATGAACTTTACAAATTCGAATTTAATTTAATTTTTGATCCCGTAAAACAAAGGAAAAAAACATTCCAAAGCACTCAAATAAATTAAATTAAAATTACCAAGTCGTTTTATAAAGATAAAGAATGTTCGATTATTTACAAATATCGAGACTAGATCTTAAAAGCTATAACAACCTTTTCTCGATAAATTTAAATAAACGAACATTTCCTTTTCTTTCGTTCCCAAATTTTAGGTGACGAATCAATTTTTGGTTTCACTTTCGGGATACACTTTTAATTTAAAATGGTCATAACGGCCCTCTAATCAGTTAAGAGAGGTCACTCAAGACAATTTTAAATTAAAAGGGTATTACCCTTAGTTCGATTATGTAATAGGACGAGTTATGCACGTGAGGCTATCATGCAAATTATGCAAAAAGTGGATGTCATGCCAAAATTAATTAAACTAAATTAAAAATATCATACAACGTGACATACAAAAAAATTATATACATATATTTAAAATTAAAAATATAAACAATGCATATTAACATATAACGTACAAATATGACCTAAATATAAAACAAAAATTTAACATATTAAACTATAAATTTGAAAAAAATGTATATTTACATGTTAAAATAATGACTAAATTTAAATATATGTAAAATTAAACATACAAATCGAAAATTAAACCAGAGACTTAAATAAAAACACGCATAAATATAAGGGATTTAAACATGAATAATCTAATGAAATTACAACTAAAATTAAATCTGGAAAAATAATGAAATCAGGACAAACACAAAAGGTTAAATTCGAAAGCAATCCTAAAAGTGACTAAAGTGTAAATATGAGGCTAAAGTACAAGGGCACCAGAGCAAATTATCCTAACATTTAGATGGCTAGAAATTAATTAACCAAAAATATTAATAAATAAAACCTAAACTAAGTAAAAAATCTAACCTAATTACACCTACCCAACATCACGTTTCACTTTTCAGTTTCCCTAGCTCACGCCTCACTCTTCATTTTTCATTTTCAACACTCTCCCTCTCATTATCACGCAAGCTACAGACCAGCAAAGGAAGCCGACTGCCGCTCTTCCCCTTCAACCACCATCGCTGCCACTCCCTCATTTGAACACCGCCGCCGTCACTCGGCCACCATAAACGCCGATTGGCCACCGCGATGGCCAAAGAGACCAAACAACACCTTAATTAACATAAAACACTTTGTTCTACTATCCTAACATTTCTCTTCTCTTTTTTAACCCAAAAACAATACTAAGGCCAACATGCAAAACCCCCTACCCCTTAAAGAGGATCGACTGTTCAATTTCTTAGCCCCGACGGCAAGTCCCTGTCAACGAGATCACTAAAAAAAGGTAAACTACTCTTATCTTTTCCTATATTTTGATTCGAATCAAATAGATGGTTGCAGAGAAAAAACGTAAAAGGGAGACAAAATCTACCTCCCAAAAGAGATTCCTTTTCTGTTGTAATCCTTTTGTTTTGAAAATGATGAGAATTTTACATGGGTTGTTTCTGTTGAGTTAATCGATTGACTGAATCGGCCAAGAGGGGGGTGAATTGGCAATAAAATTTTTGGTGGAAGCTTTTCCAGAAAATTGAAAGAAATTGCACAGCGATTTAGAGTGGTTCGACTTTATCAACCAAAGTCTACGTCCACTACCTTAGCTATCCACACTAAGGATTTTCCAACAAATTCACTAATTTGTTTTTTCTTTTGAGGCCAAAGCGATAACCTTACAACTCCCTCAAGAATATACCCCAATTCTTGAGAACACTCTTTTCTCAAAGAGAAATACAAATTTGCAAACTTACAAGAAAAACCTCACAAGACAAATATGTTTGCACAATTCTAGAACAAAGAAAGAACATTCAAGAATAAATACAATTGAGCACAATAAGTTTCTTGAAAGCAAAATGAATATTGAATGAAAAATAGGCTTGAAATGCTCAAACTTGAGGTTTGATGCTTTCTCTTTGATTCTCTCTTGATTTTAATTTCTTGATGTTTCTTGTTATTGATCAATGGCTTCTAAGCTTGCTTAAATACTCCTTGAATCAATTCTGAACGTTGGTGATAATTAGTGGAGTCAATAGAGCCGTTATTGTGTGAAAACAATTAATTTTATGGTTGGGAGCGTGCATGACCATTATGCATCGGTGCATCAGTGTAAAATTTCAAATATTTTGACCGTTGGACTCCTAGTGCATCGGTGCACTCTAGTGCACCGATGCATGAAGTGCATTCGATGTTTGAAAAATAGCCTGGTGCATCGATGCATGGATTATGCATCAATGCATCAAATGCATTCGATGTTTTAATTAAATCAGAGTGCATCGATGCATGGAGAGTGCATCGGTGCATGGAATGCATTCGATGTTTCAACTTATTCATTGATGCATCGATGCATGGTATTAATACATCGGTGCATGCCTTTGAAAAATTGATTTAAGGCTTGATTTTGGTTCAAAATACTTTGTGAAAATTGTTTCAAAAATAGTTTAAGTACAAATCACAATTTTACACATTTAGTAAGGATTAAAATTGATCTTCAAAGACTTGGAGTAATAATTTGATATTCGATAAATTGAATTGAATATAAATTGTAGAATCATTTGTAAAAATCTTAAAATTCATTTAACTTAATTTGTTATATCGAAATATCAAAAATGTTTTTAACAATCTCCCCCCTTTTTGATATAACAAAACACTTGGGAAATTTTAAGATTTAGAAAATTATTTTTGAAATCAGCTTTTGAAAAATTACTCCCCCTTACTATGACACACATCTTCTCCCCCTTTTTGTTAAATCAAAAAGACTCTATAAAACGTTTTAAACAAGAATGTTTTGAAAAACTTAAGTCAATTGATTTATTAATTATAAGCTGCTAAGATCACAATCAAAAGAGAGGTTAGCCATTAGTTTCATAAATCAATATTCATATAACATGCAATGGTTAATTGGTCATATATGTCTAATAATAATGCAAAAATAAGAAAATTTAACCAAACTAAATATATATATTAAGTTCAAGCATCCATAAATATAAAATAAGTCCAAACATTCAACAACCAATCAAAGTCAAAGTATCCAAAAACAAAGAAACCAGAAATATCAAAATTAATCCAAGTTTTAATTTTAAGAAAGCATGACAAGAAATACAAATCTACTCCATCGGAGGATCGGGAGGAGAAGGATAATGAGCTCGAACTTCAAGAGTCAGAGCATCCATACGATCACACATCTCCCTCTGAAACTCAGTAATCTGAGACTCCATGGAAGCAAATCGTAGATCAAATGCCTCTAAAAAAGATCGGAAATAAGGTGGTGTTTGATCTTCTTGCCGAGCGGGTTCCGGTGCATTAGCTGGATCGTCAATATCTTGAAATATCCCTTGAAGCTCGGGATCAACATTCGCAGCCGGAGGAGGAGGAGGAGCACAAGAAGAACTAGCTCCCGGAGTTTGTTTATTTGGTCGGAAGACCCAAAAACTGGTGCGTTCATCTTGAACCTAATCCGCTTTCTTTAAAGAAGTGAGATTGATTTGATTTTGGAGAGGAATAGGAGTGTCGAGAGAAACGTCTAGACCAAATTTGATAAACATGTTACTAAGTAGACATCCGTAGGCTAATGTTTCAACATGTTTAGAAGGAACAATGTTTACGATGTCTACTAGTTGACTAAAAATGACCTGTGGAAGATTTATTTTGATTTAATTTTTAATACAATATATCCACCATAAATCCCTAGCACGTAGAGTGGAGTACCTACCAGCAGAAGGACGAAACCACCAAGAAATAATAAAATGAAGGAAACGGTCGTGATGGGTTCGAAGGGTACTGACACTAGCATTAGGAGTATAGGGATAAGCCACACCATCATCATCTAACCCGAAATGAGAAGCAATAGTTGCGGAATCAAAAACAATGTACTGTCCTAGAAGATAGGATCTAATTCCGATGGTTCCACATTGGGTTTGATTTTGAATACAGACCGCATTGGAATAGAAAATGCGGACTAATTGGTGGAAAACGATAGGTTGAAGCGAAAAAAGTTTATCAAACTTCCATTGTTTAAGAATTGCGAGGTATTCAAAGTCAATTTTGTTCATGGCTTGAAGTGAGGGAATACGTTCTTCCCGAATTCTATAGGATTGGAATGACTTAATGTATCTATTGTAAAGATCGTTTCTACGACGCTCTGGCATATTGAAACAGGAACTCAATAGGCTACTAGAAGTTTGAGGAACGAGATTAGGAGGTAGAGGAACGGAAGGACGATGTGAACGACTAGAGGAAGTCCTAGGACGTTTAGGATTAGACATGATTAAAGGAAACGAAATAAGGAATATTACCTGCAATTTGAAAACATATGTATGCACAATCAATCCCAAAACTCAATTGAGTCCTCAATATTTCAAGGTTATCTAAATCAATCCTAATGGGAATGTTTTGAAAACTATTAAAAAAATTGATAATCATAATAATATAGTTTTCATGAAAACAAAAACAATTAAATCAAAAATCTTACTATTTTTTTTAAAATTTTCGAAATCCAATTTTTTTTTTTTTTTTGAAAAATTGTTTGTTTTGGAAGAAATTGGCAATAAAATCTTGTTTAGAACCAACAAACAATCAATGCCCGATATAATGTACATCCTAGAACTAATTAAAACTAGTTCTAAAATCATAAATTTGTAAAATAGAGGTTTTAAGAAAAATACCTTGAAAATTTGGATTGAGAGAGATGAGGAGTTGTTTTGCACGATTTAATGATTGAAGCAGGTTTGGGAGTTGAAAAGCTTGAAAATTCCGTTAAAAAATCTTTGATTTTGAGAAAGAATGGAGATTTTAGAGAGAGAGAGACGAACGTCTTTGAGAGAGGGGTTTTTAGGTTTTGAGAAAATGAAGAAAATGAGGCATTTTAACCCAAAACTCGACCGATGCATGATCTTGTGCATCGATGCACATTCAAGGCATGCATCGGTGCATCATGCGGATTCATCGATGCACATTCAAAGGGATGCATCGATGCATTGTTAAGTGCATCGGTGCATTAAGCACAAAAATGTCAAAAATCCATTTTAAACACTTAAAATGCTAAATTATTTAGCTCTAGTGGTTTTGGCAACTCATATATTGAAAATTAACCATGTTCAATCAATCAAGTTAATCTCTTAAAAAATATTTGAACATAAAATTAATTTTCACCAAATAACATAAACTCCCCCTAACTAATGGCAATGAATGCAATCAAAAATTACTATTATAAGCATTTTTCATTTATTCTTAAAGGTGCTAAAAATTATTTTAAACACTAAGTGAAGATAGGTTGGCTAAACCTAATTCTCTCCTAATTGTCCAAAATCTTTCTTTGTCTAAAGGTTTTGTAAAGATATCCGCTAATTGGTGCAGAGTATCAACAAATTCTAGAACTACATCTTCCTTAGTGACATGGTCTCTAATGAAGTGATGTCTTATTTCAATGTGCTTAGTTCTAGAGTGTTGGATGAGATTTTTAGTGAGACAAATAGCACTAGTATTGTCACACTTGATAGGAATGGTACCAACTTTAATTCCATAATCAAAAAGTTGTTTTTTCATCCATAAAACTTGTGCACAACAACTACCAGCTGAAATGTATTCGGCTTCAGTAGTAGATAATGCAGCACAATTTTGTTTCTTTGAAAACCAAGAAATCAGCATATTTCCAAGGAATTGGCAAGTACCGGATGTGCTTTCCCTATCTAATTTGTATCCTCCATAATCCGCATCAGAAAAAGCATGCAAGCTAAAGCTAGAGTCTCTAGGATACCAAAGTCCTAAACTAGGAGTGTCTTTAAGGTATCTAAAGATTCTCTTAACAGCTAGTAAATGTGATTCCTTAGGGCATGATTGAAATCTAGCACATAAGTAAACACTAAACATAATATCCGGTCTACTTGTAGTTAGATAAAGTAGAGATCCAATCATTGACCTATATAATTTAACATCTACACATTTACCTCCTTCATCTAAGTCAAGCTTTGTTGAAGAGCTCATTGGAGTGTCATGAGGTTTCCCATTTTCCAGTCCAAACTTCTTGAGCATATCTTTGACGTACTTAGCTTGATTGATGAAGATGCCATCTTTTCTTTGCTTGATTTGGAGTCCCAAGAAAAATAAGAGCTCCCCCATCATGCTCATCTCAAACTCACTTTGCATTAGCTTAGAAATTCTTGGCAAAGAACATCATTAGTAGAACCAAATATTATATCATCAACATAAATTTGAACCACTAATAAATCTTTACCTTTATGCTTCAAAAACAATATAGTGTCATCCTTCCCTTTTGAAAAACCTTTTTCAATTAAAAAATGACAATCTTTCATACCAAGCTCTAGGAGCTTGCTTTAAACCATAAAGAGCTTTTGTCAATTTTAAAACATGATCCGAAAAATTTGAATCTTCAAAACCTGGAGGTTGTTCCACATACACTTCTTCTTTTATAAAACCATTTAAAAATTCACTTTTAACATCCATTTGATATAATTTAAATTTATTGAAACATGCAAATGCTAATAACATTCTAATTGCTTCCATCCTAGCTATGGGAGCGTATGTTTCATCATAGTCTATGCCCTCTTCTTGAGTATACCCTTGAGCAACAAGTCTAGCCTTGTTTCTCACTATATTACCACTCTCATCAAGCTTATTCCTAAATACCCATCTAGTACCTACAGTAGATTTGTTACTAGGCCTTTCAATTAATGTCCATACTTTACTTCTCTCAAATTGATTTAACTCTTCTTGCATAGCCATAATCCAATGTTCATCATTTAATGCTTCTTTAATATTCTTAGGCTCTATGCATGAGATAAATGCAACATAATTACAAATATTTCTAAGAGATGATCGAGTTGTTACCCCTTTTGATGGATCACCTATAATTTCACCATCCTTGACATAGTTGTACTCTCTTGGATAAGATACTTCCCTTTCTTCAATGGTTGGATTCTCAAGAGGATCATGAGTTTCCTCATTTTTCGTTTCTTCCTTTGATGATGGTTCTCCAACGTCATATCTAACGTCATTTGTATTTATAATACCTGCATCATCATTCACACAAGAATCCTTCCTCGGAAGGGGATTATCATCGAAAACAACATGTATAGACTCTTCTACAACTAAAGTTCTTTTATTAAATACACGATAGGCTTTAGAATTTAAGGAATAACCCAGAAAAATCCCTTCATCACTTTTAGCATCAAATTTGCCAAGGTTTTCTTTACCGTTGTTTAAAACAAAACATTTACATCCAAAAGGATAAAAATAACTAATGTTAGGCTTTTTATTTTTGAAAATTTCATATGGAGTTTTCTTTAAAATTGGCCTAATCATTACTCGATTTACAACATAACAAGCGGTATTTGTGGCTTCCGCCCAAAAATATTTTGGCAAATTATTTTCACAAAGCATGGTTCTAGCCATTTCTTCTAAAGTTCAATTTTTCCTCTCAACAACTCCATTTTGTTGAGGGGTTCTAGGTGCTGAAAAATTATGGCTAATACCGTTAGAGTTACAAAATTCAGTAAATCCAAGATTTTCAAATTCAGTTCCATGATCACTCCTAACACTAGTTATAGAGTAACCTTTTTCATTTTTGATTACTTTTAAAAACATGATGAATTGTTCTAATGCTTCATCTTTAGTATTTAAAAATAGAACCCAAGTATATCTAGAATAGTCATCTACCAAGACAAATGCATATTGTTTTCCACCCAAGCTAGTAGTTCTAGTTGGCCCAAAAAGATCTAAATGGATCAATTGTAAAACTCTACTAGTTGATACATCATTAATGGATTTAAAAGAAACTCACTTTTGTTTTCCTTTAGCACAAGCATCACAGATTTTATCATTATCAAATTTAAGCTTAGGCAACCCTCTTACTAGGTCTCCTTAAATTAACCGTTGCAAAACACTCATACTAGCATGTCCTAGTCTCCTATGCCATAACCAACTATCATTTTCATCCTTAGCAACTAGGAATAAATTAGTCATATCAAAAGAATCTAAATGCACCATGTATATGTTTCCTATTCTATGACTAACAAGCATAATCCGATTAGATGCAATGTCAATGACTTTACAACCATTAATTTCAAATAAGACATTGAATCCTTTATCGCATAATTGACTAACACTCAATAGATTATGCTTTAATCCATTCACATATAAAACATTTTTAATTTGTATGGAAGAGGTATTACCTATTGTACCAATACCTTCAATGTGACCTTTTGAATTGTCTCCAAAAGTCACTTCTCCTCTATTTTTGGCGTTAAGCTCAATGAACCGGCTTTTGTCTCCGGTCATGTGTCTTGAGCATCCACTATCAAGGTACCATGAATTTGAATTTGTTTCCCGTGCCTTGTAGCAATGCTCCTTTCCCTACAAACATATATTAATTTTTGATTTTTGGTACCCAAATTCTTTTGGGTCCA
Organism: Hibiscus syriacus; assembly: GCF_006381635.1. Taxonomy (NCBI): domain Eukaryota; kingdom Viridiplantae; phylum Streptophyta; class Magnoliopsida; order Malvales; family Malvaceae; genus Hibiscus; species Hibiscus syriacus. Next base: position 661,237 of record NW_024063140.1, on the reverse strand, counting down.
TATTCATTAGTTTCCAAAATCCTAGTCCCCTTAGGTATCCATTTGTATAGGAAATTTTTATCTTTAGTAGTAATAAGTTCTTTAGGAACCCACATACTTCTAACGATTTTTCCATTAGAGGTTCTTTGGGGACCTCTATGATTGTAGTTTCTAAAACTTTTTCTAACAAAGTTGGATTTTGAATTTCCACCTTTTTCAAAATATTTTGTTCCAACTTTATCAAAAGAAGTTTTAAGATCATCAATTTTCTTTTGATGATCATCATTGATCTTTGAAAGTAAATTTTGCAAATCTAAATTTTTCTTTTCAAACTCTTCTAGTTTGATTTGCAAATCTTTGATTTTACTTTCAAGATCGTTGTTGGTTTTGGATATGAGTTTGTTTTCATTTTTCAATTTTGAAACATCATTTTTATATTTTAAAAATAATTTCTCATAATCCGAAGCCAACCCATTATATTCCTCTAATAACTCATCATAGGATAAATCATCAAAATAGGATGAGTTAGAGGTTACCTTAGAATCTTCCCCAAATGCCATCAAGCACAAGTTAGCTACTTCGTGTTCCTCTTCATCAGAACTTTCTTCATCGCTCCATGTAGCCACATGAGCCTTGTGCTTATTCTTTGATTGACCCTTTTTCTTCAATTGTGGGCAATCATATTTGACATGCCCTGGCTTTTTGCATTCGTAGCAAATGATTGGGTCTTTCTCTTTCGGTTCATTTTTGAGGCCTTCATTTCGTTTGAATTTTCTTCCTCGATAAGGTCTCATCATTTTTCTGAACCGTTTGGCAAACAATGTCATTTCCTCGTCATCGACATCGTTATTCGAATCACTCTCTTCTTTTGTGGATTTGAGAGCAACTCCAATGTTTTTCTTCTTCTCCTTCTCCTTTGGTGTCTCGTCAATCTTGTCGAGGTCCACCTCATCTTCGAGCATCATTTCATGAGTGAGGAGTGACCCAATTAGCTCTTCAAGAGTTAAGGACGTTAAGTCCTTAGACTCGATGATTGTCGTCTTCTTTGATTGCCACGATTTTGGGAGGGAGTAGACTAACTTCCTTACAAGCTTTTCATTTGAAATGATCTCTCCATATGATTTGAGACCATTGACAATCATTGAAAATCTATCCTTCATAGCTTTGATATCTTTATTTGGTTTCATCCTGAAATTTTCATAGCTATGCGTTAGAATACTAATTTTAGATTTCTTTACCTCATCGGTACCTTCATGAGTGACTTGAAGTTTGTCCCATATTTCTTTGGCGGTTGTACACGATGAAACTCTTCCGTATTCATCTGGTCCAAGAGCACAAAAAATGATATGCATGGCTTTGGAGTTGAGCTGGAACATTCTTGTCTCTCCTTCACTCCACAACCTTGGATGAGTGAGAGGTTTGATGTATCCTTCTTCTACAACATTCCATGCTCCCATGTCACTTGCTTGAATGAAGTACATCATTCTATTCTTCCAATAGGCATAGTTAGCTCCATTGAAGAAAGGAGGCTTATTGACGGGCATCGAGTCGAGACCGGAGTCGAAGTTTGAAGCGGAGGCCATTGATGACTTTCATTATCGATATAACTCTTCCCGAATCAACTCAAGAGGCGATTAAACCTTCAAATGAGTTAGGCTCTGATACCAATTGTTAAGTTAATCGATTGACTGAATTGGCCAAGAGGGGGGTGAATTGGCAATAAAAATTTTGGTGGAAGCTTTTGCAGAAAATTGAAAGAAATTACACAGCGATTTAGAGTGGTTCGACTTTATCAACCAAAGCCTACGTCCACTACCTTAGCTATCCATACTAAGGATTTTTCAACAAATTCACTAATTTGTTCTTTCTTTTGAGGCCAAAGAGGTAACCTTACAACTCCCTCAAGAATATACCCCAATTCTTGAGAACACTCTTTTCTCAAAGAGAAATACAAATTTGCAAACTTACAAGAAAAACCTCACAAGGAAAATATGTTTGAACAATTCTAGAACAAAGAAAGAACACTCAAGAATAAATACAATTGAGTACAATAAGTGTTCTTGAAAGCAAAATGAATATTGAATGAAAAATAGGCTTGAAATGCTCAAACTTGATGTTTGATGCTTTCTCTTTGATTCTCTCTTGATTCTAATTGCTTGATGTTTCTTGTTATTGATCAATGGCTTCTAAGCTTGCTTAAATACTCCTTGAATCAATTCTGAACGTTGGTGATAATTAGTGGAGTCAATAGAGCCGTTATTGTGTGAAAACAATTAATTTTCTGGGTGGGAGCGTCTCATGCATCGGTGCATCAGTGTAAAATTTCAAATATTTTGACCGTTGGACTCCTAGTGCATCGGTGCACTAAGAGTGCAACGATGCATGAAGTGCATTCGATGTTTGAAAAATAGCCTGGTGCATCGATGCATGGATTGTGCATCGATGCATCAAATGCATTCGATGTTTTAATTAAATCAAAGTGCATCGATGCATGGAGAGTGCATCGGTGCATGGAATGCATTCGATGTTTCAACTTATTCATTGATGCATCGATGCATGGTATTGATGCATCGGTGCATGCCTTTGAAAAATTGATTTAAGGCTTGATTTTGGTTCAAAATACTTTGTGAAAATTGTTTCAAAAATAGTTTAAGTACAAATCACAATTTTACACATTTAGTAAGGATTAAAATTGATCTTCAAAGACTTGGAGTAATAATTTGATATTCGATAAATTGAATTGAATATAAATTGTAGAATCATTTGTAAAAATCTTAAAATTCATTTAGCTTAATTTGTCATATCGAAATATCAAACATGTTTTTAACAGTTTCTTTTTCTATTTTGTTCTGGTTTTGAGATAAAGAAAATATGGTTGTTTGAAATACAGAAGAAAGAAAACATTTCGAGAAGTTTTTGTTGTGTATCTCTTTGCTATGAATTTTCTAGGGGGAACAAATGATGGAGGAGAGGCCTTCCTTGCTTTCTACTTTTTCTTTCCCAATTTCGCCGGCCCCCTTACAACGCTCTCAACCAACACTGATGCGTGATGAAACTATTACCAGCCGAGCTTTTCCTAAAACAAATTTCAATCTAGACCCGAAGCATAACAGGTATATCGAGACTAACTTAATATTTCTACTTGCTTCGAATAAAAAAACGAAAAATATGTGTGCTCAGTATTTATAAAGTATAAAGAAGATAACCTACTTGTATTGATTCTACTGCTTTTCAGAAGAGTAAGCCGAATCCTTTGTTACACCAATTGATCTTTGAATGTGGCAAAGAAATATCTTACTGCTCTATTTTGTAAAAAAATAAAAATGAAAAATGGTCCCTCGTCCCTCTCGTAATGGTAATGAATTATTGATCTCCCCCGTTCTTTTTTTCGTTCCTCTCTGTATAATTTGTGATAGTTGATCTCTAATCCTCCCCCCCCCCCTTTTCTGGTGGTTAATTGCTTATTAAAAACTGACCCCCCCTCCTTTACAGTTTCTTTCTGATATATTAAGAAAACTAAAATCCATCTTTTGTTAACTCCTGATAACTGCTTTTAGTTTTCCAGGGAGTATTCACGTGGGCTTGAGTTGGGCCTTCAATTGTTCTACTTCGGGTCTGCTCCGATCTAGCCCCGGACAAAAACGAGCATCTACAATATTATTTTGGCATCGATCTAGCTTTGAGGGGCTTTTTGTGCTGTGCAAATTCCTAAAGCCTAATGCTTAGATGAGGTGCCAGAAAACTATTTGATCTGTTTTGTACTTAAGTAGGTTGCCATGCAAACAGCATATTCTGTCTTTATACCATGTATCCTTTGTTCAGAATCATAGTTGTTTGAGATTAGAAGTTTAATTTCTTTCAGTTTTCTTACTGCATATTGACAGAACTTATGCAAGCAAATATATACCGATCATTGCTAGTGTCAGTGAACATCAACCACCTACTTGGCCATCTTATTTCATGGACATTAATGTTTTGGCATTCTTGGTTCCATCTGGAATAATTCTAAGTCTATAGCTTTCACAAATATTTTAGCTTTTTACTAGTAATTTAGTTCATGTAGATAACTTGTCTTTCCCTTGTTTGAAGGCCTGCTTTTTGCCTTTAACGGATGCAAGCTCATTTGTCATCCTCTATATTGCAATCTCTGTATATTTCTCTGGACTAATGGTAAGAGGAATGAACACATGCAATTTCAAGGCATTATTCTGCAAGCATCAGTTCCTTTGTTCTAATAGTGTAGAATCACTTGTCTAATTTTACAGGTACGCTTAATGCTTGTGTTTGCTCCAGCTGCATGCATCACATCTGGAATATCTCTCTCCAAAGCTTTTGATGTTTTAACTGGATCAATCAAGTTTCAGCTCCCTGGAGTATCAATGGATGCCGAAGTTGATGTAAGCATGTTCTATTTATCCATGATAAGACAAATATTTGATGAAGTCATTTAGCTACATGACTAATTTCTTTGCTGCTGCCTCTGATCTTTAAGGCAGGGGAAACTAGTTCTGATACTACTGAAGCACAAAATGATGGAGTAAAGACAGAGAAACCTGAGGAGACATCCAAGGATCGACCCTCAAAGAAGAGCAAGAAAAAGGGAAAAGGAGCATGTGGAGAAGACTTCTGCTAAATCCAAAGTCAAAACCAAAGCTGAGAAGAAGAGGCTTCTTTCTTTACCTCTGGAGGCATCCACGGTTTCACTTCTCTTACTCATCATGTTGGGCGCCTTCTATCTGGTACTTTGATTTCCTCTTATATATCCTCTAATTCCTTGTGTTTACCCGTGCTCTTATTATAGAGGTTTATGTGTCACTAAATAGACAGTTAAGGCTATGATATGATGTTGATCTGTAACTTTTCAGTGATTGTGCTGGATGTTGAGAAGGATTTGTTTAGTTAGCTTTTTCTCTTAACTTCTGGGTGGATATATGTTTCTATGAGCGGGGTTTAGATCCTTGCACTAGGTATATAAGCTCACATTGGAAGGAAGAGATAAGTTGTCAGAACTCAACTAATAAAAAGATTGTTTATGCTTTTCAGTTATCTCGCTAGGTTTTAAATGCTACTAAATTCATTTCAGATTTGGCAGTGGCATTAAATAGGTTGCCAAATGCTAATGAGAGAGTTGTAAGAAATAAGAATCTGCCCATGGATAAAGTAAAAAGTAAAGGTTGCTCTGTTTGAAATATATACATATATTATTTATATGTCTCAGGGGAGTGAAAACTTTGTTAGCAATTATTTCTTCTTTTTTTCATATGAAATTTCCTTGCATGTCGCCTGTATGTTTCTTGCTCCTTTCTTTCTTGTTTTAATTGTAAAAAGTGCAAAACACTGTTGCATTTTCCTTTGCAGGTTCATTGTGTTTGGGCTGCAGCAGAAGCTTACTCAGCCCCTTCAATAGTTTTAACGTCTCGTTCACGTGATGGTCTACATGTTTTTGATGATTTTAGAGAGGCTTATGCATGGTTGTGCCATAATACGGATGTTGATGATAAAGTAAGTTCTCTACGTGGTAGCTTTTCTGGATTTCAACAAATTTTATTTACCAGTCTATTGTGCCAGAAGTTTTAAGGTTATGTTTTTATAGAATAAATATTAATTGACAGAAAAATAATATTTCAAGTTGTGTGATCAATGTTGATATTTTGAGCATGTAATGGGTTGACTCTGATTCCCAGTTGGTGATATTTTTGCTGATATATGTGTAACGGGCTTGTTTTCCATGTAGCAGCTCACCGTTGTGTAAAACGATCCGGTTTAACAGTGTAAGTGAAATTTATGTCAGGTTGCATCACGGTGGGACTATTGTTGACAATAACACCTGGAACAATACTCGTATCACACAGTTGGTACCGCGATACCTTCTCCTGAAAAGGCCGCTTGGGAAATATTCCACTCCTTGGATGTCAAATATGTTCTTGTCGTCTTTGGAGGTATAGTTTCTTTTTCGTTTACAAGAAAATACGACTCCTTAATATATTATCTTTCTGACGATTTACTTCACTCATTAGGTCTCATTGGCTACCCCAGTGATGATATTAATAAGTTCCTGTGGATGGTTCGAATCGGAGGAGGTGTTTTTCCTCATATCAAGGAACTGGATTATCTGGTGCGTTCTTTGAGCTGAAATTGATTAAAACATACACCCTCGTTCGATCTATTTGGTCTTTCTTCCTTTTTCAAAGTATTGGCTTGTCTATAACAGGAAGTTGAACAATAAAGATCCTATTTTCTCCAGAAAAAAAATTATCCTTCTTATCAAGTATGGAGAAAAACGTCCTTCCTGACTTGGTTATTTCGCTCATTGTCTACAGAGAGATGGTCAATATAGAATTGATTCCCAGGCCACTCCTACAATGCTAAGTTGTCTCATGTATAAACTCTCATATTACAGGTCTGTTGGTTTACGGCAGGAGTATATATGCGTGGTTTTTTTTTTTTTTTTGGTCAGTTTTGTTTGGAGCAGAAGAACTTCATCCCCTTAATTTACATATCTGCAGGTTTGTTGAAACTGGTGGCAAAGCCTTTGATAGAGTTAGACAGACAGATCGGAAAGAAATATTTTAAACTCACTCATTTTGAGGAGGTTTGATGATCCTAATTTTTTTTCCTTTTTATTTAAATAGCAAATGAAGATCATGAAACGTTTCCAACAATATTTTTTTAAAAGTAATTCCACCCCGATTAATGTGATTTTTCGAGCCTAAATTCAAAATGCTTGATATGACCTTGAAATTACTTCATCGTTCGTATCTGCTCTGAAGGTTCTGTGATACTTGACATTTCGTTTTCGGAGGATGTCGATATTGTAACATACCATTCTTGTTTTCTAAAGTACTCGTATCTGGTAAATATTGGGAAGAAAATTATATCTTTGAGTCCAGGTGGCATAGCATGATGAATGACAGAATGAGAATGATTAATTTCGCTCTGTTCTAGTGATTTCCTTGTAATGTTTCTCTTTTATTCTGTTCAATTTAGGTATTCACAACGCATCATTGGTTCGGATTTATAAATTAGGGGTTTGCAAAAATACCTAACCCGGTTGACCCGACCCGTCGATCAGCCGGCCCAGATCTAAAAAAAGGGTAATTTTCTAAAACAAATTACTAAATCCGACACTTTCCAGGTCGGACCCAGGTCACAAAATTTATTTTTTCGGTTACCCGAGTTCCCGATTAATTTTATATATATATTTAATTTATAAAATACTTATACACCCGTGACCCGTCCTCCTCCTCCCACCCCACCCGGTTTCTAATTGAAATCCCTAAAGGGCAAAGGCTGCACGCTTCAGACCTCCACGACCATGCTGCACGCCACGCTCCACCGCTCTTTCCTGAGCCCTGGCTTGCTCTCCTTCCTGACTTCCTCTCCTCTCAGCTCACGTAGTCAGCTGGGAACCTTCTCAAACCTTCTCACTCACTCTGCCTTGGTTTCACTGCTCCAGACTCCACGCTCCAGCCAGCTCCAGGTAAGAATTAAGAACAGTCACGCAGTCCGATTAATTTGATTAGTATCATTTTTTGTAGACATTAAGAATTAAGAACTAAACGAGCTAACAGATTGCTACTGCTAAACAGCCTAACCATCCAAATTACTCAGCTAACGCTACGTGTAGCTTCAACCTCTAACTATAATACCCCTCTTAAATGAATAGAAATCCTGTCTCTTAACTTTGCTATTATCCCTACCCCTTGCTCTAGCTTTTTTATAAATTGTTTTGACGTTTCTTTGCTTATCTCAAATTGTTATTAAACAATTATCTTAGATTTTATTTGACTAAGATTTGTGCTACCATTTTTTTATACGAATGATCACAGACACAGTTGCACTGTGACAGTGCAGCTGACTTGCTTGACTAATATTATTAGTGGCTACAAAAAAATTATTGTTTTCAATGTGATACCCTTTTTCATATTTTCATGCCCATTGCATCTTCTCAGTGTATGATTGTTTCTTATGCTTGATCTATAGTTTCTTTTATTTATTTATTTCACTCTGTTCTGTATTCTCATAAATATGTTACCTTTACTTGATTAGTATCATTTTTGGGCAGTACGTTTTATGAATATACAGTAGGCCATGCATATTAAAGCTTTATATTATCATGTCTTGATCATGCAGGTCTTTGCCTAGATTTTCATCAGTTTGATTAGTCTGTCGAATGTTTATACAGGAGATTTGAAGGGAACTCTTTTGAAGGTCCAATACCATCAAAGAGTTCTTTTTCCATATAATGTCGATGACATGAGAAAATATTGATGATATAGAGATGTTATCTTCATCAGCTAAGTCGTCTAAGGAATCCGAGATAACTAATGTGGTTGAGACTCCAGTTAATACGAAAAACAAAAGGAATGGAAAAAAAGATTGTTGAAACCATTAAAGCTAAAGGAGGCAAAAAGAAAAAAAAACTTCTTTTGCTTGGGATCATTTTAAAGCATTTGAGGGTGATTAAGAACACGTCGAATGCATTTATTTTCCTTTAAAAATAAGTTGTGCAGCTGCGAATGGAACTAATGCAATGAAGTGTTATACAACCCGGTGCAAGAAAGCCCCCTTTAACTTGGAAAAAGAACAAACAATCTTAGATTTCGAGTCCAAGACAAAGTGCAACACTAATGGGACCATAGAGACAGTTAGCATTCCTAAATTATGGCATTTTGATCAAGAGAATATTAGAGCAGCACTCGCTAAAATGGTGATTGTTGATGAGTTACCATTTAGCTTTGTTGAACATGAAGGATTTAGTATATTCAACAAGGTAGTCATTCCTGATTTTATTCCCCCTTCACGCACTTCTATTATAAGAGATTGCTATGTTTTGTTTATTGAAAAAAGGAAGACACTGAAGAACTTTTTCAAGAACTAGGGTATGTCTTACCATATATATATGGACATCTAGTTAGAAATTGTCGTATATATGTCTTGCTGCTCATTTCATAGATGATACTTGGAAATTACACAAGATGATCATCAACTTTTGTCCAATTGTCGGTCATTCTGGGGAACTTATTGGTAGATTCGTTGAAAAATGTCTACTAGATTGGGGTCTGAAGAGAATCTTGACAGTAACCGTTGATAATGCCAATTCAAATGATCTAGTGATCAAGTATTTGAAGTAAATTGTTAACTTGTGGGATGGAAGCTCAATTTTTTCATATGAGATGTGTTGCCCATATTCTGAATTTGGTTGTTAAAGATGGATTGAAGAATGTTGATTATTCTATTATAAAAGTTCGTGATGATGTGAAATATGTAAGGTATTCCCCTGCAAGGGTACAAAAGTTTCGATCTTGTGTTGAAGAAGAAAATATAAACAACAAATCTCTTGTTTGCTTGGACATTGAAACAAGGTGGAATTCCACCTATTGCATGCTCAAGAATGCTTTAGTGTTTAGAAAGGCATTCAAAAATATGAAAACGAAGTGCGTTCCTTACACCAAAGAGCTTAGGAAGATTGGTGGTCCTCATGATGATGAGGATTAGGACAAAGTTACTGCTTTCTTGAGATCTTTTATGAGGCTACATTGAGCTTCTCTGGATCAAGGTATGTGACTAATAATAATTTTATGGAAGAAATATTTGATATTGGCTATGCAATTAATCGTTATCTTGATGACTCAAATGTTGGGCTTAAGAGCATGACACGCCAAATGAAGATGAAATTTGATAAGTATTGGGCAAATGTTAACAATGTGTTGATGTTCATTGCTTTAGCTCTTGATACTAGGCATAAGTTAAGATATGTTGAGTGGATTGTTCGTCGTTCTTATGATCCTAGCAATTCTTTTGAGTTGTGTCAACGAATTAAAGACACTTTGACATCGTTTTTGATTTTTATGCTTTTTCGCAACAAGCGGCACCACAAATAATTATTGTGCTATGGAGTCTAGTGCCCATGGTGGTGAAGGAATACGAAAGTTGAAATGAACAAATTTGATAAAGGATTTTGTGAATGAAGTAGAATTATTTGATACTTCCGAAATAACTGAGCTATAGAAGTATTTGGGGGATAAATGTGTTCGTGAGATGGATGAATTAGATATCTTGTCTTGGTGGTCTACGCAAACAATGAACTATCCTATTCTTATGAGAATGGCTCGTGATGTACTTGCAATTTTAGTTTCTACCATTACTTCAGAGTTTGCTTTTAGTACGGGAGGACGTGTGCTTGATTTCTTCTGTACTTCTTTGACTCCTAGGTTGGTGGAAGCTCTTATTTGTACTCAAGATTGGATTCGTGCTTCTCATAATACTATTATGGTAGAGGAGAGCTTGCTAGCATTGGAGAATATGGAAGAAGGTTAGTTTTCAATTTCATGTTTAGATATTTAAATGTTTATATTTTAAAACATACGTAATAATTGTAATAATTGCATATTTTAAATACTTAATATAGAAATGCAAGATTTAACTTCGGAACATCCAACAATTATCATTGATGTAACAAGTGAAGTTCTGGGTGTCACGTATGAAGAACAATTCTTATAGGACATAGTCCCAAACTTTGGTAAGCTATTAAATTTTAGTTATATTTTCATTTATTAAAGTTTTACTTGATATTTGTTACGATGAAAATTTAGTAATGTTTTTGTTTTGCATATTCGTAAGATATTGGTTGTTGTAAACTTATAGTTTATTTATATCTAATGAAAGAATTGCTTGTAGGAAAAGAGAATGGCAAATGAAAAAGTGTAGTAATGATCATGAATTCATGATTCAAGTATCAAGTTGATTGTATCTAATATCTACTCATCTAGTTAGTTATGAACTTTTATGTTTTATTTATATTATGGATTATTAGATTTTGTAATTCGAACTTTTAAATTTTGTGTTTGGATGTTGGACTATGTAATTCGAAGTTTCGAACATTTAAATTTGTGTGTGTTTTTTTATTTAATAATTTGAAGAAAAATATTTAGGTATTTGGGTCGGGACACGGGTCGATAAATCACTGACCCCGGATGTTTTGGGTACCTGGTAATTGGGTACCCGGATTTGCACACCCTTACTTTGAAGGCTTCAATTTACTGGGTACCCGGATTTTTGGGTACTCGTATCTTTTTTTCAAATTATTAAATAAAAAAACACACAAATTTAAATGTTTGAAACTTCGAATTACGTAGTCCAACATCCAAACACAAAATTTAAAAGTTCGAAATACAAAATCTAATAATCCATAATATAAATAAAACATAAATGTTCATAACTAACTAGATGAGTAGGTACTAGATACAATCAACTTGATACTTTAATCATGAATTCATGATCATTACTAGACTTCTTCATTCGTCATTATCCTTTTCTACAAGTAATTCTTTCTTTAGATATAAATAAACCATAAGTTTACAACAATCAATATCTTACGAATATGCAAAATGAAAACATTACTAAATTGTCATCATAACAATTATCAAGTAAAACTTTAATCAATGAAAATATAACTAAAATTTAATAGCTTACCACAATTTGGGACTTATGGCCTATGGGAATTGTTCTTCATATGATACCCGAAACTTCACTTGTTTCATCAATGATAATTGTTGGTTGCTCCGAAGTTAAATCTTGCATTTTTATATTAAGTATTTAAAGTATGCAATTGTTACAATTATTATGTATGTTTTAAAATATAAACATTTAAATATCTAAACATGAAATTCAAAACTAACATTCTTCCATATTCTCCAATGCTAGCAAGCTCTCCTCTACCATAATAGTATTATGAGAAGCATGAATCCAATCTTGATAACAAATAAGAGCTTCCACCAACATAGGAGTTAAAAAGTACGGAAGAAATCAAGCACATGTCCTCTCGTACTAAAAGTGGACTCTGAAGCAACGGTAAAAATCGGAATTGCAAGTACATCACTTGCCATTCTCATAAGAATACGATAGTTCATTGTTTGCATAGACCACCAAAACAAGATATATAATTCATCCATCTCTCGAACACATTTATCCCCCAAATACTTGTCTAACTCAGTTATTTCGGAAGTATCAAATAATTCTACTTCATTCATAAAATCCTTTCTCAAATTTGTTCTTTTCAACTTTCGTATTCCTTCACCACCATGGGCACTACACTCCATAGAGCAATAATTCATTTGTGGTGTCGCTGATTGCGAAGAAACATAAAAATCAAACAATGATGTCAAAGTGTCTTTAGTTTGTTGACACAACTCAAAAGAGCTGCTAGGATCGTAAGAACGACGAACAATCCACTCAACATATCTTAACTTATACCTAGGATCAAAAACTATAGAACATCAACACATTGTTAACATTTGCCCCATACTTATCAAATTTCATCTTCATTTGGTGTCCTATGCTCTTAAGCCCAACATTTGAGTCATCAATATAACGATTAATCGTATACCCAATGTCAAATATTTCTTCCACAAAATTATTACCAGTCACATACCTTGATCCAGAGAAGCTTAATGTAGCCTCATAAAAATCGTAAGAAAGCAGTAAATTTCTCTCAATCCTCATCATCATGAGGACCACCAATCTTCCTAAGCTCTTTAATGTAAGGAACACACTTTGTTTTCATATTTTTTTAATGTCTTTCTAAATACTAAAGCACTCCTTAGCATGCAATAGGTGGAACTCCACCTTGTTTCAATGTCTAAGCAAACAAGAGATTTGTTGTTTATATTGTCTTCTCCAACACAATATCGAAACTTTTGTAGCCTTGTAGGGGAAGACCTCACATATTTCACAGGAGCACGGACTTTCATAATAGAATCATCAACATCCTATAACCCATCTTTAACAACCAAATTCAGAATATGGGCAGCATATCTCATATGCAAAAATTGAGCTTCCAACACGCATCCATCCCATAAGTTAACAATTTGCTTCAAATACTTGATCGCTAGATCATTTTTACTGGTATTATCAACGGTTACCGTCAAAATTCTCTTCAAACCCCAATTTAGTATACATTTTTCAATGGCTCTACCAATAAGTTCCCCAGAATGATCGGCAATTTGACAAAAATTAATGATCATCTTGTGCAATTTCCAAGTATTATCTATGAAATGGGCAGTAAGACACATATACGACAAATTCTGACTAGATGTCCTATATATGTGGTAAGACATATCCTAAAGGAAAAATTCTTGAAAAACTTCTTCAAAGTCTTCCTTTTTTCAATAAACAAAGCATATCAATATCTTGTAATAGTAGTGTGTGAAGGAGGAATAAAATCAGGAATGACTACCTTGAACATACGAAATCCTTCACGTTTAACAAAGCTAAATGGTAACTCATCAATAATCACCATTTTAGCGAGTGCTGCTTTAATATTCTCATTATCAAAATGTCATAATTTAGGAACGATAACTGTCTATATGGTCTCATCAGAGTTGCACTTTTGTCTTGGACTTGAAATCTAAGATTGTTTATGCTTTTTCCAAGTTAAAGGGGGTTTTCTTGCATCATGCAGTATGGCGCTTCATTGCATTAGTTTCATTCGCAGCTGCACAACTTGTTTTTTGAGAAAAATAAATGCATTCGGCATTTTCTTTATCATCCTCAAATGCTTTAAAATGATCCCAAGCAGAATAATTTTTTTCCTTTTTGCGTCCTTTAGCTTCAACAGTTTCAGCAATCTTTTTCCCCTTCCTTTTGTTTTTCGTATTAACTAGAGTCTCAACCATATTAATCTTCTCGGATTCCTTAGACGACTTAGCTGATGAAGATAACATCTCTATATCATCAATATTTTCTCATGTCATCGACATTATCTGGAAAAGGAACTCTTTGATGGTATTGGACCTTTAAAAGAGTTCCCTTCAAAGACCTAGATGTTTTTCAAAATTCAAATATCCCAGGAATTTTTGATATTTATTCTCCCCTCCGACATTCATTCGTTGTCCACTGCCGCCGTCCGCCACCCGCCGCCGCCGTTTGTCACCGCGTCGGTCGCCACATCCGATGGCTGTTGACCACCAAATCTTCCAGGTTTTTTCGTCTCGGCGCCATCATCTCGGTTCTAGGCATCATTACGTCAGGGTGAGCCTTCAACTCAGTGGATCTTGGACGAGGACCTTCGGCTTTCAGTTGTTGGCGACGCATCTTCTTCTCCGTCAAAGATCTTTACACCTTGGTTTACGTTTTGCCAGCGTCTCATCGCATGTCCTATATCTACATGTTGGACTCTATTCATCACCTACTCCCTTCCTTTTTCGCCGGCAGTCACAGCCTCCATCGCCGGCAGTCACAGCCTCCATTGTCGGCAGTCACAGCTTCCATCGCCGGGCGATAACAAAACAGTTCCGTCAAGTCCCTGGGTTGTTTTTACTTCAACGGTTTTCTTCATGCGAGCTGCTGGAATCGTCCCTTCTGTCCAGCAAAAATCGAAGGGCCAAACTCCTTCATCCTCTGCAGACGCGCTTTCTCCGTCATCTCTCCCTTCTCATCTTGAGAAGGTTCGTACCATCTTCATTATGGGTATGCCTGTAGATGTCAAAGGGAGAGAGCTGCAGAATCTTCTGAGATGGCTTCCAGGCTTTGAAGATTCTCATTTGAGTTATAAAGGAGAAAAGCCTAAGGGTTTCGCTCTCTTCTCAAATGCAGAATTTGCAGTTGCTGCCAATGATGCTCTCCAGAAAATGGTTTTTGATTCTAAGTTGAAGTCTCTTTTGCACATTGAGATGGCAAGGAAGAATCTTGTTGTTAAAAGATGTATTATTTCTAATTATGATGCTCCTGTTCCTCCAGTACAGCCATTGCCAAATCCAGCCTCTCTAGCATCTCCAAGTATTCATGTGCCTTTTAAATCTGGAAGTTGCGACGAAAAGTCGACAGTTGATGGTGTCCACGATGGAACCAGGGAATCTATCACAAAGGAGTGCAATGTTGATAAGTATGGATGCTACACATTATTTGTTGAAAATTTACCAGAGAATATCCTTTGGAAGAGGCTTGGATCATTTTTTTGCTCCCATGGTCGGGTTATTGATGCTTTTATTCCAAATAAAAGAAATGCAAAAGGAGTTCGTTTTGGTTTCATTCGCTTCGCTTCAATCGAAGAAGCAAGGAGAGCGACCTCAAAAATGAATGGCTCTTATATCGACGGCAGCAAAATTGGCGTTTCTTTCGCTAAATTCAAACCTCGTCAATCTTATTGGAGAAAGTCTTCCACAAGTGTTCTCCACAAGTCCGGGATGGAAGATGATTCGAGGAAGAAGCATTATAAAGTCGAATGTGCTATTGATGAAGAAAAACTTCAGGTGTTGAATTATTGTCTAATGGGGTGGTGTAAAAATTTCATCAAAATCAGTCATCTCGCTAGACAAATGCATGCGAAGGGCCTCACTGGCTTCTCCTTAATGAGAGCTGCTGGAAATGCGATATTAATGATTTTTGAAGATTATGCTTCTTTGAGAAGTGTGAAGAACGATAAATCAGAGACTCTCGCAGAGTGGTTCTCTATAGTCGAAGCTTGGTCAGAGAGTTTGGTATTGGAGTGTCGCCGAGTATGGTTAGTTTGCGAGGGTGTTCCGTTTCACGCATGGAATTGGGATACCTTCAAGAACATTGCTGATAGTTGGGGTCAGTTACTAGCAATCGACGAAAGCTGTCAGTCACCATCATCCTTTGATCGGGCAAAAATTCAAGTCCTAGCAAAGGCTGGTGCGAGAATTGATGCGATGTTGGAATTGAAGGTGGGTGACAACTCCTTCAAGATCATGGTGCATGAGATAGAGCCTTCATTCAAGCCAAACTCGTGGGCTCCTGAAGAAGACGAATCTAATTAGATTTTGTCTTTCTATTTGAGGTTTAATTTAGTTTATATGGTTACAGGTGTTGCTTTTATTTTGTTTTATGTTCTGTTGCGTTGTTTAAATTCTATTACTGGAGGTGTAATTAGAAATAAGGTGTTTAGATTGTGACTTTGGTTGAGGTTATATGAGGTTAAGGTGTTTGTTGTAATGGTGTTTATCACCATAGGAGGATATTTCGTGTAATCTTTTGTATTGGGTATTGTTATTAATATAATTTGAGGTACTTTTTTCTTCCTTCCAATGTTCGTTAACATACTTCTTAGTATGTGAACGAATAAGAAGGGAGTTTTTAATGAGACCTCCAACTTCTATCAAAAAAGAAAGAAACAATCATACACTGAGAAGATGCAATGGGCATGAAAATATGAAAAAGGGTATCACATTGACAACCATAATTTTTGTAGCCACTAATAATATTAGTCGAGCAAGTCGACTGCACTATCACAGTGCCACTGTGTTTATGATCATCCGTATAAAAAAATGTTAGCACCAATCTTAGTCAAATGAAATCTAAGACAATTGTTTAAAAACAACTTGAGATAAATAAAGAAACGTCAAAACAATTTATAAAAAAAAACTAGAGCAAGGGGTAGGGATAATAGCAAGCAAAGTTATCAAAGGCTCAAGGCGCATCAAGGCGCAAAGTGTTCTGGAGCCTTGAGGCGCGAGGCACATGAAAGGCGCGGGATTTACGAAGGGGAGGCGTATGATATTCAAAAAATTGTAATACATGTATATATTAATGCAATCAAACTCAAATATCATATATACCCAATATTAGGCTTCAATAGAGTTCATTCTCAAACTCAAAATACTAATCTACCGCCATAAAAGCTATCAACAAGCATAATCAAGTACAAAGTTTAACTAAAACATCCAACATGCATAAACAAAACATCAAATAAAGTCATTGATAATAATCATCAAACATCAAACTCATCCTCATCATCATCGTGAAGTGGTATGTCATCATCTTCCTCCTCATCCGTCTCATAATCCCCAATGTCTTCTTCTTCAGTGTCACTCTCCTCTAGCATAATAACTTCATCATCTTCATCTACAAGGAGGGTCTAGCTTTTTCTTTTCCTTTCGAGCTTGAACTAGCAATATTCTTTCTTCTAGTATTATGGTCACGCTCATAAGCTCCGGAAGCTATACCAACATCCTTCCATGTCAAATCGTCATCATCAAACACATAATCTTCATTTTCTTCTTCATCCTCATCCATTCTACCAAGCAACCATTCGTTACTTTTATCAATGTCATCCAAATAGGTTGGATCAATGACATCACGATGATTATAACGCCGCTTTAATGCTCGATTATATTTCACATAGACTAAATTATAACGCCGCTTTAACGCTCGATTATATTTCACATAGACTAAATTATAACGCCGCTTTAATGCTCGATTATATTTCACATACTAGAAGAATAAATAATTTTATAAAGGAACGATTAAATAAATAAATAAAACAAACTAAAGTCAACATTGATAGACGCGTAGAAAGAAGAAAATGTAAAAGAAATGGTAAAAAATTTAGAGGAATATTTGTGTGTTTAAACTTAAATTAATTCAAATTAAAGTTAAAAAGTAATTAAGGAATCACCGTTTCTGGGGGTCTCTTCTTCATCTTTTCACTTGGGGTGAAAGTTTTTGAAAATAAAAAGCCTCATAGTCCTCTCCGTGTTCAGCTCGCGTCGTGGTTTTTTTGTATGAGAAACACAACCCAAAAGGAAGATTACACAAAACCACCAAATTCATATTATCAATCTCTTCTTATTCTTCTTCTTTTAGAATTTCCCCCCTTAATTTATATCGAAGTACCCCCTTTCCCTCATTCATTTTCTTTGTCATCGGTGTTGTTCGATCTTGACTGTGGGTTCGCGTTGTCTTTGACGATCGCTTGAAGAATTGATAAGAAGCATCGATTGTTCAGTTGTAATTACAAGGTTTTAAGCCCACATCGTGCGTCAATTGCGCCTCGTGCCTCAGAGCCTCACTGCGCCTAGGTGCGCCTAGGCTACATGCCTCGCTTCAGTGTTGAAAAAGCCCCGTTCAGTGAGCATCTGCGCTTTTGCGCCTCAGGCGCGCTTTTTACAACTATGATAGCAGGGTTAAGTGACAGAGGATTTTCATTCATTTAAGAGGGGTATTAGAGTTAGAGGTTGAAGCTACACGTAGTGTTAGCTGAGTAATTTGGGTGGTTAGGTTGTTTCGTAGTAGGAATATGATAGCTCATTTAATTCGTAATGTCTATAAAAAATTATACTAATCAAATTAATTGGACTACGTGATTGTTCTTAATTATTACTTGGATCTGGCTGGAGCGTGGAGCAATGGAGCCAAGGCAGCGTGAGAGAGAAGGTTCCCAGCTGACTGCGTGAGCCAAGCCAAGGCCCAGGAAGGAGCGGTGGAGCGTGGCGTGCAGCGTGGTCGTGGAGGTCTGGAGCGTGCAGCCTTTGCCCTTTAGGGATTTCAATAAGAAATAGGGTGGGGTGGGGGGAGGACGGGTCACGGGTGTATAAGTATTTAATAAATTATATATATATATATATATATATATAATTAAGCAGGTACCCGAAAAAATCAATTTTTGTGACCCAGGTACGACCCGACCGGGTAATTATTTTTAAAAAACTACCCGGTTTTTTAGGTCCGGGTTAGGTTTTTTTACACACCTCTACTCCAAAGAACATGATTCGAGGAAAGAGTAAGAAATCAAAATCGGTATAATATAATCTAAGATCATTGCCATGATCTACAATTCCATACGTACACACATAGGAATTATAGATTATTTTGCGTGCCGAAAGATGTGGTCTGATGTTTACCTATACCTTGTTTTATGTTTTGGCAGAAAACTAGCTCAACAAGGAGTTCAAAAAGAAGTGGAACAAAAAAGAAAGAATCCATGGCACTAGGAAACACAGTATTTATAACAATGGAGAAAAAATATCTGTAACTCAAATAGTATGGTTCGTTTGCCCAAAGAAGACCTTTGAGGTTTTGCTTGGTAACAAGAATGAAAAGAGCTAAAGACCAACAATTTGGTTATTTATTCTCTTTTTCATCTTTCCTGCAAAGCAAGCCTGACACCGAGTTCAATTATTCCAGCAAGCTTAGGTGATTTTTCTTCAAGAAATACAAACAAAACAAATCGAAACGATTTTGCAGGCTTTACTTGATCTTTGTAGTCTGTAGCGTACACCATTTTCATTTTCAACTAAAAATGTAACCCTCAACATAAACATTGTTATAATGTGAAACCTTGATATGATATAAAAGCATAAAATGATAACCATTTTGCAGGCTTTGCTTTTTTCGTTTCATTTTAAGAGTTTCTGCCCGATATATTCTGCATGGAAATTTCTTCAAATACATGAGCAATTAAGGGGAGAAATTGTTATATCCATAAGGACCAACATATTCATATCTGATACACACTTGAATTCGAGTAACATAAATGTTACAAACTTCATTATAAGGGTTTAAAGAAGGCAGAAAGAGAGAGATGACAAAATCAATTCTACATTCCAAAAGCAAATTATCTTGGGTAATTCACAGGAGGTTCCAAGCTACCTACCAAAATCCCAAGGTCGATGTCTTTGTCTTCGAACTTTTTGATAAAGGGGTGACTCTGCATTAACAAAAGAAGTGGCGATCAATATAATTCCTGACAAGTTGATACAGTGATAAATTTTGACATGCTCATTACCAAATCGCCACGTTAAACTTACCAAGAGGTCCAAAGATGATGCTCTTTCTCTAGGGTTCTTCTTTATGCTAAAAAGGGGAAGGGAACAGACAAATTAGAAAGCTGTTTAAATAGAAAATGGCGATGTAAAGGATGAAGCAAATAAAGAAATGAAATTGTGGTATATAAGCTTGCACATGAAAATAAAATGAAGTCCAAATATATTCTCTTCAAAGAAAATTGTAGTATATTACGGTATACTCCACTTATTAGACACGTAAAATGAGCCGTTGAGGATAAATGTATCGGATTGTAATGATGTTAGTAAGGTAAGAGTACATCACTCAATGAACTTGTGCATCAATATCAGATAAACATTGAAGAGGGTTGCAAGCTATGGCAACAGAATTCCGGGAACCAAGCACTTACTTGATAAATGAATTTGATGAGATGATATAATATGTAGTAAACGTTTTAAGCATTTACCAGGCCGATACAAATGAACAGAACTCTGGAGAAAATTGATCTGATGGAGCAGTTGGTGGAGGCTTCTCCACAATGGCCTGCAAGAGCTCATAAAAGCTAGGCCAACTTTGCTGATCTTCAGATTGCATATAGGGGAAACGTCCAATAGCACATTCAAGCACTACCATTCCCAAACTCCATATGTCACTGCTATAGTCATAAGTGCTCCCACTGATTCTCTCCGGCTACAATTAGAAACAAGAAGATCAAGGTTAAAGTTTTATATAAAATCTTAGAGAAAATAGGCAGGTTAAGCAAAGTGAATCACTAGATGAATGACAGATCAAAGTTTTATAGAGTAATTTAAGAAGTGTGGACATTTCACATACCGACATATAGTTGTAAGTTCCAACAAATGTATCTCTCTTGCCCATAGAGCTTGCTAGCATTGCACTGACACCAAAATCAGTGATCTTCACTTCCCCTTTATGGTTTACCAATAGATTGGATGGTTTGATGTCCCTGTGTATTACATGCCTTTCATGATGCAAATACACAAGTCCCTGTAGAACCTGAAAAACAAAAAAATATATATATACCAGTAGAAAGAAGAACTCACTTGTTTGGCTGTTGATATAACTTTGTTTAGGTCATCCATAGAATTTCAGTTCACAAAAAGGAAGAATACCTGCTTACACACAACTGCAAGATATGGTTCAAGAATTGTGTTAACTTGTCTGATCACATCAGCCAGAGATCCACGGTCCATGTATTCTAGAACCAGGGATATGGCCCCATTGTGGTAGAAAGAATGATAGCAAACAACAACATGTGAACATTGTGATGCTTGGTTTATTTTTAGCTCCTGCACAATTTGCTTGCGAATTTCCTCTTGTATGTTCATTTGAATGACCTGCAGTTAATAGCAATAAACTTATAGGAGCCTGTTTTCCTTCATTTAACCACCGTGTTGCAAACATTTCAAAAAAAATTACTACCACATAATATTTAAGTCAATATTCAAGCAGATATAGTGCAGTGATAGTGAAGATGTTTAATGTTAATGAAAACCAGGAAAAATGTGAACGCCGTTTATGAGGATTTTGTGTCCCAGTTCTAGAAATCAAACACTCATGAAGAAATGGAACATGGCTTCTACTATATGTAGATCTGCAATAAAATAAGACTACATTTATGGTATGTCAGTCTTGAACAATTACCTTCAAGGCAAACAATCTTCCATCCCATTTGTGGCGAACAAGTTGAACTACACCACCACTTCCCTTACCGATAACTTTGATGGTCTCGAGGTCTTCCAATGAGAATTCAAAATCAAGCTCCTTGCCATCAGAAGGCTGCTCAAAGGACCCAAAAAGAAAAAGAATGTCTTGAGTCCTCAGAAAATTGATACCAAAAGGCTAAAGGTTAAATAACTCTATGCGAACTTCGGAACTTGAACATGCACTGCTCTATCACAACTAGCTACCAACATGTTTCAAACTAAAACCACAAACACAAAGCACTCAGACTTTGGGAGATGGGGATAACATGGATTTTTGAAGAGCTAAATAAGGGAAAACAATTTGAAGTGTTTTACTAATCAACTGAAGAAGCAAGAAGATCGTGAACAGATAATTTGGATAACGTTGTCATTGCCTCTCAATACTGCACAGCGCCCTTTCAAACAAAGGTGCACTTGCAACACAATACTAAATTACTAACAAAAGAAAAAAAAACAATTGAGTTACAGTTTTCTGTATGGACATACCAGAAGTGAATTCCGAGAACAAAGTAGTAAGAACCCCCTATTTTAGTTAAAGGAACTTACTCGATAATCTTTCTCCTCGGAAATAAGACGCAACCCTTTCTGATTTAGAAGCAAATCCCCATCATGAAATGTCCCACTCGCCGTCCTGAACACATTATAGTAAAAGATATTCATATTCAAAATATCCCCACCGACATTTACCGGCAGAGAAACAAGAGAAAATGAGACGGAAACAATGAATCATCAAGTCATACACTTTTATTCAAGAAGCGATTTCTAGTAAACTAAAAAGCGACACTTTGATCCAAAATCGAAGCCACCTTGAAATATGCTTAATAGGAAACGAAGAAACTTACAAGAAAGAAGAGATTGGGGTTTCTTGAGCTGGAACAGAGAGCTTCAATTGCTGCAATGGCTTCTTGCTCTTCATTTTCTTTTTATTTCTGAAAGATCTTACTCAACCGTTCAGTTAGGGTTTTTTTATAGAAATACAAATGGTAGTGCTTTCTTCTTCTTTTTTATAATGTTTTTTTTTTTTTGAGAGAGTGAGGATGGATTCGTTATAAATTCAAACGGGAAAGACCGCGTACAAATTATTCAATCTTTTTCTATATTTTAATCTTAATTCAAATTTCATTATAGGTAAAATAACTATTTAGTCCCTGTCTTTTATTATTTTCTGTCGGAATGATCCCTAGGGAATAAAAAATTAAATTAAATTTCGTCAATAAAGTTGTCTAAATGTATCAAATAAACAAATAAAGTTGTTTAAGGCTCACATTGTACCCAACTCGAATTATCGTGTCTAGATATTATTTTATTCAATTCGAATTAGTTTGGTCTTGAATCTACTCCAATGACAATTTGTAGATCAAAGTGAAAATATTCTTTAGACGTTGGTTTTTAGTACATATCTGGTGAGATAACATAAAAATGTAGTGTGTATTGAAAGAAATGGCTAAAATCGGCAATTTTGATCGCGAACAATCGCATATCCGAAATGGAAAACGCTGCCAGCGGAGCGATTTAGGTAACTATGGTATAAACCACCTAGAACACTTCATTTAACCACCCAAACCAAAATCCAAAATGAGTAGAAAACACATTGTTTTATCACCATTACAAACACCGACCATTTGGTTTCGGAAACAGATTCCGTCGAGTTTCAACTGCATCCAACCATGGAATCGGGAAATGGAGGATATGGGTTTGTATAGAAATAAAGAAGAATTGAACAAATAAGGAACACCAACAGAGATCAAACACCCTGGTCAAGGAGATAATCACCAAGCTTTTCGACAACCATGTTGCACTGGCCGGGAGACATTGGTTCATCGTAGATTCCGATAAGCTGCATGTAAAAAAAAAAACCAACAAGAAAAAACATCGCAATGTAAAAAAAACCAACAAGAAAAGACAAGTGCATACAAAAAGCAACAAGAGCACAGCATCAATGTACCAAATTTAGAGTAATTAATCGGGAATTAAAATCACTCGATATGTTGAAGTGCTGCATAAGTTTGAAAATGATGTTTTGGGATTCCTCCAATAAAATTGTTACGAATATTCACAAAGAAAATGGCAATAACATCGCAATAAATTCTCTAAATCTTGAAAATAACCCTGAACTTTTCGGGCTGGATCAAGATGGAATTCGGCTCATAGAGCTAGAAATTGTACTTCAAACAAAATTTTAGAAGATCAAATCTACTTTGAGTACTAATAATGTAAGATGGACAAAGGAGAACTAAAAACAGATGAAGAATATCACCTTCTTCCCTCGAATAACGGCTCCCGGTTCACCTTGGATCACCATGTATTTTGTGCCACCAAGGTATAATCCAGTTGGAGCAAGTGATCCAGGTTCAGCAAAGTCATTCGTGATCGCATTCATTTCTTCTTGCTTGAACTGAAATTAACATAAAAACTAGAAGCAATAAGCACATATTGATTTAAAAAAGGAGCAGAATGCATCGAATTTTACTCTTAGAAGCTATCTAAAATGAACTTTAAACTAGAAAATCGAAATAAACAGGATTAGCACTCTCTGATAACTATTATCATCATTGCTAAAACCATGGCCATTTGCAGAGATCCTTTAGCATCTAAAACTAAGAAAAATAAACAAAGCCAGATATCAATACAGATTCTCAATCCATAAAAGGATAAATCAGATTTATTATCGGCAATGAGTGAAAAAACATCGATGCTTTTGGAGCAAATCAGTTCAGCGACTGAAATTCAATTATATAGCAAACAAATCAACTTATTGAGAACATCAGCCTATTTTTTTCACTTTTCAGATAACTAACCCCAAAATTGGCAAGGGGTGAAGAAAATCCAAAGGGTGAAGAGTTAAAAGGAGAAGAAAACCTGAGGAAACTGGAGCTCTGGGCCCAAATGCTGCCGTCGTGGACGACGATAGCAGCGGCAGAGAGATGGTTCCCTTCAATTTAGCACATCAAGTGATCATCTACATACGATTGCCACGACATCTTCTTCTTCGTAGATTTTTTTTTTTTTTTAAGTTTGAAAGTTAAGAAAAAGGCTCGAAAATGTCCGACTTTAAAGAGACGAAACTGAGCTGTGAGAGGGACACGGAGATACAGCACTGAAACCACGGGATCTGTCGGCCTTTTATTTTCAGTCAAATCCCTCTACTATGTGAAAATTATAGATATAATTCTTAAACTTTAATTTTATTACATTTAGTTTCTTCACCTTTCAAATTTTGAAATTATGGTATAAAAATTATGATTTTGATTTAAATTATAATAGTGAATTATATTTGATCAAATTTTATTATTAATCCAATAGATTATATATAATGTTTGTTCTCCAAGTGTTTTCTTATCTTTTTGGTTCTATTTAAACATAATTTTAATCTAAATTACAAGTATAGTACTTTTAAATAAGAGCTAAAGTTAATGTAGTGATTAGACGTGAGAAGAATTTTAACAAGGTTTTGAGTTTGAATCATAATTTCATTCATCAAACAATCAGACCCATCACTTTGTGACACACGTAATCAGAGTATTATTAATACATCGCGACCGATAATCATTTTACACGTTTTTTTTTAATTTGAATGATTAAAATAAAATATTTGATGGTTAGATTATCATTTGTGTAATTATCCTATATTTAATTTTTGTTTACTTAAACCATATCTATTGGGCCGAATCGGTCACTCCACAAAGAACACCTGGTCCATTACGAGTTCAAACCAAGAAAGCCTAAGAATTTAGTTGGCAATCTTGTCATGTCTCTATATATTTAGAGGTAATTATTATTTGTAATATCTTTATTCTTAATTTCTTTTTTATCTTAACAGACAAAAATAAAGCTAAATTTTATATTTAGCATGTAAATTATCATATTCGATCCGTTTTAGTATTTAAATTTTTAATTCTTTTAAAATATTATCCAAACGTTTAATTTTTGTTTCATTTTAGTATTTCGTCTTGAAAACTTAACGGTGATTTGTATGTGGCACTTTTTTATGGTTAAATTGCATCAATCATCACTCAATTATCTTCTCACTCCTATTTTGGAAACTAAAGTTTAATTTTTAAATTTAATTACTTAACTTTCAAATTACTCCTAATTTAATCACTCTAACTTTCAAATTTATTTTTTATTTTTAATTCTATATTAATAAAATAATAATAAAAATATCATGTCACAAAAATTATTAATAAAGTAAATTAGAGTGATTAAAGCAATTTGCAAGTTGAGTAGTTAAATTTAAAAGTTTTAAACTTTAGTACTAAAATATGAGTGAAAAAATAGTTGAGTGATGAATGATGTAGTTTACCTATAAAAAAACTAAAATCCGGCAAAAACTAAGCATTGCGTTTGGTTTTGAAAAAATTGAAAGTTTAGGTATTAAAATGGACTAAAATTAATAGTTTATGTACTAAACGTGTAATTACCCTAAAAATTAAAAATAAATTATTTATGTGAACATTCTATCTAAAAAAAATGGGTTCAAATTTGACCAAGTTAAAAAATCATCAAATATCGAATTAAGTTAAAATGGAAATTTTCAATCTCTAAATCAAGTTTAGAGAGTATATATCAATCCGTATCCATCCCAAGGTATGATCTCTTTTTTTTTTTTTGAAAAGGGATATACTTTGTAATTGAAGAGAAACAATACAAAGTACTTCACATCTAAATGCCTCGTTAAAAACCTCCCTAAACCTATCTGGAGGAAAAAGAGTGCGCTTTGGAGTGAACAGGCTAGGAGTGAGCATCTCAACCCACAAATTTCGGTTTCTCTTAGTTCATTTTTACTCGTAAAGTTAACCAAATAAACAAATGAGCAGACATTGCAACAGCTCCATTATATTTTATATCTATATACATTAAACAATGTAAACATTCACAGCATATTTCAACTTCCAAAGTGCTTTTGGGGAACAAATCATGAAATTATAATGGATTAAATGGGGACAATCTCCAAATTGGGCACTAGATATTATTATAATGATACGCAATCCACTATATGGTTAATTCCTACAATTTAAAGATGACCCATCGGGCCATCTCCATTGTTTGCATCATGCAATAGTAGATATATATTTGTCTACATTGACATGAATGAGATTAATGATAATTTTCAACTCCATTTTAAAAGCCTATTGAAAATAAAAGATTTGGATGAATTGGAACATGCCCCTGAAAAGTTGTGAACCCATATATCAGCCCGGGAAGACTCCTGGGCATTGCGGTAAAAATCGAGGTTGTTGATGATGACAATCAAATAGAATCGGTCTAACACGAGAATTCTTTCAAATAGGTACAATGGATTTTCTTTTATTAAACCGATGTAATTACAATATAATATTTGTTTAAAGATAATTTTTAATCATTTTATATTATATTTTCACAACTCTGATATCTATGATGTTAAACTCGAATCCTCAATAAATAAAAATAACTTCTTTATTACGAAAATCACACACATTTCATTCCTACGATCCAAGATAAACTAACTTTAACATTCATCTGTCACGGGTTTGATCATTTTGATAAATTAACCTTAATGTTCATCTGTCACGGGTTTGATCATAAAATGATCACCGCGCAAAGAGACTAATCTCGAAACTCGAACCTCAAATCAAAGCTGTCAATCATGGAAATAAAAAAAATGTTAAAAAGTTTGCAAAAGAAAAAGACCACGGAAGCGAGCTGCCATCCAATATGGTAATGAAAGTTATTGCATTGGGTTTTGCTTTACTCATTGATTCACATGATGTAATTCACCATTTCTGTTTTCTTGTAATGATTATAAGCATTGTTTGTACAACACTTATAAGCCCACCAGACAGGTGAAACAAGCATTGCACGTTGACCCCCTTACAGGTGAATCGTGCATGCGCAGTTGTACTGGTTGGCCCTTAAAGCTTGAAACCTGATGAACAGATTGTTGATAGTGGAAAATTCTTAAACGGGAAGAAGGTGAAATAGGGCCCCCGTTTTCAATCACCTGTCGTGTGTGTGCCCATAATAAAATGATGACCGGGTTTGGATATTCAATTGCCACAAGGGATTTGCTGAAAAATTCACACATGAAAAGTTACTCGTTCAACAACTGAAAAATAAAAGCCCAAAACTTTATAAGAAAGCTTTCAACAACAGACAATCTCTACTCTCTCGTCTCTCATCAATGCCCACAGCCACATTTTGTAACAAGCAAACCGCCCATCACTGTAACCATTCTTGGCGCCTTCAAGAAAAGAAATAAAAAATGGAGTGGAGTTGGTTCCTGGTTTTTATCCTTTGGCAGATGATGACTCCATCAGAATCGGCGGCCATTGCCGTGGGTGGTGGCGTTGGCATTAATATTGGCGGCGGCGACGGTGTTTGGGTTGGTGGAGGAATCAACAACAATCCAACTCCATCTGGCCCTTCAGCGTCAAAGCTCAACAGTGCTTATACTGCTCTCCAAGCTTGGAAATCCGCCATCACTGATGACCCATTGGGCGTTTTGAAGACTTGGGATGGCTTAGATGTGTGTTCTTATAAAGGTGTGTTTTGCTCAGATCAACAAGGTGGAATGGATTCATCAAATGGACCTCCCGTGGTAGCCATAGATCTCAACCATGCAAATCTTCAAGGTATTCTAGTGAAGGAACTCTCTGCCCTTACAGATATGTCAATCTTCCATCTCAACAGCAACAGGTTTTCAGGCACAATCCCTGATACTTTCAAAGACCTTTCATCACTTCAAGAGCTAGATCTCAGTGGCAACTATTTCTCTGGCCCTTTTCCTATGGTCACTTTAAATATGCCAAATCTTGTTTATTTGGACCTTAGGTTCAACACTTTCTCAGGATCAATCCCTGATGGTCTTTTTAACAAGGGTCTTGATGCCATCTTCCTCAACAACAACCAATTTGAAGGTGAACTCCCTTCAAACCTGGGGAACTCACCAGCTTCCGTGATAAACTTGGCCAACAACAAGTTCAATGGAAACATACCATCTAGTTTTGGCTTCATTAGTTCTAAATTGAAGGAGATTTTGCTTTTGAATAACCAGTTAACAGGCTGCATCCCACAAGGTGTTGGGATGTTCTCAGAGATGCAAGTCTTTGATGTGAGCCGTAACTCACTCATGGGTCATTTGCCTGACTCCATATCTTGCTTGACAGACATTGAGGTTCTCAATTTGGCACACAATAAACTCTCTGGTGTTTTGCCTGACGTAGTTTGTTCCCTAAGGAGTCTTATGAATTTGACCGTTGCCTACAATTTCTTCTCTGGGTTTGGCCAAGAATGTTCCAAGTCTTTCTTTAGGGATGTGGGTTTCGATTACTCGGTGAATTGCATCCCGGGGAGAGACATGCAGAGACCCCAACCTGAGTGCAGTGTTATCCCTGGAAGTGGGTTGAGTTGTCTGAGAATTCCTTCTCCACAACCTCTAGTGTGTGCAGCATTGAGTGGGAACTTTAAGACTAATCAAACCTCATCCCCATGATGTCATGTTGCTGCTGCCTGTCAATTCTCCCATTCATTAATAGCAATTCATTTGTTAATGGATTCAATTGCACCTCTGTTACTATATTTGGTTAATTATGAATGAATCCATGTTGAAAGTTTGCCAGGTTTTGCCTTTGGTCAATTCATCCGGGTTTTTTAATTAAGATAATCTTTTTCTCTGCAAGATTTCCCTACTTAGTTCCATCAAAGGAATGAGGCGTTGAAGCCTTATTGCTAGCTATGTTTCTTATAAGTCGTGCAAATAATACCTTGGCCTTGGATTCAAGATTTTTCATTTTTTGCATGACGATTCCACTATATTACTCGAGAGCATAATTGTATCTTTTAAACCCTAAACTAGAGAATTCATCCATATATTACTCGACAAGGACCTGACTTTTATGTATTCTTTTTTCGTCGAGGTGCACGCCATTGAATCCCGAATAAATTAATACAAAATACAACTTGAAAATTGTTCCACAGAGGGGCAAATGTTCTAACATATACACCAACTCTTTTCCGGTCAAAATGTATCCTCAGAGTAAAGAATAACTCATGAATTTGCTTGTCATCTAAAAAAAATCTTGAAATTGTTTAGGGTAATTGATAAAAAACAACAAAAAATAAAAATGTGGGGACATTTTCCCTAGTCATGATCAAAATCATGAAATTCAGCATAAAAACATACCAGTATACCATCCGTCTGCAGAAGCTATTTCAATAATCGATTGTTTGCTGGGAATGAAACAATTTTATTGTTAAAAATGGGCGCATCTTGTCGTAAAACAACTCGAAGGTATTCAGATGCATAACACTAAAACAGGTCGGATACTCATCAAGTTCGACCCCTGAAAGCAATTTTATTGTCACTTGAACTTGCGGCTAACTGAGTCATAACTTGGGATGCTAATGACCGCAAAATACAAAGAAAAAAAGCCAACAAGTTAATATCCATGATGCATTGCGGTAAGAGAACTAATTCAGTGGTTTAGTTTCGAGTAAACTCCAAACTACCATTTCCATATGATGCCATTGTGAGAGGAGACGATAGAAGCTTTTGGGCCACTAAAGAAATATCCTTCAGTGTAATTTCATTGATAACCTTCAAGAAATACTGCACAGGTTTACTGATAAATCCAAAACCATTTTATTACAGAAAACAAATTATCGTAGTTTTCTCATTTCATATAAAGTAAAGGCAAATATTGATAGGCCAAAAGCTATGGCACTCCGGCTTGGGCATGAGTGATACATAAAAGTGCATGCCCAACATGAGTATCTTCATTTATTTTTGGCCTTTGTATACCATATCCTCATTCCCATATATTGATATACATATAACATGGTATCAAACGTAGATACGTTATGAAAAATAAAGAGTTGAAGTAACATCACTCATCACAACGAAGGACAAGAGGTAAGAACGTAATAAGTCGTACCTCTCCCCCCATATGTCAAGACTTGTTTCCCAATGTCTTCTGAAGCAACCATCTGCACAAACAGATTGTAAGTGAACACTAAACAACAATGTTTGGAGTGGAAATATGAATCCTTGATCAGCATCATTAAATTCATCTATAATCAAGAAATTAAAGAGAATAGTTTACGTACTCTAGATTCCAAATTCATCAAAATTGCAGATTTGGTGGACTGTTTAGCACGGTCTAGCTGTATTTGGTCAACTGTAAAGAAAACATGAAAAGCATTTCAGAAACAACCCACTGAATAAACAATGCAGGAAAGATACTAGTTGATGAGTTCAAGAGCAGCCAACCATGTCCAGGTGTTGCGACAGCAATAAGCTCCTTAACAGCTACATCAACAGCAGTTGGTGCAAAATCAGAACCCTGAATTCAAAAACATCAGTATCATCCAATAGAAAAGATATCAGCAGAAAGTGTGTACACATTACAAATCTGGAATAAATTCAGTGAAAGGCCAAGAGAGGGGAAAAAGAAGTGCCTGAAACGGTAAGTATCAAATATGCAACAGTGGTTACACAAAGAAAACATTCAAATGCAAATTACTAGCACTGACAAAATAGAAGTCTGGCATGAAAAACAGCAATAACAGACTTGGATGTGAGATTACTACCCAAGCAAAAGATTAATAATTAAAGAGAAAATCGCCTCAGTGACCAAAAAAAAAGTTATAATATACGATTTTAACCAACTTTTTTTGGATTTGCCAAAATGACCAACAAAATCGCAACGCGAAATAAAAATCGCAACGCGATCCCCAGAATCGCAAATCAGTTTCCAAAATCGCAACGCGATTCTTGAAAATCGCAATGCGATAGTACAAATTCGCATTGCGATTTTCCAAAATCGCAACGCGAATATGAAAATCGCAACGCGAACACATAAATCGCAACTCGTATCCGTAAATCGCAACGTGTATCCGTAAATCGCAACGCGTATGGGTAAATCGCAATGCGTATCCGTATATCGCAACGCGTATCCGTAAATCGCAACGATAATACATAAAATCGCAACGCGTATCCGTAAATCGCAACGCGATATTTAAAGCGCCATTATAATCGCTACGCGTATTTTATTTTCAAATTACAAAAACGAATATTAAGACAAAATCCCGTAATCGCAACTCATAACCTAAAACCTAAAATCACAACTCAGTCCCATCTCCATCTCTCACTCTCTACGGCGAAGAAATCCGTCCCATCTCCGAAGATTTCCGTCCCCATCTCCGGCGAAATCCCTCACAACCATTCACGGTCAGAAATCCCTCACAATATTCAGAAATGGAAAATCAACCTCCGAGGGTTAGTTTTTTTAATTATTTTTATTTTGAAATGTTTGCATTATTGTAGGTTTTTCATATTGAAACTGATGATAAGTTTACTGGTCATTTCAATAATAGATTAACCATTTCACTTAGATTTCATTTCGCGTTACGATTCTGTCGTTGCGATTTTCATTTCGCGTTGCTATTCTCTCGTTGCGATTTTCAAGTTAGTATTTGTCTTTGTCTTTGTTCTGTCTTTTGGTTGAAGTAATGCAATCCATTCAAGTTTCAATTTGCAGAAGAGTCGCAACGAGATAAATGAAAATCGCAACGAGAGAATGACTGTCGCAACGAGAGAAATGAAAATCGCAACGAGAGAATCGCAACGCGATATGAAAATCGCAACGAGAGAATCGCAACGCGAAACCAAAATCGCATTGCGATTTTCATTTCGCGTTGCGATTCTCTCGTTGCGATTTTCATTTCGCGTTGCGATTCTCTCGTTACGATTTTCATTTCGCGTTGCGATTCTCTCGTTGCGATTTTCATTTCAGCCAAAAGACAAAACAGTGTTGCAAATTTTAGTTTCAAGAATAAACTACTACTTTTTATGTTTATTTTTTTGGTATATCTTCACAGTGTAGTTTTTGGTATATCTAACTTGGTATGTTTATTGTTTTTGTAGAAATTTTTTTCGGCTCAATTGACCTTGAGAAATAAAGTCAGCCTGGCCACTACAATTGCTTCGAAGCTAAAACCTGTTGCCGGATTGGGAAGGATGTCGTTGGATATAGGAACGGATGTCGCCGGAGAGAGTGATAGATGGAGATGGAATGAGTTGCGATTTAGGGATTTAGTTTATGATTTCAGTGTTATATACCCAAAATTTCAGTGTTGTGATTTACAGATTCTCGTTGCGATTTACGGATTATCGTTGCGATTTACAGATTCTCGTTGCGATTTACGGATTATCGTTGCGATTTACGGATACGCGTTGCGATATACGGATACGCATTGCGATTTACCCATACGCGTTGCGATTTACGGATACACGTTGCGATTTACGGATACGAGTTGCGATTTATGTGTTCGCGTTGCGATTTTCATATTCGCGTTGCGATTTTGTAAAATCGCAATGCGAATTTGTACTATCGCATTGCGATTTTAAAGAATCGCGTTGCGATTTTGGAAACTGATTTGCGATTCTGGGGATCGCGTTGCGATTTTGTTGGTCATTTTGGCAAATCCAAAAAAAGTTGGTTAAAATCGTATATTATAACTTTTTTTTGGTCACTGAGGCGATTTTCTCATAATTAAATGTGGCCATAAGGAAAAAAAACTCCAGCATGACAGTTTGGCAAAATCATGACTATTTGTAAAAGGACAAAACACTTGAGAAAAACACGGTAGAGCTTAAACCGATTCCATTAAAAATCCTTGGCTACAGTGACCCTCCCTTGGCAATCATGAATCATACCTATACTATCCAAGAACTTTCCTAATTAAGTTTGATTCCATCAAAATTCAAATGAACTCCAAAACCACACTGTCCCATAATACAATCAAACCTGTTCTCAAGACATAATTTTCCAATGATTTTGGCCAAAGTTAGCGACTTGAACATCTGTAATGCCAAAGATGAGCAAGAAAAAGAAAGAAAAGAGAACAGTAGACGTTGGGAACAAAACCTTTCCAACAGATAAAAAACTTCAATAAATCAGTGAACACCGCAAAAACCAATAAAATAAAGTTATAACAATGTCAACTTGAGCTTTTGCTATTGGAAAATATGAAGGGCACGGAAGATAGAAGTAAGAATAGAGAACTGCAATGGAATTAATAATGGAAGATTTAAGAGCAGACTTACAGTGGTGGCTTGTATTCCAAATATGCTGGTATGATTATAAATGCTGTTGAATGCTGAAAAAGACTGAACTTGTGGATGCTCGCTCAATACACGGACATCTGCTCGTAACATAACCAAAACATTTTCATGCCAACACAAACAAGTTGACGACAGAAATAAAAGAAATCAAGTATCTTGTAGGAGGAAGGGGAAAAACACAAAAACTAAACTTTATATACGGTGCTCTACTAAAACCAAAAGGTAACAGGGTGTGACACTAAAGATAAACTTACATAGTCTTGAATACATTCCTTTCCCAGGGCCACCAGCTGAAAATGATCCACCCCCTCCCATCAGAATCTATAGAATAATTAGATTTATCATTTTACTATCTTGAGAACATGGTAGCAAGTAGGGAGAACCAAAAATATACAATGAAAACTAGCTGTGATAGACAGGATGATCCCAGGAAGAACTTTATGAACTATATTTAAAATTAAAACAAGGTGAAAGAAGAACATTGAGAAAACAGAGAAATTCAAAGTTGAATACAGAATACCTGAAGAACAGTCAAAACTATAGCTTCCTTCTCCTTGTGCCAACCATCAGGTAGTTCAAATGCAAGAGCAAAATGAGTTTGAAACTACAATTGAAAACCATTAGCAAATCAAGACAGGTGAAATATAAACGAAAAAGTCATTTTATGTATTTCTGATGCATACCCCTAAATCGGCCTGACAGCGATAATCACCTCCAGTGTACACAGTTTGTGGCTCTTGGGGACGAGGAATATTGGAAAGGTCTGACAGAAGTGGCTCAGCAACAGATAACAGTTCCTCATGTTCAACACCAGATGCTGCCAGTAGTCAAGACGACCTTGAGCGGTACCACGGAACCAGGTGAAATCCGGGCCATGAAATCCCATGTCCCTCAAGTTGTAATTATAAATAAACTCTTAAAAGGTTTTGCTCTGCTTGGAAGAAGGAACACAACCCATACGATCAGTGACATGAAGAGTGGCACTGAAATCTCCAAAAAAAAACCCAAGGGGAATTGATATTATCCGTTAGATGACGTAAATGAGGCCACATGAGTTTTCGCCTAGCCTTATTTGGGCTAGCGTAAATCGCAGTGGCGAGGAAAGTAGCTTCATTATTGATTTTGTGAACCCGACAGTGAATGAATTAAAAATGATTGAAGATGATATCAACAGTAATAGAATTGTACCAAGCAAGCCAGAGCCCACCAGAAAAGCATACAACTTCGATCCTGTGAGAATTAGAAAAACCAAGCGAGGCAATGACGGAATCAGCTCTGTATCCACTAATACAAGATTCCAGAAAGACCACCAAATCATGTCTATAATCTCGCAATAATTGGTTTGATGCTAAAAAAAAGCAGGGATCACCGCTGAAAAACCAAGCTAAATTTTTTTAGATTAATAATAATAACAATAATAATAAAGGAATAGATAGGGTACCCAGAATCAATTGAGTATCTCCATATCATGGGCCTCGCTTGCATCATGGTTATTTACTTCTGAAGAAACATGGAGAGCTTTGGAAATGTTAGTCCATAACTTGATTTTCATTCTGGAAATTAAATCCATTTGAGACCGGTCTGGATGGTCACCCAGAGGTCGAGGTTGGGCATTATTATAATTCAAATTGGTCTTATTCGAAATTGAATGGATATTGGGGTCTGAATTCTCTGACATTACAACATCATAATGCTTGGTTTTATCTAATGATGAGGTTTTGCGATGTGCAATTCTTGAGCTTCTTGCTTTGAGTGTGCTACGAGAGAGGACGGAAAAATCTAAGAGAGTGGCTTGGAGGGTTCGGCGTGCGGTGATGGTCTTCGGGACTTTTGCGATAACAGGTAGTTTGCCTTTTGGTTTAATGAGGGCTCTCGGTTGTGTCATATTTTTGGCAAGTTGGTGACTTGAGGAAACAGGATTGTTATTCACATGTTGGGCTGATTGGGGGTTCTCGGTTGTTCCTACTTCTGTGATGACTTCTTCAGCGAAAGAATAAAAAATCAGGTTAAAGCGGGATGCGATAATGTTTAGACCAATCAAGGAACCACTATTTTCTGTTTGTTTCTTGTTGCTTCGGCGTTGACGACGCTCAACTACCATCCAAGGCCCGAAGGGGGTGGTGTTATTTTGCTATTATTAGTAGCATTGGAGTGCTCAACGTTTTTAGTCACGGGTTATTTGTCTTTTTTAGCTTGAGGGACAGGGTTTAGGTTCAGACAATTCTCTTGAGAGTGCCCCCACTTCCCACAATTGAAACACACTATCGGCAGTGACTCATTCCACAATATGTTTCTATTAATGATCAGTTTAAAGAGTGGCTTACTAAGATCGATGTCTATTTCCATTCGCGCAAACCTTCCTAGACGTCCACTATCCGTCTGATAATCAAGCTTGATTATGTTATAGATTGAGAGAAAAAGAAAAGATTTAAGAGAAGAATTTATACGAGAGAGAGCTGATAGAGAAGAAAATTCATCATTCATTGCATAAGGAATTTTTTACAACCAAGTCTGTTAATAATTTAGTTACAATTACCACTCATTTCATGCCAGTTGTCCCGACTATATAACAGATTGATTCTTCTCTTTCTTTTCTTTCTCAGGTATTGGGCCTTTGGTATTGGGCTGCTCCTTCAGACCTCCCTTTTGCTCAGCCTGCTCCTCTGATAAGGTAAGTGACCCTGTGCCTCTCACACTATCGAAACGATTTTTCCTTAAAAGTGAGATTTTAAAAACCACATTAATTCTTAATTATCCTCTTTCAAATGATTTTTAAATTAAAAATAAATGTGATTTAAAAGACCTCTCGTTTCGAAAAATTTTGGATTTCCTTTATGAATAAAAGCGTATGGTTCGATGAATCGCCACCAATCTTTAATTAGGGTGTGATTGGGCACCCAAAAATGTTTTGTCATTTTAAATAAAAATTAATTTTAATTAAAACAACAAATTGAGGTCTACGTTACCAAAAATGAGTTCGGGAGTCGGTTACGTGTGGGGAATGATTAGCACCCCACAGCGCCCTAAATCGGTACCTCGTCGATTAATTAAATGTCTTTGCAATGAAATTTATAAGTTCGATTTTAATTTGATTTATGATCCCCAGCAACACAACAACATACGAATTTTACCATATTCAAAAGGCATCAAAAATAGATTAAATTAACATTATCCAACATTTAGAAAGATAAAGAATATTCGATTATTTAAAAATATCGAGACCAGATCTTAAACAATTATAACAACCTTTTCTCGATAAATTTAAATAGCTGAATATTTCTTTTTCTTCCGTTCCCAAATTTTAAAGTGATTGGATCAATTTTTAGGCGTCACTAATGGGATACACTTTTATTTTAAAATCGTTAAAGCTGACCTCAAATGCGTTATGACAACCCACTTAAAACGATTTTAAATTAAAAGGGCATTACCCTTAATCCAATTATGTAATAATATTGATTTATACAAATGAGGATATCAAACATTTCATATAAAAAATGACGCCATGTGATTTGCTACTGAATTATTTGTATATTCATACATATGTAAACATATCACCATGCGAAATAAATATAAACAATTAATTTAATAAAATCAATCTAACAATAGACTAGATTTAACTAAATTTAAACTTAAAGAATTAATCTAAAAAACTCTAAACTATGACTAAAGTATTTACAATCTAAATCTATGGACTAAAATAAATTAACATAATTACTAATATGGAAATTAAAAAAAAACCCTAAACATGCATCGGATTGTAATGGAAAATTTTCAAAATAACAAACCAAATGTTAAAAATACAAAAATAAATTAACTTGATTAAAAACAAGGACTAAAATAAAACATACGTTGAATGTGAAGGGACTAACCTTAAATATCCCTAAAATTATGACTAAAACTTAAATTTTGAAAATAACGAAATCAGGACAACTACAAAAAAAAGGAAATTCGAAAATGGTCTGTACAGGACTAAAATATAAATTATCACTAAAAGTAAGGGACCAAATGATTTTATCCTAAAAATTCAATGGCTGTAAAACTAATTTACCCAAAACAAAAAAAAAATAATAAAACCTAAATAAACTAAACTATCCTAATTTCACGCAGAATATGCACAAAGCTTAGCTCCCCCTCCCTTCTCTCCATTTTCCATCTTTCTCTCGGCCACGCACAGCGTCGCTCTCGACCACCATAGCTACCGGCCTCCTGGCTTCTCCACTCCGGTGAGGCCTAAATCTTCCCTACCTGACACTATAGACAACCACAGAAGTAAAAAAAAAACAGACTTTGTTTCCTCCATACCCATGAACGCCGTCGTGACACCCAAAACCAAACACCCCGATCGTCACTTTCGACTGCCAGTTAACCCAGAAATGAACCTGAATAGACCCTAAACTCTCTTATTTTCACTATTATAAACCCCCCAAACACTAAGACCATGTGCACCCTCAAACTTCTAAGGCCGACGGGTTCAACTCCAAACAACGACGCATTGCGAGGTAAACTATCAAGACCCTAATCTTCTTATTTTATTTTACTGATCATCGTTTTAATCTCAGACTTATATGGTTTCATAACAATAACCCCAGTCCTTATCCCCATCAATTAAAACCCCGACCGACTAGGATGTAACTACCAAGTCTACCGTCATCCACATCTAAGGTAATTTTCTAATTCTTTTCTCTGTTATTTTTTATGCTTTGAAAGGAAAACAACAAGCCACGTATACATTACTGAGTATTTTGAAAAATAAAGAAAGTAACGAAACTAACCTGCTTATGGATCGTTTATATTTCCTTCGAAAGAGATAGGGAAGACCCCTGTTATACTGCTTTTTGATCTTTGAATACTGAAAAAATGTTGTTTACACACTGTTTTATCTGTTGCTCTGCTGTGTAAAACGAATGAAAAACAAAGAAAGAAAAAAAATCTTTCGTGCTTCTCCCAATTAAAAGAAAAATGAAAAGAGGAATCAATCTCTCATGTTTACACTGTTATCGAAAGATACAGATCAGAAAACTCAGTTTACAAGTGTCTCTTTATTCGTAATGGTAACCATTTTGTTTTCAATATGGGAGAAGAAAACCCCCCTCTACAAACTGCTCTCCCCACTTACAAAACTGTTTCATTCATTTTTTTTGTAACTCCCACGTTGTGATGAATTTCCTTTTATCTGCTCATTTCTTTTTCCATTTTCATGCATCGCTGACCCCTTTTCTATTTTGCATGTCACGCTGGCACATCGAAGCAGTTGCACGAGGAACGGGGCTATTAGCCTCTAGAAGTATGGATGGCTTTGGTTTGGGGTTACAGGCTAGATTTGGGCTTGTTGTAAAGCCTGCAAGCAATGAAAACATAAGTAATATTAATAATAATACTAATAATTTTAATTTTATTTGTTATAATAATAATAATAGTTGTAATATAATATTAATAATTATAATATAATATTTATAACCCGGACAAAAATGGGTGTCTACAACTGCCCCTCTTTGCCCATTCTTGTGTTAACAAGAATAGGGCAAAGATAAAAAAGACAGTACGTTTTGGTCCAACTCTATCTTCATGCTTTAAAACTTGATGAGGGATCTACTCCCTCTTCTTTGAACAATCTTCGACCAGCATGTTTGCTCCCTCTTGCTTCAGGGAGTAGAACTCGAACAATCTTCTACCAACGGGTTCGCTTCACTATTCTTCCATGAAGGTTCAACTTCGAAGGTCAAACCTCTCTCTTCTTGGGACTTTGAATTGGTTAATGAATCATCGTGCACATTTCCTTTTAATCAATTGATCTTTTTCTTTGTACTCGAGAACCTTTGCTTTCCTCCCACATCTGATGATCTGATGGTTTGCTCCAACACTCTTCCGTGAATGCTTAAAATGGCCTGGAGGACTTATCATCTTGCTTGAAAGACTTACAAATGACCCGAAGGATTTCATCATCATGCTCGAAAGACTTAATAATGCACTTACTGATGGGTTTGCTTCACTACTCTTCCGTGAAGGCTTACAAATTACCCTAAGGATTTCTAATCATCATGCTCGAAAGACTTACTGATGGCCCTAAGGATTTAAGCATCATGCTCGAAAGACTTATTGATAGCCCAAAGGACTTACTAAGTGCGAAATTTTGGAAAAAAAGAAAAAACAAAATCCTTTTTAGTTTTCAAAGGTTTCATTTTCTTAAAGCATCACTTTCTTATTCTTCAAATTCATGAGAAAACATCCTACCCGAATGTCTTATGGATGTCCCGAATGACTTATCATCTTGCTCTAAAGGCTCACAGATGACCCGAAGGATTTTTAATCATCATGCTCAAAAGAATTACTGATGGCCCGAAGGACTTAAATTGTTTATTGGGTAAGAAACCTTTCTTATTTTTCAAAATCTCAAATTTCATATTTAAATGAGAAATCCTTCTCATTTCACTTCATAAAACGACTTAATGGTCGGGTCACGTGCCCCGCTTCAAAGTAATGCTTCCTCTGTGGATTGGTTCCCCTGTGTTCCTCAGGTTTTGTCTCTCTAAACATGATTCCCTATATTTGATGTTTAACTTCTGCCTTTCAATTATCAGGATTTTAACATCCTGCATCTTCTCTTTTCACTGGAAGATCTGTCAAAACCATGTGTTTATGCATGAAACACGAATGCAATTAAATGTATTAGTGTAAAGCATTTTCTTTTATGCAAATGATGTTTTCATGAATGCATAAATGTCGATTCAATCTTCATTTGACTTCAGAGTAGCGAACTCATTCTTTTTCTACTTGATCATTCCTCTCCGGGGTTTGCTTTAGATATCCGTATAACAATTCATAATTTCCAACTTACATTTTTGAAGAGCCTTCTGATCTTCTTCTATCTTCTTGTTGTCTTCGTTTTCTATCTTCATTTCGAAGAAATTGCTTTCTCTCTCAACTTCTTGTTATGATCAGAAATACCACTGTGTTGCCCCATTTCCGTCCTTGGCTCAATTACACTTTCTAAGTTGTTCTTTCTGGACTCTTCCATTGATTAATGTTCGGTTGGTTTGCTTTACAAGGTAAGCTCTGCTCAAATTCACGGTCTTCCCCTGACACTTCAAGTTGTCTCAATATCTTCTTGGTCTGAATCTTGTCATCCCAACATGATCTAGGTTTCTGGTTATGCCCCAAAGTGGGTACTCATGGATTTCTTTATTCCCAACATATTCTAACTTGAATGTTCTCATTCTGGTGTCACTACATAGTAGTGCTGTCAATTAGTTTGAAGGCGTCTCTTCACATTGTCATAAACACTTAAGAAGTGACCAATTTTTCTAACAAAATGTCTTGCATTTTATACAAGCTGTAATATGTGCCCCTTCTTAATAATGAGATCATCTTTTCTTCAAGGAAATGTTAGTTTGATGGGTAATTGACAAGTCACAAGGAAATGTTATAAGTTTCATTCTTCATTCATTCTTTTCTCTTGGACCGTTTACTTCAAGATTGTGGAATGCTTCATGTTCTGGAATCGCTTATTTCTTTTCTCCAATAGAGGCATAATGAGTCTCACAAGCTTCAAGGACCTTTCACACTTGAAACTGTCATGTTTGAAAATATTTTTCCATTTTCTCTTATTTTAGGGATCAAAGAATGAAAGAATTTTATAAAACATTGCCCCTTAATTCAGGCTCACAATCGATTATAATCACGAGTTCACAGAATATCAAAAGAATCAATAGCTCTTTAATGTTTTCAAGGTTATAACTCTTTGACAAGTGTCAAAAGTTGAGGAGTTGGCTTCTTTTTTATTTGACAAGTGTCAAAAGTTGAGGAGTTGGCAAATTCATGAATGCTCGTGTGAAATTGACTATATCAGGTGTTCCTTAACTCCCTTAGTCCATTTTTACCGAACTACTTATTCATAAAATTGATTTAATTTGCCATTGTCTGGCTAGCTGAAACCAGCTTTATTGTAATTTGCCTTACGGCTAGAAGGTTTCATCTCATCACAAGTCTTTGACTTGACATCACATGAGCATACACCGAATTGCCAAGTACCCGATCAAGGTCATGGTTTGAATATAATTTATTCATACAGCCAGGGATTTTGAATTTCCTCTATAACCAATTGCTTTAGCGGAATAGCTCAGCTTTATTGTATACATATAATATAATCATTTTTATCAGGCTAGCTGAATTATATCCATAAAGCCGGGGCATTTAACCAATTGCTCTAGAGGGACAACTCAAGCTTTATTGTATACATGTAATATTATAATCTGGGTATATGGATCCAATTTCTTAAGCTTGTCAAGAAGAACCTATCATAGTCTAGGTGTTGTTGAAAGTCAGAAAATCTCATCGTTAGAGTTCAATTTTCAAGCAACTGACCTAAACTAGATTCACCTACTCGACTATTCCATCCGTAAAGATCATAATCATCATTGAACGTCATCAACAAAAGTGTGGTCTATTTAGTTTCATGATATCATACACAAGATATGCCCCATGTTGTCCGTTCTTGTGCATACCTGAATACCAAGCCTATTCTTTATCTACTTATGATAGAAGAAGGCTATATCGACCCCTGCAAGTAAAGGGTATAGTGTTCGATTGTATCTTCTGGGGATAAGGTCAAGGTCCTTGTTTTATCAGGTTTCAACCTTGTCATTTTGTCAAAGAACAATAACTCTGACCATTTACAGAGTTTTTTTAATTCGGTTGATATTCAAAGAATTTCAAGTTGCAAATCGATTCAATGCTCACCATCCTCAAAGTAACTTGAATTTATTTAAACATCATTACAAAAAACTGATGAGAAAGTAAAAAAACATCTTCAAATAAGATGTTACAAATGAAATAAAGCTCCATGATGAATGAAATGATCTCTTCCTAATTAGGATGCCCTATTACTCATCTAACGTAGCAACACCTAACCCAAACGGATGCTACATTATGTGCTCTAATGCCCCACTCGAGTTTGTCATCCACCGTTTCACCAATTCTTATGTCAATGTCCCATTTTCCACAAGAATCTCTATATCCTTTAACAGCGGCCTACAATTCCCTGTAGAATGCCCCAATACCCTCAAGTAAAAATCACATACACCATCTTGATCATAGCTGTGAGTAGAAGGGTCTGGTTGCACTTTCACTGGCCTCAGTGTGATGTATTGACCTTTAACCAAGTGGGGATACATATCCGAGATAGAAGTTTGGAACACTTTCAAAGTATTTTTTGATCTTGGGACTTTCTTTGGACGTCTCGAGTAACCCGCTGCCCCTTTTCTTTTACGGCTGTGGGAGCTCCGGATGTGATATTCATTCACCTCATCAGCTTGTTCCTTTTGATCGGTTGGGTTTTTAGAAGTGTCTTTCAAGTTTCCTTTGTTGATTGCATCCTCAATTAACTCCCCTGCTGTCATAAGATCCTTGAAGTTATTCATCGACTTTCCTAACATTAACTCAAAGAAAAGAGCTGGAAGAGAATCGTGAAACATATATGATATTTCTTCTTCTGAAAAAGGAAGTTGAACTTGTACTGCCATTCATCTCCATTTTAGGGCATATTCTTTAAAGCTCTCAGTAGCTTTCATTCTTATCCTTTGAAGGCCATGATGTTTTGGGGTTAATCCTTTAACATATTGATATTGTCCCAAAAAAGCATCAACTAAGTTAACCCATGTCTTGATCTGTTCTTTGTTC
Source organism: Hibiscus syriacus (assembly GCF_006381635.1). Classification (NCBI taxonomy): domain Eukaryota; kingdom Viridiplantae; phylum Streptophyta; class Magnoliopsida; order Malvales; family Malvaceae; genus Hibiscus; species Hibiscus syriacus. Next base: position 618,229 of record NW_024063140.1, on the reverse strand, counting down.
AAACGGTTATACCATACTACAGTTGGCCCAGCAAGACTATCATGGAAGTAATGAATCAACAGATTGTCATTATTTAGGTACCCTTCCATCTTTCTACAAATCATTTTTAGATGAATTAGGGGACAACTAGTGCCATCATATTTTTTAAAATTAGGCACCCTAAATTAATGTGGGATGACCAAATCAGGGACCAAACTGAGTTCTCTAGTTTCTAACTCCTTGTTAGGGGTATTAACAACCTTTATATTTTTAATGGCTTCATTCAACCACCTGAATTTGTCTCCAAATTGCTCATAATTGACGAGGCTCTTCTCTTGGTTTGAGTTAGATGCTCCAGGGTAGGTTATGATTCTTGACGTATTAGTCTGGTGAAACTGGTATCATTTATCAATGATTTTGTCTCTATCAGCAGCCTTAGTTTCCAACACCTGGATCATTTTATTTGATACCCCTTGCAGAGAACCCGATGCTTGATTCCTCGTATCTTGTTGTAACCTGACTAATTGCTCTTGCAACTGATCTTGTGATTCCTTATGAGATTACTCCATTGTTTCCATTTGTTTGTTCATGACGATGAGAAATTAGTATGAATGAATGATCTTGTTATTACTGTCATATAACCTTCAATAAATTATTTCTGTGTTTTTATAATTAATGCATGTTAAATGCTTAAATAAATACATGTAATGCAAACGCAAATGCCAAATACAAATACAAAAGGTGTCATTCCAAAGTGACCATCTTAAAACAACTTTCATTGAACACAAAGGTCTCGGTACATCAAACAAACTTTACATATGATGGACAGCTTTGAATCCGAATTTTTCTATCTCCTTCAAAAGCCAATTTAATTTCCACTCATGCTCGGGGGTCGAGTTGTCAATCTGCTTCAATTCTCTTACAAAGCCAGCTAAATCAATCTATTTGTGAGCCGCAATGCTTGCTTGGGTCATAACTTCTTTCATAACTTTGTCCCTTTTCTCTATCTTGAGTGCCAATTCTCGGAGTTGTAAACACTGTTGTTGAATCTTCCTTGCAAGAAAATCATTATTGTTATGAAGCTCTTGCATAAGATTACTACAATCATCCACAATCTTCATCAACTTCTTATTCTTGGCTCTAACGGCTTCTAACTCAGCATCATTCTCCCTCTTGTGGCGTTGATATAAAATTTACATATTGGAAATGGACCTATTTAGCATCTGATTTTCCAAATTATCAACAGCTATATTATGTCTTTTTTCTACAATTTGTAAATCATGAGAAAACTTCTCGACTCGACCTTCGTGTATATTGCAATTCTTTCTCCACTGTTTAGCGTTATTCTTCAATATAGCGACCCCTGTTATTCACTCATATGGGACATTTCCCATTCCAACAAATTTAAAATCTTGACTGATCCTTTAAAAATCATCTCGCATGGCTTCCATCTCTCTGCTCAATTTATCATTTTCACTTCTTAAATGATGAATATGAGCTTCGTACTTTGGCAAATAATCTTCTTCTTGGATGTCATCCCTGATACCCTTACCTTTGGTCACTTTTGGTTCGAACCCAACAGGATAATCCGTTACCACACTAGGTTGTCCTTTCAATTCAAACTCCAATACTCCATGATCTAGTTGAATTTGGACTCGACGTTTAAAGGTAGAACAATTTTCAATAGAATATCCTTGAACTCCAGCATGATATTCACAACGAACGTTGATGTCATACCAACTTGGATATGGAGGTTGAAAAGGTTTCACATAATGCGGTGCCACTTCTCGGGCTTCTAACAGTTCATCATACAACTCCTTATATGATATTGGGATGAAATCACAACGAGAACCACCTCTCAACTTGGGTTGAACTGGAGTTTCAAGTTTTACTTCCCTTGACATTAGGAGTAGACTATCAAACACCAACGAGTTCTGATTGCATGGCTTCTTTTAATCATTCTAAACTTCTATAGTTACAAGTATTTCCTTAGCATTTCCAAACAACTTGTTGATACGAACAATGATTGTGTGTGATTTTTCATTTTGGCTAGAATCAACAGGTTCTAAAATAGACCCTTGCAAACTTGACACCTCAAGATTGTTTTCATTGAGCTCTTTCTTTTCTTTGGTAGAAGTCTCTTTTCCTTTGGACAAAGCATCTATGCTATCCATCATTTTGGACATATTCTCTTTTATCTCTCTTATCTCCTTGTGCTCTTCGTTAGACATATGATCTTTGTGTGCACAATTCTCCATTATTCTCGAAGCTTTCTTAGGATGCCATTTCTTGACTGTGTTATAGTCTGTTTGATCGCGAAACCCCTTGTCTGTCATGAAAACCTTTTACTATAATGATCACTCACAAATCAACACCTTTTGATTATGTCATGATCATGCAATGCAGACAAAGAGAAAAACAACATAAAAAATAGGTTAGTACAAATAAGAAAACAAAAGAACAAAAAGCAACAATAGCAAAATAAATAAATTGAAGCTAATAAGAATGCAAATGCGAATGTAAATGCACAAGGTGTTAATTCCAAAAGTGACCACCATAGAACAACCTTCATTTAGACAACAAGAATTCAGTACACTACGTAGTCAAAACATAAATGTGATTCTTCATTCCTTCATTTCCTTGAGTCGTACTCTTCATGAAATCTAACATTGCACCCAAAGTTGTCGCCGTATTTTATCACCTTTAATGACGCCAGATGTCTTTAAATTGAATCTTGAGGTCTTTATTTTTACTTTCAATATGAAGTGGTCTTTATGTCTTTGTTAAGGGTATTCTCGTCCTTGGTATAACCGTATCTATCTTCTAAGGGAATATCTTGGCCTTCACCCCTTTTAAGGAAGTCTTCAATCAGCTTCAGATTTCTTCATTCATCGGATGTCCTTCTTCATGGATCATTTGAACATCTTTGAATCTCCTGATTTTGACTACATGGTTAAGAATTTATTGTCTCATTATGACCTGCCTTCTTATTAGTCAATCACTTGCGAATTAACACCTTTGGATGACATGAAGATGCAAATGCAATAAAATCAAAATAAAATAGACATATAACAAAATTGGTTAGTACACATAATATCAACAACAAAATAATAAGTATCATAATCATTAAATAAAACCTACCCTCACATGCTGGCTACCCAATCATGCTTTAGTAGATCCTACCCAACATGATATCTACCCCATGCTTTGTTATTCACAAAAATCCTTACCGCGTGATATCTAATTCGCATGCTTTCTTGACAAAAAAACCTAACCGCATGATTTCTAGTTCGCATGCATTTATTCGAAAAGCGAAATTAAATGACTCAAAAAGCTTTTCCTTGTGTACACTCCTTACGGGACTCTTAAGGTTCGGGTTAAGCTTGACCTAAGTTCGGGATCTATGTTCACTATATGTTGGGTTTGGTTCTAAAGTAATAGGTTCTCGAATTGTCCTTGTCGGTGCCCCCTTGGGCTATCGAACCCTCAATCCTGGCCCATCACAGGCTTTAGGGGATCGAGTTCAATTTCGAGGGAACACACCTCCTTATGTCCATACGGAGGTGATTACCATTACGAGGACCATAAGGTGTGTGCTACAGGAGCGATCCACTATCCCATGCCGAGGTGAAAACCACACGAGGGCATAGGCTCTCACTCCTACTTAATTTGGACGGAGAGGGGTTTTAGCTCATGTCATGAAAATGCAGTTGTGCAGTGTGTGAGGAAAAGCGAAAAACACACAATAAAAACACTCAAAATCAATTCCCAAAACACACAATTATTCTGAAACCATTAGCAAATAGATCAGTACAACTATTTAATTGCTAATCAAATTAACTTAAAAATCAAAATACAAACAAAACTTATTAAAAACCAAACAAGGGATCAAAAACCAAATTAAAAAAAATTATAACTTTCAATTGCAAAGACAATTAATTAATTGACTATCGGCCTGACTCTCTAAAAAAAAGTCCCTAGTGGAGTTGCCAAGCTGTTGAAATGATTTTTCCTTAAAAGAGAGATTTTAAAAAAACATTAATTCTTAATTATCCTCTTTCAAATGATTTTTAAATTAAAAACAAATACGATTTAAAAGACCTCTCGTTTCGGAAAATTTTGGATTTCCTTTATGAATAAAAACGTATGGTTCGATGAGACGCCACCAATCTTTGATTAGAGTGTGATTGGGCACCCAAAAACGTTTTGTCATTTTAAATAAAAATTAATTTTAATTAAAACAACAAATTGAGGTCAGCGTTACCAAAAATGAGTTCGGGAGTCGATTACGTGTGGGGAAGAATTAGCACCCCCACAGCTCCCTAAATCGGTACCTCGTCGATTAATTAAATGTCTTTGCAATGAAATTTATAAGTTCGATTTTAATTTGATTTATGATCCCCAGCAACACAACAACATACGAATTTTACCATATTCAAAAGGCATCAAAAATAGATTAAATTAACATTATCCAACATTTAGAAAGATAAAGAATATTCGATTATTTAAAAATATTGAGACAAGATCTTAAACAGTTATAACAACCTTTTCTTGATAAATTTAAATAGCCGAATATTTCTTTTTCTTCCGCTCCCAAATTTTAAAGTGATGGATCAATTTTTAGGCATCACTAATGGGATACGCTTTGTTGAGTTAATTGATTGACTGAATCAGCCAAGAGGGGGGTGAATTGGCAATAAAAATTTTTGTGGAAGCTTTTGCAGAAAATTGAAAGAAATTGCACAGCGATTTAGAGTGGTTCGACTTTATCAACCAAAGTCTGCGTCCACTACCTTAGCTATCCACACTAAGGATTTTCTAACAAATTCACTAACTTGTTCTTTCTTTTGAGGCCAAAGAGATAACCTTACAACTCCCTCAAGAATATACCCCAATTCTTGAGAACACTCTTTTCTCAAAGAGAAATACAAATTTGCAAACTTACAAGAAAAACCTCACAAGGAAAATATGTTTGCACAATTCTAGAACAAAGAAAGAACACTCAAGAATAAATACAATTGAGCACAATAAGTGTTCTTGAAAGAAAAATGAATATTGAATGAAAAATAGGCTTGAAATGCTCAAACTTGAGGTTTGATGCTTTCTCTTTGATTCTCTCTTGATTCTAATTGCTTGATGTTTCTTGTTATTGATCAATGGCTTCTAAGCTTGCTTAAATACACCTTGAATCACTTCTGAACGTTGGGGATAATTAGAGAAAATAATATAGTCGTTTTAGTGTGAAAACAATTAATAAAGCAGTTTGGAGCGTGGGGGGAATCGGTACCCCCTATGGGGAATCGGTTCCCTAAGTGTAAAATTCAAATATTTCGACCGTTATACAAGGGGGAATCGGTACCCCCTGGTGGGGAATCGGTTCCCTCCGAGCATACTGGAATTGTCGGAGCCAAACCATTCAGGGGGAATTGGTACCCCCTTAGGGGGGAATCGGTTCCTTCTGAGCAATCTGGAATTTTTGGCTTTGAAATGGTTCGAAATACTTTGTAAAATTATTTTGAAATTGTTTTAAGATTAAAACTTAATTTTACACTTTGAGTAAGGATTAAAAATGATCTTTGAAAGATTTGGAGTAATGTTTTGATATTCGAATAATTCTATCGAATATACTTAGAAAATCATTTGGAAAATCTTAAAATTCATTTAACTTAATTTGTTATATCAAAATATCAAAATGTTTTCAACACACTTTTATTTTAAAATGGTTAAAGTGAACCTCAAATGTGTTATGACAACCCACTTAAAACGATTTTAAATTAAAAGGGCATTACCCTTAATCCAATTATGTAATAATGTTGATTTATGCAAATGAGGATATCAAGCATTTCATATAAAAAATGATGCAATGTGATTTGCCACTGAATTATTTGTATACCCATACATATGTAAACATATCACCATGCGAAATAAATATAAACAATTAATTTAATAAAATCAATCTAACAATGGACTAGATTTAACTAAATTTAAACTTAAAGAATTAATCTAAAAAACTCTAAACTATGACTAAAGTATTTACAATCTAAATCTATGGACTAAAATAAATTAACATAATTACTAATATGGAAATTAAAAAAAAAAAACCTTAAACATGAATCGGATTGTAATGGAAAATTTTCAAAATAACAAACCAAATGTTAAAAATACAAAATTAAATTAACTTGATTAAAAACAAGGACTAAAATAAAACATACGTTGAATGTGAAGGAACTAACCTTAAATATCCCTAAAATTATGACTAAAACTTAAATTTTGAAAATGACGAAATCAAGACAACTACAAAAAAAAGGAAATTCTAAAATGGTCTGTACAGGACTAAAATATAAATTATCGCTAAAAGTAAAGGACCAAACGATAACTTTATCCTAAAAATTCAATGGCTGTAAAACTAATTAACCCAAAACAAAAAAAATAATAAAACCTAAATAAACTAAATTATCCTAATTTCACGCAGAATATGCACAAAGCTTAGCTCCCCTCCCTTCTCTCCACTTTCCATCTTTCTCTCGGCCACGTACAGCGCCGCTCTCAACCACCATAGCCACTGGCCGCCTGGATTCTCTACTCCAGTGAAGCCTAAATCTTCCCTACCTGACACTATCGACAACCACAGAAGTAAAAAAAACAAACCGATCTTGTTTCCTCCATACCCATGAATGCCGCCGTGACACCCAAAACCAAACACCCCGATCGTTACTTTTGACTGCCGGTTAACCCATAAACAAACCTGAATAGACCCTAAACTCTCTTATTTTCACCATTATAAACCCCTAAACACTAAAACCACGTGCACCCTCAAACTTCTAAGGCCGACGGGTTCAACTCCAAACAACGACGCACTACGAGGTAAACTATCAAGTACCCTTCTCTTCTTATTTTATTTTACTGATCATAGTTTTAATCTCAGAATTATATGGTTTCATAACAATAACCCCAGTCCTTATCCCCATCAATTAAAACCCCGACTGACTAGGATGTAACTACCAAGTCTACCGTCATCCACATCTAAGGTAATTTTCTAATTCTTTTCTCTGCTATTTTTTATGCTTTAAAAGGAAAACAACAAGCCACGTATAACATTAAGGAGTATTTCGAAAAATAAAGAAAGTAACGAAAGTAACCTGCTTATGAACCGCTTATATTTCCTTCGAAAGAGATAGGAAAGGTTATACTGCTTCTTGATCTTTGAATACTGAAAAAAATATTGTTTACACACTGTTTTATCTGTTGCTCTACTGTGTAAAACGAATGAAAAACAAAGAAAGAAAAAAAATCTGTCGTGCTTCTCCCAATTAAAAGAAAAGAGGAATCAATCCCTCTTGTTTACACTGCTCTCGAAAGATCCAGATCAGAAAACTCAGTTTACAATTGTCTCTTTTTTCTCGTAATTGTAACCATTTTCTTTTCAATATGGGAGAAGAAAAACCCCCTCTACAAATTGCTCTCCCCACTTACAAACCTGTTTCATTCAATTTTTTTTGTAACTCTCATGTTGTGATAAATTCCCTTTTATCTGCTCATTTCCTTTTCCATTTTCATGCATCGCTGACCCCTTTTCTATTTTGCATGTCACGCTGGCACATCGAAGAGGTTGCACGAGGAACATGACTATTAGTCTCTAGAAGCACATATGGGTTTGGTTCGGGGTTATTGGCTAGATTTGGGCTTGTTGTAAAGCATGCAAGCAATGTAAACATAAGCAATATTAATAATAATACTAATAATTATAATTTTAATTGTTATAATAATAATAATAGTTATAATATAATATTAATAATTATAATATAATATTTATAACCCAGACAAAAACGGGTGTCTACACACATGATTTAATTCCCAATTTCTGTCTTCAATTCCTAACCCTCGATCTTTATTTCCCAAATGCTCTTTGATATTTCCTCGATGTTCCTCTTCTTCTTCTCCAATCTTGACAATACCCACCCCTCGAGATGAGCCTTGTCCCTAAGGATCGAATGCTGAAAACTGCCATTTCAGATTCGAGTAATCCTCCCATGTATCGTTCTCTTCAGCTAGGTTCTCCCAGCGAACCAAAAGTTGAGTAACAGGTTTACTGTTTCTGTTTATAATTCTTTTGCCCATAATTTTTAATGGTTTAATTTGTATCTCTCCTTCTTTATCTACTGTAGAAGGATAGGTAGCAACAGTAGTGGAATCATCTATGAACTTCTTCAATAAATTAACATGGAAAATTGGATGCAATCGAGAGGAATGAGGTAAGTCCAGTCGATAGGCTACTGTTCCTATCTTTTCCAGAATTCGATAGGGTCCAAAAAACTTTGATGCTAACTTCAAGTTCTTTCGCAGGGCAATTGATGTATTTCTGTAGGGCTGCAATTTGAGGTAAACTAAATCCCAATCTCAAAAGTCCTTTCAGTTTGATTTTTATCTTCTTGCTGCTTCATTTGATTGCTTGCTAACTATAACTGATTCTTTACCAACTGCCTATTAGCCTATCTACTGTTCATCATATCTGAAATAGTTTATACTGTAGACTCAGTAGGCCAAACCATAATAGGTGGTTTGTATCCATATAATGCCTGAAAAGGTGTTAACTTTATAGCAGTATGATAAGTGGTATTGTACCACCACTCTGTATGTGGTAGCCACTTAGCCCATTGCTTAGGTTGATAGAAGCAAAGGCCTCTCAAATACTGCTCTAAACATTGATTGACTCTCTCTGTTTGTCCATCTGTTTCTGGATGGTAAGCAGTGCTGAAAAGTGGCTGTGTTCTAAGTTGTTTCATTAAATCCTTCCGAAAAACACTTGTAAAGGTTCTATCCCTATCAGAAACGACCATTTTAGGCTGTCCATGTAACTTGTACACATTGTCTAGGTATAGTTTAGCCAACTCTTTTGTAGAATAAGGGTGAGCTAAAGACAAAAAATGATTGTATTTTGTAAACTTATCCACAATGACCAAAATACAGTTTTTCTTGAATGAAGTAGGTAGACCTTCAATAAAATCCATAGTAATTATTTCCCAAGCCTGATTAGAAATGGGAAGGGGCTGTAGCAAACCAGGCTTTGCTACATGTTCAACCTTAGTCTGCTGGAAAATTTCACAACTTCTCACATAAGTAGCAACCATAACTTTAAGATTTGGCCAATAAAAATATGACCTAATCCTATAATATGTAACTTGTGCACCTGAATGTCCTCATTGAGGAGAGTCATGTAAGGTCTTAATAGCCTTCAATCTAAGACTGTCATGAGCTCCAATATAAACTCTACCACTGTATCTAAGGACAACTTTATATTATTTCCATTTACTGTCAGCTGTAGGATTAATAGTAAGAGTTAAAATCCAGTACTGAGCTAAAGTATCACCTTGATAACTCTCTTCCACCTCTTGAACCCAAGTAGGTATGAAAATAGTAGCTCCCATAGAAAAACATTTAGCCTGGTCCTCCCATCTTCTAGATAAGGCATCAGAAACAACATTCAACTTTCCTTTTCTATACTGAATAGTATAGTCCAATCCCAAGAGCTTTGTCAACCCTTTCTTTTGAGTAGTGGTAGTCAACTTCTGTTCTAGAAGAAATTTTAGAGGCTCATGATCAGTCTTAATAATAAAAGGCTTACTGTCCAAATAATGTCTCCATTTTGAAACAGCCAAGAGAATATCAAGGTATTCTCTTTCATAGATAGATAATGCTAAATTTTTAGGACTTAGAGCTTGACTCAAATAAGCAATAGGTCTTCCTTCTTATGACATAACAACCCCTATACCTCATGAACTAGCATCTGTTTCCAGATAAAAGGTTTTAGAAAAATCTGGTAAGGCTAACACTGGAGCAGAACACATGGCTATTTTAAGATCTTCAAAAGCCTTATAAGCAACAACAGTCCACTAAAATCAATCCTTTTTCAACAACTGTGTCAAATGTCTGCTAATAATTTCATAATTTCTAATAAATATCCTGTAATAGCCTGTTAAACCAAGAAATCCTCTTAGAGATTTAAGAGTTTTAGGCTTAGGCCAATTCTACATAGCCTCCACCTTGCTAGGGTCAGTAGATACCCCTGCAGCAGAAATAATATGGCCAAGATACTCCACCTGAGTCTGTCCAAAGAAACACTTGGACAATTTGGCAAATAATTGATTCACCTTTAAAACTTCCAAAACCAGCTGTAAGTGTTTAATATGATCTTGCATACTGCTTCTATATACCAAGATATCATCAAAGAAAACTAAAATAATTTTTCTAAGAAAAGAATTGAACAATTCATTAATAAGAGTCTGAAATGTAGCAGGAGCATTAGTAAGACCAAAAGGCATTACCTTAAACTCATAATGACCTTGATGAGTTCTAAAGGTTGTCTTGTAAATATCCTCAAGTTTAATTATGATCTGCCAATAACCTGACCTCAAATCTATTTTTGAAAAATAGACTGCCCCATGTAACTCATCCAGTAAATCTTCCACTATAGGAATAGGAAATTTGTCTTTGATGGTCATACTATTTAATTCTCTGTAATCCACACAAAATCTCCAAGTGTCATCATTCTTTTTAATAAGAAGGCAGGGAGAGGCAAATGTACTCTTACTAGGCTGAATAATAGAAGAAGAAAGCATAATAGCTATATGTTTTTCCACTTCAGCCTTTTGATGGTGAGGAAATCTGTAAGGCCTTAAATTGACAAGTGTAGCATTAGATTTGAGTGGAATAGCATGGTCATGAGTCCTCTGTAGAGGTAGCCCTTTAGGTTCAGCAAAAACTGTGTTGTACTGCTCCAACAGATGTTAAATTTCAGTATGAATATTAGTAGAATTTCCTACCATAGTCAATAAGACAACATGGCCCAAAATATCAGAATCCCATGCAGACATTTTAAGTAGTGTAGCCCCTGAAATTTACAGCAGTTCATTATAGAGTTGTTGGCCTTAAATACAAATCGGATCCCCTTGATGGTCAAAGCTTAAGGTCATGTTGTTAAAGTCCATTCATATTGGACTGAATAGCTTCATCCAATCAACTCCCAAGACCATGTCACTTCCTCCCAATTTAAGTAGCCTAAAATCATGTAAAAAAGTATGACCTTGTATTTGTCATTCTACCTTGTTGCATCTAGAAGAACTGAATAGTTGTTGGCCATTAGCCACAGTGATAGCCAGATGATTAGGGTAGTAATATGTATACCAGCATCAGCCCATTTAGGAGTCAATAAACTATGTGTGCTGCCACTATCAATTAAGATATTCAAGGGTCTTCCCTGAATAGTACCCTGAATTCTCAATATATTTAACTGCCTGTTTGTACACTGATAGCCTGGTAGATATTTCTCACCATATTTGAAACAAATATTATTTTGCCTTCTATAATCCAAAAGATTTTGTTTTGGATTTGGTGAGGCAGTAGGCTTTGTAGGCACTGACATATCATTTGTCTTAGATGTAGATATGGGGTTTAGGTAGGGTAGGATTTTAAAAGAAGGCCTTAATCTCTTATTTTCAAGCTCCACAGAAAGTTCATAAAGCTTGGCCTATTTACATGATTCAAACACGTTTTTAGGATCTAAAGCCTTGACCCTATACTTAATCTCATCTCTTAGACCACTAATAAAAAGTGATACAAAAAACTCCTCAGTTAAAGTAAGATTCTGCAACAACATATAAGGCTGCAACCCCTCAAATTTTTCCTGATACTCTTCCACTGAGTCAATTTAGTGAACTCTTTTATAATATCAGAAAAAGATCTGTCATTGAATCTGTGAAAGATATCAGCTTCAAATTCATGCCATGTTACATGGTGCTTTTGCATTATATACCCATCAAACCATATTTATGCTTTGCCTGTTAAATACATAGTAGCTACCTCTACTCTTTGCTCAACATGAACACTACAAATAGAGAAATATTTCAAGCATTTTTTAATCCAGCCCTAGGATTAACCCCTTCAAAAAATGGTAGTTCTATCTTGGGTCTGTTCCACATAGTTCCAGGACTATTAATTGAACCCCTGGCCCCCTTTTTCAGCTTCCACTCCAAACACATTAAGTCTAGAATCACTGTTTTCACCCACTTGATTTTCAGGCCTCAAACTATTCTTAAGAACTAAACAAGCATCAGGTTTAGTCTTTAATATCCCAGGTTCATCCGGTTTATAAGTAAATCTAGACTTGTCATTCACCACAGTCACCAAAACAGGATTAGTGTCCTTATTTTTAGAAGTATCAGGAGATTGTACCTGTTCATCGGTAGAATGCTCATGCTCCCCATTTCTGCCTGTCAAAATCTTTAATAGTTCCTCCACATAACCTTGATTAGTAGCCATTCTAGACTCCAATGTAGTGATTCTATTCTCTTGAGTCTCCCACCATTTAGGTGGATTAGTTTCAGCTTGCCCTTGTTTCACCAATGCAGCTAGGTCTTCAATCTGTTTTTGGATCCCAGATAAATCATTTTCCGCCATGGATTGGTTCTTCTTTGTCATGCCCACAAGAGATTTTTGCCAGAATCGAAGCTCTGATTACCAATTGTTATAGATTGAGAGAAAAAGAAAAGATTTAAGAGATGAATTTAGACGAGAGAGAGTTGATAGAGAAGAAAATTCATCATTCATTGCATAAGGAATTTTTTACAACCAAGTCTGTTAATTATTTAGTTACAATTGCCAGTCACTTCATGACAGTTGTCCCAACTATATAACAGATTGATTCTTCTCTTTCTTTTCTTTCTAAGGTATTGGGCCTTCGGTATTGGGTTGCTCCTTCAGACCTCCCTTTTGCTCAGCCTGCTCCTCTGATAAGGTAAGTGACCCCGTGCCTCTCACATGATTCAATTCCCAATTTCTGTCTTCAATCCCTAACCCTCGATCTTTATTTCCCAAATGCTCTTCGATATTTCCTCGCCATTCCTCTTCTTCTTCTCCAATCCTGACAGATTATCGGTCCAATACTTTCGCCAATTTTTGTGGTAATGTTCCTCTTATACAAAGTAACTCGAAGCTTGGGCAGTCGTACCCATGCTATTATTTTCTTTGGGAGGGTTGTGTCGTGGTGGAAAACTCCATTTTCCACGATTCAATTGTCAAGTAATGCCTAAAGATTGTTCATGGTCCATCGGCTAGAACTTGGAGGAAGTCGGTATGAGTGTTGAAAGTGACTATAAAATAGTTGTTTTCATTGTCCATAAGTTTGAAGGTTTGCTTAGGCTTACACAATTCATAGAGTTTGGTTGAAGAGTAGTATATCCGATGCGTCTTCAAAGTAATTTGATTTCCACAATTTGTTCGAAACTCTTGGCAACCAAAGATTGGATACGGTCAGAGAAATTAATCGAGATCAAACCATCAACTATGATTTGGGAAACATCACCATCAAGGATTTCAATTTCATCCTCATCTATTATTTCGACAGTCTCTGAAGGAGCATCACAGTTATCACACATAAAAAATCTTTGCAGGAGTGGGTTTCGTTTTCTGATTCGTGGTAGGGGCAATTGGGATCGTGTTAGGGATAAGAATTAACGCAACAATAGCGAGTTCAAGAGATCCACCTTTATCTAAGGGATCTCATAGAATTCGTATAAAATTTTCTTTTTTTCATATATATATATATATATATATTAAACTTACAATTTTCAACTATGGCTACTATTATAAGAAGTGTATATAAGAATAAATGATTAAACAAATCTTAAATGTATAATTATGGTGTTATAACTAACATACATTAAAACAAATCGTTAACTAAATAATTACTAACTCAACTAATTTAAAGTTAACTCACTAATATCGAAACATGATTTACTAAAAGCACCGCAATTTTCAACGTTTTATAAATTTTTTAATGCTTCTATGTAAAATAAAATTTGTAACTTATTAATTTGACAAATTTTATATTTTCATAAATTAAGTACAAGACTGAAATTAGTTTATTCTGTTTACGAGTGATTCATGGAGGAAGAAGTTGACACATAATTTCGAATCAACCATGAAAAAACACTGATAAATTAGAGGACACAACAACACACCTGTATTTGGTTGTTACCCATGCGCATCTCTTCTTCGAATGCAACCATCAGAAACAACACTTTTCTGCTTTGCGTGTATGTGTTCCCATTACTTCCTACACTATTTGAACGAGTTAATCTAACACACTGATGCTCAACCGATGAACATGAAGCATTTATTGATAAATTAGAATGTAAAAAACTGCTGATGACGGCGTAGTACTGAATGTGAACTAACAAAATGAGTTTTTGGAGAAATAGAATTAACAGTAGATGATGGAAGGGATTTTTCAACCTCGACTGGAGACTTTTCAACCTTTTTCAAAGCTGGTTTTCTTGAACTTAACGAACCTGCCTTGTTTCCCGTTGGTCTCAGTACAAGTCTTGCCTCTGAGTTGGCCACATTTCTCGATCTCAATATTGGAACACCTGACATTGATAAAAAAAAATCTATCAATTCAACACTAATTATCAAAGGATCTCAGATTCTTCTTTATTAACCAATACCCGAACCAAAGTTAAACAAAAATGATTTAAGAATTAGAAGCTAAAGGCTCAGACTTTAAAACAAAAATTTGGCTTTGAGGAAAATATACAGGTATGAGGGGTAGGGGAAGCGAAGGAGAAGATAGGATAGGTTTGGGGAAGAAAACGTATGAAAAAAAAAAGAGTAAATTGAAATTTTGTCCGAAACTACTTTAAAATTATTAAAAGGTTCCTAATTAATATTTTATTTAAATTTAAGGGGTTACAATAAAAATCAAACTTTTTTACTAATATATCACATCATTTAACTAACGGAAGTTAACGTTCCAGTGATTACATCTTAATTAAACGAAACGAAAGTGATCATGTATTATATTTTTTTAATACAACAATCATATATTTATAAAACTCAAATAAAAGTGATCATTTGTGTAATTTATTCTTTTAAAGAGTAAACAATATACCTAATGATATTTTTCGCATTATAATCATAAAAATTTGTTAACATTTATATAAAATTTACTAAATTATTAGAAGTAAATTATAACTTATATTATGGTATTAATGTTAAAATATTCAGATATCTGTACCGTATTTTAAGTTTACGGGCCGCTTGGGAATCAATCTATAAAGAATTAAAATTATTAGACCCTGAAAAACCTTAAAAGTAAAAAGCACGCCCTAATCTCCAATTTTCCCATTAAGGTCAATAACAACAACAATAAGCGATCAATTTTGCCGTGAGAAAATAGAGATTCAGATCCAGGAAGAAGCAAGGGAAGAACGAAGGAAAGAGATGGGAATCAGATTCATATTAATGGTGAACAAGCAAGGGCAGACCCGTCTCGCCCAGTACTACGAATGGCTCACCCTAGAAGAACGACGTGCCCTCGAAGGCGAGATCGTTCGCAAGTGCTTGGCCCGCAACGAGCAACAGGTAATAATATTTAAAGGAAGATTTGCATGTAAATCTCCTTTTTCTAAAAAATATTTGAGATTATTTGCCCATGATTTAACTCTCTCTTTTTGCTGTAGTTTTGTCTGCTCGTGATTTAGGGGATTTGGAATTTCCAATTTCTAATTTCCTTCAAATTTAAGGCTAGAATTGCTAGTAACTTCAGAATTAATGCTCTATTTACTCATTTGCGGTTATTAATTTGCTTGAATTGTGACAGTGTTCATTTGTTGAGCATCGGAATTACAAAATTGTGTACAGGCGATATGCTTCGCTGTTTTTCTTAGTTGGAGTTGACAATGATGAAGTAAGTTCCATTCCTTTCCTACCCCCTCTAAGATCATGTATGTAATTGTTGATGTCTTTTGAGGTCGAGGTGGATCCCTTAGGTTGAGAGGTTGAGGTGGATGCCTTTGTTTTTTTATGGCATTTTCCCCCTAAGATAAGCAAAGAGATGTTGAGAGGTTAAGAGTGTTTATAATCCATACCCTTGATATGGGGTGAACGTGGAAGGGCAAATGAATTAGAATTTGGGTTTTGATTTGCACTAGACTTATGTCAAGCTTTTATATTTTCCAGTTTGCTTATTGTTTGACAACTTCAATTTATCTTTATCCTCCTCTTTTCTTAAATGTGGCAGAATGAGCTTGCAATTTTGGAATTTATACATCTCTTAGTTGAAACCATGGACCGCCATTTTGGCAATGTTGTAAGTTCTCCCCCAAGAAGATGTATTAGTTTCAAACCCGTTCAAATTGACTGGAATTGTATATTTTTTCCTTTTACTCATTGTTATCTCTTTGTCTACCAAATTTTATTGCAGTGTGAGCTGGATATCATGTTCCATTTAGAGAAGGCACATTTCATGCTGGAGGAAATGGTTATGAATGGTTCTATTGTTGAGACAAGCAAGGCTAATATTCTATCTCCAATTCAGCTCATGGAGAAAGCATCATGAGGAGCGAAAAGGGGTTAGTTAATTTCTTGATTGAATATCATGATTTTCTTTGAGAATCCTGGCGTGTTGTTTGTTATTTTCTCCATGTTTCTTTGTTTCTTTTATTCTCCCTTTCATTTTCTACGTACTTCAATGTTCAAAGTTTAGCAAGTTGTACAACAAGCTAAATGTAAAACAAACCATTAATAATCTTCTCCTTATTGAATCATATGCAATGTTTGCCTGTGCTTTAGCACTATTGTAGAGGTGGCTTAGTGACATTTGAATTTTACTATGTTGAAATTGGAAGAAAATATGAATTTACACCCTAGCCTTACACTTGTTCATGTTTGTACCAACTAAACCACACATCAAACTATGGTCACTCGTGTCTTTAATCTCAGATTATAGTATTTGCTTCAGTTTTGTTGCTTTAAGATGACGTTCTGGTGTATTAGTTCAAAACAGGGTCCTTATGATAGCCTTACGGATTCTGGATTCACAGTGATGATTCTGTATTTCTGTTCCCTTTAGGTTAAGACATAAAAAATGGTGTATTGCTTTGAGAGGATCAATGTTATTCATAGTTCACTTAACATGCATTTGTTTTGGTACTCGAGTGAGCCACACATTTATTGTGTTTATTTCTTTTATAACTTGTGGACTGCATTTGGCCGCAATTGTATTATTTGATTACACTTAAAGTGGGTAGGTTTTGTTATATGATTGGATTCTTTTCGTGTTATATTTACGCGGGGTCTATCTTAAATTCTCTTAACTATTTGATAAAGAACATTTAATCATCTATATTGTTGTCGTTGATACTTGAACTCGAGACTTCTAAGAATAACAATCATTCTTTATCTATTGAACTAAATTGGTTTGTGCAAGTAACTAATCATCTTCGTTATTAATTTTTTGCCAAAAAAATATGTATATTCAAATTTATATATAAAATTTAGTTTACACAATTCTATTCATTTGCCATTTAAGGTTTTAGAGTTTAATATTAAAATAATTAGAGTTAAATTATATTGTATCAAATCTGAATTAACATTAAAGATAACCGATCAGATTCAAAACGTCCATCCGTTCTATTTGGGTTGGGGGGTGGATAGTGAGAGAAAAAAAAAGAAACAAATTACATAGGACATTTCCCAATAATGTTGTTACAGTTGACTATGGGGTAGTTCTGCAGTGCGGCGCCTAAAAAACGGCTAATATACGGCGTGACCGGTTAAACAAGTGACCGGTTAAAATTTAGACCGGTTATGTTATATTATTTAACCGGAAATATTATAAAGTACAATAACATACTAGGTAACGCTTATATAATGTAATATGTAGCGTTTATATTTACCTATTTTATAAGTAAACCGGTATATTTATACCGATAGCATTGCAAATTTACCTATTACATTATATTATATTGAAAGTGTCTATATTTTTTATAAAAAGGATCGATACTTCTTTTAAAGTTATGTAATTTATGTTTCAATTTTTTTTAATAGTGTTTCATGTTTTCCACCTACAATATTAATTTAATAATTTCATTTGCACAAAAAATTATTTGATTGTTTTGATATTTTATAAAATAATATTTAGAATTTTTAATTTAATAATAATATATATCGTAACGTAAAAAATAAATCATTAGTCGCCTATAATTACTAAATTAATATATTAAAACTCACTCAAAAGATAACCTTAAATTAATGTTTTCCACAGTGAAAAAAGTATGGACACTTTTATAAAAAGGATAGATACTTTACAATATAAGCACTACCTATTACATTATATAAACGCTACCTATTACATTATATAAGCGCTACCTATTACATCATATTTTTACCTATTATATTGAAAGTGTCCATACTTTTTATAAAAAGGATCGATACTTCTTTTAAAGTTATGTAATTTATGTTTCAATTTTTTTAATAGTGTTTCATGTTTTCCACCTACAATATTAATTTAATAATTTCATTTGCACAAAAAATTATTTGATTGTTTTGATATTTTATAAAATATTATTTAGAATTTTTAATTAATAATAATATATATCGTAACGTAAAAAAATCATTAGACGCCTATAATTACTAAATTAATATCTTAAAACTCACTCAAAAGATAACCTTAAATTAATGTTTTTCACAGTGAAAAAAGTTTGGACACTTTTATAAAAAGGATAGATACTTTACAATATAACCACTACCTATTACATTATATAAACGATACCTATTACATTATATAAGCGTTACTTATTACATCATATTTTTACCTATTATATTGAAAGTGTTCATACTTTTTATAAAAAAGATCGATACTTTTTTTTAAAGATATGTAATTTATGTTTCAATTTTTTTTAAGTATGTTTCATGTTTTCCACCTACAATATTAATTTAATAATTTCATTTGCACAAAAAATTATTTGATTGTTTTGATATTTTATAAAATAATATTTATAA
Organism: Hibiscus syriacus; assembly: GCF_006381635.1. Lineage (NCBI taxonomy): Eukaryota > Viridiplantae > Streptophyta > Magnoliopsida > Malvales > Malvaceae > Hibiscus > Hibiscus syriacus. Next base: position 599,413 of record NW_024063140.1, on the reverse strand, counting down.
TTTTTAATTTAATAATAATATATATCGTAACGTAAAAAATAAATCATTAGACGCCTATAATTACTAAATTAATATCTTAAAATTCACTCAAAAGATAACCTTAAATTAATGTTTTCCACAGTGAAAAAAGTATGGACACTTTTATAAAAAGGATAGATACTTTACAATATAACCACTACCTATTACATTATATAAACGATACCTATTACATTATATAAGCGCTACCTATTACATCATATTTTTACCTATTATATTGAAAGTGTCCATACTTTTTATAAAAAGGATCGATACTTCTTTTAAAGTTATGTAATTTATGTTTCAATTTTTTTTAATAGTGTTTCATGTTTTCCACCTACAATATTAATTTAATAATTTCATTTGCACAAAAAATTATTTGATTGTTTTGATATTTTATAAAATATTATTTAGAATTTTTAATTTAATAATAATATATATCGTAACGTAAAAATAAATCATTAGACGCCTATAATTACTAAATTAATATCTTAAAACTCACTCAAAGGATAACCTTAAATTAATGTTTTCCACAGTGAAAAAAGTATGGACACTTTTATAAAAAAGATAGATACTTTACAATATAACCACTACCTATTACATTATATAAACGATACCTATTATATTATATAAGCGCTACCTATTACATCATATTTTTACTTATTATATTGAAAGTGTCTATACTTTTTATAAAAATGATCGATACTTCTTTTAAAGTTATGTAATTTATGTTTCAATTTTTTTAACAGTGTTTCATGTTTTCCACCTACAATATTAATTTAATAATTTCATTTGCACCAAAAATTATTTGATTGTTTTGATATTTTATAAAATAATATTTAGAATTTAAATTTAACAACATTAATCAAAGATAATAATAAATATGTAATATATATGTTTATTGTTTTTAATTTAATAATAATATATACAACATCAAACACATTCCAAGCTATAAATTACAAGCTAATGACACTTGAAGAAGCAAGAGAACAACTATCCAAGCAATCAAAAACGAGAAAATCCCAACATGATAACAACTGAACATATCATATCAATGTTCAAACTCAAGTTGTAGATTTTGATTTCCTTTTGCTTGGCATCATATGAGATTTTGATTTTGATTTCCTTTTGCTTGGCACCATATGAGGTTTGGATTTTGATGAGCATCGGAAGTATTTCGAACTTATGATTTGGGTGGTACTCAGAAGCATTTCGGACTTATGATTTTAGTTGCTATTTGTTACATTTCTTGTATACCACCCAGATCATACGCCCGAAACGTTTCTGACGCTTTAAAGTTGACCAAAAAATACAATGGCCGGGATTTCCCTCGCGTTTAAACGTTGGAAAAAAAACAATGGAAATTAGGAATAATCAATGATAACATGCATATTGGCTTGGGCTAATATTTATAGTGGAGCCGAAATATATATTGAAATTCAAACTCAAATTGAAATTTAAATTCAAACTCCAATTACATATGAAATGAATTTGAAATGCAGTGTTAAATTGAACATGAAAATTGCATAATTGATTTATACTGTTCAAGTAACATGCTTTATGAACCATCAAGCTAAAAGACAATATTGATTGAGTTCAAAGCTGAGTTGTGAGTTGATGGAGTTGTCACACTTGTCACATGGTTGGAATAAAGTACTCACATGGAAGAGATAGATTGTTTTGTTATACATAACCCATCTCAACTGAATGAAAATATACATACAATATAATCAAACCAAAACATACATACACAACAAATTTATATATACAATGTTCAAATAATGTACCCACAAAAACGAAATTAATCCAATGAAAAAGAGTTATTTCTAACAAAGTCCGGAACATTATTTTTCCAAATAATGTACCCATAACAATGTTCAAATAATGTACCCACAACAATGTTTAATTGATTTGTTGTTTAATTTTCAATTTGAATTATTTGATTTAATAATTTCATTTGCACAAAAAATTATTTGATTGTTTTGATATTTTATAAAATAATATTTATAATTTTTAATTTAATAATAATATATCGTAAAAAATAAATCATTAGACGCCTATAATTACTAAATTAATATCTTAAAACTCACTCAAAATATAACCTTAAATTAATGTTTTCCACAGTGAAAAAAGTATGGACACTTTTATAAAAAAGATAGATACTTTACAATATAACCACTACCTATTACATTATATAAACGATACTATTACATTATATAAGCGCTACCTATTACATCATATTTTACCTATTATATTGAAATTGTTCATACTTTTTATAAAAAGGATCGATACTTTTTTTAAAAGTTATGTAATTTATGTTTCAATTTTTTTAACAGTGTTTCATGTTTTCCACCTACAATATTAATTTAATAATTTCATTTACACAAAAAATTATTTGATTGTTTTGATATTTTATAAAAATATTTAGAATTTAAATTTAACAACATTAACCAAAGATAATAATAAATATGTAATATATATGTTTTTGTTTTTAATTTAATAATAATATATACCGTAACGTAAAAAATAAATCATTAGACGCCTATAATTATTAAATTAATATCTTAAAACTCACTCAAAAGATTTATATACCTAAATATGTAGTTAACAAACATACCTAAATATGTAGTTATTGTACATACCTAAATTTAATGATAATATATACTTGTAGTTATTGTACATACTTAAATATGTACTGCGAATTTAATGTTGTACCCACCCTTTAACTACCACTACCAATGTCACATCCTATTGAAAGCAGCACGACTAAAACATGTTCAAAATGAACCTTTGCTTACATCTCCATCAACTCCTGGAGCACTGAACTTGCACAACAAAATTTTTGCCATGGATAATACTGATGTAGACAATGTTAAGCCAACCGAGGAATGCCATGATAATGTTGATGAATCTGACAGATTGGTTGGTCAGCTCTTCTGTTCACGTGATCAAGCTTGGCACTTTTACAAGGGATTCGCACGGGAACATGGGTTTAGTGCACGTAAGGGAACAACACGGCTTGACGTGGAAGGGAATGTGAAGACACAAGAATTTTGTTGTTCCAAAGAAGGGTTTCGAGTATCAAAAGTCAATACTATTGATTGTCAACGTGCTCATACGCCAGTCACAAGAACAGGATGTAAGGCTAGAGTCATAGTTACAGCAACAAATACAAACGATCAGTGGGTTATAAGTAAGTCTGATCAGAAACATAATCATGCATTGTGCACACCTGCTATGACACCATTTATGCGTTCTAATAGAGCTGTAAGTAAGGCTGATATCGATGAGGCAACAATATTGAAAGAGGTCGGTGTTGGCACGTCACAAGTAATGAACTATTTAACGCAGCAGGCAGGGGGCTATCATAATGTTGGATTTACACATAAAGACCTCTACAATGCACTTCAAAGAGGTAAAGCAAGGAAATCGTCGATGGGGATGTGAATGCGCTTATTGCCTACTTTGATTATAAGAAACATGATGATCCCGGGTTTTATGACATACTCGGTAGACGAATCGGGGGCATTGTATAATCTTATTTGGTCGGATTCTACATCGAGATCGGATTACACATGCTTCGGTGATGTAATTGCGTTCGACACAACGTACAAAGATAATTTGTATGGTCGACCAATTATGCCTATTGTTGGTGTCAATCATCACCATAACACAATTGTGTTTGCCACTGCCATAATCGCTGACGAGACGTCTCAATCTTTCGAGTGGGTGCTACAGAATTTTTTAGAAGCCATGATGAATAAATCACCTATTTCCGTTGTAACCGATGGGGATAGGGCAATGCAGAGGGCTATCAAATCTGTTATCCCTTATGCTAAGCACAGATTATGTTCTTGGCATCTTTCTCGCAATGCACAAGCTAACATTGGTGACCCAAAGTTTACAGCAGCATTCTCAAAATGCATGGCTTCCTGGTGGACAACCAAGGAATTTGATATTCAATGGCGTTCGGTTGTTTCAGAATTCAACGTCCAAAAGCATCCATGGGTGATTGAGAAGGGAAATACACGACACTTATGGGCACAAGCATATCTAACCGGTCATTTCTTTGCCAATATTCGCTCAACACAAAGGTGCGAGTCTATGAATGCTTCACTAGCTATTGCACTGAAACACAAGAAGACATATTTAGATGTTGTTCGTGCAATTGAAGATGGAATTAGTAGAATGCGTATGAACGAGTTGAAAGCGGATTACTTAAGTTCCCATACGAAGCCCTTCCAGATCACAAAACTGGTCGACCTTGAAAGCCATGCCGCTGCGATTTTTACCCGCGAATCTTTTCGTGTGTTCCAAGATGAACTTATACGGGAGACATTGTACCGGATTGAGGTAGAGATTAAGTCCTTATCAGATGAATGTCAACATTATATTTTGTCAAAGTACGCAGAAAAAAATAGGAAATTTGAAATTAGTTTTGATTCTCGTACGAAAACTCTAATTTGCTCCTGCAAAAAATTCGAGACCGTAAAACTTCCGTGTCGCCATCAACTTCACATTTTGAAGCAATTGGACTACACATATTTGCTCGGGACTTTGATTCAAAGTAGGTGGACTAATGATGCGAAGGCTTCTGCACCCAGCTATGTTGATTTGAATGTGTCTCCAGAAGTGATGCAAATGGCAAGGTTCACTGCTCTACGTTCAATGTCAAGTAGGTTATGCTACATTGCATCAAATACAGACGAGTCTTTCAAAACTGCAAGAGATGAGATGAAAAAACTAATAGAAGAATTAGAAAACTCGTTTGGTTTGAACCATTCAATCAACCAGAGCATTGTAGTAAACAATGTTCGTGACCCTCAACGAAAACAACGCAAGCGGAAAGAAGTGCCGAAGAACAAGGTCGAGAAGAAAATTAGGCGATGTGGGTACTGCAACGGTGAGGGACATAACAAACTAACATGTCCTCAAGTCAAGCTCAGTTTGAGTACAAGCACACAACCTACATCAACTGATTTTTTCGAAGACGGAATGTAATGACAACGATCTCCATATAATATATCGTAAGTATCAACATGACTCCTATTGTATGTACATATAAATATTTTGAATGAAGGAAGAAAAACCGCGTTACTTAAAATTACCGACACTTTTTTAAATGGTATCGACACATTTTTATTCCAATCTGAACATAAAGTACCGACACAATATTAGAATGTGTCGATATAGGTTGTAGACCTATTCGCTCATAAAACCGGTATATTTATACCGGTTATATTACAAAATTATCTATTACATTATAATTATGGGTTCCGATGTGTAAATGTCGACACTTTTTGACAATGTATCGACACATTTTTCTTCCAATCTGGACATAAAGTACCGACACAATATTAAAAAGTGTCGATATAGGTTGTAGATCTATTCGCGCATAAAACCGGTATATTTATACCGATAGCATTGCAAATTTACCTATTTTATTATAATATGTTGAAAGTGTCCATACTTTTTATAAAAAGGATCGATATTTTTTTTAAAGATATGTAATTTATGTTTCAATTTTTTTTAAGTATGTTTCATGTTTTCCACCTACAATATTAATTTACTAATTTCATTTGCACAAAAAATTATTTGATTGTTTTGATATTTTATAAAATAATATTAAGAATTTTTAATTTAATAATAATATATATCGTAACGTAAAAAATAAATCATTAGACGCCTATAATTACTAAATTAATATCTTAAAACTCACTCAAAAGATAACATTAAATTAATGTTTTCCACAGTGAAAAAAGTATAGACACTTTTATAAAAATGATAGATACTTTACAATATAACCACTACCTATTACATTATATAAACGATACCTATTACATTATATAAGCGCTACCTATTACATCATATTTTTACCTATTATATTGAAAGTGTCCATACTTTTTATAAAAAAGGATCGATACTTTTTTTAAAGATATGTAATTTATGTTTCAATTTTTTTTAAGTATGTTTCATGTTTTCCACCTATAATATTAATTTAATAATTTCATTTGCACAAAAAATTATTTGATTGTTTTGATATTTTATAAAATAATATTAAGAATTTTTAATTTAATAATAATATATATCATAACGTAAAAAATAAATCATTAGACGCCTATAATTACTAAATTAATATCTTAAAACTCACTCAAAAGATAACCTTAAATTAATGTTTTCCACAGTGAAAAAAGTATAGACACTTTTATAAAAATGATAGATACTTTACAATATAACCACTACCTATTACATTATATAAACGATACCTATTACATTATATAAGCGCTACCTATTACATCATATTTTTACCTATTATATTGAAAGTGTTCATACTTTTTATAAAAAGGATCGATACTTTTTTTAAAGATATGTAATTTATGTTTCAATTTTTTTTAAGTATGTTTCATGTTTTACACCTACAATATTAATTTACTAATTTCATTTGCACAAAAAATTATTTGATTGTTTTGATATTTTATAAAATAATATTAAGAATTTTTAATTTAATAATAATATATATCGTAACGTAAAAAATAAATCATTAGACGCCTATAATTACTAAATTAATATCTTAAAACTCACTCAAAAGATAACATTAAATTAATGTTTTCCACAGTGAAAAAAGTATAGACACTTTTATAAAAATGATAGATACTTTACAATATAACCACTACCTATTACATTATATAAACGATACCTATTACATTATATAAGCGCTACCTATTACATCATATTTTTACCTATTATATTGAAAGTGTCCATACTTTTTATAAAAAAGGATCGATACTTTTTTTAAAGATATGTAATTTATGTTTCAATTTTTTTTAAGTATGTTTCATGTTTTCCACCTATAATATTAATTTAATAATTTCATTTGCACAAAAAATTATTTGATTGTTTTGATATTTTATAAAATAATATTAAGAATTTTTAATTTAATAATAATATATATCATAACGTAAAAAATAAATCATTAGACGCCTATAATTACTAAATTAATATCTTAAAACTCACTCAAAAGATAACCTTAAATTAATGTTTTCCACAGTGAAAAAAGTATAGACACTTTTATAAAAATGATAGATACTTTACAATATAACCACTACCTATTACATTATATAAACGATACCTATTACATTATATAAGCGCTACCTATTACATCATATTTTTACCTATTATATTGAAAGTGTTCATACTTTTTATAAAAAGGATCGATACTTTTTTTAAAGATATGTAATTTATGTTTCAATTTTTTTAAGTATGTTTCATGTTTTCCACCTACAATATTAATTTAATAATTTCATTTGCACAAAACATTATTTGATTGTTTTGATATTTTATAAAATAATATTTAGAATTTTTAATTTAATAATAATATATATCGTAACGTAAAAAATAAATCATTAGACGCTTATAATTACTAAATTAATATCTTAAAACTCACTCAAAAGATAACCTTAAATTAATATTTTCCACAGTGAAAAAAGTATAGACACTTTTATAAAAAGGATAGATACTTTACAATATAACCACTACCTATTACATTATATAAACGATACCTATTACATTATATAAGCGCTACCTATTATATCATATTTTTACCTATTATATTGAAAGTATCCATACTTTTTATAAAAAGGATCGATACTTTTTTTAAAAGTTATGTAATTTATGTTTCAATTTTTTTAATAGTGTTTCATGTTTTCCACCTACAATATTAATTTAATAATTTCATTTACACAAAAAATTATTTGATTGTTTTGATATTTTATAAAATAATATTTAGAATTTAAATTTAACAACATTAACCAAAGATAATAAATATGTAATATATGTTTATTGTTTTTAATTTAATAATATGTAAGTTATGTAATAGGTAGCGCTTATATTTACCTATTTTATAAGTAAATCGGTATATTTATACCGGGCAACAACAAAATTGTCTATTACATTTTTCAGTCGACACTTTTTTAAATCGACACTTTGTTGTGGATATCATCGAAAACAATGCTATAGTCATGTGTTTCGATACATTTGCAAGCAGATGTAAAATACATTAGTATTGATATTTCAACAATCCTCAAATGTATATGTACACATTGAAGCAAATATGGAATAATTAATGAAAATATACACACAATATAATCACACCAAAATATAAATACACAAGAATGTTCAAATAATGTACCGACAAACAAAATTAATCCGATGAAAAAGGGTTATTTCTAACGAAGTCCGGAACATTAGAGGCCTTCAACAAATTTTCCAAATACTCTCGTATGTTTCCGCCTTTTTCTGAGGACATACATAAATAATTTCAATTATCAAACTAATGTGATGCAATTTTACTAACAATAAACTAAATTCGCATAAGCATGAATAAATTTGTGTCATACCTAGAGCATTGTCGTTCGAATGGGAAGCAGCGTCAAAGGTATGTGGACATATGTAATTGTATTTCTATATAAACACATAAGTTGTTAAAATAATCAATGTCTGAACACCTGTTCAACTGGAAAAACATATTGCATAAATGCAACTTACCGGATTATAAATCATTTTTTCCGCTGAATCATCGACCAAAAGTGTATTTAGCTCGTTAAAATCTGGACACGCGTTCCAAACATCATTGAGATCTTTACAGTAGGTAACAGAATCGTATGTTTTGCATTTTTTTTGATCCTGTTCACAAACAGTCGAACATAAATATGTAGGAATCATAGACAACGAAAAGTAAGCAAACTGTAATGACATTCATCTTACCCACACGAATAGAAAATGCTCGGAAAATACAGGTAGTTTCTCAAGTACACGGTCGACGTTATGCCTGAGATTGTAATCAAGTTTGAATGTTAACATTCAATTGTATATTAACGATTTTGACTACAATAATTCAATTGCTTCAAACATGTTCTAACCTCATCTTTGAAGACCAAAGGGCAACAACAAAATTGTCGACACAAAATTGCATAAATTCAAATAATCCTCTTCTGAGGACAACATCTACAACATGAAGAAAATGAGATTAAAGTTCTACGCTTATATGTTAAAATAATGGATACAAAAGAATAGAATTAAAACCTGCAGGCAGTCTTGGGATGTAGGCAAGGACACCATTGAGATCAAAAATTAAAAGTTTTCTTGAAGGCGGCGTTGCAGACACGATATACTTGTTTGGATCATCATCTTCATCATCATCATCATCATCGTCATCATCTTCATCGTCAGCTTCATCGTCATCATCATCGTCATCTTCATCGTCAGCTTCATCTTCTGCGACCGCTTGGTTGTCCACATCTGTTAAAAGAAAATAAAATAAAGTTCAGAACGTGTAAATGTTAAGAAACATAGATAATGAATTATCTAACTCGTTTGATGTCGTTGACGTAATTCGTTACGCAACATGGAGACTTCACGTTGCAATGATGAAATATCGGATCGCATTCCACTCACAAGGGAATCAATATGCTCCCAAAAATTGACCATGTATTCCATCACGGTCTTAATTGTGACATCCTCTGCAACTGGAGCTTCTTCCATCATTGCGTCTCCACTTGGTTGCTCTTCTTCATGGCCAACGGGGTCTATTTCCTCCCTCTCTTGATCTAATCCGACCTCCTTGACACGCTTCCAACCGAGTTTTTCAACAAAATCATATCCCGCTTTTTTAATAAATACCATGTCAATCTTGCGGGTTAATCGAACATGGGCGTCATGCGAAAAATCAACTTCCTTCTTCTTCAACAGATGGGTGATGACACATCCATATGGTAGTGTAGTTGAAATTGTTGCTCCCTTTGTGATCATATATACAATTGTATTAAATATGAGTTTTGCAATGTTTGGAGCCGTTTTGGATTTATACTTTGCTATCCACCAATAATCGCTGTCTCGAAGCGTTGAATGTTTTCCCCCACTAGGCCGGATATACCATGTGAGCATTTTGTGAAACACTCTCGACTCTACATCGAGGTGAATTGGGCTATTTCTAGCAACCCGTTTAATTGTAGACCAATCTACACCATTTTCATCTGAATCCCCTGTATTCGCTACACCTAAACCCTCCGCAATAGTTTCTGGAGATATATATATATCCTTCCCCATGACATGTGTATTAATTCCTATTATATTAGTCTTATTAGGCTCGTGCTGTAAGGAAGCATTGTTGTAGAAGACTCTAACTAGGTTGGGATAATATCTTGGTTCTACACCAAGGAATTCAAGCCAACCCCAAGATGTAAATGTGGATTTAAAACGAAATGCATATTTATCATCAAACAAGAAACCCATGTCAATGACACGTTCGGGACGAATCTTCCTTACTTTAAAACTCGTCTGCCATCTTTGTTTCTCCATATCGGATCTAAAGTTCAGAGTTTCGAAGGACCTGATTTCCTCAGAAGAATCGTTTGTTACAGAAGGAGGTTGTGGTTGAGAAGAACTGGGTTGAGAAGAGCTTTAAGAAAGACCTCGCTTCTGACACTGACGTTTTGGAGCCATTTTGGTTGGATGCTATTACAATGGAACACAAACACATTCAGGAAAAAAACTCCAATATAGAAATCAATCAAACCCATAAAATATCGATAAATTTACCTGAATATCTGATCGTCACTTATGATAACGGTAGAAGAAAGAGGAAGAGTTATCTTCTGCCTGCTTGCCTTTATGTTTAGGGTTTCTCGATTAAGAGTACTATATATAGTGAACGGTGGAAAAACACTTGATATTTAAATTAGTATCGACACAAACTAAAAAGTGTCGACACATTATTTAGACATATTCTCTCATAAAACCGGTATACTTTACCGGTTAGATTGAAAAATTACATATTACATTATACTTTTGGGTTCGATGTTTTTGGGATCGACACTTTTTATATATGGATCGACACTTTATGGGTGCACCCTGTTTTCCATTCATTCTGGACCAAAAATATCGACACCAACTAAAAAGTGTCGACACATTATTTAGACATATTCTCTCATAAAACCGGTATACTTGTACCGGTTAGATTGAAAATTACATATTACATTATACTTTTGGGTTCGATGTTTTTAGGATCGACACTTTTTATATATGGATCGACATTTTATGGGTGCACCCTGTTTTCACTTCATTCTGGACCAAAAATATCGACACCAACTAAAAAGTGTCGACACATTATTTAGACATATTCTCTCATAAAACCGGTATACTTGTACCGGTTAGATTGAAAAATTACATATTACATTATACTTTTGGGTTCGATGTTTTTGGGATCGACACTTTTTATATATAGATCGACACTTTATGGGTGCACCCTGTTTTCACTTCATTCTGGACCAAAAATATCGACACAAAGTAAAAAGTGTCGACACATTATTTAGACATATTCTCTCATAAAACCGGTATACTTGTACCGGTTAGATTGAAAAATTACATATTACATTATACTTTTGGTTTTCGATGTTTTTGGGATCGACACTTTTTATATATGGTTCGACACTTTATGGTTGCACCCTGTTGGCCATATTGTAAATTTGCCTTTTACTTCAAAGTATCAACATGACCCTTAATGTGTATAAGAAACATGTACAACAACATACTGCTAACTTTTCTCATCTCATTCATAATTATATTCACATACAAAAATATAAATCGTATACAAAATTATAAATCTTATACAAAATTAACCCTACATTTACATCATTGCATCCTTTTGTTATTCTTATGTAATATGGCAGCTTTTGTTATCTCCTGTCTTCATTCATTTTGATTGTGGCTTACGAGATCGTTTAATATTTGCGATCGATCCCAGTCTCCAACAACCTATATTCAAATTGTCAGAACGTTAAGTATTGTCAACTACAACATTCAATCTACGACTTTTAACAATTTTACCACAAACGAATTTTTCTATCCACTTACAAAATCACCAGTTGCCCCTGTAGAACCGATCGATTCCATCCACATCATCACATACATGCCGCAATCATGTCTGTTACAAAATTTGAAAACCACACATGTCAATTATGATGAATACTGCATAAATTAAGCTTTCTATTTGTGATAACATCTCATACCCATTCAATTGCTTATTCTTCTTATGCTCCACAAATTTGAAATTTTTCAAGGGATACTTTCCTAGAGATCCACAGGATTCAACCCAAATGCGTTTCTTATTATAAGAATCTAATATTTTAATCTGCATTAAAATAGAAGTTATGCACCAAAAAAATTATGCATTATAATTTACATAATGTCCTTTCATACATACATACATACCAATCTCTTAGCATCCTTCACTCTCTGTTTAGCTGCTTCAGTTGTAAACATACTATCATATATTGTTGCAACACGATCTACCATATCCAACACCAACAGATACCAATGTGAATTATGGTAGTTTATTGTGATCATGATCTGCAACAAATTTCACACCCAATTTGACAAAATTCAACATTCTATATCCGAAAACATCATTTGCAATTGGTATGGTGTCTTACCTTCTCACAGTCGGTGAATTTCACATAGTTATCCAATATGAGACCCCAGAAGCTAGCAATACCCTCAACACTTTCTTTGTTGTTGGCATCCAACGCCTGTTGCTGCAATTACGCAACAAACATTATTAATTTACCGTCTATAACACTACTTTTCAACATTTATTAATTTAACTCACCGCTAAGAGGTATGAAAGGTAGCCAATCCTCCGGTGTGACTTTTGAGAATCGTAGCATATTATCCAGGCGAGCAAATCGATAACCTAACAAAATTAATTACACAATCAGAACATATTCAATAAGTTTTAACATTTTCTAATTTCTACTTACCACACCGCCAACCCATTCCGTAGGCTTCAACGTTGCAACGTCGTATACAGTAGCGAATTGATTTCCCATTGAGATTACAGAATATCTGTATGAATCATTAGGATTAATATGTTGTCATGAAATATTTAAATATCACTCACAAAACAATATATTTCACTTACTCCGATTCTAACTCGCTATTCCATAAATAATCACAAATTGCAGCTTCGATGTCATCAATTCCGCTTGAAATATCCGCTTTTTCAACCTACAATTTTGCATACAAATTTTTGTCACAACAACATAATAAAAATCAAATTAAGTTTTCTTTTATTCAACTTACCTTCTGCTTCTTCTTCTGGGGTGCAGGACATTCCGAATCCAAATCTGCTGCTATAACACTCTCCGGTGTATAAATGACATTAACTTCCTTTCTCCTCATTTCTTCCATCTCTTCTTCTTCCTCCTCCCTCTTTTCTTCTTCATATTTTTTCAGTTCATCGTATTTTTTTTCTACATAGCTCTTCATCTATTTTATTTCACCCTTCAATTGATCTCCTTCATCCAAGTATTTATCAACCACCCCCTTCACCCCCGTAAGTTCACTCCTCAATTCCACAACCTCCTTCACCACTCCCTCAAATTTTCCACCCGTCACCATCTTAATATCACCCCTTAATACCCCAACTTCTTTCACCACTTCACCCCTCAACACCTCTACTTCTTTCACAACTCCATCTATTTTTCCTTCCACTACCCCCTTATGCCTCTCAAGTGTATCTTCGACTCTCTCAAGTTTCTCTTCAACTCTTGATTGTCTTTGCATGATTTCAAATTGGATTTTTTTGATATCAGCCAATTCAGACATCAAAATGTCGAAGTTACTACGTTTTCCCTCACCATCGTCCCACTCACCGTCATCCCCCAATACAACCATCCCTCCTTTCTTCTCCTCTGCCTCCACTGCCTCCTCTACATCCTTGCTAATAACCTTCAAAATTAAATTACAATATTAAGACATTGATTATATTCTTAATATTATTTAATTACATTTATTACCCTTTCTTGCTTCTTCGCTCTATCCAACTTCAACTTCACCATCACTCTAACCACCTCTTCCTTCCCCCATGCACAGATGCGTGCCACTCCGGTTCTTTCATAAGCCGGCACTGCCTCACAGCCCGACCAAAAATCGAACAGTGCAACCTGCATTTATAATAAAATTTATATTTTTATATAAAAACACAAAAAAGTTCTTCAACTCATTTACCTCTAAGATTGCTATGCACCCTTTGAGGTATCTCTGGCTGCCCTTTTTAAAGGTGATTATTGATTCAATCAATCTCGAATGGATATATTCAGCCCAATTGAATTCACCCTTCAAGCCTTCATCACAAATGAGCTTCATATGTTCTTTGTTCGTTGACGTATTACCCGTTGGACAAAGAAAGATACCGACAAGGTATAATAGAACTCTGGCCTTCAGCTCATCCCCAACGTAAGATCCACTTTTTATTTCCTCTTCAATTTCAGCATATGTCACCTTATGCTTCAAACCATATTTGGAGGCAAGTGCTTTCCAGTCCTTACTCTTACAGACTTCTACAACACTTTTGCCTTCATTTTCTACCCCCAATACGGCTGCAGCACATGGGATCCCGAGAGGAAATGAAAAATCACCATATTTAGCAATACATTGCCTGACATCAAATTGCGCCATCAAGGATCGACACAATTCCCTCCGAATAGGTCGATCCCTTACTCCTACCAACGATCCAAAACCTATTTCTCCCAGCACATTCAACTGACCCTTCTCCTTAAGGTGTTTAATTAATAAATTCACCCTTTTAATGCTGCATCTTGTCGACACTTCCTACATTTTTTAACAATATATAATGTTATAGTTCTTATATATTTTGTATCAACGTATTTACAAGTTTAATGAATACCTTATTTTCATGTGCTTTCCTCCGTTCTTTGTATTCTTTACTATCATTCATTGACTGTGTGATGTAAGGTTCCTTTTCAGCATCACTCATTGAATTCCATTTGGACCTCACATCTTTTGTCACCTAATATAAAACATAAACGTTTCTTAATCAATACATTAACACTAAATACTACTCAATGTCAATTTCATTTTACATACCGAACCGCTCTGTGTGCCATCTTCCTTCATCCTTTTGCATTCGGCCATACTGTCAACATTAAAAATTTGTAATCAATTTAAAGTTTATCGATACTTTAATCCAATTACCATTTCAACAATAATAACAAAAAGACATTGATACTTACTAGAAGTACATATATCCACCCTTGGGTTGCTTTCGAGTCTCGGCCTCAATTTCAAAGTCATCTGCTCCACCAACAATTTTCCAACCCATTGACTCCATTTTTCCTTCATATATCAGTTTACGCAAATCAAATTATTTTGTTACATACACTTTATTCAATATACAAATATAGTTATATACTCTTATGGTAAAACGGTTTTCTTCAAAAGAATTTGAATGTCCACACCAAAATGTGTCGGCACATTTATACAACCTATAATATCATTTTCTACCTATAATATTTAATAAAAGTATCGACATTTATATTTTTCCTTGAATATCACTTTCTACCTGCAATCGTTCTCAAATGCTTCTTTACTCCAAAACCCCAAACAACACATAAAAACCCTATCGCGATTACTGTAATAATAAAAAATTAGGGTTTCGACAACATACTTTTCGATTTGACTGCAGCAACAAACAAACAAACTTCGCTTTAGAAACGCCTTCTGAAATGCAGCAACAAATACAAAAGTGTCGATACTTTTATGTCAGGTGTCGATACTTTCGAAAGGATAATTACCTATTTCTTTGAAAGTGTCGATAATTTATTACACGTACTTACGAAAGTATCGACACTTTCAATATATCCGGTATCATTTTACCGGTTTTATCATTTTGGTACCGGTTTTATCATATTTTTACCTGTTATATCGTTGTGGATCGATATATTTTTTAAAAGTATCGACACTTTATAGGATTTAAAACTGCTTCTCTTTTAAATTCACAAAGTGTCGATCCTTATATTAAAGTACCGACACTTTCAATGTATCCGGTAACGTTTTACCTGTTTTATCATTTCTATACCGGTTTTGTCATAGTTTTACCTGTTATATCGTTTTGGATCGACACATTTTTTACTTGGATCGACACGAACCGGTAGCACAATTTTTTAATATTTCTTCATGACTTAGACCTACTTTTATACGTATGGACACTTTTATAAAAATGATATATACTTTTTTTAAAGTTATGTAATTTATGTTTCAATTTTTTTTAATAGTGTTTCATGTTTTTCACCTACAATATTAATTTAATAATTTTATTTACACAAAAAAATATTTGATTGTTTTGATATTTTATAAAATATTATTTAGAATTTAAATTTAACAATATTAACAAAATATAATAATAAATATGTTTTCCACAGTGAAATAAGTATGGACACTTTTATAAAAATGATATATATTTTTTTTAAAGTTATGTAATTTATGTTTCAATTTTTTTTAATAATGTTTCATGTTTTCCACCTACAATATTAATTTAATAATTTCATTTACACACAAAATTATTTGATTATTTTGATATTTTATAAAATATTATTTAGAATTTAAATTTAACAATATTAACCAAAGATAATAATAAATATATTTTCACAGTGAAATAAGTATGGACACTTTTATAAAAATGATAGATACTTTACAATATAACAGGTAAAAATATGACAAAACCAGATTCATTATGACAAAACTGGTAAAATTTACTTGATATGTTAAAAGTATGGACACTTTTATAAAAAGGATAGATACTTACCGATAACCAAAGTTTACCGGTTACCAAATTTTTTAATAGTTTTTCATATTTTTTACCTAAAACATTATTAGTTGTTAACATAATAGATACCGCTAAACCGAATTTATTAAATACATTTTAATATATCCGGTACTGTCGTATATTAACCGTATATTAACCCGCCTTTCCTGAGACAATCCCGTTGACTATAACATCCAACGATGATAGGTTCTTTGGTAATCAAAATCAATCACTGTGCTTTAGTCAATTTAAGGCTTTTTGCTTATCTCTTATCCTTTTCATTTCATTGGGACCTCTGCCATGTACATAAATAGACAAAATATTTGTGTACATCAAAATATATAATGAAAATTATTTTACGAAAACAAACATTTTGGACGATAATGTTTTTAATCAATATTATTCTAAGCTAATTACATTGATATTTAAAATTTCTTCACTTGTTACACGGTGTTTTTATCGAAATATCATTCTTAGACCCAATAATTACTTGTCATGCACATTCTTTCCAAATATTATTGATCTAGTACCTTTTCTGACACTGTAATAATAAAACACGGACATGATTATCATTTGTCAAATAAGGGCTAACATGATCCGCGCATTTCCTTTAATTCCTTTCGTCTCCCACATTGATTATCACTTGTCTCCCCCTTCTTCTTATAAATATTACACTCAATACAACCCTAAAATCACACTAAAATATCAAATTTTCTCATTCTTTCTATTATCAATCTTTATATTAAGAAGGTAAAATTTTTATATTATATTATAATTATTTAATAATTTATTATTTTATTAAATTTTATTGTACTAATTTTTTTTATTTTTTGCACTTATAAAATAGGATGGCACCATGATGTTGATTGCCTATTAATGAGTTAAATTCATTACACATTATTTGAGTTGGGTTGTCAACTTTATCAGCTTGTTGAGCCAGCCCATAGTGGGAGCATAATGACATACCACGAACCGTAGGCACTTCAACAAATGTCGCATGCATCTGTGTATCGGCGCTTGAATATTTTTTCTAGTAATCAACCATCATAGCAACATCGTCATCATTGGAGAGTTCGAACGATGTATAAGTTAATGGAAATATTGTTTTTGGAAATTTGTATTGAAGTCAGGACATTCTTCTAGTACTTCCAACATGAATCTTCCTTGAAATTTTAGTGAACAGCTCCTCAAGAGTGATGTTTCTCTTGAAGGATATTCTGACAGAATGATTTGATGCGAAGACGATGTTGGTTTCATCTTTCTAAATTTCTCCATCATAGTAAACAATAGTTGAAATACGCGTCATTTTGAGAGTTTGAAAGATTGAGTCTTATATCTGCAAAAATAAATAGTATATGAATTAAAATATAAACTAATCCAAAAATATTTAACGTTTAATTTTTGTTTTATTTTAATACCCACTGTTAAAAACTTAACGTATTTAGTACATAAACTATCGGTTTTAGTTTGTTTTAGTACCTAAAATTGTATTTTATTTAAAAAATTAATGTTAAATTTTAAACATGAGTACTAAAATGAAATAAAAACTAAACTTTAAGTGTGTTTTGAAAAAATTAAAAGTTTATATACTAAAATGGGCCAAAATTGATAGTTTATGTACTAACCATGTAGTTTATCATATCTTTTTTATTAGATAAAAATTAATTATAAAGTAATATTTGTACTAAGTACAGTCTCAACTATTGGTAATAAACGTTCCATCATAGATTATTTGGTAATAAACGCTCAATCATTTTTTTGGTCAGTGATACTTAAATCCATAACCTTTAAAAACAACATTACCTTTAAAAACAACATTTCCTTTAACAACGGAAGTAATTTGATTCATGCTATTAATGTAATAATTTTATATTATATATATATATATACACAATGCTTTATTAACTTAATTACTAAATAATTTATTCACAAATATTAATTAAATAAATTCTATTAAATTTACAATTTATTTTCCATTAAGATTATAGTAATATTATGTAACACCCCCAACCCGTATCCGACCCGGATACGAGTCCGAAGTGTCACATTGACTTTTCAAACATTTATTCGTATAAAATATTGAGTAATTTAAAAACTTTTATAATATTCAACTTATTCAAAACGTTTACAAAACTATTCAGATTTTATACAATATATTCTTTTGAATACATGCCAACTAGAACTTTATATATTAAAGTACATATTAATCACCTCTTTTCTGATCTGACATTGAGTAAGGATAACTGACCTGTCTTACTCCACATCGCTCTTTACTCCTCTCCATACCTACGTGTAAATCACTTACACGCTAAGTCGTTGACTTAGTGAGGCATATAAAACATATAATAAAACCACAAACCATTTCATATAACATAATGCATACTTATACATATATCATTAATATACTTATCAGTACTCATATCATTATTACTAATTTCTTTCTATCATGTAAACATATATTGAACCTTTCTATACTCACCATCGAGTATCCATGTCATTTCACAACAAAGCATATATATAGTATCATAACAAGTTATTTATTATCTTTAAAGCCCTTGCATTAGCCCATGTATACATTTGAGAACTTAAAGTATGTGAGTACATTGAGGTTGTGCACTAATGCTGTCACCACAGCTCGTATCAATTCCCTCATGGGGCACCGAACCTTAGTTCAGTATTCGTCCCGAAGGACCAGTCCATAGATCCCGAAGAACCTAGGTAAACAGTCCATATGTCCCGAAGAACATAGGTAAACAGTCCATATGTCCCGAAGAACATAGGTAAACCCTCGACCCTTGGCATGCCAACTATACCACTAGCTCTCTTATCACATAACATGGACATTAACATTCATAACAGTTCAATTTACTTATTCATATCCTTTCTCTTATGAACATATATCTTTTCTTTTCAGTCACGTACCAAATGTACGTGTAATCATTGATCTTATAATCACATGTTCATTCTCTTCGGTCACATACCATATGTATGTGTAAACATATATCTAATATCATATAACACGCATCACAAATGCATGTATTCACATAAATCATTTCTTATAGCTTTATTCATATCACATATTCATATAAGCTTATATCTTATTTCACATATACTTTCCATGTAACTTATATATCTCATAATCACACAAATCATAACATTGATCACCAATCAAATAACATTTTAGGAGTTACTTCTTACCATAGTAACTCCATCACTGGCTCATCGCAAGCCAAATGTTTATTCAATAATATAAGTACAAATTAAATTGCACTCACCTTAGCTTTGCTTTGATTCGATTATAATCCTTCAATTGATCCGGAACGGGATCACGTTCTATATCTACATCATCATACATAGATCTATATTAGTATTATAACTAATATACTCTAATGGTTCACTCCTTAGACTAAGAAAAATGACAATTTCATCTTTCAATGAAAGTATGCATCGATGCACTACTGATGCATTGGTGCATAAAATGCATTCGATGTTGTATTATTACTGGTATGCATCGATGCACTACTTATGCATCGATGCATGAATTGCATTCGATGTTTTTATTTTAAAAGAGTGCATCGATGAACTACCAATGCATCGATACACCTTCAAACAATTTCTGGGTTTTAACCTTGATGCATCGATGCACTATGAATGTGCATCGATGCACTCTGCCCAGAACCTCTTTTTGAACCCGAAAATCATCAACTCTTCACTCAAATGCTTCATATTTCATCCCCGTTCATATTCCTAACTTTCATATACATGTTTAAACTCATTTATAATCAATTATCTCGTCTTTAACCTTAATATCCTCTCCTCTTTATTAACTTCAAGAATCATATCAGATTTTTAACATGTTTTAAATCTAATTCTAACACTCCATATTCCTTAATTAGATTGATGACAAGTCAAATTCATTCTCAAAATTCACTTACTAACTCTTTTCCAGAATTTCCTTAAGAAACTCATTTTCTTTAATCTTTCATAACTTCTTTATCTTTTGATTTTAGGACAACTTAAGCTTTCCATAAGCTTAAGTATTACCTAATGATCAAAACCCACTCTTAAAATTAACAAATAATCAGCTAATAAGGAATCTTACCTTTGCAAGCTTGGCTCTTCTCTCTCTCGTACATGAAGAAGAAGAAGAAGAAGAAGAAGAAGAGAATATCTCTTCATCCTTATCCCCTCTAACATATAAATCCTTATCATATCTATTTTTAATTCATTTATTAGTCAAATGACCATTTTGCCCTCTACTTTATTTGATAATTACTAACAACTTTTAGGATTTATTTCCAGATAAATCATTGAACTAATCCATTCTTCTACTTTAATCACCAAATTTCTGAAACTTTACCATTTAGTCACTAACCCATAGTTTGGGATGTTACATATTATATTACAATTACAGATCTTGATTTAAAAATAAAAATAGGAATGTATATTTTTTTACATTTAATAATTATTTTTATAAAAAAAATAAACACGTCTTTATTAAATATAAAAGTTTTTTTATTAGTGTGTCATTCATTTTTTTCTTTTTCGTCTTTGTTGATCGACGACAACATCAACTTTAATGGTGGTTCGACGACAACATCAACTTTAATGGTAGTTGTCGACCGTATGTATTCTTTATTATCTTTTTCTTTTCTTATATTGTGTTTTTATTTTTTTATTTTTAATAAGTATGTATGTATGATACGTTTTCATCTACCTTTATAACACATTTTCTTGTGCCTTTTAACATGTTTTACGGTACTTTGGCATTTTTTAATCTTTTTCTAAGGGTTAAATTGATATCGTCAAGACTGATTAAGATTACGCTTATCTGATATCTTGTTGATCTTTCATGCTTTGGACTCTCTAATTGGATTTGGATACTTAATTTGTGTTTGTGGATAGCTTTTCATGTCGTTCGAGTTTGATTTATAATTTGTTGGTGGTCTTTTAATAATTTAATCCCCTTTTGTGATTTGTGTGATCAAATTTATTTGTGTCTATTCTTATTCGAGTTTTTTGATTAATTTTTTATTATGTGATATTAAGTTACGAGTTTTGTATCAATGATTATAATTTGTTTTAATTATATATTTAATTTACAATTGTGATAGTCAATATTTATTTTAATTCGAAATATTTTATATTTTAAATAAAATTAATTGATTCTATAAAAAAAATAAACATTGATGTTGAACACATGTGACTTTTATGAAAAATAATAAATCGCTCAATAGCAAAATATTAAACAATAGGTAAATAAATGAAGATAATCAATGCTGACAAAAAGACACGTGGAGATCGTCCGTACAAGAAGAATTGGCCTGAGATAGTGGAATTTCCTCGTCCAGCGAGCTTCTATTGTGTTTTGTGGGTACGTGACAGAATTTATTACTGTTATGACCAGCCACGTGTACGTTAGATTTTCTTTATTTCTCTTCTGCTCTTTTTGGGTCTGTAAATTCTGTCACTGATTCTGGGTTTTTTCATCTAATTTCACGTGACTGTCCATTCCCTTTTACAACAAAATTTCTGACTTTTTTACCTGAAGCTCCAGTGCTTTTGGAACTCTGGCCGGACTACTTTTTCAAAATCCTCGATCACCCAACTATTTCGAACCTATCTCATAGTCGAACCACGTATAATTTATCTGTTAGATTTAACTTCTGAAAACACGTGGCGGTCAAAAAGGAATTTTCACCCTCGCTTATCTCAAATTTCGCGTAACTCCGACATTTCCTCCATCTATATCAACTCCTAGTTCTATTGCAGTAGAAAGTGGAAAAGGTTATAACTCATTGATTTTCAACATACTATGGTTAATATTTAACCTAACCATGGTTAAATTCCCCCTACTTTCCGCTACCAACTTCTACTTTATAAGCCGATTGACGTTGCAGGTGTTTATGCAAGCAAATCCAAAGGACGCCATTTAAGTCAAAACAAAAGATATGATGCTCCGAGAACTCCATCATCCCAATCCAACGGTCCATATTCCGCCTTGGCCTTATCTCAACGATGATCTAATGGCGGACAACCACTTCGGCGATAACAGCAACCCGTTTTACCTACAGGAAGCTTTAGCGGTGCTGCAATCTTACTTGCCGTCGGAGGAACCGGATGAGGAGTCGGATTCTGAGATTTCGGGTTTAGAAAACCCGGATTCTCCCGTTGATGCCTACTCCTCCGATCATTTCCGGATGTTTGAGTTCAAAGTACGGAGGTGCGTGCGTGGCCGGTCGCATGACTGGACGGAGTGTCCGTATGCTCATCCCGGCGAAAAAGCTCGCCGGAGGGACCCGAGGAAGTTTCATTACTCCGGCACATCTTGCTCCGATTTCAAGAAAGGGAACTGTCGGAAAGGGGAATCATGCGAGTTCGCTCATGGTGTTTTCGAGAGCTGGCTCCACCCGGCTCGTTACCGGACTCTGCCGTGCAAAGACGGGTCGAGTTGTCAGCGTCGGGTATGTTTCTTTGCTCATACACCGGATCAGCTTAGAGTCGCCAACTTTGCTGATTCTCATGATATTTCACCGGCTGAGTCGTCACCGCCTGTTTCGCCTAGTGGTCCTCTCTGTTCTGCGCCGTCTATTAACAGCATGGTCGCTTCTCTGAGGAACATGAAGCTTGGTCAACTCAAGTCTCTGCCTTCACCTGGTTTCGGGTCTCCGAGAGGGGCAGCGATCCGACCCAGTTTATGTAGCCTACCTAGTACTCCGACGCGAAACGTGTCCCGTCCTGGAATCGGGTACTTAGATTTCTGGGATGATGAAGAGCCTGTGATGGAACGAGTCGAGTCGGGAAGGCATTTGCGTTCAAAAATGTTTGAGAAACTGAGTAAAGACAACTCTTTAATGACGGTCAACTCGGGTCAGTGTTACGAAAATCCGGTCGTAGATTGGGTGTCGGACCTGGTGAACTGAGTCAGCTTGCTCAAGCTAATCATCGTCTTCATCATTTAGCTCTCTTTAATCTGTAAATAGTTCCACCAGGATAAGAGAAGAAAGTAGTATTATAATATTGGAGATTACGAAAATTCTTAAGAACAAAATCAATTAAGAAAAGCAGCAGCTTGTTCAAGAATCAGACAATGGTGTCTTATCTTATGTTTATTAATTATGTGAGGTTATAATCTTCAGTAATTAGTATTATAATAAATCAATGCAGAACCATGTATGTTGTTAAGTATAAACTATAATTACCTAAGGTTATAATATAATAAATCAATGTTTGTGTTTACTTTCATAATTGTGTTTATAATCCGTTGGATCGTTTATCGCCAACCTTGATTCTTTTTTTGGACGTGTAAAACAAAGATCGAATCATGCTTTATTTAGATAATAGCATTTTAAATATGTTAATATGTTAAGCTATTTTTTTAACTATGATCATATTTTAAAATAGTATTATTAAATACTTTAACATTTAATTCTTTAGAAATCCAGATGTATTTAAGTATTTTTTAAAAAAAAACGACAATTACCATAACCAACAATAACCTTTAGCCAATAACAGAAGAAATAGTAAGCCAATAATTAAAGCTAAATAATACCAAAATCACATAATCTTTAGCCAAACGAAATTGATGTTTAACTCGATCCTTGATAACAGTGAATAGAAATAAGTATCGTAAGCAGAGACTTAATCCCTTGAAGATTCAAACCAACTCGATCCTTGCCTTCTTCAACTGCATACCTCTTACTTCTCAGAAGAGTTAGGTCCCCTCTCTTTACCAAATCCGACCACTGCAAAACCCAGAAATTAAGACAAATTACTCATCGATATCAATACATACACAAACGAATCCCATATATGTATAACACCACAAGGAAAACGTAATGAAATGAGAGAGAGAATAATGACCAGCGGTGACGAAACGGCGGTTGTATTGCATCTTCTTGTAAGCGCGGCCACGGGGCTTCTTCTTCTTGTCTTGCTTCGCCACTTTAGGCGTTTGCCCTCTCACCTTACCGGCACGAGCTAGAGATCCGTGAACCTTACCTAAAATAATCAACGAGTTCCCGGAATAATCAGTGGAAACAGAAGTAGTAAAAAAAAATGTAAACTACACCAGTGGTCATTAATATTTGTATAAATGTTCATTTTTACTACTGATATTTGAAAAATCATTAATGTTACCATTTGTTATAAATTGGTCCCTCGCCGGTAATAAATCCTTATTGGAGTAACGAAATATTGACTTGACTCGTTAAATCAATTAACCCAACATATTTGACTAACTGACGTGACACGTTAAACCAATTAACTCAACATATTTAACTAATCGTTTGACTTTCTTCTTCTTCAAATTAACCGGAGTGGGAAAAAAGGGAACTTTAATGTGCGATTTAAGTAACCATTTTTGGTTTTGTTCTTTGTACTTTGCATTGTTGTTGGTTAACATAGTGGGATTGTCTGTGTGTGTTCAGGATTATTACAGAAGGAACCATGTTCCGACTTTTGGAAGCTGGGACTGGAACAACGACCTTCCTTTTACTCAGTGTTTCGAATCGGCTAGACAAACCGGATTGCTTCGTTACAGCTACCCCGAGGATCGTGCTTTATATGTTGTCGGTGATCTTTATGAGAACAATGTTGTTACTCCCGCCATGACTGTCTTTCCTCGTAAAAGGTAAGCAAACTAAGAACTCAACAAATGAAAGACATGGTAAATGGTTTATTTATAGTATTCATGAATGGAAATTTGCAGACAAAAGTACGACAGTCGACACATGTTAAAGAAGACGAACGTAGAGCTAAGAGGCCGGTGACGTGAAACAATCGGCAGCGATGGAAGCAAGCGCCATTCTACGGCCAAGCCAACTGCAAAACCCGTCGATGAAGACCTTTACAAAATCTCACCTGACCTTCACAAAAAGGTAAGCTCCACTGCTCCATCAATTTTTAAACTTAAAAATGCTTTTACAATCTCCAGTCTCCACCATTGTTCCCCATGTATGTACTAATTGTGTTTTACCTTTTATACAATCATTAAATCACACATTGAAGTTCCATTTTTCTTTTCATTCTGGTTAATTTGAAGAAGAAGAAAGAAGAAGAAAGTCAATAATGGTTGGTCAAACATGCCGAGTAAACTAATTTAACGTCAGCATTCCATTACTGCAGTAATGATTTGTTAATGGTTGTTAATGATGAGTGATCAATATATAACAAATGATAACGTTAGTGACCATTTTGTAACAAATGATAACGTTAATGATCGATTTGTGATTTTTTAAACATCAGTGGTAAGACGAATACTTACCTAAACATTAATGACCATTCGCGTAGTTTACCTTAAAAAAAGCTAAGTGAGGTAGCTTAAGAGATTTACCCATGGTGGTATCGTCAAAATGATTATCCTTGTCGCTGAATTGATAGTCTTTATAGAACTCGTCACATCGACATATCGAGTACTAATGAAAAATATATTTTATTGGATCAATTCGTTGGGTCTAATAATTTAATATTTTTTTGGAACTCGTCATGCCGTTTTAGCAAATTCCATTGTAATAATATTTTTTTTCAATTTAGATTGTTTTGTTTTTCAAAATAAATTTTAAAAAACAACATGAAACTCGTCATGCTGAAGTGACGAGTTCCAATAGTTATATTGATTATTTTATTAAATACAAACATTACATTAGAACATTAAATCCTACATTACATTAGAACATTAAATCGTACATTACATTAGAAACAATAACTCTTACAATACACGGTCACTTGACTCGTTAAATGTTAAGTTCCTCAATATTGAAAAATTTATGGTGAATTATGATAAGTATGATGAATTATTAAATATGGTTAAAAATATCACTCAATTGTATGATATATCACTGAAATGAAGTGATTGAGCATTGAAAAGTTTTTATCATTGTGTATTAAATAGTGTTTGAGAAAAAAGACATTTTTCATTAAAGCATTTGTCAACAATATCATTCAATGTTCTGGTACATCATTGAATTATGTGATATATCACTGAAAAGTTTATTTCCTTGTGCATTAAATAATCTCTTAAAGAAATGACGTTTTTCATTAAAGAATATGTTAAAGACATCATTCAATTGTGTGATATATCACTGAATTGAAATTATATATCACTAAAAAGTTTATGTCATTGTGCATTAAATGGTCTCTGAAAAAAAAAAGATGTTTTTATTAAAGAATATGTCAAAAACATCATTCAATGGTTTAATATATCACTGAATTGAAGTGATATATCACCAAAACATTTCTATCATACTCTTATGCCAATGATTGTTATAACATGCATACTATGAGCAACATATACGATTGTGAGTTTAAGTATCTCCCAAACGATGCTTATTGGCCACCAACAATTTATGAAGAATGGTTTCCAAATCCATAATTACTAAGGAAGTTAAAGGGTTGACCTAAATCTAGTCGAATTCATACTGATATGGAAGATCCTCAAAGAGAGCAAGGTCTATCAAAGCTTTGTGGCCACTGCAGAGGTGAAGGCCACAACAGGAAACATTATCCACATCTTTTTAAATATCGATCGGGCCGATAAAACCTTTGTAATTATGTTCCAATGTTTTTTGTTGTACCTTTTTTTGGATAATTTATGAACATCATTAACCATATTTATTTTTAACTTTTCATATATAATTGCAAACTATTCATAAATAACTTTGAACTAAACAAAAATTCATACATATATTTAAAATATTTTTTCAACATAAAAATCAACTTTTCGTCGTTGTCTTCTTCTCAATTTCTACACTATTATTTTTCTTTATTTCATTCCTCTCCATAAGTCGTTTGCTACGTTGGATTGATATGCCTTCGTACTTCTTCTTCTTCTTCTTCTCGATTTTCATCTCCTTATTATCTTCTTCAAGTTTTTTTTATCTCCTTATGTTGATTAAAGATCGAATTTATTGCCTCCTTAACCCACTCCTCATCTGAAGACGAGCTTTAACCTGAATCTTCGGTGTGATGATTGGCTTTTGGGCTGAAAATTGATTATCGATGTTGTTTGAAAAATGTTTATAATTTTTTTTGGAGTTGTCATCAATCATTTTTAAGGTGTGATTGGAACAGCGAAAATCAGATAATTTAATGAAACATTTTATTTTATCAAAACTACCCATTTTTTGTCTGAGAAATCAGAAATTAGGTTCGGGAGTCGGTTACACGTGGTGAAGGATTAGCATCTCAATGCCCAAAATTGATACCTAGTTGATTACCATATTTTTTGAAACTGAAATTTTTGAGTTCAAAATTGTATTTAATCTAAAATTCATTATGTATGAAATTTTTTAAAACGATGTCGATTTACCAAGACCAATAACGACCACCCCCAATCACAAGCGGAAACTTTGTTATCAATCTCAATAAATGAACATTGCCTTAATTTAAAAAATATAATGTAGAGTTTAAAAAGGATGTCGATTTACTTCAGAGATTAATAGTGGTCACCCGCAAGCAATGGTGGAGGATACATTGTTAATCACCTAATAAATTAACATTGCCTTGATTTTAAAATCGAAATGCAATCAATCAATTCATTATTAAACCTAATTGCGCTATATTGGTTCATTAATCAATTATTTATTTTACAAATTATTGAATCGAGTAATCAACAAGCACCCTTGGACATTTAATGCGAGAGCCAAGTCGAAATACTCACCTAAATAATAGTATAGAGACTAAAATGTGAATTAACTAAATCAAATGATTAAAATCTAAAAACCAAGGCTTTTAATAAAAACTATAATTAAAATCTAAACCTTAAATTTGAGTACTAATCGAATCTAAAATAAAAAAACCTAATGATAACAAAAAAATCTAAACTAAAAAAAGTTTAACCTTAATTCGAATCAAAAGAGCTAATTAACCAAACAAACAAAAAGGGACTAAAACAAAAACAAGTCAATTATAATGTTGAAATTAAAACAAAAAACACAATTAGGGACGAGTATATAGCAACATGCAAAAAGTTGGATGGATTTAAAGCGATATACCCAAACAATTATAAGCTTAATTAACTAACAAAGAAAAATGCGAAATTACTCAATTAGTGCCCCTTCATTCGAAAAATAATCAAAATGGTGCAAATCAGTGACGAAAATATAAAATGTGATAAACTTTCGAGGGCATGAGCTCAGTTTACTTTGAAAATTCAACTCTAAAGCCTAATTTTTTTGTCTTGGTTTATTTTTAGCCTTAACCGGAAAAAATCATTCCTATTTTATTTTTTTCTCTTAACCTTCTCCCATTACTTCTCTCGGCCGCCAACATCAGACCCTCTTTTTGCTCACCGACCATCGCTCCGACCACCGTCGGCGGTGGTAAAAATCTCCAAACTCAACATCAAACACTTTAAATCCCTCGATCTAGCCCCCTAAATACGAATCTAAACCTAAAACTACCACACAATACCCCCAAAGACCCCCTAAAGGAGACCCGTGTAGCTCTAGCCTTTCACCTTCGCGAGCTCTAATGACCCCTTAGTCACTGTTCATTCCTTACTGAAACCCAAACTAGAGGTCTAAGGTAAACGACCTCTAAATCCCCTAGATTAAATCCTAAGACAGATGAATCGAGACCCCTTAAAGAATCTAAGTCTTCTAACCCATTCGGCTTATCGACTCCTCCACTTTCGGCGAGGACTTGAGGCGATGATAGACATGAAATAGCCAGGTGACAAACTCAACTCTCTCCCAATTACTTTTACCTTGCTTCAAAATGCAACGATGGCTATTGTAATAAAAGTTTGAAGACCCTGTCGCCTATTTTTGTTTTGGTTTCAAAACCACCCGAAATATGCTTGCTAAAAAATGGAAGGAAATAAAGAAAACCTTTGGAAATAGGCTATGTTTTTGTGTATTACTTGTTATGATTGAATCAAGGAAATATCTGTTTATATTGCTTCCCACCAAAAAATGGAAAAAATGGAAAAAAAATGGAAAACCCTTTACAATCATTTCTAGTGGGTTTTTATATTATCCCATAGTTACGAAGAAAAATGGGAAAAATCCTATTTTTTACATATTTAAAGAAAATTATATTCTTTTTTTTTTTACTTTTTTTCATCTAATTTTTGCTTTTTTTTCTATGAGGAATTTGTAACTCCCAAATCCCGAGTTAGTAGTTTCTAGTTAACCCGAGTGAGTTTAAGTAAACATATTAACCTTGTAGGATGTCATGGACCAAGTGAGTTTTGATTTGGGTTTGGTTGAAGTCAAACATGAATTGAAAATGAGTTTTTTTTAATTGATGAGTAAAACTTGGGAGGATCAAGAGAGCAATTCACCCATTTTCTTTACAGAAGGTTGAAATCTTTAAATTTGGGTGAGGTTACCCGTTGATTCCTCTTTTTCTCCCTCCCTTTGTCATTTTCTTCTCCCAAAGAGACTTCATATTTCTCTTCATCTTCTTCCTTAAGCTCAAGATAGAAAATGCAGAAACTTTGAGGCATGTTAGTTACAAAAAGAGAATTATAAGGTAAGAATCATAATCCTCTCATTCCAACCTTTTATTTCAAGTTCTCCTTTATAAGTTTTAGTTAAGGTGACCAAATATGAGTTTAGTGGGGGTTTTTTTAGAAACCTAAGTGATTTCAACTCATTTTTTTAGAGATTCAGACCTCTAAAAATGTTTTAATCTCTTTAGCAACGTTAGTAACTCATGTGCTTGATTTTTGTCTAGCGAGAGAAGATGGAGAAAGCTCCAAAGCTAGGGGAAATGAGAAGTTCATTCTTGGTTGAACCTTGGGTGCTTCCAACAGCTTTAGGAATCAAGGTAATTTACTTCTAACACAACTCTACCACATGTATGTCATTAAATGTGTTTTGATAGGTTGCATGATTTATGAAGCATGTTTATGGTAGAATTCAGAAATCAGTGTTTTTCAACATGTTTATGAACTCTTGATGACCCCTATAATAATAATATCAGTACTAGAAGAAAAATATCGATATTGTTCTTTAGGTGTTAAAAGCAAAATGATTTTGGACATAGAAGTATCGATACTCATGCAATGGGTATCGATATTGTAGGTGAGGTATCGATACTTTCATGGTGGTATCAATACTGTGTTAACTTAGTAGACATCAGTAGCCAAATTCATATCGACACCCATGGGAGTATTGATACCTAGTGTAGAGTACTGATACTCCCAATAGCAGTATCGATACTTAGACATTTTTTCCCAAAACATTGAAGCCAAATTTGGTATCGGTGCTCAGGAAAATATAGATACCACAGACCAAAAGCATCGATACTTAAGAATGAGTATCGATACCGGTACTTTGTTATCAACCTTTAATAAGTCAACAGTATCGATACCTAGAGATTATTATCGACACCCAAAAGCCAATATCGATACTGAGGAGCTTAGTATCGATACCCACTAACATTTTTGGGTAAGAAACTCAAGGGTTTTTAAGGGGTAGAATTGAGGGACCCAATAGTACCAGAATACCATGAAATAAAACTACAAGTGAGAACAATAATAAGCTCAAAACATTTAGAAACAACAACATTTAGGATGACATAAAACTAGCCTTATTTGACGCTCGAGACACAATCAGAACACTCGAATTACTCTAGCAGTTACGATTGTACAGTTGGACATCCCAATCAGTTCAAGGGCACTTCAGTTGTCATGTGGGCGTATATACCCCAAGACTCGATGGAGTAATTTGGTCGGGTTTCTGATGCAGCTCCAGATCTCACCCAAATACCCAAGGGTTTTTAAAAATACTAAAAGGGTGTGTGAGCTCCGAGATACAAAACCCTCAGTCGCACCATGATGCATTTGTCAGCATGTCAGATCAATATTTTCATGTCAAAATACATATGCCTCTAGCATGCATATTTAGTGAATGCATGTAGTATAGTTATTAGTGGGACACTGAGCTCATAAGCTCAGCGTTCGGAATATGTTTTTGTGCACAAGTTTCTTAGGAGACCATTCGAGGAGTATTATCATCTCCAACAGTTCCAACTCAACAGAGACTTCAGAGTACGTCTTGATTTTTATTATAAGGCATATACTATTGTAGACCCTTTTGTATTCAGTTGTAACTCTATTTCGTTTTAAACCCAGTGAATTATTTTGGGATTTTTGTGAGTTCCACGTACTTGTTAAACAAATTTATTATATTTTATTTGCATGCTTATGGATGACGTTTTATATAATGGTTTACAATGTTCCAAAAGAAATATTTTTGGGTTAGCCACTTCGGTGGTCCCGTGTGACATCATGATCTAGTGATCTTCATATCGGATTGGATTAGGGTGTAACAGATTTGGTGAACTATAAGCGTTGAACCACATTTTATAATATTTTGATATAATAAATTGAGGCAAAATGTTTTTGAACTTGAATTGAATTTATTCAAAGTTTTCAAAAATAATTCAAAGTCCATTAAAAGTGAATTTTAGCACAAAACTGATTTTCACGTAAGAAGTACCGATACTGTTCTTACAGTATATATACTATATGAACAATATCAATACTGTTTATGTGGTGTCGATACCCTAGGTAAGAGAAGTATCGATACTCTCTAGGTAGTACTGATACTACCAGCATTGCTCAAACTCAAGAATGCAAAAAATGGTACCGATACCCAAAGGGGTCCGATACTAATTTGCATAGTAGTATCGATAAAATAGGCTTAGTATCGACACCGTCAGGCCCAACGGCTAGTTTTATTTCAAAATAACAAAGGTAATACCGATACTCCCTATAGGAGTATCGATACCCTCTGTACTGGGTAGTTTATTTTTGTAGAAAATAAAACATCCCCAAACAACTAGAAATCATCCTCAACGGCTAGAAACGACCACAACCACATTCTAACATAAAAATATAAGTTCAAGACACTTGAAGAAGAGTTAGAACACATATACAAGTATTCAAACACAAGAGAAGAGCTTTTCACTCTTTATTTTTATTCTTTTGTAAATATTTTGTTCTTGTAAGCTTTAATTCTTTGTAAACACCTTCTTTTTTAGAGGTTTTCTTTGTTTACATCTTTTTCCTTGTAAAGGGGTTTTGGTTCTAGGTAAGCTTTTGAAAAGCTAGGGAGTTGTGTAAAGGTTATCTTTTTATCGTTGAAAAAGAAATAATAAATTAGTGAATTTGTTAGAAAATCCTAAGTGAGGAGCTTAGGTAGTGGATGTAGAATTAGTTGAGAAGTCGAACCACTATAAATTATTGTGTAAAATTATCTATCTTTTCTTTATCTTTACTCTCTAAACAAAAATTTTATATTCATGGTACATTTTTCGATTGTGTATTAAGCTTCTAAAATCTCAACAATAAGTTTGTTGGTAGAGGCACATTTTATTGGAGTTGGGGACCACTGTGTGCTGCGTTGATTCATTCGGATGAGACTAGGGCCATCTGTTGGCTGCTCACGTGACTTTTGGAAGCTTGAAAGGGCAAGGCAAGTGACGACAACGAGGACATTGCTATGGTTTAGCTTTTCCCATAACAATTTAGGATATGGACTTTGGTTGAGTTTAATTGTAAATGGGCTAGGATTTGGGTCGTTGGATGAGTTGGGTCATGATTTAGCATTTGGGTTGTTGGCTAATACATGGGTTTGTAATGGGTATGGTTTAATTCGGGCATAATGGATCTAATGCGTTAAGGTTTAAATGGGTTATGGTCTATGCAAATGAACATTATCATTTGGGACATTTTGGTGAAGGTTTTTAAATTTAACTTGAATCCCAATTTCCCAAGATGAATGTGTATAGTCATGACCTAATGTCCCAAATGTGAATTTATTTTTTTATCGTTGGCTAACGGCTATAAACGACTATTTATTTAAATTTATTTTTCCACAAATGTGAATTTTTCAAGACGAGCTCCATCAATTCAAAATCATGTCACTGGCCAACGACTATAAACAACTAGTTATTTAAACCCAAAGGAACTTGTCACATCGGCATAACGAGTTCCATGATTTTTTTAAAATTACAAAAAAAATAATATAAACTCAAAAAATAATATTATTATAATGAAACTCGTCATGTCGACATGACGAGTTTCAAGAAAAATAATAAAATATTGGACTAGATGAATCGGTCCAATAAAATATATTTTTCATTTGAACACGTGATGAGTTCCATAGAGACTATAGCAAATATCGTAAATTTCAAATAAATTTCTTGGTGCCCTATTAGGGAAAAAACAAACAGGGTTAGTGTTTTGGTCACTGTATATAATGTTTGATCAAATTGGGCCGGCTTAAGATCCAAAGTTTAATGCTTTATTTTATGAACAAAAATAAAGTTTTATGTTATTATTAGTTTGAATTTTCCAAGTATCTTAGTTTTTTTCTTCTCATAATGGTAAACTTTTTTTTTTTCATAACAGAAACTTGTTTAATTATAACATGACATGTGATATGTTACGTTTTAACTTTGAGAATTTAATGAAAAAGTTGGATGCTTAGAAACTTCGAAATCTCATATTTAAAACCTAATAAATAATATACTATAGTATATAGTTAATTCTGACTTTATATAATCATATTAGTTTAAAATTTAATATATACGTATTTTATTTAAATACATTCTGATTATTAGTTTAATTTTACATTAAAATGACTATTCTATCTTGGATTTTATCAATTGTAATTGTTCTTATGGTTGCATTTATACTTTTACTTAGAACACTTAAACATACATTCATCAACACAGACCAAAAATTTAAATTTAAATATAGGAATATATCAAAAGAAGTTTAGAGAATAAGTTGGCAAAAATAACAAGTTCTACGGACTAAAACTTACATTGTCGCTAAAGCAGAACTTCCGTTATTTAAGGCCTTCGACCTGGCATCCATTTATACTTTGCAAACTTGACATGAACCTGATTATTTGAACCGATTTATCTGATTGAATACATGATATTAACTTGAATATGATAATCAAATTTGATTTGATACCCGATCCATACCTGACTCGAACCATATTTGATCTAAAATTTAGCAAAATAGAAAATAACTCGAATCGAAAGCAACATGAACCGAAATTAACCAGAACCGAAAGCAACATAAACCGAAAGCAACCCAAATCAAAATTAATCCAAATCAAAAGCAACCCAAACCGAATTTAACCCTACCTGAAAACAATCCGAACGAAAATTAATCCAAATCAAAAGTAAGAATCTTATTGCAATATTGAAAATATTAACAAATAAAATTTGCTTATCTTACTTGTAATAAAAATATTATATTTATAATAAAAATAATATAAAGTTTATTTGTGTTACATAAGAGAAATATAAAAGTAAGAATATTATTTTAAGATTGAAAACAGTAACAAATAAAGTTTAGTTATCTTACTTGTAATAAAAATAATAGAAAACAATTAAAAAAAAGAAAATAATATTAGAATTATAATAAAAATAATATAAAATTTACTTATGTTACGACTAAAACTTAACAAATAAAGTTATGTTTTATTTTTTAAAATTTAATAAAAATATTAAATTTCTAATTAGAAATAAAAATTATAATAAAAAATATTTCTTTATCAAATAAATTAACTTTCTATACAAGATCAATATAAAATTTTGATAACAAACACAGATGATCGTATTTGTTTCAAATTATCGATTTATCATCTCTAAATAATGGTTTAATTAAAATTATTGAACGTTGAGAATTGAAATTAGGCCTAAATGATAAGATTAACAAACAAGATGACATATTTTTTTACAAGAATATATCAATAATTCTATATATACTTGATTAAACTCATAACCAATTCAACCCCAATTGACTTGATATAAAGATTAACCAAAACCAAAAACCAACTGATCTGAAATTGACACGACCCAAAATCCAACCGATTCAGTATTAACCTGACCCAAAAATCAACCAACCCGATATTAACCCGACCTAAAAATCAACCGATTCAATATTGATCAGAACCAAAAAAACAATCAATCCGATAAACACCTGACCCAAAAATTGACCCGACCCGAGTTAACGTACTCCCAAACTATATCGGATCCGATCAGAACAAAATTAAACTGAATATAATCTAGACTTGAAATAACTAGACCCAAAATGACTGACCCAAACTTGATCCGAATGACCAATTTGCCACCTCTACGTCAGTTTTAAGACCTTTGACAATTGAGAGCATGTTGCCAAAGGTCTACCGGTTAGCCAATTTGAGCATAATCTGGTCGACTAAGGAAGAATTCATGTCCAAGTGATTCAAGGTACTTTCTCAAATCAACATGTACACAACAATATTTGTAAAAATCGACGTAAAATTTCAACCGAACCAAGTACTAAATTCATTGTTGAAATATAAAATTGCATTGAGCATAAAAGTCTAAACAACAATAAACCAAATATACGAAGAAAACAGTAAGTCACAATTCAAAATCGAAAACTAACCAAGACTTTGAAACCTGGATGTAAACTTGTAGGTGAACAAAATGCAATTTTTTTAAAACTAGAGATCAAAGGATCACTCATCGTCATCGTCATCGATGACCTTGGTGCCCAAACCTTTGAGTCCTTCAGCTGGGATTTCAGCAACAGTTACTAGAGAGTAAAGCTCTTCCTTTGCATCTTCATCATCGTTTCTCTTTCGAGCTATGCGGACCCTAATCCTTCTTGGGACACTTCGGATCCCTCTGCTCCATATGTGCTTGTTTAGTTTGACATCAACTCTCACGTCCTTGGTCCCCATGGCTTTTTCTGCGAACTTCCTTATCTCCTTTATCGCCTTGGGTGCTTTCTTCTTGAATGTGCTGTTTCCAAGATTACCAAGTAGATTATTGAAACATACGTCACTCGACTATGCTTGCTACCTACTCGGATTTGATTAGGAAAAGATTAAATCCTACTTGATCCTTTTCAATTTGAAATAAAACTTGAGCATAAATTATCGGGCTTGAAGTAAAGCATACAAGTCTATTAGATAAATTAGCTTAATCAACAGCAAGTGAAGTTGGGAAAATCGATTTTATCTCAAATTAAACTCAACTCTAATATGGTTAAACCTATTTCCAAACAATGTGATACGAAGTTGAATAAATAACCTCTTATGCTATCGAATTTAAAAGCAGATGTAGTTGAGATTGATTCACGAATCTATAGCTTCTAACAGATGAATAATATCATGAATCTAAACCTTAAAATCCACATTTCTTATTCCCATGATAGAACATTGCTTAGACAATTAAATTCAACATCATAAACAAGATAAATACGCAAAAAAAAAGGTCGATTTAACAAAAGGAATTCAAACAAATCATCAAAATATTGAAGGAAAAAAGTAATAAACTAATCAAAAATCTAATTTAGAACCAAACCAAACAAAGATCCACTAAGCAAATAGCAGAATACTAAGAATAGAAACGATAAGCGATCAATGCAAGGAATGAAAATTCTGTAGAAAGGAGTGAAAGATTAAAAATTACCAGCCATGGAGACGCTTGTGAAGGTTGATAGTGTATTCTCTTGTCACTACCTCTTCCTTCCTTCCCCTTGTTTTCTCAACCATTTTTAATGCACAGAAGCAAAGCAGAAAGCTACAATAGAGAAGAAGAGCGGCAACCAAAGGAGGAGGGAGGCTTTCCAAAATATATTGATTCCTGAATCTAGGGTTTTCAGAGTTACCCTGCTGGGTTTTGGGTTTAAAATCTAACCCAAATCTCTTCTTTTATACAGACTTGGATTTAGAAGCCTTTTTCACAACCCACGGTATATTCGTTTAATATAAAAAAAATCTTTTATTATTCTATAAATGTATTTTATAAAAGTCAGAAGGAGATGAAAAATATAAAATAGACAACCGTGACGAACGTCTGGTGATGAAGGCTTCACTAAATTGAGTAGGAGAAAATGTTTCACCATAAATGATGAGGAATATTAATCTCACATCAAGAATGAGAAAGAAAATCCCAAAGTCACGTTGCCCATCTTAATATGCATATCTTTCAGGAATAAATAATAACAACATGACACGATTAAATAAAGAGAAAATAATTTCAGTGACCGAAAATATCTTATAATATACGATTTTAACTAATTTTTTTTTGGATTTGCGAAAATGATCAACAAATTCACAACGCGAACTCCAATTTCGCAACTCAGTTTCCAAATTCGCAACGCGAATATGTAAATCGCAACGCAAATCTATAATTCGCAACGCGAATCTGTAATTCGCTATACAAAAGTCAAATTCGCAACACAGAAGTCAAATTCGCAAAGCGCGTTTATTTTCGCAATGCGAATTTTATTTTCGAATTCGAAACACAATATTAATTTCGCAACACAAATGTAAACAATATAATCGCAAATCATAACCTAAAACCCTAAATCACAACTCAGTCCCATCTCCATCTCTCACTCTCTACGACGACATCCGTCCCCATATCCAACGAAATCCGTCCCCATCTCCGACGAAAGCCGTCTATTTCCATCTCTCAAAG
Source organism: Hibiscus syriacus (assembly GCF_006381635.1). Taxonomy (NCBI): domain Eukaryota; kingdom Viridiplantae; phylum Streptophyta; class Magnoliopsida; order Malvales; family Malvaceae; genus Hibiscus; species Hibiscus syriacus. The sequence continues at coordinate 561,288 of NW_024063140.1, read as the reverse complement.
CCCAAATAAAGTCTGCCAAAATGTATTTTGAAATTTTTTTTTATTATTAGATTTTTCATATTTAAATTGATAATAAATTTACTATTAATTTTAATAATAGATTAACCATTTCACTTAAATTGCTTAGTAAATTCATTCGGTTGCTGCCAATACTGCTAAACTGTTTAGTATTTAACCCTGTGAAATTAGTATTTGTCTTTGTTTTGTCTTTTGGTTGAAGTAATGCAATTAATTCAAGTTTCAATTTGCAGAAGACTATTTGAAACTTAAATTCGCAACACGAAAATGAAAATCGCAACGCGATTTTAGTTTCGCGTTACGATTTTCATTTTCGCATTGCGATTTTCATTTCGCGTTGCGATTTTCATTTTCGCGTTGCGATTTTAAGTTTCAGAAACTATTCTTCTTCTGCAAATTGAAACTTGAATAAATTACATTACTTCAACCAAAAAACAAAGACAAATACTAACTTCACAGTGTTGCGAATTTAAGTTTCAAGAATAAACCACTACTCTTTATGTTGTCCTTGAACCTGCACTAAACCTATATGTTGTCCTTTTAAATGTTTATATAAGTGCTTACTTCTGGAATGTTATCTGATGCATTTTGTGAACTATGATAGAATAATGACTTGGGTGAATACCGTGCAAGTTTGAAACATATTTGGCTTTATTTTCACCGTTTAATATCATGTCTGTTTATAGTGTATAATTTGTAGTTTTTAGTATATCTAACTTGGTATGTTTATTGTTTTTGTAGAAATTTTTTTCGGCTTCATTGACCTTAAGGAATAAATTAAGCCTAGCCACTACAATTGCGTCGACGCTTACACCTGTACAAAGAAAATTGTTTAAGGATACTTGCTTCGGGCCATGATTGAAAGTACAACATCTAGGTGGAGATGCTATGTTGACCCATTTATTTCTTCAGACCATGACTAACGATCTACCCGAAAGGATACAACGTGGTGATGAAGAGATATGGTTTCATTTTCCTCCGGCGTATACTTGTTTTGGGCGGGAGTAGTTTTGCTTAATCACTGGTCTACGCTTCGGACACGATGAAGTAGGTCGGTACACTAGTCATATCGCCCGCCCATCATGGTTATCTCGGGTTTTTCTTAAGCTAGCAAAGGCGAAGCCAAGTTTACACGTCGACGACTTGAAAAGATTACTTGTTAAAGATGGTTTTACTCGGATGGATGACCTCGATGTTGTCCGAGTATCCCTTTTATTACTTTTGCATGCCGGCTTTTTAGGCAAAGAAGCCAGACAACCTATTTTTGAGGACCTAATATTATAGGTAGAGGACCTAAATGCATAGAACGTGTTTCCGTGGGGTTCATATCTATGGAAAGCTTCCTAGAAAAAGTTGTTGTCTTCCTTTGAGAACCGAAAAAGTTTGTGTGGCCATGGTTCCAAATATATTTTGGCAGACTTTATTTGGGCCTTTAAGGTAAGAATTTCTATATAATGTTCCCAAAATTATAATTAATTATTTAACAATTACGAATGTTTGTGTATTATATTGTTTGTAGATTTGGATATTTGAGGCTTTTCCCAGCATGCGGATATATGCAATCAAAAATCCAAATGATATTCCTAGGGCTATTTCCTGGAGGAGGATCCGATTATTGGATTGGGAAGAGTTACTACCATATACGACGATGAATGATGTAAGTTAACACAAATACTACCATATATAAACAAGTTATTACTAGTAGATGTTTAACTTTGTTAGAGCTTTTATATTGTTAGGAGGCCAACTATCCATTACAGAGGCTGACACCCACAGAGGCTGAGTTTGCCACTGATTGGTGGCAAGCTAGTAATCGTTTTTTTGATGGCACGGATGATGAGCACCCCCCACTTCGAGAGCCATCACCTGATCAAGCCGATTCTACAACTCGACACCCAGAGCCATCACCTCCACAATGAGAGCCATCACCTATTCCATCACATCATCGAGCCTCTTCTCCACCATCACCTCATGATAGGCGACCAGCAAAGATGCCACGACATTTATCTCCCTATTCTCCACCTCCACGGGATGAGTTAGGGGAGTTACGTGATGAGGTCAATGCTTTGCGTGAGGAGGTCGGTACTTTACATGACGACAATGGTGCATGGCGTGATGAGGTACGATCTTTACGTGGTGAGGTAGAGGTTTTACACGATGACAATGGTGCTTTACGTGGTGAGGTATTTACTTTACGTAATGAGGTAGTCGCTCTACGTGAGATTGTTGCATCGTTACAGAATGAGGTTCATACTGTACGTAATGAGGTAAGTTTGTTTAATAATATACTAAAAATGCAAATAACCTTTTTTCGACATTATTTATTTGTTTATTTACTGATTTATGTATTAATTTATTTTTAGCAGCCCGATAAGGTAGATATTTTACGTCGAGTTTTTCTTGCACGACAAGGTTCACGCATCAGACGTCGTGCACGTGCCATTACGTCTCCGTTCACCCTAATAGTGCCAAGACTTCATAAGAAGAAGCCCGATTCACCTGTCATCGTTCAAGAGGCATCTCCTATCGTTCAAGAGGCCCCTATCATCCTTCAAGAGGCCCCTCCCACCGTTCAAGAGACCCCTGTCATCGTTCAAGAGGTCCCTCCCACCGTTCAAGAGCCGATTCACATTGCATAATATGTCGACATATTGATAAACCCCCTTACATGCCCGACATGATAGATGACAGTTGACTTTCGTATGAGTTACCGGTCAGTACCATTCCGGTATCTAAAGTGGAGAGGAGAACACTGTCGTACACAATTCTGGATAATACCCTTTGGGCTAAGACCGCAGTTGATTTTTATCTACATGAGCAGAGCCAGGGGTGTTACGCTGACATATGCAAACTCGACGATAATATGCATTTGTTTCTTGATCGGTCTTGGTGGGGTGTGTTATTAGGGTTTAAGATAATGACTATTTCGAATGGGGGTAAGTCTTATATTATTCTTATATTGCATTTTGATTATTTTTTTTAAAATTTATTTATTAAATTCACTAATATATGTATATTTTTATAAAACAACATATTGATACATGAGTGTCACGTCTTTTGATAATAAGGAAATTGAAGAAAATAAAAAATACGCGATGTACTATTATGACTTTTTCTTTTCATGTAGCTCACTTGAAGGATCAGAGAGACGCTTCATATGTGTTGGGTAATGGAAAAGCTAAACTTTATCTTGCGTGGTGGGAGGTCGATAAGGTTAGTATTTATGTTTGAATATTTTAAAGGTGTTCATAAAATTTTATTTGATGTGCGCAATTGAATTATTATTTATGATTGCAGTTGTTTATCCATGTTATAGATCATCGTCATTGGCTTCTCATCGAGCTTCAGCTCCCATCCCTGAAGATGATAGTATATGATAGCATTTTGAATTACATATCATTGTCTGATCTGAGAGATATTATTTGTAAGGGATGGAGCGTTCATTTGACTAAATATATGGATGTGATTGATTATTGGACTAATTATGGAAACAAGAAGCCAAAAAAGTTCAAAGTTACAATGATCAGAGACGAGACAGCGCCACAACAAATGGAGGGAGCCATAGGGGATTGTGGTCCTCTCGTATGCATGTGCTTGGAACGTTTGACGACAGGAAGTAAACAGTTTCTACCTCCCACAGATAGAGATAGAGGTGTAGTAGGGTTGTGGTTTCGACATTTTATGGCTAGAGCGATATATATGCGAGACGTTGCCTACCTGCATCCGCCTACTGAAAGTGTGCATAAACAACACAAATTGGTAAGTTTGAGCAAGTGTTGTTACATATATACTCTTTATTGGTTTGAAAATGTTTGGTTAAGTACCTAGATAATTTGCTGTTTGTTGGTTTTAGATGTGTAGAAAGTGTTGTTTGAGCAAATATTTGGTTTCTGCAGGTTAATACTGATCCTGAAGTGAGCTACGTGAAATTGATGTATTTGTGCATAAACAACCAGCTGTTGATTTGTTTTTTTTAGATGTGTAAATAAGAATTGTTTTTTGCTTGTTTAATTGATTTGTAAAAGTTGATTTGTTGTTTAAGAAAATTTCAATCTGCATTATGTTGAAGGCAAAAAAGACCTGTTGAAGGTACACTTTCGCAACGCGAAAGTCAAATTCGCGTTGCGATGGTTGCAAAAGTCAAATGCGCGTTGCGAATTTTACTTTCGCGTTTCGAATTTGATTTTCGCAACAATCGCAACGCGAATTTTACTTTTGCGTTGCGAATTTGACTTTTGCAACAATCGCAACAAAAAATCGTAACGTGAATTTGACTTTCGCGTTGCGAATTCAAGGAAAACACCTTCAAAAAGATAACAGACAACAATATGATAAGTGATAACAACTGAACATATCATAGCAATGTTCAAACTCAAGTTACTAATGAATGTCTAACTGAAAATGTATGCATTCACACATAAAATACACATAATACAACGTTTGCATTTAAAAATCACCTAAGTTAATAAGTCCCAAAAGGTGAAGCCGGTTGTGATTGGGATTTTGATTTTGATTGCAATTTTGATTTCCTTTTGCTTGGCACCATATGAGCTTTGGATTTTGATGAGGATCCATATTTTGGTAGAGGAAAAGATTATTGTAATGGCACTGGTGATCCACAGGTCAACCTTGTATGACCACTTTCCTTGCACCGACTACATGTCGATATCCTCTTCTCTTCACCCTTAAAACGGTATACGATCATGATTTTTTGGTCGGCCAGGTAGTTTGTTGTTCATGACTGGTGGCAAAACTGTTTGTACGTCACCTGGTATGTCCCACTCAGAAGGATGTGGAATAAGGTAGACAATCTCGGCATAAGTCTGTCGATATACTTCTGTAGTGTAGAAATCCATAGCGTATGCACTTGAATCATCTTGGTTTAGATGAAGAGCAACTTTTATAAAATGGCCACACGGATAACCAGATGTTTGCCATTTCATACAACTACACGTCTTTGCATTTAGATCGACAAGCCCATTTTAGTTATTATCTTATACTTCAAACAAAGTGTTTGAACATAGTTCAACTCTCCATGACGTTAACTTCACAACACGTTTCATTATCTTTTTTTCAATCCATGGTGTAACACGACGTTCCAATGTTCCTGTAAATTTAAATAAATAATACTTAGTAAAATATATAAATATGATAAGTTACAAATTTAAAGAAATAATACATGCATGGTTTCTTTTCTTGTAGTACCACTGTTGAATAGAGGCTCAAAAAAACTCCATTAACATAGTAATGGATAATTTCTGAGAATGACGACTTAGAGCGTTGATTGATTCTGCACTATTAGACGTCATGAAACCATATCTTGCTCCAAGTTGATGTACTCTTGACCATCTTTCAAACCCGACATCTTCTAGTGTTTGAGCACATTGAGGCAAAACACGTCTTAAACAATTTATATGCTTATTAAAATCCACTTCTCGATAAGCTTTTACAACCTTCCAGTATGTCCATTTGTGATTTTTTATACCAGCGGACCTTGATTTTAGATTTCTGTACAAATGAACACCACAAAGTCTATGAAAAGCATCTGGGAAACACCTTCTAACAGCGTTGTCAATTGAGTTTGCCCTGTCAGATATGATTGTCAGATTGCTAATAGGACCTATGCAATCCCTAAGATGTCCCATAACCATGTCCATGATCAGAGGTTTCAGATTTGTCACCCGTAAGCTATTGGCATATCTCATTGTTAGCATCCATGGTTACTAATAAGTTTACTCCAAGGTATCGACCTTTCAATGTGCTCTATCAACTATAAAACTGGGCGCATGCAAGTAATAACGAACAATCTACAAATAATATACACAAGAATATATCATTAAATGAAATGCATGTAACTAACAAAAATTAGTCAACAAAATTATATTGATTTACTAGATTTTTCAGCTTTAAATTGTGACAATAAGCCGAAAGTTGGCAAACGATGCTTCTGGAGACCCCCTCAACAATTCCAAGGCATAACATTTGGCTCTCCAAGCTGAGAATATGAGATACTAATCTTGAACCGAGCATTCATGTCAGTCATAATTTCATGTCCCCGATATACCCTGCCATTCAAAAACATTAACTCAGCCAGAAAATCACCCAACACCTTTTTGTTTGCCTGTCTATGGTGAGTAAAAACTTGGGTTCTTGAACATATATGCTTATCAATAAAAGTCCTAACTTGAAACATTTTGCAATCTTTTATCATCTTTGCAATCATACGCCACATACAGTTTTTGTCAATCATACACTTTGTTTCGAAGCGATCTTTGCTTGATTTGTTAACTTTTAGTTGATAGACATCTTCCACACATTTCGTATACAAGCTATCTTCAAGTCTTCCTTTGTATCAAAACAATCATCTTTCTTGATACGAATAACTTTTGTGTAACAATCAATTGCTATCTTTACCAACTATTCTTCCGGTATTTGAAGTTATTCTGGTATATTCCAGTTATACTCCCGTGACATTTTCTTCTTTTTCTTTTCTTCGGTGACTTCTTCTTCTTCTTTTTCTTCTTCAGCGTTGTAGACACACTTTTTTGACCATACAAATATAAATTTTTGTAAATTATTATTATTATTTATTAATATTTTTTTCACCCCACTTGGAAAACAACAACCCACTCAAGCACTACCCAATCACCCACCTTCCACTACCCCATGTTCAACCCACTAAACCACTAAACACCTAACTACCAACCCCACCCACCACCTAGTACGTTTATCTCTAAATAAAATTAGGAGTACTGCCTACTTATTAAAATCAGTTTCTGACTTTTAGGGGGGATGGAGAAGAGAGGCAGAAACAGAGCAGAGATGAAAGCGGGGGAGAGAAAAGCAAAAAGGAATTGAAGAGGAAAAGAGAAAGAGATGGAACTCACTTCCAGCTTCGAAAATGTCGACGATAATATCGACCAAAGCTACTTGGATTCCACATTTCAACATCAAACCTTCTACATTACGGTCAAGGTCCACGTCTAACTTGTCTCCAAATCCGAGAGTCAGGATGCAGACTCAGATTCACCGTCAGATTGATGGACTTTGTAAGACGGGTGAATTGGTAGTAGCAATGAGTTATTTCGTTTGTATTTTCAAGTATGATGTTTTGCCCAACATTTTTGCATACAATTGCTTGATTGATGGCTCCTGTAGGCCAGACAATTGGAATTCCAATTTATTTGGTTTGCTGTTTGTGTCCAAGATGGAACCAAATTCAACTTATATGATTTTGCCAGTAAACCTCTCTATTGAATAATGTTGAAGCTACTCCCGCGTAAACAATCGCCGTTTCTTTACACCAAATACCCTTTAAATTTTGTAAAATACTATTTTTCTCATCATCATCATCATCACCTTATCTGAATCTCACAAAGGATATCCTCAATACCCAAAACCCTCAACAAGTTAAACCCTTTGAAGAATCTCGAGCCTTACTCAGTCATGTACCACGTCTTAACTGGTGCTAGACTTTACGCGGACGCCAGGTGTTTGATAAAGTTCCTACTCGAAGCCCTCCAAAGCTCTTTGAAACCTCACCGTGCTTGCCACATAATTTTCTAACGCCCTTAACAAATTAAAAAATATCGAAATTCACTCCCATTGTGTTGGGATTCTTAATCATTTCATTTTCCCAGATGGGATTAAGCGATGATGCGTTAGGGGTTTATAGAAATATCAAAATTTTCCCTCAAATACAGGCTGGGCGTTTTGACTCCGATTCTTTGCACCGTCGATCCTATGCTCCATACCCTGACTTACGAGTACGTGGAAGGGCCTTCCGTAAAAGACGTTTTCCTCGAATTCGGGTCAAACGGCGTTGTTCAAGAACGTTTAGCCTATATAGCCACCCAAATTGGCGACGCAATAGGCAAACTCCACGACGGTGGACTTGTTCACAGTGACCACACCACGTCAAACATGTTAATCAGAGATGGAACTAATAAGCTTGTCCTTATCGACTTCGGTCTTAGCTTTACATTAACGCTCCCAGAAGACAAAGCAGGCGACTTGTACATGCTGGAGCGAGCTTTGATTTCAATGCATTCTTCGTGTGGGAATATGGAAACCAAAGAAACACAATGGTTTTGAACTTTGGGTAAATTCATCATATGGTCCTTCATATATTATGGTTTTTTTATTTATTTCATTTATTTTATTACTTTTGTTTTATTTTATTATTATTTTTTTCTTTCCCTTTTGATTTATTTAATATTTTTTATTTTCTTTATTTTCTTTCTTATTATTATTATTATTATTATTATTATTTCTTTTATTTCCTTTCATTTATTTAATTATTATTCCTTATCTAATAATTTTGGCTTTTTAGGGATCAAAGGTAATTAATTCGAATTGAATTTTAAGTTTTAATATAAATTTTAATTTTCATAATTAAGACAACTGACAAATTAATTGGTACCGAAAGGGCGGTTCAAGGGTGCTAATCATTCCTTGACCGTAACCGACTCTCGAACCAGACACGTTTCTGGTACAACACAGATCAAGTAAGATGGTGTCCGACCCACCTAAATTCATTTTAAAGTGGTCGATGGCGACTCTAAATGACCAATCCACATTTTTAAGTCGAAACCCAATTCTGGGGCCCACTGAAAGACAGTTCCGACAGTTTGACGACTCTGCTGGGGACTGGTAAGTGAGTTAGGCCAGAATTAATTTTCGATTGTCTTTTTATGCGAAAATAGTAAATTTAAATTCTAATTTATTTATTCGATTCCAATTATTTACCTTTGATTATTTTTCAAATAAATAGTTGTACTGACATTTTTTTCAATGATTTCAGATTTTCGAAAGTTTTATATCTCTGGCTCTATACCTGAGCTCCGAACCTTTTTTTTAAGTGGGGGTGAAAGCGACGCTTTCGTGAGAATTTATTCTCCGCATAGGCCTAGAAAGTAGCATTCGGGATTCATATACCTTATGTCTTCGTGTGAATTTATTCACCGCACATACATAAGGGAATGTGTCCTCTTGAGTTTAACTTAGTCCACATAAGCTTGTAATAGAATTAGGACTAAGGATCTGACAAGCCCAAGGGGGCACCAGTAAGGAGAACTCGGGTACTTTTTTTTAGAACCAAAACCAGGAGATCATGAAGAATTAGAGCCCACCCAAAACCTCATTTCAAACCCTAGGCTGCTTCGAGATTATTTCCTGCTTTATTTTCTGTTCCAAAGCATGTGAACTATACAAATATATGGTTAGGATTTGTTTGAAATTAGCATGCGGAATAGAGATCATGTCCGGGTAGGAATAATAAGCATATGGGGTAGATATCATGTGGGGTAGGATTTTTTTTCATTTTTATTGTTTTGATTTACCTCACTAACTCTTTTATTTTTTGTTCTATTTTATGTTGTTTTCATCATTCGTATCATTTAAAAGAGGTATTGATCCATCAAAAATGTGTTTTTTAAACATGAATAATATGCATTAATGGACAAAGGGGTTGTAATACAAGAGATGAAAATGCAGAGGACATTCTACAAGGCGACTATATGTCACATTCAATCCAGAAGACGTGGTGCCCATAATTGAAGAGTATATCATTTTACTACATTATAAAGGACTCATAATGAACCATGTATGCATCAAGCACAATAAAAGTCTATCTTTGAAGAACTGACTAGCAGAGGTTGCAGGGGCAAGATGAAGGTTACTAATCTTGGGAGTCCCTTCAAAGACAACAATGGCAAAACGATGGCTGAAACTGGAGACCATTGCTGAAGAATTCAAAAAACAAACAAATAAACTTCACATAGTTCCTATCAATTGAGGGCTCAAATGATGTATTCGTTGAAAACATGTTTGATAAAAGATAAATGCCAAAGATGCAGTCATTCGAGACTTCTTGGGCCAATACAAAAAGTAACTCAATATTTGCACGGTTCATCCATAGAAGCCAAAGCGGTTCGACAAGTTATTCAACCGGTGACAGACGAAGGCAGAAGACTAGTCAACATGTCAGAAGCTGTCCGGATATTTTTTTTGTCTTAAAAGATAAAACACTTTTATCCCCGATACGGATTATTTCTAATAATAGACACATTTTTGGATCAATGCCTTGAACATTGCATGCATCATGCATTCCTGCATATTTCGCATTATTTTTCTCTTTTTTTATTACGTTCACATATCTCATAAAAAATGAGAGCATTTCGATCCTGTGACATATAAGGAGCTTTACCAACAGTTGTTTGACGCACATGTGGTGTCACCATATCCAGAGAAATCCATGAAGCCCACGTACCCCAGGTAGTATGATAAGAACGCTCATTGCGAATATCATAGCGGTATCCTAGGGCGCACTATCGATAACTACTCCACATTCAAGAGAATTGTACAGAAAATACATAACAAGAATTGGATCGACTTCAACAACTCAGGGGCATCTAACTGAGGAAGACCATTTCATCATTTGAGGCAGTCTGTTTGAGTTTGTTTTTTTTTTTCATTTTTTCTCAAGTTTTTGTAAGAGCATTTGAATAAATTTATGTTACTTTAATGATGACGAGCAATGAATCACATTTGCAAACTTGCAATTCTTTGAATATCAACTGAATTAAGAAACTATGTAAATGGTTCAAAGTTACAGATCTCTGACAAAGTAACATGATTTAAAACAAGGACTTTTTACCTTACCCAGAATATACACTCAAACACCATACCCTGCTCTTGCAATTAACCAATGTAACCTTTTCCTTTCATAAGGTGTGGACAACATGGGGCATCATTTGCATATGATAATTACTATACTTTTTGTTAAGACGTTCAATGATGATCATTATCTTTACAGATGGAATAATTGAGTAAGTGAATCTAGTTTAGGCAAGTTGCTTGAAAATTGAACTCTAAAGATGAATTTTTTGACTTTCAACAACACCTAGACAATAACAGGTTCTTCTTGACAATCTTAAGAAATTAAATCCGTAAAACTAAGCTATTCCGCTAAGGCAATTGGTTATAGAGGAAACTTGAAAGCCCTGGCCTTATGAGTAGATTACGTTCAAACCATGACATTGCTCGAACACTTGGCAATTCAGTGTTTGTTCCACTGCTATTGTCCGGCCGAAGACTTTGTAATGAGATGAACCCTTCAGTTAACTTGATAAAACTGATTATAATGTTAAGTTGTCCCTCTAAAGCTATTGGTTAAACGCCCCGACTTTATGGATTCAGCTAGCCAGACAATGGCGAATTAAATTTATTTAAATAAGAAGTTTCAGTAAAAATGGACTAAGGGAGTTAAGGAACACCTGTTATAGTCAAATTCACATGAGCACTCAAGAATTTCATTTTTAGACGATATTTATGCATTACCTTTGTTAGAGGAGCTTACAAAACTTGAACAAATGGAAGTTTTCAGAGGACCAAAATAAAAGGTCTAGTAATTGATCATGCTAGTTGCATCATTTTGTCCGTACCCAATTAAAATGCCAAACCAAAAAAACATGTTGCGATATTTCAAAAAATGACATTTTGGATGACCGAAACCTTAGAAAGGAGGTCGACCTAAAGCCAACTCATCCATTTGAACATTTGTCAAAGAGCTGTAACTCTGAAAGCATTAAAAGAGCTATTGATTCCTTTGATATACTTTGAACTCATGTTTATAATTTGATTCAATTGCGAATAATATTTTACAATATTTTTATCATTTTCCCTCCTAAAGCAAGAAAAAGGAGAAAAACATTTTCAAACAGAAAATCTCAGATATGAAAGGTATGTAAAGCCAAAGCTTGAAAAAAGAATGGGGCACGATCGATTCTATGGACCAGATTGGCAGACAAAACACAGGACTCCAATCCAAGAGATAAAACATAACTCATTCATGTTACATGCATCTTAGACATACTTAAGAGCATCACATTTATCATTTTTTGCACACATAATTTTTTAAAGCTTTTAGAGTCAAACTTCAACTTCAAGATGAAAGATACTCGATTCAAAAACGCATTCGGAAATTGATAGTGGTTGCTCAACTTCACAGCGAAGGGGCGAAACAAACAAATTTTTAGTTTCATCCAGAGTCAATTTCAACTTCACAGCGAAGGATATTAGACTAGAGGCAACACAAGCTCAACTTCACAGCGAAGGGGCGACTGACTGTCAACAAATAACTTTTCAGTTTCATTCAGAGTCAATTTCAACTTCACACCGAATGATATTTGACTCAAGACAACACAAGCTCAACTTTACAGCGAAGGGGCGACTGACTGTCAACAAAAAAAATTTCAGAGTCAATTTCAACTTCATAACGAAGGATATTAGACTCGAGACAACACAAGCTCAACTTCATAGCGAAGGGGCGACTGACTGTCAACAAACAACTTTCAATTTCATTCAGATTCAATTTAAACTTCACAACAAAGGATATTAGACTTGAAATGACACAATTTGCTCGAGAGCATATTTCAACTTCAGGATGAAGGATCTAGCTCGAAGCCAAACTTCACAATAAAGGGGTCATCCACGGTTTCAACTTCACGGCGAAGGGAATCGTGTCCACCCACACATCCACGATTTCAACTCCACAACGAAGGATATCGTGCCATTTGAGGCTTAACTTCACGACGAAGGGGCTTCCCAGTTTCAGAACCAATTTTAACTCCACGACGGAGGATATTGGACTCAAAACAATACAACTTACTTGGATTTCAACTTCACGACGAAGGATATCCAATTTCAGGCTCAACTTCACGACGAAGGGGCCACCCGCAGTTTCAACTTCACGAGGAAGGGAACACAAGCAGCATCCATCTCTAGATTGGATTTCAACTTCACGATGAAGGATATCAAACTCAAAGAAGGATTGTCTGTCAATAAACTTTCCAGTTTCAGAGTCAATTTCAACTTCACAGCGAAGGATATTGGCCTCGAAACAAAGCAACTTACAATGGATTTCAACTTCACTACGAAGGATATCCAATTTCAGGTTCAACTTCACGACGAAGGGGCCCTATACGATTCCAACTTCACAAACAGATTGAATCAACTTCACGACAAAGGGGTCATCTGTAACACAGCAACACCAAAGTATTCAGGTCAAGTCTCACCTTCACGATGAAGTATCTTGGGCTAGAAGACGATCCAAGAGCTACTATCTAATACTCTGAGTCCGATTTCAACTTCACGACGAAGGATTTTGTGCTCAGAATTTTCCAGTTTCGACTCAACCTCACGACGAGGGAGTTATTTCTTGGTTCAATCCGGATTAACAAACCAGTTATGGATATTCGATAAAAATGGGAATTTATCCCTATAATGGATGGTGTTAAATTTGGATACATTCACGAAAAGTGTGTCTTCTAATCTTTGCCCTACACCCGTTACACGATTATGGGCAAAGAGGGGCAGCTGTAGACACACTTTTTTGACCATACAAATATACATTTATGTAAATTATTATTATTATTTTATTAATATTTTTATTAATATTTTTTTTACCCCACTTGGAAAACAAAAACCCACTCAAACACTACCCAATTACCCACCTTCCACTACCCCATGTTCAACCCACTAAACCACTAAACACCTAACTACCAACCCCACCCACCACCTAGCACGTTTCTCTCTAAATGAAAGTAGGAGTGCTTTCTGCTTATTAAAATCAGTTTCTGACTTTTAGGGGGATGGAGAAGAGAGGCAAAAATAGAGCAGAGATGAAAGCGGGGGAGAGAAAAGCAAAAAGGAATTGAAGAGGAAAAGAGAGAGAGATGGAACTCACTTCCATCTTCGAAAATGTCGACGATAATATCGACCAAAGCTACTTGTCTTCCACATTTCAACATCAAACCTTCTACATTACGGTCAAGGTCAACGTCTAACTTGTCTCCAAATCTGAAAGTCAGAATACAGACTCAGATTCACCGTCAGATTGATGGACTTTGTAAGATGGGTGAATTGGTAGTAGCAATGAGTTATTTCGTTTGTATTTTCAAGTATGATGTTTTGCCCAACATTTTTGCATACAATTGCTTGATTGATGGCTCCTGTAGGCCAGACAATTGGAATTCCAATTTATTTGGTTTGCTATTTGTGTCAAAGATGGAACCAAATTCAACTTATATGATTTTACCAGTAAACCTCTCTATTGAACAATGTTGAAGCTATTCCCGCGTAAACAATCGTCATTTCTTTACACCAAATACCCTTCAAATCTTTGTAAAATACCATTTTTCTCATCATCATCATCATCACCTCATCTGAATCTCACAAAGGATATCCTCAATACCCGAAACCCTCAACAAGTTAAACCCTTTGAAGAATCTCGAGCCTTACTCAGCCATGTACCACGTCTTAACTGGCGCTGGACTTTACGCGAACGCCAGGTGTTTGATAAAGTTCCTACTCGAAGCCCTCTAAAGCTCTTTGAAACCCCACCGTGCTTGCCACATAATTTTTAACGCCCTTAACAGATTAAAAACATCGAAATTCACTCTCAATGTGTTGGGATTCTTAATCATTTCATTTTCCCAGATGGGTTTAATCGACGATGCATTTGGGGTTTATAGAAATATCAAAACGTTCCCTCAAATGCATGTTGGGCGTTTTGACTCTAGTTCTTTACGCCGTCGATCCTGTGCTCCATACCTTGACTTACGAGTACGTGAAAGGGCCTTCCATAAAAAACGTTTTCCTCGAATTCGGGTCAAACAGCGTTGTTCAAGAACGTTTAGCCGATATAGCCACCCAAATTGGCGACGCAATAGGCAAACTCCACGACTGTGGACTTGTTCACGGTGACCTTACCACGTCAAACATGTTAATCAGAGATAGAACTAATAAGCTCGTCCTTATCGACTTCGGTCTTAGCTTTACATCAACGCTCCCAGAAGACAAAGCAGGGGACTTGTACATGTTGGAGCGAGCTTTTATTTCAATGCATTCTTCTTGTGGGAATATGGAAACCAAAGAAACACAATGGTTTTGATCTTTGGGTAAATTCATCATATGGTCCTTTATCTATTATAGTTTTTTATTTATTTCATTTATTTTATTACTTTTGTTTTATTTTATTATTGTTTTTTCTTTCCCTTTTGATTTATTTAATATTTTTTATTTTATTATTTTAATATTATTATTATTATTATTTATTTTATTTCCTTTCATTTATTTAATTATTATTCCTTATCTAATAATTTTGGCTTTTTAGGGATATTTTTAATCGATCAAAGGTAATTAATTCAAATTGAATTTTAAGTTTTAATTTAAATTTTAATTTTCACAATTAAGACAACCGACAAATTAATTGGTACCGAAAGGGCGGTTCAAGGGTGCTAATCATTCCTTGACCGTAACCGACTCTCGAACCCGACACGTTTCTAGTACAACGCAGATCAAGTAAGATAGTGTCCAACGCACCTAAATTCGTTTTAAAGTGGTCGACGGTGACTCCAAATGACCAATCCACATTTTTAAGTCGAAACCCAATTATGGGGCTCACCAAAAGACAATTCCGACAAGGGTTATATGAATTACAGAATGGATGTTCAATATGTTCATTCCCAGTCATAACTTCCGACTCATTATTATCAACAACATCTTCATCGGCAGCGGCTGTTTCATCATCAAAATTCTGGTATTGACCAATATCAAAATCATTACACGTAGGGTCTGTTTTTTCTTCTAAAACATCATCAAAATCTGAGTATTGACCAAGATCAAAGTCCGGGTATTGACCAAGATCAAATTTTGAATACTGAATAGTACTCACAATTTTCTGTTGGCTCATAATCGTCTAACTGGACAATACGAAAACCGGAATTTGGTGCTGAAA
Organism: Hibiscus syriacus; assembly: GCF_006381635.1. Classification (NCBI taxonomy): domain Eukaryota; kingdom Viridiplantae; phylum Streptophyta; class Magnoliopsida; order Malvales; family Malvaceae; genus Hibiscus; species Hibiscus syriacus. The sequence continues at coordinate 545,471 of NW_024063140.1, read as the reverse complement.
GTTGATTGAGATTTGGATTAGGAAAAGTTTGTGGGTTTTGAGATTGTGTTTGATATTGGAAATGTGGTGAAACAAAATTTTCTTGGTGATAAAATTGTGGTGGAACCATTAAATTTTGAGGTTGATAACAACGTTGTACATTGTGAGAACCATAAACTGGGGTTGAAGAACTTAATTGATTACTACCCGCTACTGACTCAACTTCACTACTTCTAGGTTCAACAACATACAATGTAACATCATCTTCTTGCGAAACACTAATGTAAGCAATGAATCGTTCAACATCTTCATTGTCGGTTAACAAATAAACTTTACCTTTTCTCTGATAAGATTGCCTAAATCCACTTAGAGGCTCTAAATTCAATTTCTTTGCAACACGTAACATTAGAGTTTCATAAGTTAACTTTTTTAATGATAATTTTAGTTGAAGATTCATGGGTAAAGGCATATATTGTAAAACACCATAAACATTCTCCCATGACTCTCCAAAACACAAATATATCCAAACTTGATCAACATTAGATGATTTCATTCTACAAATTGTAAATTAATTTACTAAACAAACGAGCTATAAACTACATATCATCACTAACTTAGAGAAGAACATACATTTATTATGTTGATAGTTGATAATTTTGGATAGAAATCATTAAAAAATTATATAGAAATAAAATTATGTAAAAAAAATTAGAGATGGGAAGGATGTCGTTGGATATAGGAATGGATGTCGCCGGAGAGAGTGATAGATGGAGATGGAATGAGTTGCGATTTAGGGATTTAGGTTATGCGTTGCTGCTGCTGTGTAGTTATATACCCAAAACATTTGTGTTGCGAAATTAAAATTCGTGTTGCGAATTCGAAAATCGAGTTGCGATTTTCCAAATTCGCGTTGCGAATTCAGAAATCGAGTTGCGAATTTGAAATTCAGTGTTGCGAATTTGGAAATCGCTTTGCGAATTTGACTTCTGTGTTGCGAATTTGACTTATGTGTTGCGAATTACAGATTCGATTTACGATTTACAGATTCGTATTGCGATTTACATATTCGTGTTGTAAATTTGGAAACTGAGTTGCGAAATTGGAGTTCGCGTTGCGAATTTGTTGGTCATTTTCGCAAATCCAAAAAAAATTGGTTAAAATCGTATATTATAAGGCATTTTCGGTCACTGAAGTTATTTTCTCTTAAATAAAAGTAATTTATCAAATTAATGACAAATCAAGGTTTTCAATAAATTTATATAAGGTCAAGTCGATTTTAGGCCTAATCCTACCAAGAGTCAATGACCAGAGTAAACTGGAATCAGAACCAATGGTGATGTTTGGACAAAAAAGAAAGAACGAGAGTTTTATTGTTCATTGAAAAATACCACATACGTATATTAAAATTGGAACAAGAAATAGAAAATTGTTCCGTAACATTATTCAATAAAGTCTGCAACAAACAATCTACCTACAAATGAGAAGTCCTGATCAATGAAATTTGAAGTTGAGAGATTAGAGTTCATCATACTTGATATTGCCCAACTGGCTCATTAAGATAGCCATATCCATACCTATCATCATAGTATCCACCGCCGTCTCAATTGAACATTTTCGAGAAAATCCAACTTTCCCAGATTCTTGTACTTTCTTCATACAAATCTTGAAATCTTCATGGCAGTTTACGTCAATCACACCTTTAACAAGAAGAAGAAATTCATGATCGAGCAAATTACTGAATGTAGAATATAAATAAAATGATGAATGAGAGAATGGTTAGACTTTTTTTCTCAACGCATTCGTCGTGAATCTTGCAACAAGAGTCCAGATCGTCGCACGGTTTTTCTCCGAGACAGCCGGACCACCCTACGCCGCAATATTTCCCGTATCGGATCCCAAACGCTGCGTTAATTCAGTAATAAGTCACGAGAAACAAAACAAAGCAATTGAAGTGATTGGAGAGAATGAGAAAATGGAGATTACCGTTACAGTTTTCAGCCACGCAGGATCTGCTACATTTTATCTGTGTAAATTTTTTAAGAGTATGAATGATAAAAAAATCAAACAATGGGAGTGATCATTGGAATTATTCTCAAATTAATTGGGAACAAGATAAAGAGATGGGGTTTTGAGGATAATAATATACCTGGGAATCATTATTGGTAGCAGACGCGGCCGAGACTGCGAGGAAGAGAATGACGACGGGAAATGTTTTTAGGAAACGCACTGCACTGGGCACCATTCTATCGCCGTTCGGTTGTCCCATATGATAGGCCTTTTCTTCTTCTTTCCATTGTGTTACACGGTTTCGAAAAAATAGTTCCTTTCAAGTGAGCGTTCGAAATTACTTCAACACCCCTCCTAAACAATTGGGAGCTCCGTTGGCACCTATATAATATTGGATAAAGTACACCACTGGTCATTGAGTTTTAGAGTGTGTTTGTTTGCTGTAATTGGAATTACGGAATTGTTTTTTTTGAATTCTCGTGTTTATTTCACGTAATTTGTTTTTCGGAAAATATTTTCCCGTATTTGTTTCACGTAATTCATTTTCCGGAAAATGTTTTCCCGTGTTTGTTTCATGTAATTGATTTTCCGGAATGTAATTCATTTTCCTAGTAACAGAATTTCATTTGTGTTTTCTGTAAAATGACTTACAGATTCATTTTCCGTAAGTCATTTTCCGAATGTTTCACTTCAAATAATAAATACTTAAAATAATTTTATTTTATGAATTTAATAATAATAAAATATTTTAATATCATTTTCATCAAAATACTATTTATTATTTTAATATTTATAATAATATAATATATTTTTAATATTATATAAAATAATCAATTATATTATAATAATATAAGATATTATATTTTTATTTTAATAATATATAATAAAAATCTTTATGTATTTAATAATGAATAATATTATTTATATATTTAAATAATATTTTAATAAATATATTTAAAATATAATAATTAATATTTTTAAATATAATATAAACACTTACTTTAATAATAATTAATATAATTTATAATATTTATTCACTAAAATATAAAAATTATTTTTATTAATAAAATTATAAAAATAATATTTAATAATAAATAAATTATTTTAATATTTTAAAATAATAATATTAAGTTTTATGATAAATAAGATTATTTTTTATATTTAATATTTGTAATAAATATTTTTTTAAAACTCTTCAACTAATGGAAAAAAGGTTTAAATAACATCTTCCAAACATCATAAAACGTTTTTCAGATGTTTTTCAGAAAAATGTAATTCATTTTACGGAAAACATTTTCCGGAAAACGTTTTCCAGAAATGTAATCAATTTTTCAGAAATTAAATTCATGTAATTCATTTTCCAGTTCCAGTAATTCAAATTCCAGTAATTCATTTTCCGAAAAACCAATTACAGCCAAACAAACAGACCCTTAATCAAATCATTTTTTATCATGTTTAAGTCTTAAGTTCTAGAGTCACTCTTTGATCCCCATTTCACTTACCACTAATAAGAGGTTGATTATCTTTCTTATGTGAGAATCTATCTCGAAAATAATTGGGATGAATAATTGTTATTAGAAAATTTTATTTCTTTACTATTTTTACACTTTACATATTAGAGTTATTTAGTTTTTTCTAATCCTATTTTATCATTGTAATTTTAGTTAGTTTTTTTCTATTTCTCCGCTAAAAAATTTTCATTAAAAAAGTTATTTAGAGCATTTTCATTGCAAATCTAGTTTCTCTACACGCAAAACATGGGAGATGTAATAAATTTTGACTTATTCTTTTTATTTAATTTTTTATTTATTTACTTTATATATATATATTTTATTTTCTCCTAATTTTAATATTTATTTATTTATTTTTACATTGTTTTATATATATATATATTTATTTATTTTTTCATTTTTCATTAATATTATTATATTAATATTTTTTATTATTCTTTTATCATGTTTATTTTCGTTTTTACAATCAAATACTTTTAACTTTTTAGAGATACTTTCAATCGATCAAAGGTAATTAATTCGGATTGAATTTTTGAATTTCAATTTCAATTTTCACAAATAAAGACAACCGGAAAAATAATTGTACCGAAAGGGCGGTTCAAGGGTGCTAATCCTTCCTTGGCCGCAACTGACTCCCGAACCCGACACATTTCTGATACAACGCAGATCAGGTAAGATGGTGTCCAACCCACCTAAATTCGTTTTAAAGTGGTCGGTGGCGACTCCTAATCCATTTTCCCAAGTCGAAGCTCAATTTTCGGGCCCAACCGAAAGACGGTTCTAACAGCTTGGCGACTCTGCTGGGGACAGGTAAGTGAGTCAGGCCGAAATTAATTTTCGGTTGTCTTTTTTAGCGAAAATTACAAGTTTAAATTTTAATTTATTTATTCGATTCTTATTATTTATCTTTGATTATTTTTTTCAAATAAATAGTTGTACTAACATTTTTTTAACGATTTCAATTTTTTCAAAATTGTCATCTCTATCTCTATACCCGAGCTCTGAACCCTTTTAAGTGGGGGTGAAATCGACGCATTCGTGGGAATTTATTCTCCGTATGGGCCTAGCAAGTAACCTTCGAGATTCATATACCTTATGTCTTCGTGTGAATTTATTCTCCGTATGGGCATAAGGGAATGTATCCTCTCAAGTTTAACTTAGTCTACATATGCTTGTAATGGGCTTAGGACTAAGGGTCTGGCAAGCCCAAAGGGGCACCAACAAGGAGAACTCGAGTACCTTTTTAGAACCTAAACTGGGAGACTGTAGGGAATTAGAGCCCACCCCAAAACCTCATTTCAAACCATAGGATGCCTAAGTTATTTCCTTCTTTACTTTCTGTTCAAAGTATGCGAACTAGACAAATATGTGGTTAGGATTTGTTTGAAATTAGCATACGGGATAGAGATCATGTCCGAGTAGGAATAATAAGCATATGGGGTAGATACATGTGGGGTAGGATTTTTCATTTTTATTATTGTTTTGATTTACCTCACTAACTCTTCTTATTTTTTATTCTCTTTCATTTTGTTTTCATCATTCGCTTCATTTAAAAGAGATGTTGATCCACCAAAAATATGTTTGTTAAACATGAATAATCTACATTAATGGACAAAGGGGTTGTAATACAAAAGATGAAAATACAGAGGATATTCTACAAGGCGACTTTGTGTCACATTCAATCCAGAAGACGTGGTGCCCACAATTGGAGAGTATATCACTCTGCTGCATTATAAAGGACGCAGAATGAACCGGGTCTATATCAAGCACAATGAAAGTCTATCTTTGAAGAACTGACCGGCAGAGGTTACAGGGGCAAGATGAAGGTTACTGATCTTGGGAGTCCCTCCAAAGACAACAATGGCAAAACGATAGCTGAAATTAGAGACCATTGCTGACGAATTCAAGAAACAGACAAATGAACTTCACATAGTTACTATCAATTGAGGGCTTCAATGACGTATTCGTTGGAAACAGGTTCAATAAAAGATAAATGACAGAGATGCAGTCATTCGAGACTTCTTGGGCCAGTACAAAAAGTAACTCAACATTTACACAGTTCATCTAGAAAAGCTGGAGCAGTTCGATAGGTTATGCAGAAGACTAATCAACATATCAGAAACTGTCAATATATTTTTGTCTCTTAAAAGATAAAACACTTTTGTCCCCAATAAGGATTATTTCTAATAATAGACACATTTTTGGATCAATGTCTCAAACATTGCATGCATCATGCATTCATGCATATTTTGCATTATTTTTCTCTTTTTTATTACATTCACATGTCTCATAAAAAATGAGAACATTTCGATCCTATGACATATAAGGAGATTTACCAACAGTTGTTTGACGCACATGTGGTGTCACCATATCCAGAGAAATCCATGAAGCCCCCGTACCCCAGGTAGTATGATGAGAACGCTCATTGCGAATATCATAGCGGTGTCCTCGGGCGCACTATCAAGAACTACTCCACATTCAAGATAATCGTACAAAAAATACATAACAAGAACTAGATCGACTTCAACAACTTGGGGGCATCCAAGTGAGGAAGATCATTTCATAATTTGAGGCATTCTGTTTGAGTGTGTTTTTTCCATTTTTTCTCAAGTTTTTGTAAGAACATTTGAATAAATTTATGTTACTTTGATGATGACGAGCAATGAATCACATTTGCAAACTTACAATTCTTTGAATATCAACTGAATTAAGAAACTCCGTAAATGGTTCAAAGTTAGGGATCTTTGACAAAGTAACATGATTTAAAACAAGGACCTTGACCTTACCCAGAATATACCCTCAAACACCGTACCCTACTCTTGCAATTAACCAATATAACCTTTTCCTTTCATAAGGTGCGGACAACATGGAGCATTCTTTTGCATATGACATTACTATACTTTTTATTTAAGACGTTCAGTGATGATAATGATCTTCACAAATGGAATAGTCGAGTAAGTAAATCTAGTTTAAGTCAGTTTCTTGGAAATTGAACTCTAAAAATGAGATTCCCTGACTTTTAACAAAACCTAGACTATGACAGGTTCTTCTTGACAAACTTAAGAAATTAAATCCGTAAAGCTGAGCTATTCCACTAAGGCAATTGGTTATAGATGAAACTTGAAAGCCCTGGCCTTATGAGTAGATTACGTTCAAACCATGACATTGCTCAAACACTTGGTAATTCGGTGTTTGCTCCACTACTATTGTCCGGTCGAAGACACTGTGATGAGATGAACCCTTCAGTGAACTTGATAAAACTGATTATAATGTTAAGTTGTCCCTCTAAAGCAATTGGTTAAACGCCTTGGCTTTATGGATTCAGCTAGCTAGATAATGGCAAATTAAATCAAATTTATCTAAGGAAGAAATTTTTGGTAATGATGGACTAAGGGAGTTAAGGAACACTTGTTATAGTCAACTACACACGAGCACTCAAGAATTACATTTTTAGACCGATATTTTTTGCACTGCCTTTGTTAGAGGAGCCTACAAAGCTTGAATAAATGGAAGATTTCAGAGGACCGAAATAAAAGGACTAGTAATTGATCATGCTAGTTACGTCATTTTGTCCGCACCCAATTGAAATACCAAAGCATATTGCGATATTTAAAAAAAATGACATTTTGGGTTACCGAAACCTTAGAAAAGATGTCAACCTAAAGCCAACTCATCCATTTGAACATTTGTCAAAGAGTTGTAACTCTAAAAGCATTAAAAGAGCTCTTGATTCCTTTGATATTCTTTGAACTCACGTTTACAATTTGATTCAATTGCGAACAATATTTTACAACAGTTTTTCCCTCCTAAAACAAGAAAAAGGCGAAAAAAACATTTTCACACAGAACAGTCTCAGATATGAAGGGTCTGTAAAGCCCAAGCTTGAAAAAGGATGGGGCACGATCGATTCCATAGACCAGATTGGCAGATAAAACATGGTACTCCAGTCCAAGAGATAAAACATAATTCATTCATGGTGCATGCATCTTAGACATACCTAGGTGCATCACATTCATCATTTTAGCATACAAGATTCTTGCAGCTTTATGAGTCAAGTTTCGACTTCAGGATGAATGATACTCGATCCGTAAGCGCTTTTAAAGAATGATGGTGGTTGCTTAACTCAACAGTGAGAAGCTACACCTCAACCGACTAGAAAAATCTACAGATATCATAGTCAATTTCAGATAGGCTCGAGAACCAATTCAGAACAAATCCAGTTCAGCTCAACTCAACAATGAACAACATATTTCCAGTTAATGTCTTCAAGTCAGATTTCAATTCCACAACAGAAGATATCCAACTGTCAGAAGTTATCAGTGGACTTTCCTGTAAAAGGGAGTAATTCAAAGATTATTTCACTTGGTTCAGACCCGCTAAGAAGAACCACCTGAAGAACTATGACCGGCTTAGACCTGTGAAGGGAAGCCATTTTTTTAAAAGACAACATTTACAGCATAACTCAAGGCTAGAATGGTTATCTGTGACCAAAAGACCTTTGAGTTTGACTACGCTCAGCTCCAAGGCATATCATTTGCAGAATAACTTAAGTCGAGAAGGGTTATCTGCTAAAGACCCTTGAGTTTGATTACACTCAGCTTCGAGGGCACATCATTTACAACATAACTCAAGGCTAGAAGGGTTATCTGTGACCAAAAGACCTTTGAGTTCGACTACGCTCAGCTCCAAAGGCGCATCATTTGCAGAATAGCTTAAGTCGAGAAAAGCTATCATCCAAAGACCCTCGAGCTCGATTACGCTCAGCTTCGAGGGCACATCATTTACAGCATAACTTAAGGCTAGAAGGGTTATCTGTCACCAAAGACCTTCGAGTTTGACTAAGCTCAACTCTAAAGGCGCATCATTTGCAGAATAGCTTAAGTCGAGAAGGACTATCTGCCAAAAACCTCGGGTTTGATTATACTCAGCTTCGAGGGTACATCATTTACAGCATAACTCAAGGCTAGAAGGGTTATCTGTGACCAAAAGACCTTTGAGTTCGACTACGCTCAGCTCCAAGGCATATAATTTGCAGAATAACTTAAGTCGAGAAGGGCTATCTGCTAAAGACCCTCGAGTTCGATTACGCTCAACTTTGAGGGCACATCATTTACAACATAACTCAAGGCTAGAAGGGTTATATGTGACCAAAAGACCTTTGAGTTCGACTACGCTCAGCTCCAAGGCACATCATTTGCAGAATAACTTAAGTCGAGAAGGTCTATCTGCCAAAGACCTTCGAGTTCGATTACGCTCAGCTTCGGGAGCACATCATTTACAGTATAACTCAAGGCTATAAGGGTTATCTGTCACCAAAAGACCTTCGAGTTCGACTACGCTCAGCTTCGAGGGCACATCATTTACAGCATAACTCAAGGCTAGAAGGGTTATCTGTCACCAAAGACCTTCGAGTTCGACTACGCTCAGCTCCAAGACACATCATTTGCAGAATAGCTTAAGCCAAGAAGGGCTATCTGCCAAAGACCCTTGAGTTCAATTACGCTCAGCTTCGAGGGCACATCATTTACAGCATAACTCAAGGCTAGAAGGGTTATCTGTCACAAAAGACCTTTGAGTTCGATTTCGCTCAGCTCCAAGGTGCATCATTTGTAAAATAACTTAAGTCGAGAAGGGCTATATGTTAACTGAAGACCTTCAAGTTCGATTACACTTAGACAAGAAGGGCTATCTGTCAACAAAATCATCGAGTTCGATTCCATTCAGCTCGATGACACCTCAATCACTTTACTGTCCGGCTGTAATCGAGGTTTTCAAGTCGAGAAGAAGACCCGGGTTAACCGTGCCTCAGTGACAAGAAAACCATTTTCCGACAGTATAGCTTAAGTCGAGAAAAGTTATCTGTCAACGAAAACCTTTCGAGTTAGATTTTATTCAGCTCGAGGGCCTATCAACAACATGGTGGAGTCAAGAAAATATTTCTCAGTCGAGTTTTTAAACCAAAGTCTTTAAACCAAGAAGAAGACCGTGGTTGACTACAATTTGGTAACGAGAAGCCACAACCCAATTCAAATTTTGAACTACTGCTTTAATTCCATATCATTTCAGGATGAACTCGACTTCACGACAGAGGGGTCGTCCGTAGCTTAATTCGACAGGGAGTTATTCTTATACCAGAGTCAATTTTTCAACTCCACCGAACGAAAATTTGTGTCATTTTATCTTTGTCCTAGTTTTTGTTCCACAAAAAAGGATAAAGAGGAGCAACTGTCGACACACATTTTCGTCCGACTTTTATATATTAATTTATATTAATTTATAACATATAGTCAATGTGTTATTAATTATGGTATATAATGTATATGTATTATGTTATATAATATATACATACTATATTATATACTATAATTATATAACATGTATTTTATTATTATGTATACATATTAATTTATTTTTTCATTCATTTATAGAATAAGGCCAAAACCCAAATACAAGTGTTACACATTCAAATCCAGCAGCCCAAGTACAAGTGGAGCCCTACAGACCCCGGATCCGGAGCCTGACCCGAGACCCGAGTCCATTGAAGTCTGACCCGAAATAATTAGGTGTCATTTCAGCCGCAACTCCTTCCTTCGAAGACTCCTCGCCCGATCTGGCCGTTTCCAACAAACCGAAATTCTCGGTACCCACTCAAACAGAAGAACAACCAATTCAGTAATTTCAGTCCTAATGGGAGTCTAAAACTGGATTGAAATCTAGCGCTATAAATATTCATGGAAATACACAAGAAAAAAGATGAGAATTATACATAGTATTCGGGGAAAAACACAGAGAAATCAAAGGGGAAATAACGAAAACGCCGTTCGTAAGCTTAATCATCCGAGCTGCTCACAGAAAAAGAAAGAAGAAATGGAAGTAGTTCGATCAAAGAGGAATTACAGTTCCAGCTAAAGCACTTGAATCTTATCTGGATCTCAGAAGATTGGAAGCGAGAGAGAAAAACGTAGAACCAAAATCAGAGGAAGGGGCAACGATTAGGAAAAACTAAGGGAAGGAAAGGACAAAAAATAAGCGTGGAGGATCCAAAGCCAGTATCTAAAAGCACGAGGAGTGGCAAAATATTTTCATTGCAAGTCCAGTCTCTCTACACGCAAAACATGGGAGATGTAACAACTTTTGACTTATTCTTTTTATTTCATTTTTTATTTATTTACTTTATATATATTTTTCATTTTCTCTATATATATTTTTCATTTTCTCCTAATTTTAATATTTTTTATTTATTTTTACATTGTTATATATATATATATATTTATTTATTTTTTCATTTTTTATTAATATTATTATATTAATATTTTTATTATTCTTTTCTCATGTTTATTTTTGTTTTAACAATCCAACATTTTTGACTTTTTAAGGATACTTTCAATCGATCAAAGATAATTAATTCGGATTGAATTTTTGAATTTAAATTTAAATTTAAACTTTTGCAATTAAAGACAACCGGAAAATTAATTGGTACCAAAAGGGCGGTTCAAGGGTGCTAATCCTTCATTGACCGTAACCGACTCCAGAACCCGACACATTTCTGATACAACACAGATCAGGTAAGATGGTGTCCGACCCACCTAAATTCGTTTTAAAGTGATCGGTAGCGACTCCTAATTCATTTTTCCAAGTCGAATCTCAATTTTCAGACCCAACCGAAAGTCGGTTCCGACAAACATAAATTCCAGCTTAATTCTCCAATGCCTACCGTTCATCCTATTTGAGTTTCACCAATATAATAGTGTGGATGATTCGTAGAGTACAACGACTGCAGATGCGGCGTGCAGGAGCCAACTTTGAACGGTTTCTTTCGAGTATTCAATATTCCCACGACACAGTCTTCACCCAAATTTTGTTTGGATCCCGAGAATTTATTTGATATCGAGAGTCGAGACACTTAAGAAAAATGGAAATTCTTAGAGTATAAAAGAAAAAGTCAGTGATCGAACGGCCTAGATTAGAAGATTCTTGATCAAAAATTGGATATATAATAGAATTGAGTTCAGGTCCACTAAACTCGTCAACAAATTAACCTTTTCTTTCTCGTCTCTTACAAGAATCTACCATGGAAGAACGCGTGTTCAACTCGGACTCGTAAGTTGTCCCAAACATGTAATAACCGCCTAATATTCCGACCCAATCTGACCCCAACAGACAGAAGTTCGTCTGTTCTGTTTTTATTCTGGTATTTGTTCCCCTAAAATACTGTTCTTTGTGCGAGAAATCCCTGTATTTTCTCTCCATATTTCCGGTTCTTGAAGGTGTATGCTGAAATGGAAAAGAAGGGAGAAGAAAGAGAGATGGGTATGTTCTTTGATGGGATCATAGAATCCATGCCTTTGTTTGCAAAGGAATTGGTTGCTGGCGGCGTTGCTGGAGGGCTCGCAAAGACCGTCGTTGCTCCACTTGAGCGTGTCAAGATTTTGTTTCAGGTAAACTTTGATACTTAACTTGATTAGTTGATTTCTTGGTTCTCGGCTACGAGTTTTGTTTTTTGATTCATTTTCCCTGATGGGTTTGCATCCACGGTTGTTTATCAAGGTTAAATTGACTTGTTTTGAACTATAAATTCGATGAAGTTCTGCTGGTGAAAGATCATTTGAGTTTAGCAAAAATGATCTTTTTTTCCTGATAATCTTGAACATCAATTGCTGATGAAAATGAGTAGATTTAACGTTTGAAACTCTATCAATATTGGTATTTTGACCCTTTACAATATTTGGGAATGGCTTGAATTTGCGAAGGTTGAACTTGCAATCGCAAAAGGGAACTGATTCAGTAATCTGTTTCAGACAAGAAGAGCAGAATTTCACAGCGTAGGACTTTTTGGATCATTCAAAAAGATTGCGAAGACCGAAGGAGTAATGGGTTTTTACAGGTGGGTAATATCCAAATCATTATACTTTAACATAGAGTTGGTTCTGAAAGTTACTTAACTTCAGTTGCTTACTTAGTTTATGGTGGATGTCTGTAGAGGAAATGGTGCTAGTGTCGCTCGAATAGTTCCCTACGCCGCACTTCATTACATGGCCTATGAACAATACCGAAGATGGATCATTGATAATTTTCCCGACATCACAAGAGGCCCTGTGCTTGATCTTGTGGCTGGATCATTTGCTGGTGGAACTGCTGTGCTTTTTACTTATCCTCTCGATTTGGTTCGGACTAAGTTAGCTTATCAGGTAAGCAGTTGAACATAAAGCTGGTGTAATTCAGCATCTTTCCTCTGTGCTACATAATCTGAGATCTTTCTGTTTCTCTGATCTTGTTATACTGGTTAATGCAGGTTGTTGGTCCACCAAAGATTAATGTGAAAGGTGTAGTTAACGCAGAACAAGTTTATAATGGAATTCTTGATTGTTTTTCAAAGACTTACAAAGGGTCAGGGCTCAGAGGTCTCTATCGTGGTGTTGGTACTATTTCCGACACTTGTGATGCTGCATTTTAACTCGTGTTTTGGTGGTTCGATTCTTTTTGGGATTTTCGTACTAATACGTGGGATTCTTTTCTCAGCGCCGTCACTTTATGGGATCTTTCCTTATGCGGGGTTGAAGTTTTACTTTTATGAGGAGATGAAACGTCATGTCCCGGATGATCAGAAGAAAAATATAATGGTGAATTTAGTGTGTGGATCTGTGGCTGGGTTGTTGGGGCAAACTTTCACATATCCTCTTGATGTTGTGAGAAGGCAAATGCAGGTATTTAAACTCTTTTGAATCCAAATTCATAATGAGAAGTGATCAAACCTGGAATTTTAATGTAATAATATTGAGAATTGTTGGTCGTTAGGTTCAAAGGCTCCTGGCGTCCAACAGTCCTGAGTTGAAAGGAACAACGGAAACACTTGTTATGATTGCTAAAAATCAAGGGTGGAAGCAATTATTTTCAGGGCTGAGCATCAACTACCTCAAGGTAGGAAAATTCCCTTTCCCATCTATGTTCTCGGACTTATGTGTGTTGGATACGGGTATGCGTCCAACATGGATATGTTCATTTTTACTGAGTTTTTTGTGTATTTGACGAGTTCTTGAAGGTTGTATTCTCATACCCATATTCAGAACATGAATGTTAGATACAAATAGTTGAAGAAAAATGAAGAGTTAGAATAAGTTTACCTTCTGTTTGCAAGCTTTTTATTGATAATTTTGTCTTCTGCAGGTTGTACCATCTGTGGCAATTGGTTTTACAGTTTATGACATGATGAAATCAAGCCTGAGAGTTCCATCCCATGATGAAGCTGCGATAGAAGTGGTAACAAATAAAAGAAATACCCAAACATCATCTCTCCATACATGATAATGAATAATATTCGATCTCGTTGTTTCTTGTATTCTCCAGCAAGGAGCTTTGCTTCACCTTTATAATTCTCATGTTATAATTGACCAAACCGGGCCATCTAACCTGTACAATTAAATTCATTTAAGCTGGAAAATTAGGGCTTCTATAGGTTCCATTCCCCCACCAGATAAATTTTGCAAGAGGTGGAGCTTGCATATGGGGTAATAAAGTATTTCAGGATTAGATTTATAAACGATGTACATAATTTGGAGGTATCAATTCAATAAAGAATATTACTGCTGCTCTCTATCTTCTATTCAGAAACCAATATCAGTGCCCTGTACTTGTCTCAGTTTACTGAGGCAAATGTTCATGTATGCATGTAAACTAATCTCTCTGGGTTCAACATGCACTCATGATTCATTTCTGACTACCTACAATAGTCCTGAGGACCTAGGTTTTGATGGACTGAGAAATATATATTTTTATATCAGAGCCCTGTTCATGTCTCAGTTTGTTGAAGCAAACGCCATGCATATATGTATGCATGTACTTACGTATACTAGTCGCCATGGGTTCAACAAGAAATATTCTGCAGCTGAATTGCCTCTCAAGAATATATTTAAAAAAAGCTCGGTTTTGTTGGGTAAATATAAACCTCATGTAGATAGACTCATAATTAAAGAAAGGCAAAGGTTGATAAAGACTTTATATACCACATAACCATACATTACATTAAATACTTCTAAAATTGATAGACATACCGCGACTGTTATACCACACAAACACATGAATAGAAAAATTTGGAGAAGGCCTCCAAGGATAGCAACTGCTGGAACAACACGAAGCTGCAAGAAGCGTTACAAGGTTAATATTATTGAATATAGGAACGAACATAATAGGAAAGGGAAAGGCAATGAGAAAACCTTTGTTGTTACTCCGAGTCTAAAGCAAAAAGAAGAAATATTACACCAAATTGAGCCACTGTTTCAACCTGAATCATGTACACACAAGAACATTTGTCTTGATATCTAGCCCACCAATATATAAAACTAGAGATATTAGAACAATGACTTTACTGAAGCTAAAGATAAACTCCCAGATAACATTGAAGCAAAAGCAACATACTTGCACCATTTCACCAACAAAGCTAAAACCACCGGGCCCAATAATAGATCCTGCAAGAAGATATCCAGTAATAACCTGAAATTTCAAAACGCAAGGGTGAAGGGGAAACCAATCACTGTGAATCAAAAACAAGTCTTACAGAGATTTTAATATGAGATTGTGAATGAATCAAAAACCCAAGCCGACCGCCGTCCTTTGCCATCGACGAAGCTCCACCCGACCTTACCTCCCCTGGCGACCAAACCCCCCCCCCAATAAAATCGTGACCGATCGACGATGAATCGACATTTTATACCTAGCGAACCCTAGGATGAAAATCGTGATCCTATACGATTTCGACTGTCAATCTACGGCAAAAATGACGGCGTATGACTAGGGACTACGTCGACGGTAGTGATCTAGCTAGAAAGGGTGACGACAACATATTAAGGTTAGGATTTGAGTTTTTGGGTTGTTTTATAATATAAGAAAAGTTAGTTTTTTTTATAAATATTATAATATTTTTAATAAAATAAATTTCAAAATCACTGGATTGTGACACGTGCTATTTAATGGGAAAATTAACGTCGGTGGCGGTCCGGACACCTAAAATATTAATTGGTTTATCTTCAACTTTTTATATAAAAATGATATATGATTTTGGCCGCTCTATAACACATTTTTTATCCATTCTTATAAGGTCATCTCTAGCCCTCATCTCTATTTTATAGCATCTCTACTCTAGAGATTAAACAATAATTCATCTCCAGCGCTATCTCTATATTTCCATTAACTCTACTTTATTCACAATATTTAACTTTTATAATATTAATTTTGTAAATTTTAAAAAATCAGAAAAAATATAAAAAATCAGAAAAATTACAAAAAAAATTAGTATGATTATTTATCTAATTTCAATGTATTTTTATCTATCTTATAATTTAATCAAAAATAAAAAAAAACAGATTTTTGTAGCATTGCTACAGTAGCATGCTACATGTAGCGTTGCAAACCCAGAGATCTTCAAAGTGGAGATGCATTTAGCGCAGCACTGGAGCTTCTACAGTGCATCTCTATCTTCACTCCAGCGCAGCGTTGGAGATGCTCTAAGGCGTAATATAATTTTAGGTGCCTAAATTATATTTAAAATTAACTTTTTGTGTCTAAAGATTTTTTTTATTAAAAATAAGTACTTAATATTTTTTCGTTACACTTTTAAATATCTACCGTTAAAAAAAATCTTTAAGTGACGGAATTTTAAAAAAAAGTATTTTTAAACATTATTTTATTTAAAAAACAAAAAAAAATATAAATATAACACGTGTTACTTAACATTTTTTTAACGATAGCCACTTAAAAATGTAAAAGGAAAAAACATTAGGCATCTATTTTTAACGAAAAGTTTTTTAGACACCAAAGTTAATTTGAGATATAATTTAGACACCTAAAAATATATTAATCCTTAACTATTAAATCTTCTTTAAAAGAATAAATTTTTTTTTGTGAATAATATATTTGGACATTTGAATAGCATTTGGAATCTGTTTTACTTTTGCAGATAAGAGATTTATACGTATATCTGAGCTTACTTTTGAGTCACAAATTCAAACATGTATTGATAAGGTCACTCGAGTGATATCAAAATTTTATTAAAGGCGGCTATCCTGGTCTGATAAACAACAAAAACGCATGAAAACCAGACAATTTCTAAAACTTTGTGAAATGGTTCATCAACAACATGAAAATCAAACGTAAACACCGGCTGAAAGCAGCAAAAACAACGACCCAAATCCCTGCGAGGATGTCGAGAATCAAGTATTAAGTAACGAACAAAAAGCAACGTAAATTACGAACGAGAAATCCAGACAAAGCGATTAGAAAAAGTTATACCGAGAACAATGATGCCACTCCTCCAGTGATTAGCTCCTTGACAACATATCGATTCCGCTTCGTACAAGTTGCTTCATAGCTGCATGTGTTTGGGAAGATTTTTTCTGTAAGGTTTTCCAAAACCATGGAGCAAAATTGTAGATTTCTCATAAACACAAATCAAGTTAAAACAAGTTCGGAAATCGAAAAGTAACATAGCATTGCTATAGTTTAGGGAAGGGAGGCCTCACAGTTGTAGCTATGAGATGAGGCATTCAATGAATGTGAAGAAATTCAATATTTTCTAAAGCAAAACCAAGCGCAAATAGATTTGAAGGTATCATAAGTACAGTTCAATGACAAGAAATCTCTTGGTTAAAGATGCACCCATGGTACGAAATGAGAAAAATAAAGTGCCTAAAATAGCAAAATCAACTAAAAATGAACAATATATATAACTCGTGCAGAAACTTGATCACTCTCTTCTTAAAATCTGTTTCATGTCTTAGGCCATGAAATTAAGTAGAGATGTGCATTCGGTCGAGTAGAGGAGAAAAAATTCAAGTTGGTAGAGTTTATAAGTATGATTTCATCATTCAAACCTTATTTGAAATTTTTTCAAGTAAAGTTTATGAAATCCGAGTCGAATGTATGAATCAAGTTGAACAAATCACAAAGATGAGCGGTTAAATTTAAAAAAAAAACACAGAAAATTTGTTGTTGAGAGAGATTGAAATTATACAGACATTCTAATGTAGCTTAGTAGTGTCGGAATCATCTTTCGGGTGGGTCCGAAATTGGGATTCGACTTGAATAATTAAAAACATTTAGGTAGATCGGACACCATCTTACATGATCTGTGTTTTACCAGAAATGTGTCGAGTTCGCGAGTCGATTACAGTTAAGGAATGATTAGCACTCTTGAACTGCCCTTTCGGTACCAACTAATTTGTCAGTTGTCTTAATTGCAAAAAATTAAAATGAAAATTTAAAAACCTGATTCGAATTACTCACATTTGATTGGTTGAAATACTCTTAAAATATAAAAATGTTAGAAGGAAAAAAGTGAAAATGAATAAGATAAGGAAAATAAAAAAATAAATAAAATAAAACAAAAGAAATAAAAAAATAAAATAAAGAAAAGAAAAGAAAGAAAAAAAAAGTAGAAGATAAGATAAAGAAAATAAAGACAATAATGACAATATATATATATATATATATATATAATGCAAGATAAAAAAAATAAATAAGTGAATAAGTAAAATGTATATGCATATAAATAAAATGTTAAGAGAAAAAATATATAATAATAATAATAATAATAAAATATATATAATAATTATAATAATAATAATAAAGAAGGAAAAACAACAAAAAAAAACAAAACCTACCCTACTTATCATTAATGCACCAAAAAGGAGGAAAAAAAAGAAAATAATTGGGTAAGAGATAGAGAGGACAAGAGGAAAATAGGGGCATAGGAAATAGTAAAAAGTAAAGTTACGTGAAATAAATATATAATATAATATTTAATAAGTAAAAAAATAAAAAAATGAAAAGTAAAAAATAAAAAAAATAATAGAAATAAAAAACTAATATATATATATATATATGTGTGTGTGTGTGTGTGTATAATAACAATAGTAAGTGACTAGATTAAAAGAAAACAAAATAAAAGGTACAAATTCAAAAGGAAATTGGGGCTCAAATTGAATTTAGGGGGTAAAATGGAAGATTTT
This sequence comes from Hibiscus syriacus, assembly GCF_006381635.1. NCBI lineage: Eukaryota > Viridiplantae > Streptophyta > Magnoliopsida > Malvales > Malvaceae > Hibiscus > Hibiscus syriacus. The sequence continues at coordinate 526,975 of NW_024063140.1, read as the reverse complement.
TAAAAAATAGAACCACGACTACAATTTACCCTACTTATTTCAGAAACACGCGGGTCGTGTTACCCGTGGGTCGGGTCTCGGGTCGGGTCTCGGGTCGGATCGAGTCGACTATAAAAATCAATTTTTTTTAAACTCTCATTTCTTCTTCATTTCAAGTCGTGCCCCCCATCTCTCTCCTTTTCTCTCCTTTGTTCATCCAAAAGATGAAATGCCACAGTGTTGAGTTAATCGATCGATAGAATCGGCCAAGAGGGGGGTGAATTGGCAATAAAAATTTTGGTGGAAGCTTTTGCAGAAAATTGAAAGTAATTGCATAGCGATTTACAGTGGTTCGACTTTATCAACCAAAGTCTACGTCCACTACCTTAGCTATCCACACTAAGGATTTTCCAACAAATTCACTAATTTGTTCTTTCTTTTGAGACCAGAGAGATAACCTTACAATTCTCTCAAGATTATACCCCAATTCTTGAGAACACTCTTTTCTCAAAGAGAAGATTACAAATTTGCAAATTTATAAGAAAAACCTCACAAGGCAAATATGTTTGCACAATTCTAGAACAAAGAAAGAACATTCAAGAATAAATACAATTGAGCACAATAAGTGTTCTTGAAAGTAAAATGAATATTGAATGAAAAATAGACTTGAAATGCTCAAACTTGAGATTTGATGCTTTCTCTTTGATTCTCTCTTGATTCTAGTTGCATGATGTTTCTTGTTATTGATCAATGACTTCTAAGCTTGTTTAAATACACCTTGAATCACTTCTGAACGTTGGGGATCATTAATGAAGTTATTGGAGCCGTTTAAGTGTGAAAACAATTAATATTTCTGCTTGGAGCGTGGGGGGAATCAGTTCCCCCTCATAGGGAATCGGTTCCCTAAGTGTAAAATTCAAATATTTCGACCGTTGATCAGAGGGGAATCGGTTCCCTCCGAACATACTAGAATTTCTTGGAGCCAAACCATTCAGGGGGAATCGGTACCCCTTGGGGGAGAATCGGTTCCCTCTGGACAAACTGTAATTTTTGGCTTTGAAATGGTTCAAAATATTTTGTAAAATTGTTTTGAAATTATTTTAAGATTAAAACTTAATTTTACACTTGAGTAAGGATTAAAATGACATTTGAAAGATTTGAAGTAATATTTTGATATTTGAATAATTATATCGAATATACTTAGAAAATCTTTTTGGAAAATCTTAAAATTCATTTAACTTTATTTGTTATATCGAAATATCAAAATGTTTTCAACAATCTCCCATTTTTGATATAACAAAACATTTTAGTAATTTTAAGATTTTATTTTGAAATCAAGTTTCAAGTTTGAAATTACTCCCCCTTACTCTAACACTACTCCTCTTTAAAAACGCTTTTAACATTTCTCCCTCTTTTTGTTAAATCAAAAAGACTTTTAAAAGATATTAAACAAGGTTTTGAAATCATTCAGCCAACTGATTATATATAGATAAATAGCTTAAGCTGCTAAGATCACAATCAAGAGAAACGTTAGCCATTAGTTTCATAATTAATATTCATAAACAATGTGACATGACAAAATTGATCATATATATAATTGATGTAAATGATGCAATAATGAATAAATTTAACCAAACCAAATATATAGAAATATAAGTTCAAACATCCATAATTCATCAAATTAGTTCAAATATCCAACAACCAAAGTAAAAATAATCCAAAAACATTCAAAATGTTGAAACAATAAGCTTTAAGTTCAAAGTACTAAAGCATAACACAAAATCAAGCATCCGTAGGAGGATCGGGAGGAGGAAAATGAGCTCGCATAGCGGCCATCTCATGTGAGAGTGCATCAATGCGTTCATTCATAGAAGCGTTGTTTGTGCGCATCTCCCGGAGAATTTCCAATTATTGAGATCTCATTGTGGATAAATGAGATTCTATGGAAGTGAAGCGAGAATCCATGGAAGCATATCGGAAATCGAATGTCTCCATAAAGGATCGAAAGTATGGAGGCATTTGATCCTCTGGTTGTGCTTGTTCCTCTGCTCGTGCTTGTTCCTCGTGTTGTTCTGGTTCATCGTCAGAGTCGTCAACTTCATGTGGTTGCTCACCGGTACGAACCCAAAGACTAGTTTCTTCATTGATCTTCCATCCTGATTTAGTTAAAGAGAATAGATTGATTTGATTTTTGAGGGGAAAGGAAGCATCAAGGCCTACTTTAAGCCCATCATTCTTAAACAGATTACTAAGAATACAACCGTAAACTAAAGAAGAACACAATTTCTTATTGGGAACAAGATTTACGGTTTTGACAAGTTTAGCAAAAATAATCTGTGAAAGGTTAATTTTGTGATTATTTTGGACACAATGAAGCCAAAATAGATCTAAGGCTCGAAGAGTATAGTAACGGCCTCCGGATGGTCAAAACCACCAAGAGATCATAAGGTGAAGAAAACGATCATGAAGGTCTAGAACACTTACACTATCCCTTCGCTTATACTGAGATCCTACCGTAAGTTTTTCATTGTCTAACCCTTCATTATCTAATCCAAATGCTTTGGCAATGGATTCCGAGTCAAGATGAAAGAATCGTCCTAGAAGATAGGATCGGATCTCTATGGTTAAGGTTTTCTCTCAATTTTTATTGCAAACAGCATTAGAGTAGAAGATACGAACAAGTTGATGGTAGACAAACGGTTCAAGCTCAAAGAGTTTGTCAAACTTCTACTCATGAAGAGTAGGAAGATGACGAAAATTTATGTCTAGCGTTGCTTGAAGATATGTGATACGTTCTTCCCGGATTTTGTAGGACTCAAAGTATTGACAAAACCTATAGTAGAGATTTTGTTTACGACCGGGTTCATTGAAACAAGAATTGAGAATGGTCATGTTTGGATCATCGGGATTAGGAATAGGAATTTGTGGGATATGTGGAGGATTTGGAGGTGAGTTTGGAGGTTGGCTAGAACGACTAGAGGAGGCCCTAGAACGTTTATGAGACATGGTTTAAGATAATCGGAATGGAAAGATAACCTGAATTTTTAAAAACATATGTATGCAAAATAATCAATCCCAAAACTCAATTGGGTCCTTAATATTTCAAGGTTCTCTAAACCAATCATAATGGGCAAAGTTTTTGAAAAACTTATTGAAAAATAAAGTTTTGAAAATCAATATATGTATAGTTTTCATAACAACGTAATTCAATCAAAACAAAATAATTTGAAAAACAATTTTTTTTTATATTTCGAAAATTTTAAAGAATTTTGGAAAATTCTTGTGTTTTTGATGAAATTAGTTGTAAAATCTAGTTTCTAATCACTAAACAATCAATGTCCGATCTAAAGTTCAACCTAGAACTAATTAAAACTAGTTCTAAAATCAAAAATTGATGAAATAGAGGTTTTAGAAAAATACCTTGAAGAATTTCAAATTTGAGTGAGATTAGATGAAGTTTGCACGATTTTGTTAATTCTAACAGGTTTAGGAGATGATATTCGAAGAGAATTCCGATTAAAAATGTTGTTTTGAGGCAAAGGGGAGATTTGAGAGATGGAGAGAGTGATAGGCGGCAAAGGAATAAAAAGAAAAGGGTTTGAGCAAATAGGGGTTCTGCCCGTGTTATATCCAGAACCTCTAGGGGGTATCGATTCCCCTACAGGGGGGAATCGGTTCCCCTTCAAGGGGGTATCGATTCCCTCTGCCCTACAATTCAAAAATCTGTATTTTAAACACCCAAAATGCTAAATTAATCTTCTCTATTGGTATTGGCAACTCATATATCAAAAATTAATTATGTTCAATCAATCAAATTAATCCTTAAACTACATTTGAACATAAAGTTATTTTTTCATCAAGAATCATAAACTCCCCCTAACTAATAGCAATGAATGTAATAAGAAATTACTATTATAAGCATTTTTCATTTATTATTTAAAGTGCTAAAATTATTTTAAACACTTAGTGAAGATAGGTCAGTTAAACCTAATTCTCTCCTAAGTGTCCAAAAACGTTCCTTATCTAAAGGTTTTGTAAAGATATCCGCTAATTGATGCAAAGTATCAACAAATTCTAGAACTACATCTTTCTTAGTGACATGGTCTCTAATGAAGTGATGGCTTATTTCAATATGCTTAGTTCTAGAGTGTTGGATGAGATTTTTAGTGAGACAAATAGCACTAGTATTGTCACACTTGATAGGAATGGTACCTACTTCAATTCCATAATAAAAAAGTTGTTGTTTCATCCATAAAACTTGTGCACAACAACTACCAGCTGAAATGTATTCGGCTTCAGTGGTAGATAATGCAACACAATTTTGTTTCTTTGAAAACCAGGAAATCATCATATTTTCAAGGAATTGGCAAGTACCGAAGGTGTTTTTCCTATCTAATTTGCATCCTCCATAATCCACATCAGAAAAGACATGCAAGCTAAAGCTAGAGTCTCTGGGATACCAAAGTCCTAAACTAGGAGTGTTCTTAAGGTATCTAAAGATTCTCTTAACAACTAGTAAATGTGATTCCTTAGGGCATGATTGAAATCTAGCACATAAGCAAACACTAAACATAATATCCGGTCTACTTGCAGTTAGATAAAGTAAAGATCCAATCATTGACCTATATAATTTAATATCTACATATTTACCTCCTTCATCTAAGTCAAGCTTTGTTGAAGAGCTCATTGGAGTGTCATGAGGCTTGCCATTTTCCAGTCCAAATTTCTTGAGCATATATTTGACGTACTTAGATTGAATGATGAAGATGTCATCTTTTCTTTGCTTGATTTGGAGTCCCAAGAAAAATGAGAGCTCCCCCATCATGCTCATTTCGAATTCGCTTTGTATTAGCTTAGAAAATTCTTGGCAAAAAACATGATTAGTAGAACCAAATATTATATCATCAACATAAATTTGAACTACTAATAAATATTTACCTTTATGCTTTAAAAACAATGTAGTGCCAACTTCCATTTTGAAAATCCTTTTTCAATTAAAAATGTTTGACAATCTTTCATACCAAGCTCTAGGAGCTTGTTTTAAACCATAAAGTGTTTTTGTCAATTTAAAAACATGATCCGGAAATTTTGAATCTTCAAAACCTGGAGGTTGTTCCACATACATTTCTTCTTTTATAAAACCATTTAAAAATGCACTTTTAACATCCATTTGATATAATTTAAATTCATTAAAACATGCAAATGCTAATAACATTCTAATTGCTTCCATCCTAGCTACGGGAGCGTATGTTTCATCATAGTCTATGCCCTCTTCTTGAGTATACCCTTGAGCAACAAGTCTAGCATTGTTTCTCACTATATTACCACTCTCATCAAGTTTATTCCTAAATACCCATCTAGTACCTACAGTAGATTTATTACTAGGACTTTCAACTAATGTTCATACTTTACTTCTCTCAAATTGATTTAACTCTTCTTGCATAGCCATATTCCAATGTTCATCATTTAATGCTTCTTTAATATTCTTAGGATCTATGCATGAGATAAATGCAACATAATTACAAATATTTCTAAGAGAAGATCGAGTTGTTACCCCTTTGGATGGATCACCTATAATCTCACCATCCTTGACATAGTTGTACTCTCTTGGATAAGATACTTCCCTTTCTTCAATGGTTGGATTCTCGAGAGGATCATGAGTTTCCTCATCTTTCGTTTCTTCCTTTGATGATGATTCTCCAATGTCACGTCTAACGTCATTTGCTTGTACAATACCTACATCATCATTAACACAAGAATCCTTCCTCGGAAGGAGATTATCATCGAAAACAACATGTATAGACTCTTCTACAACTAAAATTCTTTTATTAAATACTCGATAAGCTTTAGAATTTAAGGAATAACCTAGAAAAATCCCTTCATCACTTTTAGCATCAAATTTGCCAATGTTTTCTTTACCGTTGTTTAAAACAAAACATTTACATCCAAAAGGATGAAAATAGCTAATGTTAGGCTTTTTATTTTTGAAAATTTCATATGGAGTTTTCTTTAAAATTGGCTTAATCATTACTCGATTTACAACATAACAAGCGGTATTTATGGCTTCCGGCCAAAAATATTTTGGCAAATTATTTTCACAAAGCATGGTTCTAGCCATTTCTTCTAAAGTTCGATTTTTCCTCTTAACAACTCCATTTTGTTGAGGGGTTCTAGGTGCTGAAAAATTATGGATAATACCATTAGAATTACAAAACTCATTAAATCCAAGATTTTCAAATTCAGTGCAATGATCACTTCTAACACTAGTGATAGAGTAACATTTTTCGTTTTGGATTACTTTTGAAAATGTGATGAAATTTTCTAATGCTTCATCTTTAGTACTTAAGAATAGAACCCAAGTATATCTAGAATCACTTTCATCTTTTGTGGAATTGAGAGCAACTCTAATATTTTTCTTCTTCTCCTTATCCTTTGGTGTCTCGTCAATCTTATCGAGGTCCACTTTATCTTCAAGCATCATTTCATGAGTGAGAAGGAAACCGATTAGTTCTTCAAGAGTTAAGGACGTTAGGTCCTTAGACTCGATGATTGCCGTCTTCTTTGATTGCTACGATTTTAGAAGGGAGTAGACTAACTTCCTCACAAGCTTTTCATTTAAAATTATCTCTCCATATGATTTGAGACCATTGACAATCGTTGAAAATCTATTCGTCATAGCTTTTATATCTTCATTTGGTTTTATCCTAAAATTTTCATAGCTATGCGTTAGAATACTAATTTTAGATTTTTTTACCTCATCGGTACCTTCATGAGTGACTTGAAGTTTATCCCATATTTATTTGGCGGTTGTACAAGATGAAACTCTTCCGTATTCATCTGGTCAAAGAGCACAAAATATGATATGAATGACTTTGGAGTTGAGCTAGAACATTATTGTCTCTCCTTCACTCCACAATCTTGGATGAGTGAGAGGCTTGATGTATCATTCTTCTATGGCATTCCATGCTCCCATGTCACTTACTTGAATGAAGTACATCATCCTATTTTTCCAATAGGCATAGATAGCCCCATTGAAGAAATGAGGCTTGTTGACGGGAATCGAATCGAGACCGGAGTCGAAGTTTGAAATAGAGGCCATTGATAACTTTGATTATCGATGTAACTCTTCCTGAATCGACTCAAGAGGCGATTAAACCTTCAAATGAGTTAGGCTCTGATACCAATTTTTGAGTTAATCGATCGATGGAATCGACCAAGAGGGGGTGAATTGGCAATAAAAATTTTGGTGGAAGTTTTTTGCAGAAAATTGAAAGTAATTTCACAGCGATTTACAGTGGTTCAACTTTGTCAACCAAAGTCTACGTCCACTACCTTAGCTATCTAGGCTAAGGATTTTCCAACAAATTCACTAATTTGTTCTTTCTTTTGAGGCCAAAGAGATAACCTTACAATTCCCTCAAAAATATACCCCAATTCTTGAGAACACTCTTTTCTCAAAGAGAAGATTACAAATTTGCAAACTTATAAGAAAAACCTCACAAGGCAAATATGTTTGCACAATTCTAGAACAAAGAAAGAACACTCAAGAATAAATACAATTGAGCACAATAAGTGTTCTTGAAAGTAAAATGAATATTGAATGAAAAATAGACTTGAAATGCTCAAACTTGAGGTTTGATGCTTTCTCTTTGATTCTCTCTTGATTCTAGTTGCTTGATGTTTCTTGTTATTGATCAATGGCTTCTAAGCTTGTTTAAATACACCTTGAATCACTTCTGAACGTTGGGGATCATTAATGAAGTTATTGGAGCCATTTAAGTGTGAAAACAATTAATATTTCTACTTGGAGCGTGGGGGGAATCGGTTCACCCTCATAAGGAATCGGTTCCCTAAGTGTAAAATTCAAATATATCGACCGTTTATCAGGGGGGAATCGGTACCCCTTGAGGGGGAATCGGTTCCCTCCGAGCATACTGGAATTTCTCGGAGTCAAACCATTCAGGGGGAATCGGTACCCCCTTGGGGGGGAATCGGTTCCCTCTGGACAAACTATAATTTTTTGACTTTGAAATAGTTCGAAATATTTTTTAAAATCGTTTTGAAATTATTTTAAGATTAAAACTTAATTTTACACTTGAGTAAGGATTAAAATGATATTTGAAAGATTTGAAGTAATATTTTGATATTTGAATAATTATATCGAATATACTTAGAAAATCTTTTTGGAAAATCTTAAAATTCATTTAACTTAATTTGTTATATCGAAATATCAAAATGTTTTCAGCACACAGTGATTCATAGAATCCGGTGACCCCACCACCTTGACGGCCGCCGTTGATTGACTGGCGGCAAAATAAAAAAAAAATTACCATTCAAAAGCCCTTTTTACCCCGTCACGAAAATCACCATAGTTTTCTAAGATTCGCCTCAGGGAGCTGTAGATCTAGAAAAGAAGATTCAAACACCTCCTCCTCCAGTCATCGGCGGGTTGTTTTTTCAAACCGAAAACAAAGAAGAGCAATATGCATGCAAGAATCGCATGAGGTAAAAAAAGTGTACCTTTTATTTCTTTCGAATCGATATAATAGATGCTTCGATTTCACTATTTTTCTCGCAATTTTTTGTATGTACTTCGTGAGTAATCTAGTGCGTAACTCTTTATGGATTTTTTGTGTACTGTTGATCCCCCTTGGTTCGATGATGGTGGGTATTTATACCCACCACTGACGCTCGTTATCTCCGATTAGCACGGTAACAAACTCATCGTTGGCCAGGGGTTTCGGGATGGGTCAGTCCCGATTCCCTTGGCCGGAAATCTCGACCGTTTGTGATGTCCCTTGACTGGCTCTCGATCTCCCTATTTCCCTCCTATGCGGCGTCTGACCGAAACAATGGGAACCCTAGTTTCCCTTTTAGGCCTGATTGGGTCTGCTGGGTCAGACTACCCGGTTGGGCCCCTGGACTTGGACTGAATTCTTGGACCCTGAACAGAAAATAAAAAAATAAATAAATAAGAAATAATAATAATAAATAATATATTATATATAAAATATTTTTAAAAAATATATAAAATATTTTTAAAAAATATGTAAAATATTTTAAAAAATATTTTAAAAAACTATATATTATATATTTAAAAAAATGTTTTCAAAATTATATATTATATAGTTTTAAAAAATGTTTTAAAACTATATATTATAAATTTTCAAAAATATTTTTTTAAACTATATATTATATAGTTTTCAAAAATGTTTTAAAACTATATATTATATAAATGTTTTAAAAATGATTTCAAAACTATATATTATATATATTTTCAAAATATTTTCAAAAACTATATTATATATATATATATATTTAAATGTTTTCAAAAATCATATATTATATATATTTCCAAAAAGCTTTCCAAAAATTATATATATATATATATATATTTAAAAACCGTTTTCAAAACTATATATACCATATGTATTTCAAAAATATTTGCAAACTATATATATATAAATAAAATCAGACGAAAATGGGTATCTACAAGTAGCATGGGATTGAAATTGAATTTTACTTTCTACTAGAGTTAAGAAATAAAACCTCTAATACAAAACACGAGAATCGAGTCAGAAAAAAGACGGATACTCATTGAAACAAATAACTTTTTGGAACTTCAAATTCGCACTGAACCAAATTGGGTAATAAAAGAAATTCTTTCCACAACCTATAGATCAAGGTACATTTTAGATCGACAGCCAAGTTCGAATTATGCTAATTTTTCCCAATTGTATAACCAATCAACAACAATAAATTTCACAATTGCCTACAAAAACGAATCGAATAAGAACAGCACTTAAAAAAAATAGAAAATTTAGGGGAAGAGATATTTACATGAAGAAGGAAGCGGTGACAACAAGACCAATGGAGAGCAGTACGACGGCTAGGGTTGGGTACCATTCAATTGGCACTGGACTACTCAATGCTTTTGCAGCAGAAGCCTGAAACAAAATCATTCAATCAAATTCATAGAAACGTAATATAAAATAAACCCTACAAATGCTCTGAACTCAATTGAGATTGATTTGCCATCGATCTTTGCCTCTTCGCTTCGGACTATGAAACGTTGATCCAAGAGAAATTATTTAGTTTTATACGAGACTGAAAAAACCACTGTATTCGCCAATATAATGTCACGTGGGATTCGCTACAGCATGGCGTATGATAATATTTGTGTTCTCCGGCCTGGGCCATTTTTGGGATTTTCTGAGGCTTAGGCCCAGAGAAGGTTTAGTCTGGGGGGCTTTCTCAACCTTTCAGACATCAAAGCATAAGATTGTAGGATCTAAATTTTAGACCTTCTAAAACTTATATAATATAAATTAGGGTAAAGTACAGAAATGGTTCCTCCACTATATGGTACTACTTTATTAAGTCCTTCGATTATTAAAAGATACAAAATGATCATCTGATTATAGAATATTACTTTATTAAGTTCATCGGTTATTAAAAGTTACAAAATGGTCACTCGACTATTCATTATGTGTTAGACTCGTCTTTTTTAGTTCAAAAATTGATAATTGTTTAAGTTAGATGTTAACATGATGACTGGAATATGATTGTCGTTTAAGATTCTAGGATCAGATTTTATCATATCACAGTCAGGAAGTTAACATTTAGCTTGGAATATCATCATTTTTTTAATGGAAATGCACAAGTTTGGAACATAACGAATAGTCAGGTGACTATTTTGTAACTTTTAATAGTCGGGTGACTATTTTGTAACTTTTAATAGTCGGATGACCATTTGTGTGCTTAACCCTATAAATTATTAACATATAAATTTATATAAACATAAAGTATTTTATATGTTCTTATAACATGATAAAATATACGGAAACAATGAAGTTACTTTGATCTAGTTGGTACCCTTAGCTTTCTTCTGCTTGGCTACTTCTCATGATTCCCATATATCATTTCCGAAAAGTTTTTTTTTTTGGGAAAAAAAAACCAAAGCTGATTGATGTAACGTGGACTTAACAATTTCTTCATGCAATAATGTGTGACTAAAATTTCAAATCTGATTCTTCTAAACTTTTGTTTATTTTCTTACTTTTTGACCGACCATAAGATTAATTTTAGAGTAATTATATTAGAGGCCATTTTTTTTATTTTTTTATTTAATTTTGAAAAATATGTTTTAATTATTTATCGTAATAAAACAATCACTTGAATATTTTAGAGTCTAAACAATTTAAACAATAAAAGGATATCGTTTTTTTTATCACTGTCTAATAATTTTGCTGACCGCATTTTACAACATAATGCTAATATAAACACATTTTAAATTCATATTTTAGAAAAAAATTAATATATTTTTTTAATAACATGGGTAAGTACAAGACATTATATGTTCAAAGATAACTATTATCTTTTTGACATTGAATACTCTCACTCCTGATATCTATGGTGCTCGAGCTTATATCCTTAAAAAATAACAACAATTCTTTTATTACGCAGATCACTTAGTTCGTTGAAAAAAAAGATTGTGCAAAAACAATAGGCATACACACATGACTCACATTTTCAACATTACATCTGTCTTCACTGTAGAATTTGATTATATTTCTTCCTGTCCCATCCATGGCAACTTGCAATCACATTGAAGAATCTTTTGAAATTGATTTCTTTTAATTTTTGCGCGCACACACACATATGCTTAAGCTATATGTCAAGAATCAAGGGCGCCTCCCACAATGGGAATATGATGCTTTACTTCTAGCATTTGTTATTATTTATTTGTCACGTAATATGTGGTAAAATATTATATAATTTTTTTTCTTGGGAAAAGAATAGTATTGGGAATAAGCTTTTAGGACAGTCCTTGTAATGAGAATATTTGTTGGGTCATATCCTAACAATATATATATATATATATATATATATATATATATATATTCCTTCGAATCAGATTAGATTTGTTTGTTTTGTATGAGGCCAAAAATGACAGCATTGTCAGATTGCATCTTCTATCGCACACAAACATTTGCATATAAAATATATACATGCTATCAGAAAAAGCAGATATTCCCTGCTGGATTCAAGGTTGATGAGTGATACAGTGAAAATTATTCTCATATAGATAGATAGATAGATAATAAGAGCCAATGACTCTGATAGTTCACCTTAAGTGATTTAGAAGAAGAAAGAATAAAAAAAGTCCTCACTTTGTTCACCTACGATTTAAAAGAGTATCTTTTTATTGAAAATTTGGAGGAAATGCCTCAACAATGATGGGGTTGTGAGGAAACAATGACTTGGCAATGGTGAAAAAAAAAATGCAAGTACAATGACAGTGTACAACTACGAATGATAATCTCATGTGAATTTTTCTGCTGTGAGATTACAGTTAGACCACATCCATGTGTGTATATATATACATGTTAACTTCGATCAATAAAAAGAATTTTAGTTATCATCTAATATTGTTAATCATTAAGATTATTTGGTTCGTACTTGTATATATATATATACATGGTACAACTAAGAATGATGATCTTAAGTGAATTTTTCCATTGTGAAAATTACAGTTAGACCACGTACATAAATGTATATATATATATATAGATTGATAAATACATATGCATGTTAGCTTCAATCAATAGAAAGACTTTTAGTTATCATCCTATACTGCTGAGGACGGTGAGCGAATATATTTTTAGGCACAGCTGAGCTCTGACAAAGGGCAATTTATGCTGGGTAATTAATTAACAACATATTTAAGAAAGTGCTTTATTGTTTGAACCTTTTCCCGTGCACGTATGGGTCCGATATGATTGCTGCATGTGACCCATCACAGCGGACATAGATTTTGGCCGTGCAAAAGGGCGGATTTCGGATCAGTTCAATGGGTACAATCACAGTTTTTTAAAAACCTAGTAATAAATAAATTTAATAAAATTATCTGAACTAAAATTAGATTTGCTGGTAATCAGAAACAAGTTGATGAATTAATCAACCGATCATGTTTATCTCTTCTGATATAGTTGGATAATTATAAGAGAAAATAACATCAGTGACCAAAAATGCCTTATAATATACGATTTTAACCAACTTTTTTTGGATTTGCCAAAATGACCAACTAAATCGCAATGCGATCGATAATTCGCAACGTGATCTCCGGTATCGCAAATCAGTTTCCAGATTCGCAACGCGATTCTGACTATCGCATTGCGATTTCCCAAATTCGCGTTACGATTTTCCTAATTCGCAATGCGAATACGTAAATCGCAACGCGAATTTGGAAAATCGCAATGCGATTACGTAAATCGCAATTCGAATACGTAAATCGCAATGCGAATCTGACTATCGCAATGCGATTTACATAGCGCCATTCGTATTAACGCGTATTTTTTTTTTCAAATTCCAAACACGAATATATTAATATATCGGAACACTGAACCGTCCACATTATATCCCGTAATCGCAACTCATAACCTAAAACCCTAAATCACAACTCAGTCTCATCTCCATCTCTCACTCTCTAAGGCGACATCCGTCCCCATCTCCGACGAAATCAGTCCCCACGACGATATCAGTCTCCATCTCCGACGAAATCATTCACGGTCAGAAATGGAAAATCAACTAAATCAACCACCGAGGGTTAGTTTTTTTAATTATTTTTATTTTGAAATTTTTGCATTATTATTAGGTTTTTCATATTGAAATTGATGATAAGTTTATTGGTGTTTTCAATAATAGATTAACCATTTCACTTAGATTGCTTATTATATTCATTCGATTGCTGCCAATATTGCTAAATTGTTTAGTCTTTAACCCTTTGAAGTTAGTATTTGTCTTTGTTTTGTCTTTTGGTTGAAGTAATGCAATCCATTCAAGTTTCTTTCAATTTTAGTATTTGAAACCGAGAATGACTATCGCAATGCGATTATGTCGTTGCGATTTTCATTTCGCGTTGCGATTCTTGCGTTGCGATAGTCAAATTCGCATTGCGATTTTAATTTTCGTGTTGCGATTTAAAGTTTCAGAAACTATTATTATTCTGCAAATTGAAACTTGAATGAATTGCATTACTTCAACCAAAAAACAAATACTAAATTCACAGTGTTGCAAATTTAAGTTTGAAGAATAAACTACTACTCTTTATGTTTATTGTTCATATCTTCACAGTGTAGTTTTTGGTATATCTAAATTGGTATGTTTATTGTTTTTGCAGAACTTTTATTCGGCTCAATTGACCTTAAGAAATAAAGTAAGCCTGGCCAAAACAATTGCGTCGAAGCTTTCACCTGCACAAAGAAAAATATTTGAGGATACTTGCTTCGGGCCATGGCTGAAAGTACAACATCCGGGTGGAGATGCTATGTTGACCCATCTGTTTCTTCAAACCATGACTAGCGATCTACCAGAGACTATACAACGTCGTGGTGAAGAGATATGGTTTGATTTTCCACCGGCGTAGACGTGTTTTGGGCGGGAGGAGTTTTGCTTAATCACCGGTCTACGCTTCGGACACGATGATGTAGATCGGTACACTAGACATATTACCCGCCTATCATGATTTTCCCGGGTTTTTCCTGAGCTGTCAACGGAGAAGTCGAATTTACACGTGGAAGACTTGACGAGATTATTGAATAAGAAAGATGGTTTTACTCGGATGGATGACGTCGATGTTGTCCGAGTATGCCTTCTAATACTTTTGCAAGCCGGCTTTTTAGGCAGAGAGGCCCGACAACCTATTCCTAATGATCTAATTAAATTTGTAGAGGACCTAAATGTATGGAACCTGTTTCCGTGGGGTTAGTATCTATGGAGAGCTACATGGAATAAGTTGTCGTCTGCCTTTAATGATCGGAAAGGTTTGTGTGGCGATGGTTCCAAATACACTTTGTCAGGCTTTATTTGGGCCTTTAAGGTAATAATTTTTATATAATGTTTCCAAAATTATAATTAATTCTTTAACAATTACTAATGTTTGTTATTATATTGTTTGTAGATTTGGATATTTGAGGCCTTTCCCGTCATGCATACATATGCATTAAAAACTTCTAATGATATTCCTAGGGCTATTTCCTAGAAGAGGAAACGGTCCTTGCAGCAATGGGAAGATTTACTACCGTATACTACAATAAATAATGTAAGTTAACACAAATACTACCATATGTTTATAAACAAGTTATTACTAGTACACGTTTAACTTTGTTTGAGCTTTTATATTGTTAGGAGGCCAACACTCCATTACAGAGGCTGACACCCACGGAAGCTGAGCTTGCCACTGATAGGTGGCAAGCTAGTAAGCTTTTTTTTTGATGGCACGGATGATGAGCAACCACCACTTCGAGAGCCATCACCTCACCCAGAGCCATCACCTGATCGACCCGAATATATATCTCCACAACGAGAGTCATCACCTATTCTGTCACATCATCGAGCCTCTTCTCCACCATCACCTCATGATAGGAGACCGACAAAGTCTTGCGTGATGAGTTAGGGGAGTTACGTAATGAGGTCAATGCCTTGCGTGAGGAGGTCGGTACTTTACGCGATGACAATGGTGCATGGCGTGTTGAGGTGTCTACTTTACGTGGTGAGGTAGCAGCTCTACGTGAGATTGTAGCATTGTTGCAGAACGAGGTTCATACTCTATGCAACGAGGTAAGTTTAATATTTTTCATATTTAACTTGATGATAAATTTACTCGTAATTTCACTTAGATTGCTTAGTAAATTCATTCGGTTGCTGCCAATACTGTTTAACTGTTTATTCTTTAACCATGTGAAGTTAGTATTTATTTTTTGTTGTCTTTTGGTTGAAGTAATGCAATCCATTCAAGTTTCAATTTGCAGAAGAAGAATAGTTTACTATCGAAATGCGAAAATGACTATCGCAACGCGAAAATGACTATCGCAACGAGAGAATCGCAATGCGAAAATGACTATCGCAATGCAAAAATGACTATCGCAATGCGAATTTGACTATCGCAATGAAAGAATCGCAATGCGAAATGAAAATCGTATTGCGATTCTCTCGTTGCGATAGTCATTTTTGCGTTGCGATTTTGTTGTTGCGATTTTCATTTCGCATTGCGATTCTCTCATTGCGATAGTCATTTTCGCATTGCGATTTTAAGTTTCAGATTCTATTCTTCTTCTGCAAATTGAAACTTGAATGAATTGCATTACTTCAACCAAAAGACAAATACTAACTTCACAGTGTTGAAAATTTAAGTTTCAAGAATAAACTACTACTCTTTATGTTGTCATTGAACCTGCACTAAACCTATATGTTGTCCTTTTAAATGTTTATATAAGTGCTTACTTCTGGAATGTTATCTGATGCATTTTGTGAACAATGATATAATAATGATTTGGGTGAATATCGTGCAAGTTAGAAATATATTTGTCTTTGTTTTCACTGTTTAATATCATGTCTATTTATTTACTGATTTATGTATTAATTTATTTTTAGCGGCCCGCTAAGGTGGATGCTTTACATTGGGTTTTTTATTGCAAGACGGAGTTCACGCATCAGATGGCGTGCACGTGCCATTACGTCTCCGTTCACCCCAATAGTGCAAAGAATCCGTAAGAAAAAGCCCGACTCATCTGTCATCGTTCAAGAGGCCTCCCCTATCGTTCAAGAGGCCCCTATCATCCCTCAAGAGTCCCCTCCCACCGTTCAAGAGGCCACTGTCATCGTTGAAGAGGTCCCTCCCAACATTCTAGAGCCCGATTCACACGGCGTAATATATCGAATTATTGAGAAGCCCCATCACGTGCTGGACATGATGGATGACTGTTGGCTTTCATATAAGTTACCGGCCAATACCATTCCGGCAGATGAAGTGGAGAGGAAACAACTACCGGAAACAATTCTGGATAATACACTTTGGGCTAAGACCGCAGTTGATTTTTATCTACATGAGCGGAGCCAAGGGTGTTACGTTGACATATACAAACTCAACGATGATATGCATTTGTTGATTGAACGGTCTTGGTGGGGTGTATTATTAGGGGTTGAAGACAACGGCTATTTCGATGGGGGGTAAGTCTTATATTTCTTCTTATATTTCAGTTTGATTAATTTTTTTAAAAATTTATGTAATTCACTAATATATGTCTTTTTTTGTAAAACAGCATATTGATGCATGGGTGACACGTCTTCTAATTGTAAGGAAATTGAAGAAAAATATAAAAAAAACGCGATATACAATTATGCCGACGTCTTTTCACGTAGTTCACTCGAAGAATCAACGACAGGAATCATATATGTTGGTTAATGGACAAGCTAAACTTTATCTTGTATGGTGGGAGGTCAATAAGGTTAGTATATTTGTTTAAATATTTTAAAGGTGTTCATAAATAAGTGCGCAATTTGAATTATTACATTTCGATGCAGGTGTTTATCCCTATTTTGGATCATACTCATTGGCTTCTCGTCGAGCTTCAGCTCCCATCCCTAAAGACAATAGTATATGACAGCATGATAAATTACATATCATTGTCTGATTTGAGAGATATTCTTAAGGGATGGAGCTCTCATTTGGCTAAATTCTTGGATGCAATTAATTATTGGACTAAGTCTGGAAATAAGAAACCAAAGAAGTTCAATGTTACAGTTATCAGAGACGAGACCGCGCCACAACAAACGAAGGAAGCCAGAGGGGATTGTGGTCCTCTCGTATGCATGTGCTTGGAGCGTTTGACGAAAGGAAGTACACATTTTCTACCTCCCACCGATAGAGATAGAGGTGCAGTAGGCTTGTGGTTTTGGCATTTTATGGCTAGAGCGATATATGCGAGACGCTGCCTACCTGCATCCGCGTTATGAAAGTGTCCATAAACAATTTGTAAGTCAAATGCAAGTTTTGTTAAACATATATACTCTTTTTGGTTTGAAAATGTTTGGTTAAGTAGCTAGAATTCAATAATTTGCTGTTTGTAGGTTTTAGATGTGTAGAAAGTGTTGTTGATTCAATGTTTGGTTTCTGCAGGTTAATCCTGAAGTGAGTTGCGTGAAATGGATGTATGGGTGCAAAAGTTGATTTCATTATTATTTTTTGATTGTTTAATTGATTTGTAAAAGATGATTTGTAAATGTTGATTTGTTTAATTGATGTGTGCATAATATTTGTGCTTGTTTAATTGATTGAAATGTAATTGTTGATTTGTTGATTTCAATCTGCATTATGTTGAATGCAAAACAGACTATCGCAACGCGGAAATGACTATCGCAACGAGATAATCGCAATACGAAATGAAAATCGCAACGAGTGAATCGCAATGCGAAAATGAAAATCGCAATGCGAAATTAGTTTCCGCATTGCGATTCTCTCGTTGCGATAGTCATTTCTGTATTGCGATAGTCAATTCCGCGTTGCGATAGTCATTTCCGTGTTGCGATAGTCATATTCGCATTGCGATAGTCAAATGAATGTCTAATAAGTGATAACAACTGAACATATCATAGAAATGTTCAAACTCAAGTTACTAATACATGCCTAACTGAAAATGTTAAAAGTTCACACATAATATACACAGAATACAACGTTTGCATTTAAAAATCACCTAAGCTAACAGTCTCAAAAGGTGAAGCCGGTTGTGATTGGGATTTTGATGAGGATCTATATTTTGGTAGAGGAAAAGATGATTGTGATGGCACTGGTGATCCACATGTCAACCTTGTATGACCACTTTCCTTGCACCGACTACATGTCGATCTCTTCTTCTCTTCACCCTTAGACGGTATACGATCGTGACTTTTTGGTCGGCTAGGTAGCCTTCTGTCCATGGCTGGTGGCAAAACTGTTTGTAAGTCATCTGGTATGTCCCACTCAGAAGGATGTGGAATAGGGTAGACAATCTCGCCATAAGTCTGTCAATATACTTCTTTAGTGTAGCAATACATAGCGTATGCGCTTGAATCATCTTGGTTTAGATGAAGAGAAACTTTTATAAAATGGCCACATGGATAACCAGATGTTTGCCATTTCATACAACTACACATCTTTGCATTTAGATCGACAAGCCCATTTAAGTTATTATCCAGTACTTCAAACAAAGTGTTTGAACATGGTTCAATTCTCCATGACGTTGACTTCACAACACGTTTCGTTATCTTTTTTTTCTGTCCATGGTGTAACACGATGTTCCAATGTTCCTGTAAATTTAAATAAATAATACTTAGTAAAATATATGATAAGTTACAAATTTAAAGAAATAATACCTGCATGGTTTCTTTTCTTGTAGTACCACTGTTGAATAGAGGCTCGAAAAAACTCCATTAACATAGTAATGGGTAATTTCTGGGAATGACGACTTAGAGCGTTGATTGATTCTGCACTATTAGACGTCATGAAACCATATCTTGCTCCAAGTTGATGTACTCTTGACCATCTTTCAAACCAGACATCTTCTAGTGTTTGAGCACACTGAGGCAAAACACGTCTTAAACAGTTTATATGCTTATTAAAATCCACTTCCCGATAAGCTTTTACAGCCTTCCAGTATGTCCATTTGTGATTTTTTATACCAGCAGACCTTGATTTTAGATTTCTATACAAATGAACACCACAAAGTCCATGAAAAGCATATACGAAACACCTTCTAACAGCGTTGTCAATTGAGTTTGCCCTATCGGATATGATTGTCAGATTGCTAATAGGACCTATGCAATCCCTAAGATGCCCCATAAACCATGTCCATGAATCAGAGGTTTCTGATTTGCCAACCCCGTAAGCTATTGGCAGTATCCCATTGTTAGCATCCATGGCTACTGCTAATAAGTTTACTCCAAGGTATCGACCTTTTAAATGTGCTCCGTCAACTATAATAACTGGGCGCATGCAATTAATAAACGAACGAATCTACAAAATCATATACACAAGAAATATAATCATTTAAATTTGAAATGCATGTAACTAACAAAAATGAGTCAACAAAATTATATTGATTTACTAACCGCAGCACCAATGGCGATAAACAGCAACTCAAAGCGTCCATCTCTATCTGTTTTGATATGAGTTACCGACCCAGGATTTTTCAGCTTTAAATTGTGACAATAAGTCGGCAGTTGGGCAAACGATGCTTCTGGCGACCCCCTCAACAATTCCAAGGCATAACATTTGGCTCTCCAAGCTTGAGAATATGAGATACTAATCTTGAACCGAGCATTCATGTCAGTCATAATTTGATGTCCCCGATATACCATGCCATTCAAAAACATTAACTCATCCAGAAAACCACCCAACACCTTTTTGTTTGCCTGTCTATGGTGAGGAAAAACTTGGGTTCTTGAACATGTATGTTTATCAATAAAAGTCCTAACTTGAAACATTTCGCAATCTTTTATCCTCTTTGCAATCATACGCCACGTACATTTTTGTCAATCATACACCTTGTTTCGAAACGATCTTTGCTTGATTTGTTAACTTTTAGTTAATAGCCATCTTCCACACATTTCGTATACAAAGCTATCTTCAAGTCTTCCTTTGTATCAAAACAATCATCTTTCTTGATACGAATAATTTTTGCGTAACAATCAACTGCTATCTTTACCAACTCTTCTTCCGGTATCTGAAGTAATTATGGCATATTCCAGTTATACTCCCGTGGCATTTTCTTCGGGGACTTTTCTTTGGGGATTTCTTCTTCTTCTTTTTCTTCTTCAGTGTTATATGAATTACAGAATGGATGTTCAACATGTTCATTTACAGTCATAACTTCCTCCTCATTATCATCAACAACAACTTCCTCGGTAACGCCTGTTTCATCATCAAAATTCGGGTATTGACCAATATCAAAATCATTACACGCAGGGTCTGTTTCTTCTTCTGAAAAATCATCAAAATCCGAGTATTGACCAAGATCAAAGTTCGGGTATTGACCAAGATCAAATTTCGAATACTGACTAGTACTCACAATTTTTTCTGTTGGCTCATCATCGTCTAACTGGTCAATACGAAAACCGGAATTTGGTGCTGAAAGTTGATTGGGATTTGGATTAGGGAAAGGTTGTGGGTTTTGAGATTGTGTTTGGTATTGGAAATGTGGTGAAACAATATTTACTTGGTGATGAAATTGTGGTGAAACCATTAAATTTTGAGCACCATAAACTGGGGTTGAAAAACTTAGTTGATAGGTTCAACAACATACAATGTAACATCATCACTTGAAACATTAATGTAAGTAATGAATCGTTCAACATCTTCATTGTTGGTTAACAAATAAACTTTACCATTTCTCTGATAAGATAGCCTAAATCCACTTAGGGGCTCTAAATTCAATTTATTTGCAACACATAACATTAGAGTTTCATAAGTTAACTTTTTTAATGACAGTTTTAGTTGAAGATTCATGGGTAAAGGCATATATTTTAAAACACCATGAACATTCTCCCATGACCCTCCAAAACACAAATCTATCCAAACATGATCAACATTAGATGATTTCATTATTGTAAATTAATTTACTAAACAAACGAGTTGCGAAACTAAAACCTGTTGCCGGATGGGGAAGGATGTCGTTGGATATAGGAACGGATGTCGCCGGAGAGTGTGATAGATGGAGATGGAATGAGTTGCGATTTAGGGATTTAGGTTATGAGTTGCTACTGCTGCGTAGTTATATACCCAAAACATTTGTGTTGCGAAACTAAAACCTGTTGCGAATTCAGAAATCGAGTTGCGAATTTGAAATTCAGTATTGCGATAGTCAGAATCTCGTTGCGATTTACAGATTCGCATTGCGATTTACGTAATCGCATTGCGATTTTCCAAATTCGCGTTGCGATTTACGTAATCGCATTGCGATTTTCCAAATTCGCGTTGCGATTTACGTATTCGCATTGCGAATTAGGAAAATCGCAATGCGATAGTCAGAATCGCATTGCGAATCTGGAAACTGATTTGCGATACTGGAGATCGCGTTGCGAATTATCGATCGCATTGCGATTTAGTTGGTCATTTTGGCAAATCCAAAACAAGTTGGTTAAAATCGTATATTATAAGACATTTTTGGTCACTGAGGTTATTTTCTCTAATTATAATTGATGGGTCAAAGAATGAAAAGTAGAGAAAAAATATTCAAAATTAATGAACATAATAGATCTCAAAACTACTTAAAATATTTTTCATCTTTACTTTCGGAGAGGAGTGTGACAAGACTTGGATCCAATTTTGTATTTTGTAGACCACTTGAAGAAAAATATATATATATATATATATATATTATTGTATATGGTTTAAAAAAATCATTTAATTTTGAATCAAATAATATCATAATATTATAAATATATATAATTAAATTTAAACAGAAACTCAAAAATTCGACTCAACTCGTCTCGACTCAACTGTCTCGACTCAAATTTTATAAACTTAAAAATATTTCAAGTCAACTTCGAGTCAAAAAAATATAAGACTCCTCAACTCGAATAACACGGATTTTTTTAACTCAACTCAACTCGACTCAACTCGATCGAACGCTCACCCTTAGAGGAGACAGGTAAGTGTATCATTTCTATATCACTTAGACACCTAAAAACACACTTTCTTTCTATATCTATATGCAGTGTTTATCGTAAAGCATGTAATATGACATTTTGTGAAAATTCATTGTGGTGGTCATTTTTCACGACACATCTAAAAATAACAATATCATATATCTCTTCTATTACTTTCTTTCGCAATGTTTTTCACATTGTTGCTTAATCATTTATATGTATTGAATTTTCCACCAACTTGTTTTAAAAATGTAACACTTATATTTTAAAAATCTTTGAGTAAATAAACAAAAAAATAAGGATAAATTTTATTCTATCTTAAATTTTTGAACAACCACTCTAATCGAATGTCACTATTAATAATCACTTTATTTTATCTTCTTATAATTTTTTTTTTTACATTTCTGTTGTTTAACATGGTATTTATTTTATTTTGTTCATACTCATGCATATTGCAGGAAATTCTTGAATATCAAAATTTTAATCTTCCAAAATACCATACAATATTCAGAGGAAGTTTACTTAAGTATCTATACATATTTGACCTACACTTTATTTGATAATTCAAATTCAACTAACCTTTTATTACGACAATAAATAATATATATTATGTAGAGAAAAATCTAACCATCTTAATGAAATTATTATTATTATTATAGGATTGTGTTTGATTTTCCCTTGTATATTCTTCCTTGTGCATGGCATGATATTTTGTTCTCTAGTTATATTTTATTGTTATCATGCATGTGGGTCGCCTTTCCATATTCACTTAATTAATCTGTTTCTCCAAGACTTTTGCAAGTTCAAAAGAACATCAATTAACTCGATATGTTTTGAATAATTAATTTATTTGAATTTATTCAAAATAATATGTTAATTAATTTTTAATTCAAGGGATCATATCTCCATGTAATAAACATAATTTTCACTTTTAATTGCATCAATTTATCCTCGAATTCATTTAATTACATCAATTATATCATTTGATTGACGATGATCGTTGTGATATTGACATAAAAATTAATAGTTCTGACATAATGGTTTATTGTGTTAACGTAATAAACTACCTATAAATGATGATATTGTAGAGAGACTTTTGTCATTCGATCGACATTGATCGTGATGATGGTGACATAAAAATTAACAGTGTTGACATAATGATTTACCGTGTCGACGTGATAATCTACCTATAAATGATGACGTTGTAGAAAGATTTAATTGATTTGATTAATAAAAAAATAATAATTGATTTGAAATATAAAATTATTATTGTAATAATTTAAATTTATGCAACTGATATAATGTCAATTTTAGTTAATTTGAGATTAGAAATTTAAAAACTAGTTTAATAAATATTGTTAAAACAACAACCATTCCTAATACGACCTAATTTTCCTTTTCACCAGCCCTCGTCGTTCACATGCTATATTATATGTATGTATGTATATCCATACATATTATATATGTATGTGTATATAAACAACTCAAACCAGAAAAGGAGCTAAGAACTAGCTTCACTTTCCTTCATTCTTCAACCCTTTTGCTTACACTTCTTCTTCGTTAAATTTCACAATCTTTGATTCACTAAAAAGGAAAACAAAAATGGTAATGAGTTTTCAAATTCCAGCATATTTCACAGCTATATTCATTATAACCTGTTTGATGTCCATGATCAATATCATCAAAGCAGTTTGATGTCCATCACAAGGACATCAAAGCCCTCGACATCGGAGACAAACTCTCCGTCGATCCTTCCACCGTAGGAGCAGCCTCTCGAGATTTCGGCCACATTGTAAAAGCAGTTCCCCTGGCGGTTCTGCACCCTTCAAATCCACAAGACATTGCTGCGCTCATAAAACTCAGCTACTACAGTTCAGTTCCTTTCGGCATAGCAGCAAAAGGGCATGGTCATTCGCTCAGGGGTCAGGCAATGGCGAATAACGGCGTCGTGATCGACATGAAATCGATGAACAAACATCGGAACGGAACCGGAATCCGAGTCTTGACCACTACCGACGGGCTTTACACTGACGTCGGCGGCGAACAGCTTTGGATCGATGTGTTGAATAAAACATTGGAACATGGACTTGCACCCGTTTCTTGGACCGATTATTTGTACTTAACCGTCGGTGGAACGCTCTCAAATGCCGGGATTAGTGGACAAACCTGTCGTTATGGTCCTCAGATCAGTAATGTTCTTGAAATGGATGTTATAATATGTACATATTATTCTTCGAAACCCAAATCTTATTTAATTTTTTATTTTTATTTTTCATCCAAAACATTGCATGGTTCTCTCTGTTGAAGAAAACCCTGAACAGACAAATTAGCTTGCTGGTGTCTAGTGGTTGATCACTTGTGCATTTAATTTTCAAATGGCGTTCCATTCCATGCCAACCTGTTAAAAGTTTTCTAACTATAGGGTCCACACAGTTAGGAAGCCATTGGACAAAAGTTCAAACGGCGATAATCGATAATTATGCATGTTTTCCAGTCTGTTTATAATATTTTTTTTGGTGAACAAAAAGATTAAAAAAACAGAGGATTAAGCTTCTACTGACAACGTGTAATCTTCAGCTTCCCGTTGGACAATATCAATGACTTCCTATGGTGGGGTGGAAAAAACAATATGAACTTCTCCTCTAGTCCCGACAATCTTCGCTAGTCTATCCGCCACCTTGTTTGCATTCCTGCTTATGTGCTTTAAATCAACATTCCAATTCCTGTTAATCAACTCATTCACGCAGTCAATAGGAGTGAAAATCGATCCTCTCTTTGTGTTCTTCTTTAACATTCGAACAACCTCCAAACTATCCGTTTCCACCGTGATTAGCCGCTCTCCTAGATTCCAAGCATGAGAAAGACCTTCATGGATACCCCATAACTACTCTTCAACTATAGAACAAATTTCGATCACTTTTGAGAAACCAAACATCCAACCACCATTCGAAGATCGAAGAACACCTCCAATGATGCAAATCCGCTTCCTATGTCACGGGACCCATCAGTATTAATCTTACACCAATTGTGAGGAGGCGGTTGCCAAACATCAGGCATAGTACATGAACGGTGAGAAAGTTGAATCGTTGATAAAGATGATTCCATTGCACGGTTCGCTTCGAGAGTGAGGCGCCTGCTCATCTCCAATACAGACTCATGCTCAAAATAATCCGGATCAAAAATTCTGCTATTCCGATTCTTCCAGATTAACCAAAGGATTGAACTAAACCGTAAGTCCCAATCATTCTCCTCACGTGCATAAAACCCCGGGGAAGCGATATTGATTTGCATCCAACTTCTGATATCCCTTGTACAAAATTCCTCTAACTTTTCAGTTTTAACTAATGTTGACCAAATAGCCATAGCCATGTAACATTGGCGAAAAAGATGGTCTGATGATTCGCCCGTCTGTCCACAAATTCCACAATTGCTAGTTGTGGCCATATGTCATCGTACTCGCTCTGTATTAGTAAGAAGCCGATCATTCGCTAGCAACCATAAAAAAATTTTAATCTGCTGCAGTCCACGATACTTTGAAATCACCTCCCACACTTTATGCGTAACGTCATTTGAAATTCCATGCCTCAACTCATAAGATGATTTAACAGAGAAATTCCGATCAACGCTTCATTTCCAACCCAGAGCATCCATTCGACAGCTTTGTCGTGGGGCATTGTTGCTGCCAGGCGTTGAACGATGGTGTTCAGCAGTTTATCAATGATGAATTCCCAACGCCATTGACCATTATGATCCACCATAGAAGACACCGACTTCCTTGGAAGGTTATCTCGCTCTGCTATATTAACAACAAAGCTCGCCAAAGGTCCCAAATCACAAAGCCAATACCCCCTCCAAAAATCTACATTACAACCATTACCAATATTCCAAACAAAGCTTTGTCGTACCTCATTCCATACTTGAGAAATACCCTTCCAAACATGCGAGCTCCTCGTGCGATTAATGGATTCGGGGATCAATTCCACCCATTTATATTTAGAGCGTAGCACTCTAGCCCACAGCTGATCGGAATTAACCACTAGTTTGTAAACTAGTTTCATGAGAAAAGCTTCATTCTGAACACTTAATTTCCGCAGACCCAGGCCGCTGTTAACAGTTGGTTTACAAATGTTTTCCCAATGCACAAGAGGTACTCCACCTCTATTCTCGGTACGACCCCAAATAAATCCCCGAATTAACCGTTCAATCTCTTCACATATCCCTTTGGGAAGCATCGTTGATTGCATTGAATAAGAAGGAATTACCGAAAGTACTGTTTTTGCCAAAGTAATTCTCCCAGCCAAGGACAATGATTTTTCCTTCCACCCCGTGAGCTTATCACGAACTCTTGAAACAATATAACTATACGAAGCTTTCGTAATCTGAGAATGTAACAGAGGGACTCCCAGATACTTACCTAAATTTTGAACTTCTTGAAAGCCAAAAGAAGCACTAATGGAATTCTTCAAATCCAAATCCACATTCTTTGAGTAATAAATAGTAGTTTTCTGCATATTTATTTTTTGACCCGAGGATTTGCAAAATAGCTCCAAAATACCCCGTATAACATCACATTGCTCGATAGAAGCCTCAGCAAGGAGTACCAATTCATTAGCGAAGAAAAGATGGGAGAGAACAAGTCCGTTACGGCACAAGCGAATAGGTTTCCACCTACCATTGTTTACCGCTCCAGTTATTGCATGCCCCAACCGTTCCATGCACATTACAAACAAGTAAGGTGATAAAGGATCACCTTGACGAAGCCCACGTGATGGATTAAAAGATGCAGACATAGCACTGTTCCAAAGTACCTAGGTCGAGACTGAAGATACACAACGCATGATAAGTATCCTAAGCTTGTCCGGGATACGAAGCTCTTTTAACGTATCATCAATGAAAGGCCATTCAAGACGATCATATGTTTTCCCAAGATCAATTTTGATAGCCATATAACCAATCTTACCTTTCTTCAATCTCATGGAGTGGACTACCTCCTGCGCAATAATAATATTATTCGTTATCAATCTGTCAGGAACAAAACTTGTTTGAGTTTTAAAGATCCAATGACTCAGCAAAGGTTTTAGCCGATTCACAATAATCTTTGTGATTAGCTTATAAAGGACTGAGCAAAAACTAATAGGTCGAAAGTGACTAAACGACTTCGGAGATTTAATTTTTGGGATAAGCACCAAGAGAGTTCGATTGAGTTGATTATCAAAATCACCTCCTGCAAATATGTTCTGAATCATCCGACACACACCATATTGTACTGTAGACCAATTTTTCTGATAGAAAAAAGCATGAAGTCCATCCACTCCAGGTGCCTTTAGCGGACTCATGCTAAATAACACATCCCGAATTTCTTCCATAAATAACGGTCTCATAAGCCCACACAAATCCGACTCAGGAGTTGCAGGAAAACAACCCTTAATCGAAAACACATTTCCATCAACCATGTTGCTGGTGAATAAGTCCCTATAATAATTTATAGCCATCGAACAAAGAACTTATTGATCAGAAATCCAACCTCCATTCGTTGCCTTGAGAGCTCCTACGTAATTATGACGACGCCTAAGCATCGTACATGCATGAAAATATTTTGTATTTTTATCCCCATGGAGGATCCATTGGTTTCTTGATTTTTGAAGCCACAAACTCTCCTCTTGTTGCAGTATATTTTCAAGTTCATTTTTCAGCATATGTTGTAGATCAACCAATCTTCGAGAATAACGAGAAATAAGCGCTCTTTCAATACCTCGTAAACGGGCCAACAACTCTATTTTTTTCCTCCCTATGTGGCCAAAAACCTTCAAGTTCCAATCAGTAGCTTTGATTTGAAAAGAATTAATGTTGTTTAAAATATCCAATTCATTATTCCAAACCTCCGACAGAAAACTCTTAAACTGAGGATGGTCTTGCCATGCAGCAATAAAACGGAAAGGTTGATTACCCTGAACTCTCGTTGTGTTTTGTGCTTTAAGGAGTAGAGGACAATGATCCGAACCCACCCTATCAAGATGCAACACCATAGTACCTGAGAAAACATTCGCCCAACAACTATTCATAAGGCAGCGATCCAAACGTTTACAAAGATTGCCTCTTCTCCACATAAACTTCGGCCCTCGATAGTCTACTTCAAATAACCCCAGCTCAAACACAAAAGCTGCAAATAAGTTTCTAACTCTTGATCCACGGCATGATCCTCCATCCCTTTCATCGAGGCGAATGATGGAGTTAAAATCACCACCCAAAACCCAAGCTTCATTCCCGCCTGGATCGAGATTAATAAGATGCTTCCATACTAACTTGCGTTTCTCCACTTAAGGACTAGCGTAAACTACAGTAAAATATAACCATCTATTAACAGCATCAGACCAACATCTATTGTGAATAAACTGAGGCGAAATAGTTAATATTTCAACATTTAACTCAACTTTCCAAAGGAGCCAAATACCACCAGTAAAACCAAGAGCTTCAACTCTAAAAGAATTCTGAAAACCGAAAGTCCGAATAGCCTTCTCGGAAACATTACCACTAATCTGAGTTTCAAGTAACACAATAATTCTGGGTCGATGTTCCCGACAATATTCCCGAAGATAACGTCTGAAAGATGGGCAACCAGCGCCCTGACAATTCCAAAAGAGAATATTAACCATAAAATAAATAAAATTCAAGAGCACACCCTTACTGGGGTAGATTCGGGTTAGCATTCTCTCTATCCGGTATTATAACCTCCTCTGTAACTGCTTCCAACGCTTCCACTACAGGCCGATTTCCTTCCTCTCTTTTATTCTCACGCACGGAAAATGAACCCTCACCATACATTATACTGCTATCAAGATGTGTGTTGAATTTTGCATTCCACAACTAATCTGTAAAACCTGTCGATGAGAGTTTAAAATCTTTATTTTTCTTCTTCACTTTCAGTCCTTTAGAACTATCCCCAACCTCACGTTTATTTCCTTTATTCCGAATGTTTTTGCTTGCGACATGAAGCCGACTATCCTCCAAAATGGTGACCACCGAATGATTACCCACAACTCTATCATTGCGATGTTCCGTCACTTGAGGAATAACCCCGTCCTTCATGGCTATCACATTAATCTGTTGTAACGTTTGAATTGCTTCTGTTTTTCTAGATCGACCTGGATAACCCAGCCTAGTAGCACCAGACTCCATTGACCCATTGCTTGACCTTTCCTTATCCACCTGCTCTAATGTCCGAATTTCCTTAGTTTTTTCGTCGAATGAGTACCTTTTCCTTTTACTCGTGAGTCTATCCGAGAGGTGTTTGCCAGACCTTCCTCCATGTTGGTTACATCCACTGCGACCTCCGGAATTACCGTGGAATCTTCATCAATTCCATCATTTCCCTCACCTAGAATTGCAAATCGAGAGCCCCTCGTATCATCACCACTTGTTTTCATATTTGAATCAAGATTTTTCTTCGTACGCCTTCTACGCGTTTCAGCGATCATCCATGGTCCAAAACCCAACTCCTCACAACCTAATCCTTTATCCAAGTCAAAACTTGAACCACTGGCCGCTCCTCCCTTACTAGTATTCGCTTCAATAGAGCCACAAACATCTTTCGAATGCCTATATACTCCACATTGGAAACATATTTGTTGTAGTCCTTCATACTCAATCTTTTCCCAGAACCTGTCAATCTTTAGGCATGGAATTAATGGTTTATTAAGATTCACCAACACCGCCAAACGAGCAAAACGACCTCTCTCTCCCGAATTTGTACTATAGTCGATCTTCACCACCTGACCAATAACCATAGCAATACGACAAAAAATCGCCTTTGAATAATATCTGTAAGGAAGCCCCAGTAATCTAACCCAGTATATTACTTGCGATGGATGTTTTCTGATGTGGTGAATGTACGACTCCATGGTTGAACCGTTAGATAACATCCGAAAATCGTCCACGGCCCTTCCATCAAGACATGAATATAATCCTGTTCACTTTCAAACTTCACCAGGAAATAATCATTCTCTAAATCGATGACTTGGTACTATCCTTGGAGCTGCCATAATAAACCAATCCAATTCAACAACGTCTTAAAACCAATGGCACGTCCCAGGAGTCGTACTATCACCGAGCGCCTCATGCTATAGTCAATTCTGTCATGAACTTGATCAACGAATTGAATCACAGGATACTGACCATTTATATCCACGATACATTCACCATCCAGAACCACTACCTCATCCATAGCATGAAGCGAAACCACGTCCGTCGTCTGCTTCAATTGACTCGTGACAGCACTGGCGTAAGATCGCTCTCCTGTTGTCGAGTTCCCTCTCCAATGCTATTAACAACCGATTGCGTCTCCATACCACTCTGATCTTCCTCCATTCGATCAACATTCATCTCGTTATTACGAACTTTTTTAGTAACACGATGATCCTCGTCGGGGAAAGGGGAACCCAGTCTCTCCAAAGGTGGAGATGATAGCACTTCAATCCCATGTTGATTTCTAGCGAGGTTACCGTCGATCGGAGGAGGAGCCGGGGGAACAAACAGGCGGCGGTGGATTGCAGTACTCCCGTAAGGGAGGGGCACTGTTTTCGCAAGGGTTTTCCATAGTTCGAACCTTCTGCTTATAATATTAATAGTAACATAAGGTACACAAATATTTCATGAAAAGCCGTATGTTTTGCATGCATGCAGTTAGACTTACGAGCTACGTTTATATTTATCTTAAATTCAGGAAAAACTGATTTTATGACTTGCTCGCCAAAGATGAATTCAGAGCTCTTTTATGCTGTTCTTGGTGATTTAGGTCAGTTTGGAATCATAACAAGAGCACGAATTCCACTCCAACCGGCACCGTTACGGGTATATATTGTTTATAATACGATTATCATCCGAACCCGACCCATGATCATTCCTAATCGTATATGATTTATTATTTAATCTCTTCATTTTTTGTGTTCACAGGTTAAGTGGGTACGAGTACTATACAGTGATTTCTCCGCATTTACCAGAGATCAAGAACTTTTAATCTCGAGAAATGGACGAGAGGATAAACATGCATTGGATTATTTAGAAGGTTCATTACTTATAGATCAAGGCTCTCCGGATAACTGGCGATCTTCGTTTTTCCCACACTCGGATCACACCAAAATAATCTCGTCGATAACCAAGCATCGGATCATGTATTGTCTCGAGGTTGTCAAGAATTACGATGACCAAACGAAAAACACAGTCGACAAGGTAAAAAAACACAAAATTCATGATCAAATTTGAGGACATGTTACATGATATTGATCTGCGAGTATGTGTTTTTTTTTTCTTATTGCAGGAGATGAAACAGATTTTGAAAGGCTTGAATTACATGAGTGGATTCATGTTTCAGAAAGATGTTGGTTATGGAGAATTCTTGAACCGAGTTCGAGCTGGGAAACTGAAGCTTGAATCACAAGGATTATGGGAAGTTCCACACCCATGGTTGAATCTTTTTATACCCAAATCCTAGATTTCAGATTTCAACGACGGCGTTTTCAGAGGCATTGTCCTTGAACGCAACATTACTACAGGGCCTGTCCTTGTTTATCCCATGAACAGACACAAGTGCTGTTTCCTTTTTCTATTTATATGTTTTAAATATGTTCTACCTCAAATTTGAACCGACATTTAACCTTCTATTATAATTAATCATATTTATATATTGAGATGGGATCATGTTACATAATGTAAATTTTTTTAGTTTTACACATATTTAATACCATTTGATGATTAAAAATATATGACTAAGATTAACATTAGAAAATGTGAAGATATTAAGTGGGGGAAAAAATAATGAGTCAATCTCAGTCATCTATTTTTACTAATCTAATGATCATAAATCTATATAAAACTACAATGTAAGTGGATCTAACCCATATATATATATATATATATATATATATATATATATATATATATATATATATAATGTAACATTTTGAATACTATTAATTAATGGCCAGGATGAACCTCGACGGGGGCGGTCGCCCCCTAAAAATTTAAAATTATCATATATTTTAGATTTTTTCTGTATATTTTCTATTGAAAATATGTTTTCACCCCTTAGAATTTTATAAGTTCAAGCTTTGCCATTGAAATTTTATAAATTCAAATTTATTTCTCTAACATAAATTTATGTGTTTGTCCTTACAGATGGGATGATAGGATGTCAGCTGTTACACTAGATGAAGAGATTTTCTACGCGGTGGGTTTTTTGCATTCAAGTGGATTCAATGATTGGGAAGCTTTTGAAGATCAAAATATGGAAATAATGAAGTTTTGTAAGAGAGCTGGTATTATGGCTAAGCAATATCTTCCTCATTTCAGTACTAAGGATGAATGGGCTCATCATTTTGGCTCAAAATGGAAGATTTTTCAACAGAGGAAACATCGGTTTGATCCAAGAATGTTATTGTCACCCGGACAAAGAATTTTCAATAATAATTAATACTTTTGTATTCTTAGAGATATTAATTAGGATAAAACCACTTAATACTATAATTTGTAGTCCTTTCGAGGTTTTTAGAAAGAGAAAAGAGAGTTTGAAGTATATAATTCGATTTCTTTTTCTAAGATATTTCGATGCTCGATGATAAAAACTCTAGATTTAGTTCATAATCAAATAAACTGAAACAAAATTTACTTTTTTTCTTTCACAAAATTCAAGCTCCATTCACATTTTGTAATGCAATAATTTATTAAAATTTATAACTATTTTATAATATATAAGGATCATTACATAACAATTCGATAAGTTTAATAATTATTTTATAATATTTAAAAGTTTGTCGACTAAATAAATCATTTGAACATAATACAATAACATCTAGTATATTTTACCTAAAAACATACTTTACCCTAAAAAAGACATGCAATTCCCATGCATTCATGTAAATTAATGAGAAAATCCCATTATTAGAGGCCTATTTATTCTTAAAATAACCAACCACCCTTTATTAAGTTGGGTTGGATTTATGTTGATCTAATGTCCCTTTTAGTATGAATAATATTCCTTAACCTTTTCTAATCAAATTCCTATTAGAAAGTAAGCAACTTACAATCTCTAAACATATTGATGTTCTTGGACTAATGCATTTATATATTAACTAATCGGATCTTAATTGAAGATTGCCATCTACCTAAATTTCGAATGATTAGGTGGGTCGGCATTAATTATATAGTATAAGTGTAACTACACTTCAAATACAATACAATTTGAATAATTGTACTTAAATTTAAGGTAAAGTATGTAAATAGTCCTTGAACTTTTAGGGCGCTTGTATTTTGATCATCCAACTTTTGAAACTTGCAATACAATCATAGAACTTTTAATTCATTTTCATTTTGGTCCCTACTGTTACCTCCAGTTAGTTTTTACTAACATGACACTTAACCCCTTTAACTCCCCTTCTTCTTCAAATGAAAAGGCTTCTGTACTCTTTTCTCCAACCTCTTTGAAGAACTCTCGAAAGCCCTCTCCTTTTCTCTGTCGACTCAGTAGATTCGACTA
Source organism: Hibiscus syriacus (assembly GCF_006381635.1). Taxonomy (NCBI): domain Eukaryota; kingdom Viridiplantae; phylum Streptophyta; class Magnoliopsida; order Malvales; family Malvaceae; genus Hibiscus; species Hibiscus syriacus. Next base: position 493,005 of record NW_024063140.1, on the reverse strand, counting down.
TACTAAACCATGTTTCGTTCCTTCACTCACTAGGCCACAACTCAAGTGAATCAAGGTTCAGCGAGATTCTAGGTTTCTAGGTTTCTTTTATTTAAAAGATTAGTCTATCTTGTGTGTTGGACTATAGGTTGAACGATTTCTTGGGGTTCATGCAGGCCCGACCCAATACATGTGCCATATGAGCCTTAGCCCAGGGCAGCATATTCGAGGGGGCATCAATTTTCTAGTGCTTATAGTGTGTATATATATATTTGGCCCCAAAAAATTAGCCCAAAACACCTGATCGCCGATCCAAAAAAATTAATTCTTGCCTTGTAGGTTTTGGTTTGTATTAGTATTGATATTGTTTGACTATAATTTCTATTTCATTTTTGTTTTAAAAAAAATATTTATGTTTTGTCTATTATACGGTACAAATATAGGGATTATCTCACCCAAGGCATTAAAACTCATTGGACCGGCCTGGTTCATGAATTTGGTTGCCGCTTGGGGTTATTGGGTGCTTGGTGCTAGTGTTATTGAGCATTTTAAATATCCTAGTTCCCTTACCATTCGTTTGTTAAGCAGATTCGATTATCTTTCGACTATAATAATCGAAGTGGGTCTTTGCTTGTGCTTGTGTAGTTGTCTTCCTCAACTTGGTTTTTTGTGGGCTGTTTATGCTGCTAAAGTTCTTCCATGTCGTTTTTGGGCATTCTCTTTGAGTCAATATAGGCAATCTTTCATTTCAAGCGGCGTTCTATCTTATCCTATTATGGTCTGATTTGAGGCCCATAGAGGGGTCTTAGTTGCTGGTTGATCGTGGTTGCTCGCTTCACTTGGTTGCTCATTTGTTAATCAATTTTTTTTCTGAGAAAGTAGAGAGTGAAACTGAATTTTCTTGGGAATATAGAGAGAGAAAAAAGAATCTAAGAAATGGCAAGGCCTTGGATCTTAGATTTCATTGAGAGAGTGTGTGAGAATAAGAAGAAGAAGAAGAATGATTAACTGTCACGTCAGTAAAAAAGAAGGTTAACTACCACGTCATTAAAAGCTAACGGAAGGTAACGACAGAGACAAAAATGAAAACAAACTAAAAGTTCGATGATTGTATTACAAGTTTCAAAAGTTGGGTGACTAAAATGCAATCGTCCTAAAAGTTTGGGGATTTTTTATATACTTTACCCTTAAATTTAATCACTCTAACATATAATAAAACTGATGGTAAAGTAGAAAAATGATCCTCGATTATAGGATATTATTTTATTAAGTCCATCGACTATTAAAAGTTATAAAATGATCCTCTGACTATAAAATGTTGCTTTGTTGAGTCCCTTGACTATTGAAAGTTACAAAATGGTCACTCAACTATTCATTATGTTCCAAACTCGTCCTTTTCTATTAAAAAATTGGTGATATTTGAGCTGAACGTTAACCTGCTGACCGTAATATATATAAAATCTGATCCCAAAATCCCAAATGACTATCATATCTCAGTCATCATGTTAATGTCCAACTTAGACAATCCCCAATTTTTTAACGGAAAATGACGAGTTTATAACATAATAATAGTCTGGTGACCATTTTGTAACTTTTAATAGTTGGGGTACTCAACAAAGCAATATCCTATAGTTGAAGGATCGTTTTATAACTTTTAATAGTTGAAAGATTTAATAAAACAATAATCTATAGTCAGGGGACTATTTGTGTACTTTATCCTAAAAATGATAATTTAAATATGTCAAAATAATTTATATATTAATATTTAAATTAAATATAGTATTGACTAGAAACTAAAATTAGGTAAATATTATAGTTGGGTTGTGCTGATCTTATCCAATCCTTACAAGAATGGATGAATTTTAAGCTTAAAAAATGTGGGAAAAAAAGAAATAGAATTCAGTTCATACCATACTAAGCAAAAAAATAAAAAATAAAAAAAGAATGGTATCAAATGCTTAAAGAATTTAACATCTCTTATATTTATGTAAGGACCACAGTAATAGTAATAATAATAATAATAATAATAATAATAATAATAATAATAATAATAATAATAATAATAATAATAATAATAATAATAATAATAATAATAATAATAATAATAATAATAATATATATATTATTATTATTATTATTATTATTATTATTATTATTATTATTATTATTATTATTATTATTATTATTATTATTATTATTATTACTACTACGACGACAAATTTAAGGGTGTGGATGATTGGTGTGCATGGTAGGCTAGGCAAGTCATGTGGAACTAAGAAAATACCTGTGGAGATTGTGGTTACCCAAAAATATTAAAATTTCAGAAATTTGAAGTTGAAATAAAGGTAAAATTATTCATTAACTCCTCCAAAAATATGTAATTCATTGGACATTTTTTGAACTTTTTTAAATGAAACCGGAAAGTCCACATGTAATTTATCGAATTGACTTTTTGAGTTTCATTTTACTTTTTACTCTTTTTTTAATCTAAAAGTTCGAATCTGATACATTGTAACAAGATTTTTACTTTTTAAACAAAATTACATATTTTTCCATATATTTATTATTATTATTAAAGAATATTTTAGTGTACCTTGAAGAAATAATATGTTGATTATTTAATATTCAACGTGTTCATATGTTTCAAAAACAATCTTCAATGCGTTCATATGCAAAAACGACCCAAAGCTTAATTAAATTAGTTCATACTTGACAACTTGATCAAAGATAAAATTTCTTAATTAAATTAGGTTTAATAAAAAATAAGTGCCTATATTATACCTCAAAATACGATTTGGTGTATAAAGAATTTTTCGTTAAAAATAGGTGACTAAAATTTTCAGCGTTACATTTTTAGATATCTGTACCGTAACGGCTGTTAAATTTGACCGTTATCTAACACGTGTCACACATATAAAATTTTTAAAAATATTTTTAAAAAATTAATTTTATACTTATAAAAAAAACTCCAAAATTTACATTTTCCGTCATCGGTTGGCCAACGTCACCGTTGACACCATCAAAACCATCTCACCGACGTGACCAAAACCATGAAACTACGACGATCGTCGTAAAAAATACACTATGAAGGATCGCTAAATTTTTAAGTTTTTTCGTTTAAGTTTCCAACAACTTCGACGCATATAACCATCAATACGTTAGACGATCGTCACTGTTGTGTCCCTCGTCGTTCCAAATAAAACCTAACTGTTTGCCATCAGAAGTAGGACAACAGGAGGGAGAGAGACAGACCATGAGGGGAAGGGGTTGCTTTATTTTTATTTATTTATTTTGTTTTGAAAAAAAATATTTTTATTGTTAAAAAAATATAAAAATAGACACCCAAGTGTAACAAAAAACAAATAAACACCTTGTCATAACCCTTTTTCGTAAAACAATTATTTATTATTTTAAGAAATGATTATGACTTTAATTTTGGAAAATTGGGTGATTTTGAATTGATTTGGAATAAACTGGATAGAGTCGCCATCGACCTTTGGATTAAGTAGGTCGAATACCCAAAAAAGTCTTTTAAAACAATTTTTAGTAAAAATAATTTATAAGACAAAAATAACCTGCGTTTACCAGAAATCGTATTAAAATGGGTTCGAGAGTCGGTTACGCGTGGGGAAGAATAATCACCCCTACAGCACCCAAAATTGGTACTGTGTCACTTACACGTTATAGTAAATGGTGGAAATTACAAATTGAATATAAAATTAAAATATGATCCATTTATTAAAGTTAATTAATTTGCTTCGAATCAATTAATTAAAGAAAATTCTTTAACTTGAAAAGAAATCTCAAGATTAACAATCCTCCGTCGAGAAAATTATTTCGGCTATTTCTTATCCGTAAAGGATATTTCCTCTTCGATAAAACACGAATGTAATATAAATTGAAAATAAACACTTGCGTGAAACAAAATAACTTGTTATATAGATAAACATGCATCACGTTATTCGAATTAAAATACAAGATGAATTAATTAACAAAATAAAATCAATTTTATTTCAAGTTCACATTTGTTCGAATGTCGTATCGGATTGTATCACTTCAATCAAGTGATATTTTCCACGCCCCTTCTACAAATTCACGTTCTTGAAACTACTCGAATAATATTTAAATAAACACAATGGAAATAAATAAATAAAAACGTGAAATAAATATTTACAACAAATAAAATTAAGCATACTTAATTCTATATATGATACAAATAAATATATATATATATATATATATATAAATGTACATACATAGGGGATAGACATAAATACAAATCAATATTACAAAAATACAAATGAACCAAAAATAAGTATTTGAAATTATAAGGGACCAAAATAGCTAAAATATAAACTCAAAGGACCAAAATAGTACAAATAGGAAATTAAAGGACTAAAATGTTAAAAACAGAATCCTAATAAACTAATTACCAAAAACAGAAAATTAAAGAGTCCAAATATATAACAATAAAAATACAAATACTAGAAACCAAAATAACCCAAAAATATTATTAAGGACTAAAATAAAATGAAAGTAAAACAAGCAAGCCTTATTCATATTTAACCCAATATATAAAAGCAGTGATCGAAATGCATTCAAAATCAAAATACAGGGATTATAAACATAAATAAAACATATATTTCTTTTACATAGTAAATAATGACTAAAATGAACCAACAATAAAGTATATTGCACATATATAAATAAATTAAAGTTTGATGGCTCAGACACAAATATAACCAAAAAATATTTAAAAGCAAAAAAAATGACGAAAATGCAACAAAAATAAAATAAGAGCTCAAAATGAAATGATGAAATTTCATTAAAGTGGTCAGATTACAACCATTACACAAGATACAGGGACCTTAACTGTGATTTACCCAGAAATATTAAGAACACGTGGGTAAGATTACAAAGGTACGAGGACCAAATATGCTATTATTCCTTAATCCCATCACTCGGTCTCCCTTTTGTCTCAGAACGACGTCGTTTGACGTCTGAGATATAAACCCCCTTTTGGGGTTATTTTAAAACCCTAAAATCATTTTAAACCGACCCTCAACCTCTCTTTCATTCATCTCTCTGTTTCCCTTCTCCCTCACCGAGACCAGAAAATCGAGGCTCCCCGGCCACCGCATCAGTGGCTATGGGGAGCAAACTAAACCCCGAAAGACCCTTAATCTCCCCCTTTTAAACACTGACCCCTCTCCTACCCCAAACAAAAACCAAAAACCCCTATTCGAAAACCTTAAATCCAAAATAGGTGAAAGTTTACATTCGATGCGGCTTTCTTTACGTTCTGGGTAGGCTACAACGGCGAGGTTTTCTACAAGGGTAAGATCTCTCTCGCTTTGTTTTCTTTTAGCACTCTCTCTATTTTTTCCTGGTTTTTGGTTCAGTTTTTAATCTCCCTCTATTTTCTCTCCTCAGTCTCTAAAATAATTCCCCAAATCCCGAGTCCTCTCTTTTATCTCCTCTGATTTTTCTGTTTATTATTTGCATTTGTGAGTGGTAGTTGACTGATGGATGACTGAGTTTGTAGGGAATGATATCCCTATACTCATGCTGAGTTTGTAGGGAATGATATCCCTATACTCATGCTGCCATCTCTTGGATTTGATGAGATTTGCTTGAACTTTTTCTCTAATGTTTCACTGATTTCTCTGTTATCTCATTGTTGATGTTGATATGGTTGTCACTGTAGGTGCAGGTGGCCGACTTCAGAGACTATCGGGAGTGAGGCTTGGCTGGAAGTCAAAGGCTAAACGATGGCTGGCTATTAGGGGATTAGGGTTAAAACCCTAATCTGTTTAGGATTTAAAACCCTAATCTGATGGGTTGGTTAAGACTGGGTAGACATGTTGTAAACTGGTTGGGCTTCAGGTTTGGGCCTCGGGATTGGCCTACAAAAAAAACAAATTGTAAATTATAAATAAATAAAATATTATAATAATAATAATAAATAAAAAGAAGACCTGGACAAAAACGAGTGTCTATAGCTGCCACTCTTTGCACATTCTTGTGTTAACAAGAATAGGGCAAAGACGACAAGACCACACGTTTTTTTGTCTGGTTCTCCCTTTTTTTCTTAGAAATTGGATAAGTTTTGTTGTTGGGGACGACACTACTCATATGCGATGAAGAGTTCGAGTCGTCTAAGGGTGACACAACTCCTACGTGATGAGGATCTAGTCAGGGGATGACACTGCTCATACGTGATGAAGAGTTCTTGGCCATCTTTAGGAAAGGTGATAACTCAGTTCCTACGCGATGAGGACTGCTGGTTATCTATGGGTGATACGGCTCCTACGTGATGAGGAGGTCTGGTCGGGGAATGGTACGGCTCATACGTGATAAAGAGTTCTGGCCATTTTTAGAAAGGATGATAACTCGGTTCCGACGTGATGAGGACGGTTGGTTATCTAAGGGTGACACGGCTCCTACGCGATGAGGAGATCTGGTCGGGGAATGGCACGACTCATACGTGATGAAGAGTTATGTCCATTTTTAGAAAGGATGATAACTCGGTTCCTACGTGATGAGGACGGTTGGTTATCTAAGGGTGACATGACTCCTACGCGATGAGGAGATCTGGTCGGGGGATGACACGACTCATATATGATGAAGAGTTCTGGCCATCTTTAGGGATATTGGTTTCAAAAGAAATTGACTCAAAGATAAGTTTCAAAAGAAACATACTCAAAGATTTGTTTCAAGAAAAATAAACTCAAAGATGATGTGTTTTAAAAGCCACTGTCTCGAAAGAGACAAAATTCGTTTCAAGGGAAAGGACTCAAAGATTTTTTCACGAAAAACTGTCTCAAGCGAGACAAAATTTTGTTTCAAAAGAAAAATACTCAAAGGTGAGTTTTGTTTCAAGGGAAACAGACTCACAGATGATAAATGTTGTTTCCAAAGAAACAGACTCAGATTTTTCAAAAGAAACTTTCTCAAAAGAGACAAAATTTTGTTATCAAAGAAACATACTCATAGATTTTTTTATTTTGTTTCAAGTGAAAAAGACTCAAAGATCCTTTGTTTCAAAAGAAACAACTCAAAGATGATGTTTGTTTCCAGTAAAACAAATTCATAATTTGGAAAATTATCTCAAGTGAGACAACATTTGTTTTTAAAGAAATTGTCTCAAACAAGACAAAAATTGTCTTTAGAGAAATTGTCTCAAGCGAGACAAAGTTTGTTTTTGAGAAAACGATCTCAAGGGAGATCAACTTTGTTTAATGTGAAACAAATTCGAAATTTGTATTCTCAAAGGAAAAATGTCTCAAACGAGACGAAATTTGTTTTGAAAGAAATAACAATCTCAAGTGAGATTAATTTTTGTTTCAAGTGAATCAAATTCAAAATTTGTATATCAAAGGAAAGAATGTCTCAAGCAAGACGAAGTTTGTTTTAAGAGAAATTGTCCTAGACAAAATTTGTTTTAAAATTCTCAAATTTTATGGGAAATGTTTCAAGCGAGAAATAATTTTGTTTCAAGTACAATACCCTCCAAGGCAATAGAAAGCCTGCTTGTTCCTGCATGCTGAGGAAATGTCATGATTTTTGACTTTAAGAAGTCAAATCATTGTTTCTTCAAGTTAGAGACATCTGGTCATTTCCGAGCTTTGATTTCCTGAGAGATCAAAATGATGCATTTTTTGCTGACTATCTTGGATGTTATGATGGATGTCAAGATGAAATTCATTTGATTTGTCCTCAAGTGAGGCGAAAAATGTTTTTTTAATACACATGATGATAAATGTTTGATGCAAATTTTATGTATCATGTATGTATATGTATATAAGTATGTATGTATTGATTTATGCTTTTCTCGATCTGGAAGGAGAATGGTTGTGAGAGCAGTTTTCATTCTATCATTGATTCAGTTTGTATGCATTTCCACTATGGTGTACTCTTGCAAACCTCAACCTGAGACAATTTGTTTTCCTTGCCCCATCAAAATTTTTTCCCCAAAAATTTAGCTTCTCTTGCCCCAGCTTCGATTCTGAGCTTCGGAGAGATATTTGTTGAACTCCAAGATATGCCTCCAATATTCGATGTTGAATCTCCAAAGATGCCCCAACATTCAATATTTCTTGCTTCAACGCTAATTCTAAGCATGAGCTTTGTGTTTGAGAACCACATGTCAACTATCAAGATACACTCCAGAGAGATTGTCTTGTTTGAAAAACGTTTTTCTTCTTTTATTTTCAAAAGTATGAAAATATCAATTAAAAGAGTTTTGAAAAAATATTTAATCAAAATTTTTGAAAATATAGCCCCTTTCAAGGTTTCACAATTGACAAATCATAAAACAAGAGTTCATTGTATATCAAAGAATTAATTACACTGTTAATTCTTCAATAAATTATAGCTATTTGACAAGTGTCAATATTATTGCTATCTTTGAGAAATGGTTAAGTGTCAAAGGTATGGTGTTCTCATTTATTTATTGTTCACTGATCTGATGAAGTAGCTTTTGTACTCACTTATTGGAAGTGTTCTCCGACTCTCAGTTCTCATGATCTCAATTGGGTTGTGCGATGCCTTATCAAGGGATTTGTACGATCGTTTATTATGCAATAGTTGTACAGTCTTCATATTTGAGCCGCATTTTCAAGTTTTCAACTCAAATCCTCCTTTGGTTTCAAGACGTTACTCAGAATTTACGTCTTGAACCCCCCTTTGTTATTTTTCTCTATCATGCATTAAAGATTTTTGAAAACCTTTTTATAAATAAAAGATTAATCTTGACAGGCGGGATGAAATCTGAAGATAATCTCTTATGTTTAGAAATCCAAGTATGATTAGAATTGACTTTTAAGGCACGTAATGTAGGCCATGGTTCACGGTTATGAAAGAAAGGGATAAAAGGCTCAAATAAGTGTTTGTGGGTAATTGAACCAATGATCAATTCATTATGATGCCTTTGATTTTGTCTTACTCAATTTGAATATGTTCACATGAGTTCTTTATTTTGATGTTCAATGATCTTCGAGTGAAGTTATTCTGGAGTGATTGTGCTTGATCAATCTCACGGTTGAAGCTCGATGCGTCATTTGAGTCGAGGGACTCATTGTCTGTGCTCTTTGTTATCTTTTTGTTCTTTGCTCTTTTCTTTGCTTCTTCTCTTTGTTTTTTTCTTTGTTCTCTTCGCTTTGATATGATCTTTGCACTCTGTATTTGGTTCACCTTTTGGTATCTCATCTGAATCAATGTCTTCACCCATGCGAGCAGGTTTCCTCCAACTTGCCCCCAGTGTGGAGGGTGATCCTTGGTTAGGGTTGAATCATAAGAAAATATCATTCAGGCTTAAATGGGGACACAAGTGATATATTTTCTCCTTTTGCGAAGGGATAATGAAAGAATGTCGTTCATCATTTCATACACATAAATTTTTACCGAATAGGTATCCCTAAGGGGATAAATACTCGGGAACAATTTTTATTCATATGAAAAAATGTAATTAATGCATGATAGAATTATTTTGAACTAATTTCTTTTTTCTGCTTGCTCCCATCATGTCTCAATTGTACAAGCTCATCTTCATAAAAATGATGCGAGATGCCCCATGTTGTCTTCTCAAGATACCCTACATTGTGACTTCTTGCAGGAAGGTTCATGTTTAAGTGAACATCTTGCACTCAATGCTTGTAGGTTTTATTGGTAGAAAAAATGTCGGTTTGACGTCTAAGAAGACGATGGTGTGAATTTATTGGCTCAATGAAAGATAAGGGTATGACTTTTTGCGTCTTGAAAAAAAAAAGATAAAGGCAATGTTTAAAAGTCTCAAAGAAAAGGAATGTCAAAATTTGGTTCTTTGGCAGTGGCCATGAATTATTTTGGGAAAAAGTTGAGAGATTTTATTTTGGTTTTGGACATGATAGGAAAGGTCTAATCTTGCCATATGTCAAAAAACTATAATTCTTGAAGAATTAAAAAAATTCGTAATTCATTTGATATCCAAAGAACTCAAGATTAAAAATAAGTTCAATTATTCAACCTTAGAAGGTAGAATAAGTTCAGTTATCAAAGATTAAAAATATTTAAGTAAATATTAAAGATAGAACAAAAACGAGTTCAAACAAAACAATCTTTATGGATGTAAATGGTAGATACAATGCCCCCATCCTTCTTTGATGGTCCATGCCCTTGAGTAAATCAAGTTTTGGATCTTGCGCTTCAGTGCCTTATAATTTCTCAGCAAAATGTTCAAAGCTTCCTATGTGGTAGTTGTACACGAGATCAACATCGTAGACCTCAGGGAATGGGGACTCTTTTCTCGGATCATCCTGGAAGGCTCAGTCCTATAACCAGTCGAACAAGCTTCCACCGTATTGATTTCAGCTGCTTGCTACTAATTTGTTCAAATATTGCTTCTATTCTCAATGTCGTCATGTGATCGGGATCACGTCCATCGAATTCTCCATGAATTAGTTCCACGTTTGTATGAATGATGAAATGCATATGCAAAATGTAAAGATGCAAATGCAAATGCAAAAATGTTGATCCCAACGATGAATATCATAGAATAATTTTCACCAGAAATAAAAACCTTCACCTTACAAGACAATCCACTTTACAGGCATGTCTTCGCTTGGACTTTGAATTTGAATTGGATCGCCAGTTCATCTTGGATTTTCGTTTTTGAAAATAATGCCCCTCAAGCATTCTGTAACCTAACTTGGTTGATGCCTCTGCGGTGCTGAAGTCAGCGCGTCGCTCTTTGATGGTTGGCGATAAAATGATTATAGATAAAACTCTACTGCTGGATTATTCCTCGAATTAGTGGATAATCATTTTAGTCATGAATGATGCACGATCTTCGAGCAAACCTCATTCTTATATTTTGAGCTTCTTTGAACCCTCGGTGCATGCCTGTAAACACGATTGCTTGATTGAAAATTTTCACCTCTTCTTGTGAAAATTTTTCTCTCGGATATCCCCTTGCGGATCCACATTTTCACATTATGTCATGTCAATGCAATGCAATGCAAAGAATGATGAAAAATAAAACAAGCAACATCAATAAATTAGTATACACAAACAAAAGAGAAAAACAAGTTAGTACATGTAAAATAATTGATACAGATAAAAATATTATTCAAATATGAATATAACACCTACCCTATCATGATATCTACCCGAACATGCTTTAATTAAATAACATTCCTACCCAGACATGCTATCCACCCAAAATGATTAATTTCAAGAAGATAATCCTAACCGCATGATATCTAGTTCGCATGCTTTTATTCAAAAAGAAAACAAATTCTACGAACTTAAAGCAAAAGATAAGGGTTTAGAAATGCTCCTCTTTTGTGTACACCTATTTTGGGTACATATTGCCGGACAGAGGTTCAGTATGACTATACCTAGGGTGACCGTTCTACGGTTCTCTATATGCATGGTTTTGACTCTAACAGGAAAAGGGAACTCGAATTGTCCTTGATGTCAGTGCCCCCTTAGGCTTCCAGACCCTCGATCCTCACCCATTACAGGTTTCGAACGAAACGAGTTCAATTCGAGGGGATTCATTGCCTTATACCCATATGAGGACTAAATCCCTACGAATGTATAAAGTATGTATCACATGGGTTATTTGCTAAAACTCATACGAAGAATAAATTCTTACGAGAGTAAAGCAATCACCCTGACTAATTTGGATCGAAGCTCGTGTCTAAAGCTCATGTTATGCAAATGCACGTGATGTGTGTGAGGAGGAGCGTACCTACCTTCGACTCAAAAATGAAAAAGAGATAAAACTCAACAAAAACTTAGATTGATCCTGAAAGCAAAAATTCAAATGTTAGTAAAAAATAAAGCAATTAAAAACTTCAATAAATGGATCATAAGTTGACTAAAGACTCAAACTCATAATTTCGACCACAACGACAATGTGTAAGCGACCTACAGCTTGACTCTCTAAAAAAGAGGTCCCTAGTGGAGTCGCCAAGCTGTCATAGCCGTTTTTCGTAAAACAATTATTTATTATTTTAAGAAATGATTATGACTTTACTTTTGGAAAATTGGGTGATTTTGAATTGATTTGGAATAAACTGGATAGAGTCGTCATCGTCCTTTGGATTAGGTAGGTTGAATACCCAAAAAAGTCTTTTAAAACAATTTTTAGTAAAAATCATTTTTAAGACAAAAATAACCTGCGTTTACCAGAAATCATATTAAAATGGGTTCGAGAGTCGGTTACGCGTGGGGAAGAATAAGTACCCCCACAGCGCCCAAAATTGGTACTATGTCACTTACACGTTATTGTAAATGGTGGAAATTACAAATCGAATATAAAATTAAAATATGATCCATTTATTAAAATTAATTAATTTGCTTCGAATCAATTAATTAAATAAAATTCTTTAACTTGAAAAGAAATCTCAAGATTAGCAATCCTCTGTCGGGAAAGCTATTTCAGCTATTTCTTATCCGTAAAGGATATTCCCTCTTCGATAAAACACGAATGTAATATAAATTGAAAATAAACACTTGCGTGAAATAAAATAACTTGTTATCTAGAGAAACATGCATCACGTTATTCGAATTAAAATACAAGATGAATTAATTAACAAAATAAAATCAATTTTATTTCAAGTTCACATTTGTTCGAATGTCGTATCGGATTGTATCACTTCAATCAAGTGATACTTTCCACGCCCCTTCTACAAATTCACGTTCTTGAAACTAATCGAATAATATTTAAATAAACACAATGGAAATAAATAAACAAAAATGTGAAATAAATATTTACAACAAATAAAATTAAGCATACTTAATTCTATATATGATACAAATAAATATATGTATAAAAATGTACATACATAGGGGATGGACATAAATACAAATCAATATTACAAAAATACAAATGAACCAAAAATAAGTATTTGAAATTATAAGGGACCAAAATAGCTAAAATATAAACTCAAAGGACCAAAATAGTACAAATAGGAAATTAAAGGACTAAAATGTTAAAAACAGAATCCTAATGAACTAAATACCAAAAACAGAAAATTAAAGAGTCTAAATATAAAACATTAAAAATACAAATACTAGAAACCAAAATAACCCAAAAATATTATTAAGGACTAAAATAAAATGAAAGTAAAACAAGCAAGCCTTATTCATATTTAACCCAATATATAAAAGCAATGATCAAAATGCATTTAAAATCAAAATACAGGGATTATAAACATAAATAAAACATATATTTCTTTTACGTAGTAAATAGTGACTAAAATGAACCAACAATAAAGTATACTACACATGAATAAATAAATTAAAGTTTGATGGCTCAGACACAAATATAACCACAAAATATTTAAAAGCAAAAAAAAAATGACGATAATGCAACAAAAATAAAATAAGAGCTCAAAATGAAATGATGAAATTTCATTAAAGTGGTCAGATTACAACCATTACACAAGATTAGGGACCTTAACCGTGATTTACCCAAAAATATTAAGAACATACAGGTAAGATTATAGAGGTACGAGGACCAAATATGCTTTTATCCCTTAATCTCATCACTCGGTCTCCCTCTTGTCTCAAAACGACATCGTTTGACGTTTAAGATATAACCCTCTTTTAGGGTTATTTTAAAACCCTAAAATCATTTTAAACCGACCCCTCAGCCTCCCTTTCATTCATCTCTCTGTTTCCCTTCTCCCTCACCGAGACTAAAAAACCGAGGCTCCCCGGCCACCACATCGGTGGCCATGGGAGCAAACCAAACCCCAAAAGACCCTTAATCTCCCCCCTTTTGAACACTAACCCCTCTCTTACCCCAAACAAAAATCAAAAACCTATTTGAAAACCCTAAATCCAAAATAAAGAAAAATTTACCTTCGATGCGGCTTTCTCTACGTTCTGGGTAGGCTACAACGGCGAGGTTTTCTACAAGGGTAAGATCTCTCTCGCTTTGTTTTCTTTTAGCACTCTCTATTTTTTCCTAGTTTTTGGTTCCATTTTTAATCTCCCTCTATTTTCTCTCCTCAGTCTCTAAAATAATTTCCCAAATCCCGAGTCCTCTCTTTTATCTCCTCTGATTTTTCTTTTTATTATTTGCATTTGTGATTAGTGGTTGGCTGATGGATGGCTGAGTTCGTAGGGAATGATATCCCTATACTCATGCTGCCCTCTCTTGGATTTGATGAGATTTGTTTGGATTTTTTCTCTACTTTTTCACTGATTTCTCTGCTATCTCACTGTTGATGTTGATATGGTTGTCACTGTAGGTATAGGCGGACAGATTCAGAGACTGTCGGGAGTGAGGCTCGACTGGAAGTCGAAGGCTAAATGGCGACGGCGGTTGGCTGTTAGGGGATTAGGGTTAAAACCCTAATCTATTTAAGGTTTAAAACCCTAATCTAATGGGTTGGTTCAAACTGGGTAGGCCTGTTGTAAACTGGTTGGGCTTTAGGTTTGGGCCTCGGAATTGGCCTGCAAAAAAATTAAATTGTAAATTGTAAATAAATAAAATATAATAATAATAATAATAATAAATAAAAAGAAGACACGGACAAAAACGAGTGTCTACACACCTATTTTGAGCACAAAATTCTTTATGCACTAAAATATTTTCTGAAGCATAATTTATACACTTATTTTTTATTAAGTCATTAAATTAAGAAAAACAATATTTTTACCTAAATGAGAGAGAGAGAGAGAGAGAGAGAGAACATATATTTTGACTCGTTAACATGTCGAATGTGGCTGATGAAGGTTATGTATTTTTCAATCCATTGCATCAGACCTTCAAATCCTTCCATCATCATGACCACCAGAAAATTCAACCAATGCGCAAGGGGACGTTTCATTTCGTTTCGATTCACACGGGTACTACTTAAGCTTCAATGGCTGTAACGGCTTCTTCGTCAAAAGTATCCTTCGAAGTTATTTCTTCTGATGTATCCCCACCAGAAATATCAGCCTGTCTTTCCTTCTTGCTCTCGGTTTCGTGTAGCTTTTCTCTAAGTTTCGCCGCAAGTTCTTCCCGCTCACTTTCGTTTTCAGCCAAAAACTTTTTGAAGGCTTCTTTGCCATGGAATTTTCGGTCATTGTAAGTGTAGAATGCGACGGCCTTCGTAACGAATTTGTGTTTCGTCGCCAGATCTATGATCTCCCCTTCCCGAACTCAAGCTCAAATTCAGCATTCTTAAATGGAGGGGCAAGCTTGATCTTCACAATCTTCACAGCAACTTGACTTCCAACAATCTGAATATCACAGAAACATCAACAAACACAATGATTCATGGAAAATATGACAAAATTCATTCAACTGTAAAGAAGAGAATTATGTAGATTCAGATCTTTTTTAAATTTCCCATCTTCGACACGAGTCTTTTGTGAAATGTCTTAATTGATTAAAGAATTAAGTCCTTCCAAAATTATCAGAGAGTTTACATGAATTATATGATCAGAGACTTTCTTGAATCACTACATCCGAATCCAGCTATCAAACTTAAGAGGAAAGAAAGGATATAACTTGATACCTCTTCTCCTTTCTTGACAAACCCGGTTCTCCGAATATTTAGACGCACGGAAGCGTAGAACTTCAAGGCATTACCACCACAGGTAACTTCAGTTGGCCCACCAAATCCAAAGGTTGAAAGTTTTGACCTTACCTGATAACTATAAATAGTTAATGTCCTATAATAAACAAAAAGAAAAGGCTTGCCTCATTTCGTATTCTGAACCTAAAATCTTGTGAGAACTCTGCACCGGACCTCCATCAAGAGGAACAGTTCAACTAAGAAATAATGAATCAATTCAATAGCCTAATAAAAGCCTTAAAATTGGGGCAAAAAGTTTACCTAAGGGGAAAAAGTTTAAATGTCGATGAACATTGTGCATATTAACAAATTAACGCTTCATAAAACTCATGAGTGTCATAATCAGGATATAGAACTTATACCTGATTTATAAAGATCAATATGGTTTGCGATAATGATAGAGAATGGCTCAATTTACGAAGAGCCTGGCTCCTCAGTCTGGCTTGCATTGCCATATGAGCATCACCCATCTCGCCATAAAGCTCGCCTTTAGGCACTAGGGCACTACCTGAAGTGGGAATAAAGCCATTTTCAAGACTCTTCCAAATAAGTGTAATTAGTCACAGTATCACACAGAGAAAACTACAGAACTTCAACCCTTCAACAACAAATACCCATTTTATTCGGCACACAAATAATAATAAGCCAATTGCCAGCAGTGTTTATTAGGAAACACTCCATGGAAAAAAAATGAATCCAAAGACACCTTACACTGTCACCAACAACATCCACCGAGCCACTCCGTATAAGGGTGTCTACAAGACCGAGGGCCTGTTCTCCACAATCTGGTTGCGAAAGAAGCAAATTCTCGGTGTTTACCCCAATTGTCTCAGCTAGATCAAGAGCATGCTCGGCATCAACGAAAACACAATAACCTGCATTTTAAAATATTATAAAAAAAATGTAATCTTCCAGCACGAAGTTAACAGAAACAACAGACAGAATAGAAGATAGTCACAACAAAATGTCCTCCACCCTCCAAATGTGTTCACCCTATAAATAGATTTAAGAATGTCATATGCTGCTGCATGTACTTCTCATTGGATTAACATGAAAGTCTAGCCTATCAATGTTTCCTATCGTCGGTTCTAAACATGAAACATAAGAAATTTATTTTATAGTAGCATGACAGGATGAAGTTACAAATGCAAAGATAATCTCCTCTGCCACGACATAATAATGGACGACGTAATGAAATGAGAAATTCATCATGACAAATCATAAATGAGACAATACTAAGTTAAACTACATTAAGTGACCTCCTTGTTTCTGTGCTTCATCAATTACAGGTAATGCAAGTGTTGTTTTCCCTGAAGCTTCTGGTCCATAAATCTCCACGACACGGCCCTGTAATAGCCCAATAAAGAGGTTTCTAAGGAACTACTAAACATCTTGAGCAGCTATTTCTTAGTAGAAGGAAGGTAAAGAAGAAGCAAGAATTGCAGATTACCTTTGGAAGGCCACCGATTCCATGTGCAACGTCCAAAGCAAAAGAACCAGTGGAAACTACTGGAACATTCCTAGGAGACTCAGAACGACCAAGCCACATGATAGATCCTTTTCCAAAAGAACTAGTAATCTGATGCAGTGCTTGTTTTAGGGCTAAATCTTTCTTGGACATATTCTCCTCACCGGAATCACTTCCATCCGACTTGGATTTCTTCCTAGCTTCAAACAGCCATGCGTCAAGATACATCCACAGACAATAAAGTAAGTACCTTACTTAATTTCCAACTAAAATTAAGCCAACTTAAACAAAATAGCTAAAGAGACATCATTTAGATGGCACATGTTTTCATTACACAAAGGACTCTAACTTGAAGCACTATTTGAGTTCTTTCAATCTAATACCATCACAGCTTCCAAACATCAATAAAGTTTGATAAAAAAAAATGCCATGAAAAAAGCACTCTTCTACAATCACGTGCAAATAATTACCATATTCCAAGAACATTATTTTGGGTATCAGCATTATAATAAAAAAAAATTGAAATGGAACAGATACCTTTAGAAGAAAAGTTACAGAGTTGTGAAGATGACCCTAATACCTCTGCTCTACATACCTGCACAAAGATATAAACTCAAAGTCCCATTCTTTGTATTACAGCCACAGTGAAAGTGATCAAATGCTTTCAACATGACAAAAATAACGAAAGAATAACCAAAAGGGTAAGCATTCAAACCTGTGGAACTAATAGAGAACGTCTCAGATGAGAAATATTTCGAACAAATCTCGCCATATCAAGCAAGGGAACGGCTTTGTTTGAAACTACAAGATCAGTAAAAAGATGGGGGAAGGGTGAAATGAAAAACAAAATCGTTGAGCTTGAATGTTATTCCATGCATTAAAAAGTGGGCTTTTTTTATATTCAGTTGATTTCTAAAGAGAAGAAGAGAAATAGAGCAGAGTGATAGAGAAACACTCTGCTCTGTGAACTGTGCAAATTCCCGACTACCGGGAGACTTGCTGGTTCGTTTGGGCCGTCAAATTCAATTGAAAAGGCTCAACTTTAAAGTCTGGTTAGCCTTTTGGGCTGCCATGCGGATCAAGTGCCTATGTTTCGTCTTAGTTTTTTCTATTTCAACTTTCAATGAGGACAATTTAGTGTTTAAAAATTAAGTTTAAGAATAAATGCCAAAAACCATGTTATCTTTATGTTAAAAAAATAACTGTTATTTTTATAGGCTTTAAATTTGAGTATAAAAATTTTTAAGATATTTAAATATTTATTATTATATAATTGAGAGTTTTTAGAACATATATTACCATTTAAAATCACCTTAGATTAAACTGGAAGAATAAAATAAAGGACTAAGTACACAAATAGTCTCCCGATTAAAAGATATTACTTTGTAAAGTTCACTAACCATTAAAAGTGTCAAAATAATCTCTTAACTATAAGATAATGCTTTGTTTTATCGACTATTAAAAGTTACAAAATGGTTATCTGATTATTCATTTATTTCATTCAATCGTTTTCTGTTAGAAAATTTATAATCGTTTGAGTTGGATATTAATTTAATTGTGATACGATAAAACATTATCCCAAAATCATTTGACTTGCATTTTGTGAATTGACTCTTCATTTATATTTTATCGTTGAACCAATACTTAAAACATTAAGTTGTCGAGTCAGTATGGGAAGCAACGACAATGATGATTAAAATATCATTTTATCATATTAAATCAACATATTAACGTTCAGTCTAAACGTCTATCAATTTTATAATAAATAAGAATGAATATGAAACATATGAATAATCGAAAGATTTGACAAAATAACACTCTATAATTAAAGTACTATTTTCTAAATTCTAATAATAGAAGAACCCAATAAAATAATATTTTATAATAAAAAAATTATTTATACAATTTATTTTAAAATAAATCAGAATAAAATAATTTTTTAGATATTTAAACAATAGATCAATCAATGATACTGTAAAGAAAAAAGGTCAAAAAAAAACTCTAAAATTAGCGAGGTGACAGTGATGTGATTCAGACATTTCAATTGTCGCGTCGATGACTAAAATCCATTCCACGGAACCCAGCGAAACTCACTGTCAAATATCGAACCACCCTTTTGGAGATGGAAAATGATGCCAATTATCTGTTTCCAGCGACTAACGGAAACAGAATTATGATTTCTTATCTATCTTCCTCCGTTTTGTTCATTTCGTTTACCTAACCCTAGCTTTTTTGTTAATTATAGTAGTAGTTTGTTTTTGGCTTAAAACAAGGACGGAAAATTAGATCTTTTATATTCTTATTCTTCTTTTGTTGAATTTTTGAAATTCTTTTACGTGATTGGAACTTTCTACGTGTATGAATTGTCGGAGCGGTTGATTGGGTGTTTACTGTATAGTGTCTCCATATATTTTCCTCCCTTTTCTTTTTTAAATATGGGGGGATTTTTCTGGATTAAGGTTTCAAGTTATAGTTAGGGCTTGGAATTGATGGAGCCTCGTGTCGTTAATAAGTTTCGGCTTGGTCGTAAGATCGGTAGCGGCTCTTTTGGAGAGATCTATTTGGGTATGTTACATAATCCCACCCCCCCTGTTTTTGGGTATGATTTTGAATATAGGTTGATATATATATTTTATTTGCAGGTACGAATATTCAGACAAATGAAGAGGTTGCCATTAAGCTTGTGCGTAGCCTTTGCAAATTCACCTTCTTTTTTATTTGTTCAGTTTTTGCATATTAACATTATATAAAATAGCAATGTAGTTGATATTCTGGCTCGGTTTCAATCCCAGTGAATGTTCATTAGATTTCTTGCTTTAACTTGATCGTTTATAACTTAGTAATGCACTCTGGTCGTAGGTTATGTTGAAGCAATAAACTGTAGAAGTATGTAGTTGAGGAGGTTAAAATGTACCATGATGGATAAAATTGTAATATGCAGGTAAAGTATTATATATCAAAGCGGATGTTTTGAGCCCTTGACATGTTGGATTATCTTCTTGGTTTTATACTTCACTTGGGGTTATTTTTTTTATATTTTTTGGTTTACATTAAATTAATGATGATCATAATTTGTGGTCTCCTCCCTTAACAAAATAGAGAGAAAACTGTTAATTACGGTTTAACTTTGTAGGATCATTGTATATTACCCCAAGGAGGATTGGATTTGTTCGTAAATGTAAATTTCTTATTTTCTAATTGTTGGCTGGCATCATAGCAGACAAGAAGAAGATGCTTTGGGTGGTTATCTCCTGAGATAAATATGGTTAAAGGAGGTTACTTATGTTACAGCTTTGATTACCAATTTACCATTGTATATATGTTATTCTCATTACTCTCCCGACACTTCCTTAGAACTCTTTTAATTAATCAGCGATACCTAATAAGCTTTTTTAGAGTTCTCTTTCAATCTGACTGACATAATTAATGATTTTATATTCTGCTTCAATCATTGTTTTGATTTTATTAGTTAAAGTTCTGACATTCTGTAAAACAAAGCTTACTTATTTTAGATTTAATAATAGTTTTCTCCTTTGTTGTAGTTCTTTTAATCCATATTAAATTCTTTATGCTACATAAGGAAGTTGATGACCTTTTCTTTAATGATCAGGAGAATGTGAAGACAAAGCATCCTCAATTATTATATGAATCAAAGTTATACAGGATCCTGCAGGGAGGAAGTAATGATAATTACAGTTTCTTTTTTCTTCTTAGAACATAAAGCTCTTGTTTCAACTTTTGGTTGTTCTTTAAATTTCATATCGCTTATCCTTTTTCTTGGCAGCTGGGATTCCAAATATAAGATGGTTTGGAGTAGAGGGAGACTATAATGTTATGGTTATGGATTTGCTTGGACCTAGTCTTGAAGATCTATTTAATTTCTGCAATAGGAAACTCTCATTGAAGTCAGTTCTCATGCTTGCTGATCAAATGGTAGCCTTTTAGAATTCCATACATTGCTAGCTTTAGTTCCTCTTCTTTTGTTGTCTTGTTGTTTGATGCTATTTTGCTTTCTCTCAGATCAATCGTGTTGAATTTGTTCACTCAAAATCATTTCTACATCGGGATATTAAGCCAGACAATTTTATAATGGGCCTGGGAAGGCGTGCAAATCAGGTTCTGCATTCTGCTCAAAATATTATTATGTTATGTATGTGCTTTTTTCTTTCTTCATTTTGTACGTTGCAGGAGAATGTAATGTACCATTGCTTTCACCCTCACATAGGTCTATATGATTGACTTTGGTCTGGCTAAGAAATATAGAGACAGTTCACATCAACACATTCCTTACAGGTGAGAGAAATTAGCATGATGTAATATATTGTATTATATAGTTTAAAAACTTTTGTTTCACATCTCATTGATTGGTACTGATACCAATAGCGTTATCCTAGCTGTCAGGGGGTTAGTTGTATTACTTGTTGTGGCAATGATGATGCATCGAACTTCTTTCCCTTGCATTGACATTTCTATTTTTTAATATTTCTTTTACTGATTTACATGACTGAAGCCAATTTTTTATATTTTACTCAATCATGACCATTTCAGGGAAAATAAGAATCTGACTGGAACTGCAAGATATGCAAGCATGAACACACACTTGGGCATTGGTATGTGTGGTCAATTTTAGATGTCTTTTTCTTGATGTATGAATCTTTTTTGTCTTCTCAGTTTTGATTCTCTGTCCTATACAATGTAGAGCAAAGCCGTAGGGATGATTTGGAATCTCTTGGATATGTGCTTATGTACTTCCTAGCCAATTTTTTATATTTTACTCAATCATGACCATTTCAGGGAAAATAAGAATCTGACTGGAACTGCAGATATGCAAGCATGAACACACACTTGGGCATTGGTATGTGTGGTCAATTTTAGATGTCTTTTTCTTGATGTATGAATCTTTTTTGTCTTCTCAGTTTTGATTCTCTGTCCTATACAATGTAGAGCAAAGCCGTAGGGATGATTTGGAATCTCTTGGATATGTGCTTATGTACTTCCTAAGAGGAAGGTGAATTCTTGCTACCTATGTTACTTTTCTTTTCCCGTTTTATATCTCTACATTAGTTTTCAGTGTTGGTGTCTCTTCTCTTATAACAGTCTTCCTTGGCAAGGTTTGAAAGCCGGAACAAAGAAACAGAAGTACGAAAAAATTAGTGAGAAGAAGGTTTCTACTTCAATTGAGGTAAGGATGTGTTTGAATATTGCAATTGCAGTAGGTTTCCGTAAAGGGAATGAAGTATTAGAAAGAGGTACATGTGGCTTGGAGCTTCTGATTCTACATTTAAAAATTTATGACTGAATACTGATGTGTTGTTTCAGGCTTTGTGTCGAGGTTTTCCGACAGAATTTGCATCATACTTCCATTACTGTCGGTCATTAAGATTTGATGATAAGCCAGACTACTCTTACCTTAAGAGAATCTTCCGTGACCTCTTTATTCGTGAAGGTCTACATTCACATTTTTAACAATCCTTACTGTCAACTAGTATTATTTAATTAGTTCAAAGTTAAGTCACATCTTCTCATTGTTCTTTTTGATCCTTCTCTAAACAGGCTTCCAGTTTGATTATGTCTTTGATTGGACCATTTTGAAGTATCAGCAATCACAACTGACCACTCCTCCGGCACGAGCCATTGTAAGTTCTTAATAGGGTGTTCTGCTCCTGTCTTTTGTTAATAGTATGAATGTATCTTTTATAATGCTTGTTCTGGTAGGGCCCTGGTGCTGGACCAAGTTCTCCCTTGCCCCCTGCCATTGCTAATGCTGACAGGCAAACAGGTTACCGGTGTTCCTTTCAAACATTTGAGTCTTTTCTATTAGCTTACTATTGAAATTTTGAATTTTTTTATCACTCAATTGTTTTTTTCTAACACCCACACGGACATGTAAGCACACCCCTTTCCTTTTCTTAGAAGTTTTTTTTAAAATATTTAATAATGAAATGAATGATTGCAGCTGGGGAGAACGTGCGGGCAACTGGTTTATCATCCATGAATTCCTCTAGGCGGAAAACATCAGGACCCTTGAATTCTGCAAGTCACTCAAAGCAGAAAAATCCGGTTGGAAATGATTTTGCAGTTACTAAAGACACTATGGTATTTTTATTTTATGAATTTTTTTTATAGTTGAATTTTTATTTTATGATTATGCACATGTATTGAGTATATTCTAGAATTCCAGTTATCGACTTACTTCCTTTTCATTGAGGATGTATGCGCGCATACACACACATACTCACACATACTCCTATGAAGTAGTCCTGTTTACGTTTTTTGATAGTTCCAATGTATATCACATTTGATTCTTATCTTTTACTGCTGATTTGAATTTTACTTGCATCAAGTTTATGGGGCAGCAAGGTGGATCCTCTTCAAGGTACGTTGCAGCTTCTGGCAGTCGCGAAGCTTTTGCTGGTAGCGAGGCTGCCCCCCAACGTTCTCGTGCAACTGATGCTATCCACGGAGGCCCCAAGCTGTCATCGTCTGGGAGAAATACCTCTCATGCCAAGAACTATGAAGCTGCCTTCAAGGGTATGGAGGGCTTGCAATTCGAAAGTGATGAGAGAATTCATTATTAACTGATCAGCTATATGAACTGTTTTAAACTCGGAAATGGAGAGTGTATCACTGGTAGGGGTTTGAGTTTCAAGGAATTCTGCGACTTGGATGTCCTGAATTTGGACCTGGTGGCTAAAAAGCCTGTGAAGAAGGGTAGAATGAGTGGAATAGTTTTATCTTGTTTAACTCACTGTTCTTTTTTTTGGGTTTTCATTTTAATCTGTTGATTATGCTTTTATCAGTCATCTGGGACTTATTCTGGACTTTTGAAACTTTATGGCATTGTAAATTGCTTACTGTATTCATGTAATGTCGCCTTGTTCATAGCATCTTTTTAATAAATAGTGAGCATAGCTTTTTATATTCGTGTGCAAACCCGCACCACGAGCCAAAGATTCGTTTGGGCTAAACCAGAGCATTAAAAGAAATTTGTTTGGATAACAAGAAAATACACTGGTATTTTTCACTGTTACGATTCCATTCCACCAAGACCAAAGTGGGGTTCTGCTGTTTCAAAGCCGTATGTAACACTCATAGTTTACATCTCGTCATACAAATTAAAAATGTCACATCAATTTGATTGACATTTACTAAATTTAAATGTTAAAAATTTTGTTGTATTTATAACATCCATTTTACAATTTAAAAAGTTGTTTCCTTTAGTCTGAATAGTTGTAACATAATATTTTATCGCTTCAAATAAAATTGATTTTATGTAGCAATTAGGCAGTTTAACAATATTTTATATTTATATACAACTACCTAATATTGTTTGATTTAAAATCATTCATAATTTTCATTCATAAATACGATTATAACTAAAATTAATCATAATTAAACAATCCTAAATTACTATTACAGTCTTTTTAAAAAAAATAGATCTGTTAAAACAACCCAACACATATAACGTACATACCACTAATAAATCAGTTAGGATGTCTTACTAATATTGTAGATAGGTTTGATCTCCGTAGATGCTAGCAACCTCCTCACTTCACGCCACAGTTCTTTATTCAGTTGTTGAACCATATTTTGATATAACAAATTAAGGCAAAATGTTTTTGGACTTGAATTGAATTTGTTCAAAGTTTTCAAAAATAATTCAAAGTCCATTAAACTAAAATTTGAGCTCAAAATATTTTTCTAGGAAAGTAGTACCGATACTATTCTTACAATATCGATACTATATGAATAGTACTGATATTGTTTATGTGGTACTGATACCAAAGGTAAGAGAAGTATCGATACTCTCTAGGTAGTATCGATACTACCAGTTGTCTCAAATTCCAAAATGCAAAATAGGTATTGATACGCAAAGGGGTATTGATACTACTTTACAAGTACCATGAGCATAATATTGATATTAATCAAACCCGACTAGTAACAGCTAGTTGATTTCAAAATTATAAAGGAAGTACCGATAATCATTAAAGGGGTATCGATACTCCCTGTACTGGGCAGTTTTATTTTGTAGAGAAATAATCCCCAACGACTCCAATTCATCCTCAACGACTAGAGACGCCCACAAACATATTCCAACCTATAAAAACAAGTTGAGGACACTTGAAGAAGGGTTAGAACACCTATCCAAACAATCAAACACAAGAGAAAAAATTTCATTCCTATTTTCATTTCTCTTGTAAATATTAGTGTTTTAGTGAACTTAATTTTGTAAACACCTACCTTGTGAGGTTTTCTTGTTTACAGTCTTTTTACCTTTGTAAAAGGGTAGTGGTTCTAACTTAGCCAAGTGAAAAAATAGGGAGTGTAAAGGTTATCTCTTGATCTTGTAAAAAAAAGAATAAATTAGTGAATTTATTGGAAAATCCTTAGTGAGGAGTTAAGGTAGTGGATGTAGACTTGGTTGAGAAGTCGAACCACTATAAAACGTTGTGCATCAATTTTATTATCTCTTAAATCTCCTTACTCCCTAATTTTTTTTAAATCCACTTCAACCCTTCTTGGAAATATTCGGTTGTCAATTGAGCTTCATCGATTCAAATCCCAACAATTGATATCAGAGCTTGACTCATTAGAAGGTCTAACAACTTTGAGACAATCCTTGAAGAAGCTCTATCCATTTTCGACACAACCGATAATGACTTACACCTCCGGCTCATCCACATAGAAGACTCTCAATCGATCGACAAGCCTCCATACTTTAATGGAGCAAACTACCGTCATTGGAAGAAACTAATGAAGTTATTCATCCAATCCAATGATCTTGATGCATGGGAGATGATCGAGAATGACCACTCTTCTCCAAATAAGAAGACGAAGGAGTGGAGTGCCCAAGAACAAAAGAACGCCCAACAAAATGCCAAGGCCATGCACATGTTATTTTGTGCATTTGGTCTCTATATATATGAAGGTGTTTCTTCTTGTTCAAATGCCAAGGACCTTTAGAATAAGCTCGAAGAACTTCATGGTGACAAGAAAGAAGAATCAACAAGTTGGTGTGCTTAATGACTTTTGAAGAGCCAAGGGTATCTTCTAACTCAAGTGAATATAATTCATATTCTTTTAATGAGTTACAAGATGCATGCGATGAATTATTTTTGGAGTCTAAGACCATGAACTCCAAATACAAGAAAATGATTTCAAAATTTAAAGTTGAAAATTTTCTTTTGAAAGAAAATTTGGATTTTGAAAAACAAAATGAAATTTTGAAAAATGATTTAGTGTTTTCAAAAGTGAAAATTAAAAATTTTGAGAAAGAATGTTTTGATTTAAAAGTTAAGCTTGAATGCTTAACAAAAGAAAATAAAATCATTTTAAATAATTCATCCAATTTCATAATGACAAAATGCTCACATTGACATTATCGTGGTCATAAGGAACATACTTTTCCTTTAAAGGAAGGAAAACGTTTTAAAATTAAATAAGTATGGATTCCTAAGGGAACAAAGGGCATTGAAACTAACGTTCAAGGATCCAAAGCAATTTGGATACCAAAATCCAAACAAATGTCTCTTGTAGGTGTGTGGGAGAAATGGTGATGAAAGTGAAGATATTCAAATGCTCTAGCCACACTTGAAAAGGATTGGGTAACCTCTAAGCTTAATGTTTTTGTTTTGATTAATTGGTTGCCTATTTGTTGTATGCATGTATGAGTTTTGATTTTAAATGATTTGTTTTTGTTTTTCACCTCATGTATGCTGAAAAGTGTATTATGATGGACATTTTAAAGTTTTAATGATTTTTAATAATTTTTAGTTCATCATAATGAATTTTGGTTATATTGGTTTATTTTTACAAATTTTTAAAATTTTGATCTTAATTTAAATGTTTATGCATGCAATATATTAAAAATGATCTCTCTCTAACAATTGATATCAATTTTTCAAATGCAAAACATTTTTGGATAGCTTTATGCACATGCTCTTAAATTCAACATTTGGTATTGCATAAAGTATTTTAGACTTGAATATATTGAATTTCATGTGTTACTAAAATGCACATGTTTGTTCATCTTTGTTGAAATTCAATTTTTTTTAAGTGTCATGCTCTTTAAAGTCAAATCCTTGTTTGGAATGCAGTTTTTGAGGGGAGCTTTGATTTTTCAAATGGTTTTAATTTTAAGATTCTCCACTTACTTTCCATTGTTAGCTCTGAACTTTAAAGTTGAATTAATTTTGATATAACAAAAAGGGGAGAAATACGGTTTGAAAAATTTAATTTCAAGAATAAAAAAGGGGAGCTTTAATATTTTCCAAATATTGTTTTTTTTCATTAAATGTTTTATTAAGGGGGAGTTTTGTCAAAAACAAATTTTCAAATGTTTTGTTATATCAAAAAGGGGGAGATTGTTTAACTATATTTTGATATAACAAATTATGACAAAATGTTTTTGGACTTGAATTGAATTTGTTCAAAGATTTCAAAAGATTTCAAAAATAATTCAAAGTCCATTAAACTTGAATTTGAGCTCAAAATGTTTTCTAGGAAAGTAGTATTGATACTGTTATTAAATTATCTATACTATATGAACAGTACTGATATTGTTCATGTGGTACCGATACCAAAGGTAATAGAAGTATCGATACCCTCTAGGTAGTATTGATACTACCAGTTGTCTCAAATTCCATAATGCAAAATAGGTATCGATACCCAAAAGGGGTACCAATACTACTTTACAAGTAGTATCGATACCATGAGCATAGTATCGATACTGATCAAGCCCAACGACTAGTAATGGCTAGTTGATTTAAAAATTATAAAGGAATTACCGATACTCATTAAAGGAGTATCGATACTCCCTGTACTGTGCAGTTTTATTTTTGCAGAAAATTAATCCCCAACGGCTAGAAATAGCCACAAATACATTCCAGCCTATAAAAACAAGTTGAGGGCACTTGAAGAAGGGTTAGAACACCTATCCAAGCAATCAAACACAAGAGATAATTTTTTCATTCCTATTTTCCTTTCTCTTGTAAATATTAGTGTTTTAGTGAGCTTAATTTTGTAAACACCTACCTTGTGAGGTTTTCTTGTTTACATTTTTTTTACCTTTGTAAAAGGGGAGTGGTTCTAGCTTAGCCAAGTGAAAAGCTAGGGAGTGTAGAGGTTATCTCTTGATCCTATAAAAAGAAAGAACAAATTAGTGATTTTTTTGGAAAATCCTTAGCGAGGAGCTAAGGTAGTTGATGTAGACTTGATTGAGAAGTCGAACCACTATATAAATCATTGTGCATCAATTTTGTTATCTCTTAAATCTCCTTACTCCCTAATTTTTTTAAAATCCACTTCAACCCCTTATGGAAATATTCGGTTGTCAATTGAGCTTCATCGATTAAAATGCCAACATCGAACCTATGCATGAAAATCATCACGTGCTAAGTAAAACTTAGTGAGACAAATAAAAAAATTAGGGTGAGCTATATTAGTAGAATATCATAAATAATTCAAAAAATAAAAAATAAATGTAATTAAAATCTTTAAAATTTTCAAACTGGGCTTTCCAAGCCGTTTTTCCTCATCATAAACCTGAAAACCATGATCTCAAAATTTTATCAAAATCACGATAATCAACATCAGAAATAATATACTTTGCATAAACTTTCATTCAGACACTTCTCAAAACTTTTATATTTCATATTCATATTCTTTTCCTCTCAATCACTATCAAAACTTTCCTTATTTCATTTTCATAGCCCACTGTATATTTATGAAAATACAAGGTACTTATGTCAGATGAGTGTATGTGTGCAAGCACTACACAATGCTATCACATAATCAGAACATATAAACACACACAGTGTTATTACATCATAAATGAGCACACACAGTGCTATCACATTATAATTGTAATATGCACACTAAGTGCAATCACATCAGAATTAGAATATACACACAAAGTGCAATCACATTGAAAATATACTAGTGTACCTTCAGCTAACACCACAATATATTACAATCACTCCACCTTATGTCATTCCAATTGTACCTACGACTCTTAATGCAACATATAATGAGATTTTGTTTCAATTCATAACCAATTAATAAATATCATGTCAAAACCAGAATTATCTTCAAATCATAGTCGTAAAATTTAACATGGGATGTTCATACCTGAAATCATTTCATGAAACTTAGTAAAATATCATGGAAATAATTCCCTAATTAAAACATAAACTATACCTTTTTAAAATAAAAAATCACATGAGGTTGACTTATCGCAAGTCATCCTCGATCAAAATAATTAAATAAATAATCTGCACTCACATTAATACTTTATATGTAAGTCAAAACATAAGCCTCACTAAGCTGTAACCTTAATTCTTTGCTTTTGATTCGTTCATCACAAATTCGTATTCTGACAGTCTGCACTACCTTCAAACAAATATTATTTTGTACCATTATACACACTTAAATTTTTTTTCCTCTTACACCAATGGAAACTAGACTCAAATACAATTCTAACCATATAAGACACTTCTTTTAGTTCAACTTATACAATTAATAGCGAATTTCCAAAGTTGACTGATAGAAGTTGTTTGAGCATAATCTACTGCCCTATTTTTTGCCTATCCTTGATTAAAAATTCATATATCTTTTATACACCTCGAAATCAGTACACATTTGTTTTAAACAAAACTAGACTGATACACAAATCCAACGATATAAAATTCATCTTCTAATCATTTTCATATAATTTATGGTGAATTTCTAAACTTACTATTCAAATCATAATTTCTAGACAATTTTCCTTAATTAACATCCTTAACTTAGTTTTATAATTATTTAAGCTTAATAAATGAACCTATAGGCTAAAATCAAAATTCACATTACATTAAGAACCACTTTTTTAACATAGTAACTCTGACAGTGACTTATCGCAAGTCAATATTTGTTCGATAACATAAATATAAATTAAATGCACTCATATTTACTTCGATATCAAACCTTCTCCACGATGATTTTATAGGTCTCACACTTTTTTCTTCTTTTTCAAGCTACGTGGATCACTAAATTTACCGTGATCTTACTGTAGAAAGTATTAATTATTGTAATGTGTTGTATAATCTGTTAGTTGGTTGAGTTTGTTAGATTTTTGTTATTGAGTTAGTTATAGGAAGTCATTGTGTATATAAAGGACCTATTTGTTGTAATTGAAAGATTGAGGAATAAAACAATATTCTGCCCAAATATTCAGTTTTAACATGGTATCAGTTTAGCCCAGGTCATTTTTGGGTCGTTCTCACTTTGCTTGTGTCTCTCTTCTTCTCATTTTTCCCTCTTCTCAATTAGGTTTTACTTTGGGCGATTTTCTTCGAAGCAATGAACACTCATGACACCGCTGCTACCACCGCCGTGCTTGACTTCAACCATATTTTGTTTATGCACCCATCTGATACTCCGGGTGGTGTTCTGATCTCGCATCGTCTGGTCGAAATCGATAATTATAACATCTGGAGCCGATCTATGAGAATCGCATTGCTGGCTAAGAACAAGTTAGGTCTCGTTGATGGCACTTGCTGCAAAGAAGATTTTGATGAAATCTTGCACTCTCAATGGGAACGACGTAATACGTTTGTTCTGTCATGGATTCTCAATACTGTTAGCAGCGATCTCTCGGCCGGAATTGTGTTCGCTTCAAGCACTGCTCATGTTTGGAATGATTTGAAGGACCGCTTTGATAAGGTAGATGGATCTCGAATCTACTTTTTTCATTGTGAAATTGCTACCTTAAATCAAGGTGATTCCACAGTCTCGACCTACTTTACGAGATTGAAGTTGTTGTGGGATGAATATCACGCCCTAGTCTCTTTTTCAGGTATTTGCGAGGCATCTCAGCAAAATTCCAAACACATTGCACAACAGAAGCTGTTGCAATTTCTTATGGGCCTCAATGATACTTACTCAGCCATTTGTAGCCAAGTTCTGCTTATGCAACCTCTACCGAACGTGAATCAAGCGTATTCCATGATTGTGCAAGAAGAAGCACAACGAGTTCAATTATCTGGTGTTTCGGGTGCTACTGCCATGTATTCTAATGCTTATAAAATTCAGATCGTAGGAGATTCACTAGCATTTGTGACTACTGTAAAATCAAAGGTCATAAGCGAGACAACTTCTATCGTCTAATCGACTTTCCTCCAGATTTTAAATTCACCAAGAAGAAGAATTCTCAGGCAGCTCTTGTTACTAATCTCTCACTGGTTGACTCTAATCATGAGTCACACATGATTCAAGCACAGTTAATTCTGCTCCAGTTTTCATAGCAGCTCAATATCATCAAATTCTCGAGCTCTTGAACAAAAATCCCTCGGTGGATGCAACAGTCTACCTAGTAGGTATCACTTCCACGTGCTCACCTTCTTCTTCTAATTCGTTTTGTTGGATACTTGATACAGGGGCTACTGACCATATGGTGTCTGATATCAATTGTTTGTAATCTCTAACTTCATGTCAGCTTAGATCTGTCCATCTGCCTAATGGTAAAATTGTTCCAATCACCCATACTGGTAGCTTTTATTTCAACTCAACTAATATTGTTCCAAACATTCTTTATGTTCCTAATTTCCTTCATAACCTACTGTCAGTGTCAAAACTCACTAAAGATCTCAATTGCAGTATTAGTTTTTACCCTCATTTTTGTATTTTGCAAGATATTTTCACTAGGAAGATGAGGGGGATTGGTAGGGAAGCTCGTGGTCTATACTTGTTTGATTCTAAAGACCTTGTTTCTGGTTTGTCCTTTCCAAATGTTAATTCTGATTTGTCATCATACAAATGCAAATTTGATTCTGGTTGTATGTATGTTTCCTCTGATAATAAGACAATGCTTTGGCATGCACGTTTAGGGCATGCTACTTCTGTTAAAATGCATAAAACTCCATTCTTGTGTTCTGTTCCATTAAATGAAAACTCTGTTAAGCAATGTTCTATTTGTTCTATTTCAAAACAGTCTAGGTTACCCTTTCGAACTAGTTCTTCTAGGTCACTCAAACCTTTTGATCTAATTCATATTGATTTATGGGGTTCATATAGAATATCAACACACAGTGGTCATAGGTCTTTTTTTTACTATTGTAGATGATCATACTAGGTTATCTTGGGTTTACTTGTTGAGACTTAAGAGTGATGCAATTCTCTTCCTTAAACAATTTTTTACTCTTGCTCGAAATCATCATTCTACTTTAGTTAAGTATGTTCGTAGTGATAATGGTGGTGAATTTTTTAGTGACAACTGTTCTAAGCTTTTTTCATCCCTTGGTATTATTCACCAAAGTTCTTGTGTTCATACACCCCAACAAAATGGTGTTGCTGAACGAAAACACAAACATCTTTTAGAGGTAGCTCGTGCTCTTAGATTCCATTATCATGTTCCAATCAAATTTTGGGGTAAGTGTGTCTTAGCAGCTTGTTATATCATTAACAGGCTTCCTACTGCTGTTCTAAACTGGAAAAGCCCTTTTGAAGTCTTCTATAAAAAACCACCTAATCTTTCTCATATGGTAGTTTTTGGTTGCCTTTGTTATGCCACTAAAGTCAATTATAAGGAAAAATTTTCTCCAAAGGCTTTACCTTATGTTTTTATGGGTTATTCATCAACTCAAAAGGGCTATCTACTTTTTTATCGTGATACAAAGTATTTTTTTTGTCAATCGTGATGTAGTTTTTCATGAGACTGTTTTTCCTTTCTCATTTCCATTAAATAAACCTTCTCATTTTTCCTACTCAGTCCTTTATTGATGATTATGATTTTCTCGCTCTTGAAATTTCTGCACCATCTAATCCAGTAAACTTTGTTTTATCTAATTTATTTTCTTCTTCTTCTTCTTCTCCTTCTGCATCACCTCAAGTTTCAACTAGTTCACCTATTACATCTTCAAGTCCATGTTCTAGTCCACTTATTTTACCTCAAAATCAGGGTCTGCCTCAAAAAAGATCTACTAGGATTATCAAACCCCCTAACTGGCTACATGACTATGCTCAATCCTACCAATCTTCATCTCTTCCAAGTAAGTATCCTATTTCCAATTTCATTTCTTATTCTCACTTACCTTCTAAAACTCAAAGTTTCTTATCTTCTACTTCTCACCTAAGTGAACCAAAAACTTATACTGAAGCCATCACCAACCCTTTGTGGATCAAAGCCATGAAGGAAGAGATTGATGCTTTGGAGTCAAACAACACTTGGTCTATAGTTACTCTGCCATCAGGGAAAGTTCCAATAGGCTATAAATGGGTTTACAGAATCAAGTACAAGGCTAATGGAGATGTTGAACGATTCAAAGCTCGCCTTATTGCTAAAGGATTCAATAAAAGAGAAGGGGTTGACTTTGTGGATACCTTCTCTCCAGTTGCTAAACTAGTCACTGTTCGAACTGTACTTGCTATTGCATCAATTTTTTCTTGGCCCCTTTTTCAAATGGATGTGTACAATGCATTTTTACAAGGTGACTTAGTTGAGGAAGTCAATATGGCACTTCTTGATGGTTTTTGCAGCCAGGGGGAGTCTAAGGTTTGTAGGCTTTATAAATCACTTTATGGACTAAAACAAGCCTCCAGGCAATGGAATTTGAAGCTAACAGAAGCATTACTTGCAGCCGGTTATATGCAGAGCAAGTATGATTATTCGATGTTTACAAAGCAACAAGGGAGTGACATAGTTGTTCTGTTGATATATGTTGATGATCTTTTAATCACTGGGAGTAGTGAGAAATTGATAGCAGAATTGAAACACATCTTGAATAAGAATTTCAAAATGAAAGATCTTGGAGAGTTTAAATACTTTATATGATTAGAGGTTTTAAGATCAAAGGAAGGGATTGTGTTGAATTAAAGAAAGTATGCTCTAGAGTTGATTGAAGAGACTGATGTAGGGGGAGCTAAACCGGCTTTGACTCCTCTTGAGCAAAACAAGAAGTTTACTACAGCTGAATATGATGAAGCAGTTTGTAGCAATAAAGAACTGCTGCAAGATAAGTCTGTTTTTCAGAGACTTATAGGTAGACTAATATATCTGACTCACACAAGGCCAGATATTGTCTATGTTTTACATTTCCTCAGTCAGTTCATGCATAAACCAAAACAGTCACATCTTGAAGCTGCATTGAGAGTGGTAAAATACATTAAGAAAAATCTTGGATAAGGGATTTTACTAAGTGCGGCGAGTGAGTGCAGGTTAATTGCTTATTGTGACTCTGACTGGGTTTCCTGTCCTATGATTAGAAGGTCTGTAACAGGTTCCTGTGTTAAGCTTGAAATGTCTCTAATTTCTTGGAAGTATAAGAAACATAACATGGTTGCGCGTTCTTCTGCAGAAGCAGAATATAGAAGCATGGCAGGGACAGCTGCCGAAATTGTATGGCTGAAGGGTTTGTTAGCAGAGTTGGGCTTAAAAAACTTATCACCAGCAAAACTAATATGTGATAATAAAGCAGTTTTGCAAATAGCAGCTAATCCAGTTTTTCATGAGAGAACTAAACATATTGAGATAGATTGTCATTTTGTCATAGAGAAGATTCAAGAAGGCTTGATACAGACTGAACATGTCAAGACAGGGGAACAACAACCTGATTTAATGACCAAAGCCTTGGGAGTGTATCAATATGAATATTTAGTTTCTAAGTTGGGGTTTAAAGACATCTTTACAACCACCAACTTGAGGGGGAGTGTAGAAAGTATTAATTGTTGTAATGTAGTTGTATAATCTGTTAGTTAGTTGAGTTTGTTAGATTTCTGTTATTGAGTTAGTTATAGAAAGTCATTGTGTATATAAAGGACCTATTTGTTGTAATTGAAAAATAGAGGAATAAAATAATATTCTGCCCAAATATTCAGTTTTAACACTTACGACGTCATATAATAACATAGAATATTCAAACTATATATGTTAGTATCGAATTAAAATAATCTAAGCGTAAATATAAAATTTGATAAAAATACAATCGATATTTAAATCAATATAAAGACAAATCATACTTCCATCGATATTTCAAACTTCTCAAAATATTCCTTAAATTCCATAAATATTTATTTCCACTATCAACCCTTCAATTTTTGTCAGTTACACAATCAAACCACTAATTATGAATTCTTTCTAGAATTCACCTTAACTTTTCCACTAAATTCATAAGGATCCTTCACATTATGATCATTTCACTTTAATTTCTAAAATTTCCATCACTTTAATAAAATTCTAAAATCAACACTTAACATTCAAAAACTTGAAATTTCATCCCAAAGTTTCTTAGGCTTTTTGAATTTAACCACCCATATTTATAAATTTGTAATGCAATCCCAACTCAATAAATAAACTTAAAAATCATCATGTCCCTAAAATTTCCAGCATTATATTATTTTACCCAAATAATACTTTCACATTTAATAAACTTGAAATCAAGTCCCTATAATATTGAGACCTTTCAAATTCTACCCTTAAACTTTACCAAACTTGCAATTTAGTTCCAATCAACTTCCTAACTTAAAATTCCAGCATTTATAATATTAAGATTCAGCATTAACACTCCAACTATCACATTTATGCAATAGAGTCCCACAATTCTCAAAACTTGTATATTAGCCCTTTTTACCAACTCAAGCTTCCAAATTGATCTCCAAGTCTCATAGAATACTTCTAATATCATGTCTAGTCCATATGAAATTTTTCCATAATTTCCCCCTAATTTCTTCATATGGCCGAATATTTCAAGTAACTTTAGGCATGATTTCTATTCAATTTCAAGCATGAATTCAACTTTCTAACATCAAATTACATCAAAATCTCATCACTCTCTAAAACCCTAGCATTGTCGAACATCATATTAACATGTACAAGTAATTTTAATCATTATACATACCTTAGGATTAATCACTAACATAAAAAACATAAAAATCTTTAATCAATTCTTCAAAATTTCTAAACCTTACATAAACCCTAATTTCCAAATCTCATGAAACAAGCAAGAACACCATGTAATATTTCTACCAAATATAAGAGAATTTCATGTAGATTAATTCTCTAACTAATAGTTTAATCCAAAAATCAACCATAAAGCTTCAAAAATCAAATTAAAGATCATACCTTGATAGCCATGTAGGTTTCGGCCAAGAGAGAATAACAAGCTAAAAATGTTGATTTATCTACATTATTCTAGTATTTAATAAATTGTACACTTGGCATTTCTATAATATATAATTAAATTTAAAATACCATAAATGAAACTTAAAAATTACCAAATGTCATTGTATTATCTTCCATTAAAATATTTCTTAGTCAAAGATGAATCAACATGGCTTTGAATTTCTACTTTGGTCATGCAATTTTTGAAAATTACATTTTAGTCACTAAATTTTCCACTGTTCGGCCAAATCCAAAAAATTACACTGATCTGAGCTAAATTTCTCTTATCTAAAATATGAAAATAATATTTCCAACCGTTTTCTAACATCCTTCAAATTTTCATGAAATTCCAATTTGATCCGATTATCTGATTCCTATACTGAACTTTATCGCTTTATAGTTTTTAACACAAATCTCATACCGAACATCTTATTCTCACGAAAATTCTTATTTTACGCCAAAATGTTTATTTGCGTGCTAAAATATATATATCTTTTCAAAATTATATTTTTAGTCCCTAAACTTTACAAGGTTATACTTTAGTCCATAAACTTTCAAAACTTTCATTTTAATCACTAGTCAAAATTTGGGATACTACACGCTCTATTGAAGAATGCTTTCATTACTGGTAACCCTGCGAGGATTAGGGTTGACCGAGATCAATTCTTGTGCGATCATAAGAAGTTGAGAGTTCATTTGGAGAATATATGGCAGACAACTGATACTTACACCCATCGCCATTTGGAATAGGTCATTTAACCCCAAGAGGTTGCCTTTTCTAGGCTCGGATGAAAACTATTCGATCTTGAAAGCTACCTACTGTCACGGACTTAATCGCTCAATAAGCCTCGTGCGGCCTTAGCCCCTTTTCGCCCCTCGCGATAGCTAAGTCAGCCTCACTCGAACTCGTGCTAGTGAAAGGATTGGCAAGGAAACAAAGAAGAAAGGAAAGAACTTAGAGAGAAAGCTTGTTGAATGCTTGAATGCTTACAACTCTTGGATGATTTATAAATGAGGATTCTACACCTATTTATAGCATCCCACCTCCTCAATGGACGGTGGAGATTGATTTGATCCTACGGTAGGGAGAGATTCTCTAGAATTCTCTATTATTTCCTACCTAACATGGAAGACTCTAGAATGCTTCTAGAATATGTACAAGTCTTGAGTATTCTAGAATAATCTACACTATTCTATCAACCTCCAAGACCAAATGTGGCCCAACATAGCCCAAAGTGT
Organism: Hibiscus syriacus; assembly: GCF_006381635.1. Classification (NCBI taxonomy): domain Eukaryota; kingdom Viridiplantae; phylum Streptophyta; class Magnoliopsida; order Malvales; family Malvaceae; genus Hibiscus; species Hibiscus syriacus. The sequence continues at coordinate 455,624 of NW_024063140.1, read as the reverse complement.
GGGAAAAAGCCCAAGTTCGTGACATTCTCCCCCACCTATTATGGCGTCGTCCTCGTCGCCTCGTACGCTCTGAGTTGTTCTTCGAATTGCCATAAGTCTTCAGCTAGTTCCCATGTTGCCTCGGACTCTGGTAGTCTTTTCCACTTGATTAAATACTCGGTACGCGGTGGGACTCCTCTCTTGCGGACCGTCCTGCTTATGAGCACCATTTCCACCTCTTTGTCATAAGACTTGGTTACTATGGGAGGTGCTCGATGCGAATACCCTCGGCTTGGGTCTTCCTTGTCGGTATGATATGGCTTGAGCATACTTACATGGAAAACCGGATGAATCGTAAGTGTACTTGGCAAGTCTAAGCGATAAGACACCTTACCCACCTTGGCAAGTACTTGGAACGGTCCCTCGTATCTACGTATTAGTCCTTTGTGAACGCTTCGAAGAGCTTTGAACTGTTGTGGTAAAAGCTTCACAAGGACTAAGTCTCCAATGGAGAACTCTCGATGTCGCCTCTTCTCGTCCGCCCATTTCTTCATCTTTTTCCGTGCTTTCTCCAAACATGCGCAGGCGATGTCGGCGTTCTCCTCCCATGACTTAGCCATCTTGGCGGCCCCGGGACTCTTACCCTCGTCAAGTGGCATTGTCAGTGTGTGCGGCGTGAGCGGTTGTTGTCCGGTCGCAAGCTCAAACGGACTCCGGCCTGTGGCTTCACTCCGCTGTAAGTTATAAGAGAATTGGGCGACGTCTAGCAATTTAGCCCAATCTCGCTGGTTAGCACTCACAAAGTGCCGCAAATAACACTCCAACAAAGCGTTCACCCGTTCGGTCTGCCCATCAGTTTGAGGATAAAATCATTGGAGAAATTTAACTCGGTTCCAAGGAGCTTGAACAATTCCGTCCATAGGTGTCCGGTGAATCGAGGGTCTTGATCACTAATGATGCTCCTTGGTAAGCCCCAATGCTTCACGACATTCTTGAAGAATACTCGCGCGGCCTCCTCCGCAGTGCAATCCTTGGGGCATGGTATGAAAGTCCCATACTTAGAAAATCGGTCCACGATGACCATGATCGAACCGTATCCCTCGGACTTGGGTAATGCACTAATGAAATCCAAGGTGAACGCATCTCAAGGTCTTTGGGGGACTGGTAAAGGTTCCAGTAATCCCGCCGGTTGTCGGTTCTCCACTTTGTCTTGTTGGCACACAAGAAAAGTCTTCACGTAAAGCTCCACGCTATCCTTCATATGGGGCCAAAAGTATGCCGTCTCTAGCAATTCCATAGTGCGCTTTTGACCCGGATGACCAGCCCACTTGGTGTCGTGGCACTCTTTGATAAGATCTCGCCTTAAGTTATCCCACTTTGGAACATAGATTCGCCATCCCTTGTTGTAGAGTAGACCGTCCTCTACCCAAAACCGTTGGGTTTTGCCATCGTTAGCCAGCTTTACTAATTCTCTTGCCATTGGATCTTGCTCAAGGCCCTCCTTGATGCGTTCCAACACGGTTCCCTTGGCTAGAGAGATCGCGACGAGCTCCGCCTTTCGACTTAAGGAATCGGCTACAACGTTGGCTTTGCCCGGCTTGTATTCCAACGTGTAATCGAACTCGGCTAGGAAGTCTTTCCACCTAGCTTGTTTTGGTGATAGCTTCTTCTGGGTCTGAAAGTAACTCGTCGCCACGTTGTCGGTCTTGATGGTGAAATGCGCGCCGAGTAAGTAATGTCTCCATACCCGCAAGTAATGGATGATGGCCGTCATCTCCTTTTCTTGCACCGTGTACCGCCTCTCGGTTTCATTTAGCTTACAACTCTCAAATGCTATCGGATGCCGCTCTTGCATTAATACTCCCCCGATAGCAAAGTCAGATGTATCGGTATGCACCTCGAACGGCATGGTAAAGTCGGGTAAGGCCAAGACAGGTTCTTGGCTAACTACTGCCTTCAGGTTCTCAAAGGCCTTCTGACATTGTTAGGACCACTTCCACGCCTTCCCCTTCTTGAGTAGGTCCGTCAATGGTGATGCTCGCGCCGAGTAACCCTGTATAAACCGGCGATAATAATTTACTAGACCAAGGAAGGACCTCATCTCACTTACCTTGGTCGGCGGCTCCCACTCGGTTATGGCTTTGATTTTGCTCCCGTCCATGAATAGCTTCCCGTGGCCGATTACATGTCCAAGGAAGTGTACTTCCACGGTGGCAAACGTGCACTTTTCCTTCTTGACGTACATCTCGTTTTCTCGAAGTATCTTGAACACAATCCTCAAGTGGTCTACATGTTCCCCAATAGAGTTACTGTATACCACGATATCGTCCAAGTACACCACCATGAACTGGTCCAAGTACGGTTGGAAGAGCTTGTTCATGAGCATGCAAAACGTTACCGGTTCATTGGTTAGGCCAAAGGGCATGACTAACCACTCGTACGATCCGTATCGGGTGATGCATGCGGCCTTTGGCTCGTCGCCTTCTGCTATTCGAACTTGGTAGTAGCCTTTTTGCAAGTCCATCTTTGTGTACACCTTGGCTCCTCCAAGTCTGTCAAATATATCGGCAATCAAAGGGATCGGGTAGCAATTTTTAATGGTTACTGCCCGGTAATCGACACACATACGCAACGACCCATCGTGCTTCTTTTAGAAGAGTATCGGTGCGCCATACGGTGCCTTCGAAGGTCGAATCATTCCCATATCGACTACCTCCTTGAGTTTCCTTCGAAGTTCCTCAAGTTTGGGTGGGGCCATTCGGTAGGGTGCCAAGACTGGCGGCTTGGCACCGTGTTCCAACTCGATCTTGTGATCCACCTCACACCTTGGAAGAAGTTTATTTGGTAACTCCGGTGGCATCACGTCCTTGTTCTCCTCTAGGACTTCACGGATGATCAATGGTAGGTCATCCGTTTTCTCGATCTCGTCATCTTCCTTTAGCATGGCCAAGTAAGTAATGTCCCCTTTCTTGATGCCTTTACCAAGTTGTATGGTCGAGAGTTGTGTGGCATCTCGACCTTGCTCTTTCGGTGCCTCGATCGTGGGGATCATGCAAGGAGACCCTTTCTCCAAGATGCAAACGGAACTAAAGGAAGGCATAGGGATAGCGGTTACCTGTCGGAGAAAGTCCAACCCCAAGACGACCTTAAAATCGTCCATGGGAACGACGAAAAAGTTCACTCGGCCCTTCCAAGTGCCCAAGCGTAGCTCGACCCCTCGTGCCACGCCATAGAGTGGTGTCGCTTGTGCATTTACCGTTTTGAGCCATCCTGTGCTCTCAGTGTACTCTAGGCTCAAACGGTTGGCTTCATCTTTAGACACGAAGTTGTGGGTAGCCCCCATGTCTACCATGGCTCTTGTTGGCTTCTCATTGATCACCGCTTCCACATACATGAGCCCATTACTCGATGTTGGTGTCAATGGCTTGGCCTTCAAGGCGTTTAGAACTTGGAGTGACCCCATCTCGGCTTGAGACTCTGTGTCTTGACGATTGACGATGGCAGACAATGAACCAAGTTTGGGACAGCTACTCATCGGATGCGGTCCTTTACACAAGAAGCATCCTTATTTGGGAACGAAGGTCTTTTTCTTCTCTTCTTAGTCCCTTTGGCCCGAACGTCGATCACGATCTCCCTCTTTAGCTTGTGGCCTTCGGTGATCTCGGTCTCGGTTGCCTTGGTAATTCTTCCGCCGTTCTCCCCCACCTTTGGTTGGATACTTATCTTTATTTTTCGTCGCATTGGTGTGGGAGTAGGGTTGGAAGTCGACGAGTGACTCGGCGATGGCAATGGCCTCATCAACCGTTTTAATGACCCGACGGTGCATCTCTTGCTTGGCCCATCCTTGTAGTCCGTCAATGAAGTAGAACAAGAGATCTTCTTCGGATATATTGGGAATTTGAAGCATAAGGGTTGTGAATTTTTTCACATAGTCCCGCATAATACCCCGTTGCTTCAACTCCTGCAATTTCTTGCGAGCCTCGTAGACCACATTCTCGGGATAGAAGTGCTTCTTTAGTTCTTTCTTGAACTCATCCCACGTATCTACCCGACAAGCTCCTCGCTCAATGTCGGCATGTTTCCTACGCCACCATAACATAGCAGTATCGGAAAGATATAAAGTAGCGGTCTTTACCTTAGCCGCCTCGTCGTTAAGGCCGATTTCCTCGAAGTATTGCTCCATCCGCCATATGTAGTTTTCGACTTCCTTGGCGTCCCTTACCCCGTTGAACCCTTGCGGCTTGGGGCACTTGACCCTCGGGTTAGAGATGGTGATGTTAGCACTCTCGCTAACGGCGGCTCTCTTGCAGAGCGTCACGTCCTCCCGCATCCCCTCAATGCTTTCACGTAAGGATTGGATCATATCTTCTAGCCGTATGAATCGAACTTTTACCTCATTGCTAGTCTCTTCGGTACTCCCCTTGAGCGCGTCAACTTGCTCCAAAACATGGTCCTCCAGCGTCTTGAAGTCATGCTAGACCCTCTCCAACCTCTCCCCGAATTCTGCCACCATCGGTTCTAGTGAGCTCCCCTCGCGGGCTTTACTCTGGTCCCTTTTTTTCTTCTGGTTGGTGGGTGCAACTTCTCTCCCACGTTCCTCAGTAATAGTCGACTCGTTGGTGCTCTTCTTCGGGTTGGTGGGTGCAGTTTCTTTCCCACGTCCCTCGGTAGCAGTCGACTCGTTCGAGTTCCCGATCATTCCTACAAGACACGTGCACGATTTTGATGCTTTAACCGGCTCTGATACCAACTGTCACGGACTTAATCGCTCAATAAGCCTCGTGCGGCCTTAACCCCTTTTCGCCCCTCGCGATAGCTAAATCAGCCTCACTCGAACTCGTGCTAGTGAAAGAATTGGCAAGAAAACAAAGAAGAAAGGAAAGAACTTAGAGAGAAAGCTTGTTGAATGCTTGAATGCTTACAACTCTTGGATGATTTACAAATGAGGATTCTACACCTATTTATAGCATCCCACCTCCTCAATGGACGGTGGAGATTGATTTGATCCTACGGTAGGGAGAGATTCTCTAGAATTCTCCATTATTTCCTACCTAACATGGAAGACTCTAGAATGCTTCTAGAATATGTACAAGTCTTGAGTGTTCTAGAATAATCTACACTATTCTATCAACCTCCAATACCAAATGTGGCCCAACATAGCCCAAAGTGTGGGAAAAAACCCAAGTTCGTGACACTACTCTCCGTTTTTAATAGTTTAGAACGTAACACACATATTACATTAATTTGAGGATTTTGTTAGAATTTTTGGGCGATTTCATAAAACTGTGTTGATTGATCTATGTCCTTGCTTCTTATGTGCCTTGCAAGCATTATTACATTATGGATCATTATACAATAAACACCTTTTCCTAAATTATTATAAAATTTAAATAATTTTTTGAATTACTATAACAATCATCTTATATAAAAAAAATAAATTGTAAATAAATTTTTACCATAATATTTAAATAAATAACGTCAAAATTTAATATAAATTTAGTTTAGTTTCACAAAAGTGTAGATACTCAACGGTCAACTATATTTAAAAAGAAAAGCCGGGGGACAAGTTTCTCAAAGTTGCTTGTAAAATTAATTAAATATAAAATAACTGTATAAAATATAGTAATTTTTACACAAAAAATATGAAAAATATTATACATAAAAAACCTAATTTATCTTAAATTACAGAAAAAACCTCAAAATTGCCAAAATCCAACCCTGACTCGTCGCCACCACCCTTTTCGATCATGACCATGACCATTTACATAATATTTGCTATCCTCCTAGTCATACATCGTCGTAGTTACCACCGATTAGCCGTCAGAATCGTTTGGGATCGTGATTTTTCATCCTTGGGTTTGTGAGGTATAAAACATCAATTCGTTGTCGATCGATCGTCGACTGGTCACAATTTCATAGGGTTTTAGTCGTCGGGGGTAAAGTTGAGTAGAGCTTCATCGATGTCAAAAGGCGGCGGGCGATGTAGACTTAAGAGTTGAAATGAAGGTTTTCAAAATTGTGGGATTATTTTAAAATTTTTGTATTTTTAAATATAATTTTTTATATATTTAAATATATTTTTTAAAATCGCAAGATTATGATATTTGTCATTTAATAGAAGAAATTAACATCGTTGATGATCTAAACACCTAAAATAATAACGATTATAATATTAAACATCAAAATTATTTAAAAAATAATTTAAAATTTTATTCGTAAAAATATTATATTTTAGACAATTATTTTATATTAATCCATACAAAATCGTTAAGAAGAAACGAAGAAAATCCACGTAAAAAAGGAAAAGTCAAGTCACAATCAATGGCCACTCTCCAGCGTTCACATCCATGCGCTTCCTTAGCGCCACCTGTCTCGCTAACCGCGTAGAGCCGTCGATACGTATATAAACAAAACCGTTCCCACCCATTTTCAACTCACCTTTGCATTCACATTTCGTCAATCAAGCCATTCCATCAAATATCTCATCATACTCTGCGTTTGGTTAAATGGAATCCCTTAAAATTGATAGGAATTGAAATTTAATTTTATCATTTTATCATGTTTGGTTCAAGTTTTTCAATAGAATTAGAATCCCTGATGGAATTCAATTATGTTATTGGAGGGAATTGAAATTTGACCATACTACCCTCATTAATCATTTGATAATTTATTCATATATTGAATAAAAATATTTTTTTATTATTTCAGGTCGGGTCGGATTTCTAATTCATATATTCAGGTCGGTCAGGTCGGGTCAGGTGAAACTTTATTTTGGTCGGGTCGGATTGGGTTTTTTTAAGTGTTATATTCGGGTCGAGTCAGGTCGGGTTCGGGTTTAGGGTGAAAAAAATCGGACCAACCCGAAAATATATATAATTCAGGTCGGGTCGGATTAAGTCACTGTTTTTATTAAATAAAAATATTTTTTATTATTTCGGGTTAGGTCGGGTTGGATTTCTAATTCATATATTCGGGTCGGGTCGGATGAAACTTTATTTTGTTCAGGTCAGTCTGGTTTTTTAAGTGTAATATTCGGGTCGAGTCGGGTCATGTTTTTTTAAGTGTGTTATTCGGGTCGGGTCGGGTCGGGTTCGGGTTTAGGGTGAAAAAAATCAGACCGGCCCGAAAATATCTATAATTCGGGTCGGGTAGGATTAAGTCACTGTTTTTATTAAATAAAAATAATTTTTTATTATTTCGGGTCGGGTCGGGTCGAATTTCTAATTCATATATTCGGGTCAGATGAAACTTTATTTTGTTCGGGTCGGGTCGGGTTTTTTAAGTGTGATATTCGGGTCGAGTCGGGTCGGGTTTTTTTAAGTGTGATATTCGAGTCAGGTCAGGTCGGGTTCGGGTTTAGGGTGAAAAAAACCAGACCAACCCGAAAAAATATATAATTTTAAATTATATATTTAGGAATAATTACAATAATAACCCTCTATATATAATTTTTTCAATTAAGTCAATGTTTTTATTGAATAAAAATAATTTTTTTATTATTTTGAGTCGTGGAGGGTCGAGTTTCTAATTCATATATTGAATAAATTTTTGATATATTTTTTTTGTAACTAATTAACATACTCCGGTTGAAATATATCAAAATATTGATCTATCTTTTGGTAACTTATTAACATATTTTAATTGCGATGATTTTAACTTATAATGTTTATTAACATGATTTTTATAATTTATTAAAATGAATAATCAATCAATAAAATAAAAATTTAATATTTTTTAATTTTTTTATAATATATTACTACATGTAAATTGTAAAATAAACTAAAATAAAGTAAAAAAAATAAGAATGACAATTCTATCATTTTACATTATTAAAATTAAATTCATCTGACATGTCTACGAATTAAATAGAATATAAAATTGGATTCCAATTTAATTTCCTGCCAACCAATTTCTTCATAGATTCTAATTCCTCATAAACATTCCAACGAACTAAACGCGACGTTTGTTTATATGAAAACCCCATCTTTCACATTCCTCTCTCATAGCGAAGCCTTGGATTTCTCTTGGTTTTCGGATATGGAAATTGGGTTCAATGGGAACAGTAAGAAAATGAGTAGAAAAGACACTGATGAATCTTTAGTCAATGGAGACGACTTGAAGAACGATGTGTTTAAAGATTTACTTTCCTCGCTTTTGTTGCTCGACGAGGGAGCAGCAAAGCAAGAGCAACATCAATGGCTGACTGAGTTTGAACCTTTATTCGAAGCCGATTACAAAGAAAAAGCTGAAGAATTCCATGGTAATTATCATTCTTCTGAAATGGAAGAGTTGAGTAATTGGAGAAAAAACAAACGCTCTCGTCAATCCGGTTCAGTTGCCGCTAGCTCTTCGACGGTTTCAGTCGGTTCAGACAAAGCGGGTGTGCCGGAATCGAGCGTCGGTTCGGGACATCAACGGCGGTTATGGGTGAAATCCCGATCTAAAGACTGGTGGGAGAGATGCAAATCACCCAGATTTTCCCGACGAGGAGTTCAAACGCGTGTTTCGGATGGGTAAATCTACGTTTGATTTGAATTGCGAGGAGTTGGAACCGGCGGTGATGAAAAAGAACACGATGCTCCGTGAAGCGATCCCGGTCCGTCAACGCGTCGTGGTTTGTATCTGGAGGTTGGCCACCGGCGAGCCGCTTAGGATGGTATCGAAACGCTTCGGCTTAGGGATTTCAACTTGCCATAAGCTGATTCTAGAGGTTTGCACCGCCATTAAAACAGTACTGATGCCTAAATACCGCCAATGGCCCGACGAAAACAAAATGAAGCAAATCAAAGGCTAATTCGAGTCCATAACCGGGATCCCTAACATCGGCGGTTCAATGTACAACACTCATATCCCAATCATCGCACCAAAAACCAGCGTTACCTCATATTTCAACAAGAAACACACATACAGGAACCAAAAAACCTCGTATTCCATCACCCTTCAAGGCGTCGTCGATCAAAACGGCGTTTTCACCGACGCTTGCATCGGCTGGCCAGGATCCATGACCGACGATCAAGTCCTGGAGCAATCGAAGTTTCACCAAAGAGCCACCATGGGTCAGTTAAAGGACGTTTGGGTGGTGGGAGGTAAAGGGCATCCATTAATGGACTGGGTTTTAGTTCCCTACACTCACCACAATCTCACTTGGGCTCAACACGCATTTAACGAGAAGATTTGTGAGATCGAAAAAGTGGGAAAGGAAGCGTTTGCATGACTGAAAGGGCGGTGGGGGTGTTTGCAGAAAAGGATCGAGGTTAAGCTTCAAGAATTGCCGGTTGTTCTCGGAGCTTGCTGCGTTTTACATAATATTTGCGAGCTGAGGAATGAGGAAATGGAGCCTGGGCTTAAATTCGAGGTTTTTGACGATGAGGTGATCCCTGAGAACAACCTGAGATCCATGGCTTCTGCTCAAGCTAGGGATCGCATTGTTCATAATTTGCTGCACCATGGCCTTGGTGGTGCCACTGGCTTTCTCTAGTATTATTGCCATCTTTTTTTTTTTTGGGCCAGAAATAGTATTATTTGATTTAGATTTTTGCAGTCAGTCTTTTTGGCTATTGCAATAAAAGATCATTTATTAGATTTAGTTTGTACTTTGTATATATGGCTTGTCAATATTTTCAATTTATAATTGTGGTTAGATGATTGTAAAAAAACATAATTAAAATGGACCATCCATTAGTATAATATTAGGGTAAGATTTGGACACTTGATATCTTGTGGCCCACTACTTGATTTAGACTAAAAAAAGGAACAAAAATAGTCTTCCTTCCGCATTATCTGTTCATTTTCTTTAAAATTATTACAGATTCACAATTACAAAACTACAAGTTAGGACTGTCTAATAAAACAACTCGTCCTTGAACTGCAACACACAACACAGTATCCATGTCTTTCTGACGATGGTTTTTACATCCAACTATTCTTGCACAGTTATTCGGACTGGTGATGGTTCTCCTTCATCTCGTTTCCGATTGAATCGAAGTGTTGATCTTGTTGGTTTTGTGATGTCGGTGGCGCCTGCTTCTCAGATCTCTTTTTCTCCTTGACAACCACTTGTCTCGGCATCACTTCTAACAGAAAGCTTCCTCCATTCCATACAGATGCAGAAACCTTGAGTATTTGGAAAATCGCATGGAATTCATATGAAAGAAAGATCGGGACTGTGAGTGCCATGGTTGCGACTGTAAAAATGGCTTGCAGTAAAATGTACATGAACAAACGGTTTTGATCCCCGAGCAAACCGCTTAAACGCCACCATATGTTGTTTGCTTTCTGAGCTTTCTTAGAAAGTTCCCTATAAAACGAAGAAATCATCTGAATGAAGATATATTCCAAAGCCAAGCAACTTAAACATATATAAAAATATTTATAAGGGACTGATGTTGTGTATCAAGGTAATACAGAGAGCAAACCTGTAAGAAGTCATGACTTCGGGATCTCTTAGCATCCTCTGGCGACGTAGCACGTTGACAATGAGAAAATAAAGAACTTGCCAGAGGGTATAAGCAGCTAAGGGAACCACGAACAACCAAGTCCATAGGTAAGATTTGTCTTCTACATAAGGCCATGAAAATCTGTGAGATGTACCTTCAGGATGCATGGCTTCAAAGGTTGCAGGATTCCACCATCGAATCGTGAAAAACACGATCCCTGAAAGTAAAACAATACCACATTAGTCATCCAGCACATTCAGACGTATTAGAAAGAAATAAACTAGCCCTGTCTTTCTAAAGAACCTTAACCTCCAACTTCAAATGGAGTTCTTTAGCAACACCTTCTTGCCATACACTGAATTCCCGAATATACTACTCACATGGTCAGATATCCAGCCAAGTTACAAAGTGTCAACAAATTTCACAGCTTGGGAGGGATTTCCGGACAACCGCCAAGGAATAATGAGACAGTTGGGTCTATAGTTTCACAATCTACATGAAACTAAGCCCGTGGAATGTCTTTCAACCATTATACATAAGCAAAATACGAATTAATATAAGTTGATATGTCCTTCACTACTAGTTAAACAACTTACAACCAAAATTTTACTGCAGGGCATTTCCTACTAATAGAAAAATTCAGGTTACTAGACATCTTAGCTTTCTTAAACCTCTTTTGAAGGTTGCAGGTTGATGCAATAGAGGCAATCCCCTCTATTTAGAATCAGAAGATCAACTTTATACATAAAAATAGGAGAATTTCATTGAGATCAGAAATAAACCCTATTTGAAGGAAATTCTAAGTTATGTTTTGATGAGCAATTTATAGTGCAATAAACGATTGCTATCGTTATCTTCAATATATGATGTTGAAGGTAAGCAATCAGAAATTTCTATGTATAGAGAACAAGTGAAAATAAGGATTGCAAACATACCCGGTAAAAGATGTATGAGGACACTAATAATTTTGTCCACAGAACTAAAAACCAAGCTACAACGCCAAACGATGAGCGCCCATGCTAGCGGACCCTAAAGTAGCAACCAGAAAGATTGAAGAAGTTAAAATTGATTCATTCACCAATGGAGATGTACGTAGGAGATAAAGTACCCCAATTTTTTACCTCAGCAAATGAGAAACAAATCATAAAAAGCTTTTCGTTCTTCGGAAAAATAAGAAGGTCGACCAAGAAGATTGTGTTGGCGTAATAGCAGAAATCCTAACATACACAGAAATGCATCATTCTTGATTCTATCTTTCAAAAAAATTCTTTAAAACAAGTCCGAATTGAGCCGAGTTATGACTCACCAGAAGATAATAATGCCATTTCTTAAAGCGGTAGTATATCCATCGAAGAGGAACAAAGGTAACATAGAACACACAATATACATATGGAATATCTTGCGGTCCTGAATCAGAATTTCAAATTCACAAAAACAGAGAGCAAAAATCATTAATGGATTCAAGAGCCAACGTTTTAAGTGACCAATTTCATTAATTCAAGGCTGAGTTAACTCACTTGCTCCCAATAAAAAGCAAAACCCTCCAAAGCCGAGAACCCCCAAGAGATGAGTCACCTAAAATATCAAAATCCCATGAAAGAAAAAAAAATAAAAAATCGAAAGTTATAACTTCAGATCCATATGATAAACATAAAACCCATGAATTAAATACATAGAACAAACATGAATGTAAAGGGAAAAAACGTTGAAATTAATACCTTGTTAATAAAGCGTTCGTGTTCTTCAGCTTGTTTGGCGATCTTAACAGCTTGTTTCGTCAGCATCTCCTTCGTTTGAACCGCTTGTTTAGACAACATCTCCTTTGTTTTCGCCACTTTCTGCTCCGAAAAATCAACCCCAAATCATTAAAAAACACAAAAAAAAGATAATAAAACATAAAATTTGATCCAAATAGCTCAGAAAAACCGTTGGGCTGCCAAAAAAGAGTATACCTCGGCTCGATCTTTGAACCTCCGGTGCACCGTCCGAGATGAATCCCCATTTGAATTCAATTCCTCCATGAATTCATCGCTGCTCGACATCTCTATTCCCTTTTGGTCACCGTAATAGAAATCGAATCAAAGAAACGAGAGAGAGAGAGAGAAGAAGGTGGTGACTTGCCGCGTGAATATATAAGATTTTACTATACACTAACAGTACTCTAATTCTCAATATTACTAATTTCGTAATTAAGATGATACTAAAACAATTTCATCACTCGATCTTATTATTGAAAAAAAATAATAAATATTACTAATTTCTTAATTCATTGTTTATATCTTGTACATTAAGTCTAAGCTTTATTCATGGATACTTTACTTACTCTAATAAATAATTAATTAATTTTCAGAAGAAGAATCCTAATTACGTGGGAAAGTAATTTGCGGCGATTTGATACTTTAACCGAATATCTCCCTTTTTAGCACCATTTATTTTATATTTTCTGAAGCTGTATCCTTTCGATTGAGGTGGCGAAAGAAACATCTCCGGAGACGCGTTTTATCTGATTTTACTGATTCAGTTGCCATGTGGCATTTTTTTTAATAATAAAAATTTTATTTTTATTGTTATTATAAATTAGTAATATAGAATGTATTTTTTTAATGTGTGTTAAAGGTAGAGTGTATTATCCACATTAATCGGATAGAACAACAGATGAAAAATAGTTTTTTATTTTATTGTAGTTATATGAAAAATGTATAAAATTATTATATTACACGTATGGTTATATTATTATTTTTTATTTTGATTATCGATCTATTAATTTTATCACTTAATTATTTAAATATTATCAATCTAGTCATCTATTATTATTATTTAACCAAAATATTTATGCATAAGTTAATAAAATTAGTATAATTACACATTTAATCTGTTATTATTATTATTATACATTGAGAAATTATAGAAAATGCAATTACATTTAAATATTAGAAATAAAAACATTCATTTAAATAGAATATTAGGTTACATAAGGGTTAACGGTTATGTGATGATAATAGAGCTGGACATTTTTTTCCTATTGTGTCCGATGTTTCTACAATGCCCACATCGTTTTTGTTATGTTGACTTCTCCCGAATATCCATATCACAATGTATTCTAGTAGATTTTGGACGACCTGAGTCCTTCAATAGCAATGGATCTGGTACAATTGTAAGCCAAGTTTGAATCTCATCTGGGTCTCTTTCGTTTTCTATGGGCGGAAACTCAAATTTATATACCTTGAATACTTGTGAAAGTTGGTATACGGGATCAACATAATTTTTGTAGTCCAAATGCGAATGTGAGCAAGCTGCAATGACATGAGAGCATGGATATTTGAGTGCTTGAAAGAAACCACAATCGCACCACCTCTCATGCAGATTAACTCTGAAAGCGTTAGCTTCAATCCCTTGCAACGGACGTGGCATTTCGGTTACACAAAACAATTCACGGGTGCGAGAAAAATTTGTAACCAACATCCCATTTGATGCAGCCACTTTTTTCTGTAAATCAGCTACTAGTCTTGGGTGGTAAATATGACCGTTTTGCATTCAAGTAAGAGCTTGTCCACCGAGCTTTGCAAAGAGTTGACCCAAACGAAAATAAGTCGTTTTGACCAATACAATGACATAAGAGATGACGCTGAAGGGGCTGAAGGGCCTGTATAAAATAACGACTCTAGAGGAGTGCTAGTAACCATCCCACCGCTCCCCGGGAACTGTAGAAACTGTGGAAACATTGACATCGATGTCTGTGATCCAGATGGAGATTGAGGTGTCTGAGGAGAAGCACCACCAGCCAAATAAGATGTATATGAACCATATGCTGGATCATTAAACACAGCCGTATATGCACCTCTATATGGTATAAAACCATGCGGGCTAGGTATGTAACCTGGCGGGCTAGGAATGTAACCCTGTGGAGATGACATATGAACTGGTGGGCTTGGCATATACCCATGAGGAGATGGCATCTGAAGTGGAGGGCTGGGCATGTACCATTGTGGCATCAGTGGATAAGGATGTTGTGGTGGGACTGATGCAGAACCAGTAGCACCTTTTCTCCGTCTATGCGTCGGGGGATGATGATATTGAGACGGTTGACGTCTTTCTCGACGCCTAGGAATGCTAACCCCTCATGCTTCCGCCGAAAGTAGAAACGGCTTCCCATTTTCATTAAACCAGTCCATATAGCTATCCGTAACCATATGACCAGTTTCAGCGTAATATTGTCGAGAGGCCAACTGTACATACCGGTTCTCTCAAAGCGCAATCCAATCTCTGTGTCTCACCACCCAGTTAACATCTTTCCTTCCTCGTCTATCTATGTTATGCACGTCGTCTAAATTCCTAGGTGCTCCAGGAATATATTGCGTACAACCATACTGACGGAGCACGCTATCAACTGGATGCCACTCAATGATAGCATAACATATAAGAGGTATAACCAATATCCAAATCTCTAATGACCCACCAAGGTGGGGTAAGATGCAAGCCTTCACTTCATCGCTCGCATAAGGTATCCATTGAAACTGAAATATAAATATACAATTCAAATAAATAAAATATTCTAATTATATCTACCATTTTAAATTAAAATATTAATATTTAAACAGGTCTAAAAACATACCTCAGACCCAGCTTTTGTATCAATAAGTAGACGAATTTCCTCTAACCCAGTAGGCATACTTCTATGGTTCTTTCTTTTCATCGACCACCTATGAAATATAATATAAACTAAATATCACCCTATTTAATTAAAAATATTTAAATCAAAATTTAGTTCGATAATTACCTCAACAATAAGGGGAATACGTATGGTTCATTCACGATCGGGCATAAGAAAGGCATGCGGAACCACGCCCATGATTGCAGAAGCAGGAGACATCCACCGATAGCAGTTTTCTTATAATTCGTTGCCCGACACATTTCTCTAAAGAGAAATGTCAAAACTGTAGCGCCCCAACTATATCTTCCAGCTTCATCAAAATCGATCAGATGCCGCAACCACATACAATGCACCTGGTTGCGAGATTTGTCGGGCATCAATATTCCTCCAATTATTCGTAGAATATATGCCTGAGCACATGCCTTTGCTTGATCCTCTGAAGCATTTTCATTTAAAACCTCAAAATTAGCTTTCAACCAAGATAACGCTATTCTACCTCCATTAAACTCTGGCGGAGCAGCTCCAAGATAATCAATGTACATTGACTGCCAACCACCATCCGCCATACCACACATCATATTTCCGTCGACAGGAAGCCCCAGATGCGTAGAGACATCCTCCAATGTAATTGTAGCCTCTCCACATGGAAGGTGAAAAGTGTGTGTCTCAGGCCTCCACCTCTCAATCAATGCAGAAATTAGGACAGGTTCGAGTTTGCAACCGCTAATAATTGTTGCAATATATCCGAACCCGACAGAAGCCAAATATGGCAAAATACGTTCCGGTGTCGATATACGTGAATTTTTTAATAAATGTCTCTAAAATACGATCAATATCCTAAATAATATGCATTATAAAAAATTAAAATTAATATAAATTCATAATAAATTTAAATTAAACATAACAATAAATATTAACATTAATTATAAAAAAATATTACCATATCGCTAAAATGTCTGGATGTGGTCAACATCCAATCGCAACAGCATTTCACTTTCCATTATAACTGTAGACAAAAAAATAGCACAAAAAATAATTAATTAATAAATTTAAATAAATAATAATTATATAAATATTATTTTAATAAAAAAAATAATATTTATATAATTATATTAATATAAAATATAATAACTATTAAAAAATAATAATAACTGAAAAATAAATTTCTTACTACTAATAAGAAATTTAAAACTCAAAGATTTGGAGAATTTGAATTATATAAGAAATGAGAAGATGATTTTGATGTGAAGAATGAGAGGGGTTGAGGGGGTTTATATAGGGGGAGGAAGAGGGGTAGTTGGGAAAAAATCAGATGGGTATTTAAGACATTTAATGAAAGGCGCGTCCCCGGGATGCGCCTTTCACACGTGACAACTGAATCAGCAAAATAAAGGTAAAACGCGTTCCCGGGGATGCACCTTTCACACGTGGCATCCAATTCAACGTAAAACCAAATATTACGCGTCCCCGATGATGCGCCTTTCGCCACTTCAAAAAATATAGAACAAACAATGCTAAAAAGGGAGATTTTCGATTAAAAGATGTCAGTTCAGTCAAATCGCGTAATTTGCTCAATGGTAACGTGGAGCTGTTTCCGTTTAGGGCGTTACGGGCACAGGTGGCATGAAATAATTGGATGAATGACAAAATATTGAGCCACCTGTCAATTGAGAGAAAGTTCTAGGAAGATAAAGTCTTAAGCTGTCGGTTTCTGGTTTAGTCTTTATCTTCCCAAATAGTAAGTTGCCACGTGTAAATGAATTTCTTTCATTGCTTCTGATTTTCTTATGTGGCTTATAGAGATTTATGATTTGATGATCAGAACTTAGCATAGTCCCGGATGTAGATGAATATACCCTTCCCTCGCGACCGGGTCGGGCGCATTTAAAAACTTGAGGGTTAGGATTTTTTTATTGTAATAAGTAAAGCATATATTCTAATTATAAGTTATTGTTTTATTAAATTTTTCGATTATTAAAATTGTAAAATAGTCCCATAATTATAAAGTGTTATTTTCTTGCTATTATTAAAAGTTAGGATAAAATATATAAATGGTTATTAAACTTTTTAGATGCTTGCATTTAGGTCTCTCAACTTTTAAAACTTACAATATAGTCACCAAACATTTAGTTCATTTGCAATATGGTTCCCGACGTAACGACCGTTTCACAGCCGTTAGGATAAATTATAAAAATGGTCACTGAACTTTTTAGGCGCTTGCATTTAGGTCCCCCAACTTTTAAAACTTGCAACACAATCATCAATTACATTTTAAACCCCAAAATCCAAAATGCTTTAATTATATTCTAAACCCCAAATTCCAAAATACTTCAATTAAATGTCCAATCCCAAATTCATAATCCATTCTCAAAATCTTTCATAACAAACTGAACTTGAAGCAACAACCCTAAACGCTCAAAACATATTCGTTTCAAAAAAAATAACCAACTATAAGTGATTATGTTGGGTTTAGGATTTAGGGTTATGTTGGACCTAAATACTCAATTTAATTTATAAAATAGTTGACTCGAAATTTTTCCGATTTGAGTTTATAAAATTTAAATCAAGTCGAATTGAATTGAATTTTTGAGTTTCTGTTTAAATTTAATTATAAATATTTATCATATTATAATATTATTTGATTCTAATTCAGTTCAGTTTATAAAATAGTTGACTCGAAATTTTTTCGATTTGAGTTTATAAAATTTAAATCAAGTCGAATTGAATTGAATTTCCAAGTTTCTGTTTAAATTTAATTATAAATATTTATAATACTATAATATTATTTGATTCTAATAAAATGTTTTTTAACCATATACAATACATATATTTCTTCATATTTTCCATATGTTATATACATATATCATACAGAGTCAAGAGACTTGACTCAAAGTTAAAAATTAATCCACTAATTACTAAGAAATTTGAGATATTCGAGTTGTATTTTACAACTCGATTTTAACTTGAAAATTTTTTAAGTTTAGTTTATGAAATTACAACTCAAAGTCAAATTGTCTCAAATTTTTTAAATCAATTCAAGTCGAAAAATAATTTTTTCAAATCGAATTGAGTATTGTTCACTTATAGTTGGTTAAATATAACTTTTAAATCCTAAACCCAACATAATCACTTATTGTTATGGACCCAAAATGAACTAAATGTTGTTGATTATGTTGGGTTAATTGGTGGGGAATTTAACATTTAGGGTTATGTTTTGAGGGTTTAGGATTGTTGCTTCAAGTTCAATTTGTTATGGTAAATTTTGAGAATGGATTATGAATTTGGGGTTGGGCATGTAATTGAAGTATTTTGGAATATGAGTTTAGTATGTAATTGAAGTATTTTGGAATTTGGGGTTTAGAATGTAATTGATGATTTTGTTGCAAGTTTTAAAAGTTGGAGAATCTAAATGCAAGCGCCTGAAAAGTTCATTGACCATTTATATAATTTACCCTAATGGTAGTGAAACAACCGTTACGTCAGGGACCATATTACAAATGAACTAAATGTTTGGTGACTGCAAGTTTTAAAAATTAGGGGACCTAAATGCAAGCATTTGAAAAGTTCAGTGACCATTTATATACTTTACCCTAAAAGGTATAAAATGATCATCTGATTGTTTGTTATGTTTCAAATTTGTTTTTTATGTTAAGAAATTGACGACAGTTTGAGCTGGACGTTAATCTACTGACTATGACATGATAAAATATGATATCAAAATCTTAAACGACTATCATATCTCAGTCATCATGTTAACGTCTAACTTAAACGATAGTTAATTTTTAATGAAAAATTATGAGTTTTGAAACAAAATAAATAGTGATATTTTTTGAACGTCTAGATACAAATTGTAAAATACCAACAATTATTCTTACAGAAATACACAGCTATTAGAGCTGTTAATTTGCAGCAAATAAAACCGTTAATCAATCCAGCCAATACGGTCAACAAATTTCTGTATTAAAAATGTATATTTATTAGCCTATAAATACCATTTGAAAATTTCACTTCAATTTTACAAAAGTAATTTAAAAAAAAATCTTTTTGATTTTGTTCTGAAAAGATAAAATGTGCACGATATGTTGAAAACATATATATCCATGACAGCAAATCGAGCTAGCTAGATGACGGAAGCGTCAACACGTGTTTGTGGAAGTTGTCTATTCACATTCATCTACAAAAGGAAAATGAAACTCTTTAAATATCCTTCACAAGAGATATTTCCTTCCAATGCGGGATAGTATGCCCATATTCTCTTGAGCATTACCAAGGTACGAAACGCAAGCCAGCAGATAACCGTTCCCAATTTGTTTTTCGTCGAGGAAGGTGGCGTTCGGCTGATCCACCAAACCGGACACTATCACGCTGCAAAGATCCCGGCTCGGCAATCATGGGGCAACGCAACTCCCGCATTTTCAGCTGCATCTAAAATGTATCCATCATAAGAGCCCTTAAACTAATCCATCTCACCATCTAGTCCTACAAGCTTAATCTTGTAAGCTTCCATTGGTGTGCTGTGCTTGAACATTTCAAGCCAACAGGTATAGAGATGTTGTTGAAAAATCCAAGCGATGTCGGGATCTTGACCATGGCACTCGAAAATCGATTCGGGATTGAAGCTCAAACAAGATAAAGAGAGGTAACCTTTGTAGTTGTCATCTTTATCCCTAAATTCGAATAACAATCAGTTAATTTGTCAAGTGGTTGACATATACAATTACACTCATAAACACACTTACTATATTATTCAGATCACTTGTATGTAACAATAATTAGTTTCCGAGTTTTAAAAAATACTTTGAACCTTTTAATAATGTTTCCGATAGCTATCAACGTTCGTTTGCTGTCAAAAAAATATTTTTGACAAAAAAATAACAAGTTAAATACATGAACCCTAGAAATTTAGAAGGATTAAAGAAACTTACATGTATCATAGGCAAATCAAAGTAGAGGATTATTAGTACGTTGATCTAACATATGTCATGGTTATGCATGAAGTCAAAACTCAAAACGTGGAAATATGAAATATGATTGTTCGTTTTCCTTCTCGGTGCGTTCAAATGATTTGTTGGTCGAGTTTAGAAAGCTTGCATTTTTTTTATTTGTAATGTTTAATCCTATTATATATAACTGCATGAACCATGAAGACTGAATAATAAGAGTATATAAATTGTGGACTATCATATAACTTGTTTTATTGATAGTCGATCAATTTTATTTTCTTTCAAACAAACCATGATATCTATAAGATGATCTCCCCAAATGCGATCATGGCCAAGCTGTCTGGATTCCTCTCGGGCAAGCATAGTTGCTTCAATTGCTTTCTCTGTGAAGCCCTCAAACTTGGCCTCTTTAGCTACACATCCGCTACCACTCGCCGGCCGGGAAGAGATCGTTATCCGCGGCGAACGGAAATATTGGCCAAATCTGACCGCTTTATTATCCAAACAAATTGAATCACTCCTGATCCTTAAGATTGGTGTTTGATAACCGAAGCCCATTTTCACGGGATTGTCTCAGGAAAGGCGGACTAATATACGGCTAATATACGACGTTATCGGATACATTAAAAGATATTTAACAAATTCGGTTTAGCGCTACTGGAAATGTTGAGTAATAATAATGTTGTAGGTGAAAATCATGAAGAAATATTAAAAAATTTGGCAACCGGCAAACTTAGCTTGTCGGTATGTATCGATACAAATAAAAATGTATCGATCCATAATAGTATAACAGGTAAAAATATGATCAAACCGGTTTCATTATGACAAAAACGGTAAAGCGCTACCCAATATGTTTAAAGTATCGATTCCATTGAAATAAGTATCGACACTATTAGAATTTAAAAGAGAAGCAGTAATAGCGCCTATAAAGTGTCGATACTTTATAAAAATGTATCGATCCATAATAATATAACAGGTAAAAATATGATAAAACCGATCTGGAAATGACAAAAACGGTAAAGCGCTACCGAATATGTTGAAAGTTTCGATACTTTAATATAACTATCGACACTTTTGGAATTTAAAAGAGAAGCAGTAATAACGCCTATAAAATGTCGATACTTTATAAAAATGTATCGATCCATAATAATATAACAGGTAAAAATATGACAAAACCGGTCTCCAAATGACAAAACCGATAAAAGGCTACCGGATATGTTGAAAATGTCGATACTTTAGTATAAGTATCGACACTTATGGAATTTAAAAGAGAAGCAATAATAGCGCCTATAAAGTGTCGATACTTTATAAAAATGTATCGATCCATAACAATATAATATGTAAAAATATGACAAAACCGGTCTCTAAATGAAAAAACTGGTAAAACGCTACCAGATATGTTGAAAGTGTCGATACTTTAATATAAGTATTGACACTTATGACATTTTAAAGAGAAGCAGTAATAGCGCCTATAAAGTGTCGATACTTTATAAAAATGTATCGATCCATAACAATATAACAGGTAATAATATGACAAAACCGGTCTCCAAATGACAAAACCGGTAAAACGCTACCAGATATGTTGAAAATGTCGATACTTTAATATAAATATCGACACTTTTGGAATTTAAAAGAGAAGTAGTCATAGCGCTATAAAGTGTCGATACTTTAATATAAGTATCAACACTTTTGGAATTTAAAAGAGAAGCAGTAATAACGCCTATAAAGTGTCGATACTTTATAAAAATGTATCGATCCATAACAATATAACATGTAAAAATATGACAAAACCGGTCTCCAAATGACAAAATCGGTCTCCAAATGAAAAAACCGATAAAGCGCTACCGGATATGTTGAAAGTGTCGATACTTTAATAAGTACGCGTAAAATATTATCGATACTTATTAATGAAATAGGTAAATATCCTATCGAAAGTATCGACACCTGACATAAAAGTATCGACACTTTGATAGTTGTATCGATTAAATATAAATAACATATCCGGTGAAAATATAAAGGGCATAACTAAATTTCCTCTGAAAATAGATAAAACATGGACGAGTTTTTGAAATCGAAGCGTAATTGTTGCTGCATTTCAGAAGGCGTTTCTAAAGCGAAGTTTGTTTGTTTGTTGCTGCAGTCGAATCGAAAAGTACATTGTCAAAACCCTAGTTTTTCATTATTACAATAATTGAAAATAGGGTTTTTATGTGTTGTTTGGGGTTTTCGAAGTAAAGAAGCATTTGAGATTGATTACAGGTAGAAAGTGATATTCTAGGTAGATGATAAATATCAATACTTTTATTAAATATTATAGGTAGAAAATGATATTATAGGTTGTATAAATGTGCCGATACTTGGAGTATTGAGTGTTTCCATTTGTTTGAAGGAAATAAGGATTAGGGTTTTTGAGTTTGGTTTGGGGATTTTGAATCGAAGCTAATAAAGATTTGGGACCGATTATATAATATTATAGGTAGAAAATAAATATGGATACATGTATATAATATTATAGGTAGATAATGATATTGTAGGTTGTATAAATGTGCCGACACTTGTTGTAGTGGCCATTCAAATTCTTTTGAAGGAAACCGTTTTACTACAAGAGTAGTTATCGATACTTGTATATTGAATAAAGTGTATTTAACCAATATTTGATTTGATTTGCGTAAACTAATATATGAAGGAAGGACAAATGAAGTCAATGGGTGGAAAAATTGTTGGTGGCGAAGATGACTTTGAAATTGAGGCCGAGAGTCGAAAGCAACCAGAGGGTGGATATATGTACTTCTAGCAAGTATCAATGTTTTTTTGTTATTATTGTTGAAATGGTAATTGGATTAAAGTATTTAAGAAATTTAAATTGATTACAAATTTTAAATGTTGACAGTATGACCGAATGCCAAAGGATGAAGGAAATTGGCAAACACATCGGTTCGGTATGTAAAATGAAATTGATATTGACTATTATTTAGCATTAATGTATTGATTAATAAACGTTTATGCTTAATATTAGGTGAGAAATGATGTGTTGGAGAAATGGAATTCGATGAGTGATGCTGAGAAGGAACCTTACATCGCACAGTTAAAGATGGATAGTGAAGAATACAAAGAATGGAGGAAATCACATGAAAAAAAGATATTCATTAAACTTGTAAATACATTGATACAAGATATATAAGAACAATAACATTATATATTGTTAAAAAATGTAGGAAGTGTCGACAAGGTGCAACATAATAAGGGTGAATTCATTAATTGAACACCTTAAGGAGAATGATCAGTTGAATGTGCTGGAAGAAATAGGGTTTTGATCGTTGATAGGAGTAAGGGATCGACCTATTCAGAGGGAATTGTGTCGATCCTTGATGGAGTAATTTGATGTCCAATAATGTATTGCTAAATATGGTGAAAATTCATTTCCTCTGGGGGTCCCATGTGCTGCAGTCGTCTTGGGGGTAGGAAATGAAGGCAAAAGTGTTGTAGAAGTCTTTAAGAGTAAGAACTGGAAAGTACTTCCCTCCAAATATGGTTTGAAACAGAAGGTGACATATGCTGAACTTGAAGAGGAAATCAAAAGTGGATCTTACGAGGGGGATGATCTGAAGGCCCGAGTTCTATTGTACTTTATCGGGATCTTTTTTTGTCCAATGGGTGATACGTCAACGAACAAGGACCATATGAAGCTTATTTGCGATGAAGGCTTGAAGGGTGAATTCAATTGGGTTGAATATGTCCATTCGAGATTGATTAAATCAATAATCACCTTTCAAAAGGGTAGCCAAAGATACCTCAAAGGGTGCATAGTAATCTTAGAGGTAAATGAGTTGAAGAACGTTTTTGTTTTTTTTATATAAACTGCTAGTATACTTATTATATAAAATGATAAATTTTATTATAAATGTAGGTTGCATTGTTCGATTTTTGGTCGGGTTGTGATAGTGTGCCGGCTTATGAAAGAAATAGAGTGGCACGCATCCGTGCATGGGGGAAGGAAGAGATGGTTAGAGTGATGGCGAAGTTGAAGTTGGATAGACCGAGGAAGCAAGAAAGGGTAATAAATGTAATTAAATAATATTAAGAATATAATCAATGTTTTAATATTGTAATTTAATTTTAAAGGTTATTGGCAAGGAGGTAGAGGCGGCAAAGGAGGAAGTGAAGGCAGTAGAGCCAGTGGAGGAAGAAGAGATGGTAGTAGGGGGGATGACGGTGAAGGGGATGCCGGTGAGGGAAAACAAAGTAAATTTGACATTTTGATGTCTGAATTGGCGGATGTAAAAAAATTCCTTTTTAATATTTCGCAAAGACAATCAAGAGTCAAAGAGGCAATGGAGAGGCTTAAGAGGGAAGTGGATGGAAAATAGATGGAGTGGTGAAAGAAGTTTTGGAGTTGAGGGGTGAAGTTAAGATGGTGATGGGTGGAAAAATTGATGGAGTGGTGAAGGAAGTTGTGGATTTGAGGGGTGAACTTATGGGGGTGAAGGGAGTGGTTGAGAAAAACTTGGATAAAGGGGAAAAGATGAAGGGTGAAATAAAAACGATGAAGAGTTACGTAGAGGAAAAATACGATGAATTGAAAAAATATGAAGAAGAAAAGATGGAGGAAGAAGAAAAGATGAAGGAAGTGAGGAGGAAGGTTGTCGATGTAATCTATATACCGGAATGTCCTACACCCAAGAAGAAGAAGCAGAAGGTAAGTTGAATAAAAGAAAACTTAATTTTATTTTTATCATGTTGTTGTGACAAAAATTTGTATGCAAAATTGTAGGTTGAAAAAGCGGAAATTCCAAGCGGAATTGGTGAGCTCGAAGCTGCAATGTGTGATTATTTATGGAATAGTGGGTTAGAATTGTCGTAAGTGAAATATATTGCTTTGTGAGTGATATTTAAATATTTCATGATAAGATATTAATCCTAATGATTCATACAGATATTCTGTAATCACAATGGGAAATCAATACGCTACTGTAAATGACATTCAAACGTTGAAGCCTATCTAATCGCAATGGGAAATCAATACGCTACTACAATTGAATGAGTATGAGATGTTATCATAAATAGAAAGCTTAATTTATGCAGGTTTCATAATTGACATGTGTGATATTCAAATTTTGTAACATATATAATTGCGACATTTATGTGATGATGCAGATGAAATCGATCGGTTCTAGAGGGGAAATTGATGATTTTGTAAGTGAAATTAAAAATTAGTTTGCGGTTAAATTGTTAAAAGTCGTAGATTGAATGATGTGGTTTACAATACTTAACGTACTAACAATTTGAATATAGGTTGTTGGAGAATAGGATCGTATGTGAATATTAAACAATCTCGTAAGCCACAATCAAAATAGACTAAGAGAGGAGATGACAAAAGCTGCCATGAGACACAAGAATAACAAAAGGAAGCAATGATGTAAATGTAGAGTTAATTTTGTATACGATTTATAATTTTGTATCTAAATGTAATTATGTTTGAGGTAAGAAAAGTTAGTAATATGTTGTTGTACATGTTTCTTATACATGTTGATGTAATTATGTATGAGATGAGAAAAGTTAGCAATATGTTATTGTACATGTTTCTTATACATGTTGATGTAATTATGTAAGAGATGAGAAAAGTTAACAATAGATTGTTGTATCTGAATGTAATTATGTATGAGATGAGAAAAGTTAGCAATAGGTTGTTGTACATGTTTCTTATACATATTGATGTAATTATGTATGATATGAGAAAAGTCAGCAATAGATTTTTGATCTGAATGTAATTATGTGTGAGATGAGAAAAGTTAGCAATAGGGTATTCTACATATTTCTTATACATAGTCGGAGTAATTATGTATGAGATGAGAAAAGTTAGCAATAGGTTGTTGTACATGTTTATTATACATGTTGATGTAATTATGTATGAGATGAGAAAAGTTAGCAATAGATTATTGTATCTAAATGTAATTATGTGTGAGATGAGAAAAGTTAGCAATAGGGTGTTCTACATGTTTCTTATACATAGTCGGAGTAATTATGTATAAGATGAGAAAATATAGCAATAGATTGTTGTACATGTTTCTTATATTTAGGTATGTACAATAGCTACGAAATTCAACATTTATTAATTTAAAGTAATAGGTAAATCTACAATGTAAGTGGTAAAAATAGATTTTTTAATGACAAAATTAGTAAACACAAAATTTCCAACATATTTGTCCACTATTGTTGCCAAACTTTAGGTATCAACACATTATAAAGTAATAGGTAAATTTACAATGTAACCGATAAAAATATACCGATTTTATGAGAAAATAGGTCAACATAATGTATCGATATTTTTATAAATTGTGTCGATACTTTTTCTCCAGAATGAATACCAAACGAAATGCAGGCATAAAGTGTCGATACATTTATTGTAAGTATCGATCATCAAAACATCGAAACCGATTATTATAAAGTAATAGGTAAAATATACATGTTTAATGAGAAAATAGGTCTACATAATGTATCGATATTTTTATAAATTGTGTCGATACTTTTTCTCCAGAATGAATACCAAACGAAATGCAGGCATAAAGTGTCGATACATTTATTGTAAGTATCGATTCTCAAAACATCGAAACCGATTATTATAAAGTAATAGGTAAAATATACATGTTTAATGAGAAAATAGGTCTACATAATGTATCAACACATTTTAAATTTGTGTCGATACATTTTGTCTAGAATGAATGTCAAACTAGGTGCACGCATAAAGTGTCGATACATTTATAAAACGTATCGATCCTAAAAACATCGAAACCCATAATTATAATGTAATAGGTAATTTTGCAATGTAACTGATATAAATATACCGGTTTAATTAGAAAACATGTCAACATAATATATCGACACTTTTTAAATTTGTGTCGATACTTTTTGTCCAGAATGAATGCCCAAATGAGGTGCACGCATAAAGGGTCGATATATTTATAAAAAGTATCGATCTCAAAAATATTGAAACCCATAATTATAATGTAATAGATAATTTTGCAAGGTAACCAGTATAAATACACAGATTTTATGAGAAAATAGGTCTACATATTGTATCGACACTTTTTTTATTTTGTGTCGATACTTTTTGTCCAGAATGAATGACAAACAAGGCGCACACATAAAGTGTCGATACATTTAAAATTGTATCAATCCCAAAAACATTGAAACCAATAATTACAATGTAATAGGTAAATTAACAATGTAACTGGTAGAAATCTACCGGTTTTATGAGAAAATAGGTCTACACAATGTATCGACACAAATTTAGAAAATGTCGAAACCGATAATTACAATGTAATATGTAAATTTCAATGTAACCGGTATAAATATACCAGTTTTATGAGGAAGTATGTCTACATAAAGTATCGACACAAATTTAGAAAGTGTAGATACTTTTTGTCCAGAATGAATGCCCAACGAGGTGCATGAATAAAGTGCCGATACATTTATTAAAAGTATCGATCCTAAAAACATCGAAACTAATAATTACAATGTAATAGGTAAATTTACGATGTACCCGGTAGAAATATACCGATTTTATGAGAAAATAAGTTTACATAAAATATCGACACTTTATAAATTTGTGTCGATACTTTTTTGAAATTACACATGTTTTTTTGCCTTCATTATTAATATGTTAAAAGAATTGATACAAACTCTAAATAAAAAAACCCTAAACCTAAAAGCAGGAGATAACTAAAAGACTCCGACGAATACCAGCGTTCATAGTAGTTACGATCAAATATTCAAGTAAATTTATCGATATTTTTCCATAAGTTAGGGTTTGATTGATTTCCAGATTGGACTATTTTCCCCCCTTAATGTGTTTGTGTTCCAATGTAACATCATCCACACCCAAATGACTCCAAAATGTCAGAGTCGCGATGCTGTTCAAACTTCTTCTCAACCAAGCTCTTCTCAATGACAACCTCCTTCTCAACCAATCACTTCTTCTGAGAAAATCAGGTCGTTCGAAACTCTGAACTTTAGAACTAATGAGGAGAAAGAAATACGGCATAGGAGTTTCAAAGTAAGGAAGATTTGTCCTGAACGTGTCATTGACATGGGTTTCTTGTTCGATGATAAATATAATTTTAGTTTTAAATCCATATTTACATCTTGGGGTTGACTTGAATTCCTTGGTGTAGAACCAAAATAATACCCCAACTTAGTTAGAGTCTTATACAATAATGTTTCCTTCCAGCGTGAGCCTAATAAGAGTAATATAATAGGAATTAATACCCATGTCATGGGGAATGATATATATATCTTCGGATACTATTGCGGAGGGTATAGGTGTCGAGAATAAAGGGGATTCAGATGAAAATGATTTAGATACTATAATACAACGGGTTGCTAGAAATAGCATAATTCACCTAGATGTAGAGTCGAGAGTGTTTCACAAAATGCTCACTTGGTTTATTCAGCCTACTAGGGGAAAATATTCAACGATTCGAGACAACGATTATTGGTGGATAGCAAAGTATAGATCTAAAACGGCTTTAAACATTGCTCAACTGATATTTAAGACATTTGTATATATGGTCACAAAGGGAACATCAATTTCAACTTCACTACCATATGGATGTGTCATCACCCATATGTTGAATAAGAAAGAAGTTGATTTTTCGCTTAACTCCTCTGTTCGATTAACCCGCAAGATTGACATGTTATTTATTACCAGAGCGGGATATGATTTTGTTGAAAATTGTTTTTGGAAGCGTGTCAAGGATGTCGGATTAGATCAAGAGAGGGAGGAAATAGACCCCATTGGCCATGAAGATGACCAACCAATGGGAGACGCAATGATGAAAGAAGCTCCAGGTGGAGATGATGTCACAATTAAGACAGTGATGAAATACATGATCAATTTTCAAGAGCATATTGATTCCCTTGTGAGAGGAATGCGAGCCGATATTGTATCATTGCGCGATGAAGTCTCCATCTTGTTTGACGAATTACGTAAACGACATCAAACGAGTTAAGTACTTAATTATTTATGTTTCTAAACATTTACACGTTGTAAAATGTATTTTATTTTCTTTTAACAGATGTGGACAACCAAGCGGTTAATGAAGATGACGATGATGATCCAAACAAGTATATCGTGTCTGCAACGCCGCTTGCAAGAAAACTTGTAATTTTTTATGTCAATGGTGTCCTTGCCTAATCCCAAAACATCTAAAAGGTTTTAATTTTGTTCATTTGTATCCATTATTTTAACATATAAGCGTATAACTTTAATCTCATTTTCTTCATGTTGTAGATGTTATCCTCAGAATAGGATTATATGAATTTATGCATTTTTGTGTACATAATTTTGTTGTTGCCATTTGGTCTTTCAAGATGAGGTTAGAACTATTGAGCAATTGAATATCTATAGCCAAAATTGTTAATATACAATTAAATGCTAACATTCAAACTTGATTACAATCTCAGGCATAACATCGACCGTGTACTTGAGAAACTACCTTTGTTCTCTGACCAGTTTCTATTCGTTTGGGTAAGATGAATGTCATTACACTTTGCTGACTTTTATTTTTCTATGATTCCTACATATTTATGTTCGACTATTTATAAACATGATTAAGAAAAATGCAAAACAGAAGATAATGTTACCTACTGTAAAGATCTCAATGATGTTTGGAACGAGTATCCTGATTTTAACGCCCTAAATACACTGTTGGTCGATGTAACACCCCCAACCCATACCCGACCCGGATATGAGTCAAAGATACTACATTGACTTTAAAACATAACTCTTAATAAATAATAGTAAAATATTTGAACTTGTATTAAGAAAATACAATAATATACATACTGTAATATAAGTTTACCAAAATATTCAGAGCATACACAACTTAACCCTTTAATTACATGCCAACTGCTATTTACATCACAAAATGACCTACTGATTAAGTTGCTTCTGATCTGATGATTGCAGGAGTAATACTGTCAAGCTGCTTCACCTGTCTCGTCTAATTCCTCGGATCCTACGTGTGAAACACTCACACGCTAAGTCATCGACTTAGTGAGGCAATAATAATAAAGCACATGTAATGAAGATATCATGATCATATGAGATGAGATGCAAACATGTACTTAATCCATGTAGTATACATCATTCATATCCATACCTGTAAGCGTATGACTGTAACATTCATGAATCTGTATTAATAAGTTTAATGGCCCATGATAGCATATTGAGAACCTAAGGTATCTGAGTAATGTGAGGTTGTGCACTATGCTGTCACCACAGCTCGTATAAATGCACCGAAGTGCCCCGTAGAATTGCACCGAAGTGCCCGTAGAATTGCACCGTAGTGCCATATAATGATGTCCATAAGGACCACATAGAATTCCTTAAGAATCATATACATATACTATGGATCAAGTATGTGTCTTTCAAGACTTCACACAGGTTCCAAAGGATATACATATGTCCTAAAGAACCGAGTATACCCTCTACCCTTGGCATGCCAACTATACCTATAGTTCTCATCTACATAACATGGGCTTATACATTTCCCGTAGTTCATATCACGTAGTCATATTATTTCCATACCTTTATCACATAGTCATATCATTTACATACCTTTATCACATAGCTCATATAACTTTTCTGCATATTCATGTCATGCAATACATATCATATGAATTCATGTCATGTAATACATTTAATATAAATTCATGTCATGTATCATAATATGGAATGTGATCATATGTCAAAATATGGAATCTAGACTTATCACAAGTCTAGAACTGAATATAATACTATATTCATGCTATGCATATGCACTCACCTATACTTCTTTGTTTTTTCCTCGATCGATCCTACTAGTAGATTGTTCCCGAACTCGAGTAGGCTCGGTATCTACATAAACATAATTTTTAAGATGATCATCAGATGTCTATGTCTTGAAATTAAGCTTTAATAGCTTACTAATTTAAGAAATTTATAGCTTAGTCTATCTTTCTTTCTTTCTTCTTTTTTTTCTCATGGGGGAATCGGTTCCCCCCTGGGGGTATCGATTCCCCTCAAGCAATATGGAATTTCATATACGATGAGGGGGGTATCGGTTCCCCCTAGGGGTATCGATTCCCCTCTAGCATTCTGGAAATCATATTCGTTGAGGGGGTATCGGTTCCCCTTGAATGGGTACCGATTCCCCTAACCCAGAAATCCTAATTTGAGCCCGGAAATCATCTCATTTCAGCTCAAACATACATATTTCACTCCCTTTAATACTCTTAGCTCTCATACACTTACTTAAACTAATGATTATCCATTCAATACCTCTAAAACTAAGAAAACTACTTATCCATATAGAATTGAAGAATCTTACTCCAATTCCAACTTGTTCTAATTTTAATTCTATTACTTCATACTTCTTAATTAGCTTATTGACAAGTCAAAAATCTTATTCAAACATCAAAAACTCATCCATATCAAAATTTCATCTAAAAACTCATTTTCCAAATCTATCTCTAAAACACTTATCTTGTAGTTTTAATGTCATATAAGCTTTCCTTTAGCTTATATAACATCCAAACTTTCATTTCCAATCTTAAAAATCAAAGAAACTACCAAGGTTTAGATTCTCACCTTTACTTGCAAGCTTCACGCGGTTGGAGAAGGAAGAGAAGAAGAGAAAAGTCTGGAAGGCTTATCTCAAATGCCCACGTGATTTATAATCTCACCCTAAGGAATATTTAATTATTTCCTTTACTCAATTACTCTTTTGCCCTCTTAATTCTCCTTCTTTATGATTCAATCCTACACCCAATAACCCAAATAGATCATTAAACTCTTCCATCATTATACTTAAATTACCAAATGTTGAAACTTTGCAAATTAATCACTAACCCGGCATGGAGGATGTTACAAATCTCTCCCCCTTAAGAAAATTCGTCCTCGAATTTTCATTGCACGAACAAATGAGGGTATTGTTGTCGCATATCCTCTTCACGCTCCCACGTTGCTTCTTCTACTTTGTGATTTCTCCACAACACTTTGACCAAAGGAATAGTCTTGTTCCTCAATTGCTTAACTTCATTTGCTAAAATTTGAATCGGTTCTTCCTCATAAGTCATATCCGGTTGTACCTCGATCTCTTCTGGATTTACAATATGGGAGGGATCCGATCGATATATTCGAAGCATTGAAACGTGAAAAACATCATGTATCTTTTCCATTTCAGGTGGTAAAGCTAGCTGATATGCTACCGGTCCTACTCTCTTTACAATCTCATATGGTCCAATAAACCGAGGACTCAATTTTCCTTTCCGACAAAATCTCAACACCTTCTTCCATGGAGACACTTTTAAAAACACTTTATCTCCAACTTGAAATTCAATTTCTTTCCTTTTAAGATCAGAATAAGACTTTTGCCGATCAGAGGCCACTTTGAGGTTATGCTGAATTTCTCGAACTTTCTGTTCTACCTCCTGAATTAAATCCGGACCAAGAACACTTCGGTCTTTGAGTTCATACCAATTTAATGGAGTACGACATTTTCTTCCATATAATGCTTCATATGGGGCCATCTTTATACTAGACTGATAACTATTGTTGTAAGCGAACTCTGCCAGCGGTAAATACTTTTCCCATGATCCTTTAAATTCCATTACGCATGCTCTCAGCATATCTTCCAATATCTGAATAGTTCTCTCTGATTGCCCATCAGTCTGAGGATGAAAAGCCGTACTAAAGTTTAAACGAGTCCCCAACACTCCATGCAAAGATTTCCAGAATCTAGAAGTGAATCGAGGGTCCCGATCAGAGACTATGGAAACAGGTACTCCATGCAATCTAATAACTTCTCTAATATACAGCTCTGCATACTTTTCCATAGAGAAATCTGTTCTAACCGGGAGGAAATGCGCTGATTTAGTTAATCGATCAACAATTACCCAGATTGATTCTCTTTTGTTCGGAGTCAAGGGTAACCCCGAAACAAAATCCATCGTAACATTTTCCCATTTCCATTGAGGAATGAAAAGCGGTTGCAATAATCCTGATGGAACTTGATGCTCGGCTTTGACTTGTTGACATATCAAACACTTAGACACAAATTCGGTGACGCTTCGCTTCATCCCTGACCACCAAAATCGATTCTTCAAATCCATATACATCTTGGTTCCACCCGGGTGCATCGTTAACGGACTGCAATGAGCCTCTGTTAATATTTCTTTCTTCAAGTCGTCATTGTCAGGTATTACAATTCTTTCTTTACAATATAGATTTCCATCTGACTTAATCTCAAAGTCTTTAATCTCTTTGTTCTTTACTTGTTCAATTCTTTTCAAACACATTTCATCTTTACCTTGCAATTCTCCTATTCGTTCCAACCATGCTGGTTTAAGGGTTAATTCTGCACAAAGACCACCGTTTCCCGTTAAAGATAATCTTGCATCCATAGCTCGTAAAGCTGCAAACGTCTTTCTACTCAGAGCATCTGCTACCACATTAGCCTTTCCGGGATGATAGTCAATTATCACATCATAATCCTTTAAGAACTCTACCCATCTACGTTGCCTCAAATTTAATTCTTTTTGAGTCATCAGGTACTTCAGGCTCTTATGATCAGTATATAAGTAACAACGCTCCCCATAAAGATAATGACGCCAAATCCTGAGAGCGAATACTACAGCAGCCATTTCTAGATCATGAGTGGGGTAATTCCTTTCATGTGGTTTCAACTGTCTCGATGCGTACGCTACCACTTTTCCTTCTTGCATTAGTACACACCCCAACCCGTTATGGGATGCGTCACTGTATACTACAAAATTCTTGCCAGATTCCGGTTGAACCAATATCGGAGTTTCCGTCAGAATTCTCTTTAAAGCTTCGAAGCTTTCTTTACATTCAGAAGTCCAAACAAAAGGTACGTTCTTTCTCATTAGCTTTGTTAGAGGCAGCACAATCATCGAAAAATTCTTAACGAATCTTCGATAGTAACCGGCAAGTCCCAGAAAACTCCGAACTTCAGACACATTCTTAGGAACTTCCCAATCCATTATAGCTTTAACCTTTTGAGGGTCTACTCTAATCCCAACTGCCGAGATCACATGCCCCAAGAAAATTACTTCCTTTAACCAGAACTCACATTTGGACAATTTGGCATACAACTTCTTATCTCTTAAAATTTGTAAGACGATCCTCAGATGTGTGCTATGCTCTTCATGGGATTTCGAGTACACCAGTATGTCATCAATAAAGACAACAACAAACTGGTCCAGATAGGGCTGAAAAATCCTGTTCATGAGATCCATGAAAGCAGCAGGTGCATTCGTTACTCCGAATGGCATTACGATGAATTCATAATGACCATATCTCGTTCTGAAAGCTGTCTTCGGAATATCTTTCTCCTGGATCTTCAATTGATGATAACCCGAACGTAGATCAATCTTCGAAAATACCGAAGCTCCTTTTAGTTGATCAAACAAGTCATCAATGCGCGGAAGGGGATACTTGTTCTTGATGGTCACCTTATTGAGCTGCCGATAGTCAATGCAAAGACGCATTGATCCATCCTTCTTTTTAACAAATAACACCGGAGCTCCCCAAGGCGATACACTTGGTCGGATAAATCCCTTCTCTAGCAACTCTTGTAATTGATTCTTTAATTCTTGCAATTCTTTCGGAGCCATTCGATAAGGTGCCATTGCAATCGGAGCTGTTCCCGGCATTATTTCAATTTGGAATTCTACCTCTCTATCCTGAGGTAATCCTGGCAATTCAGCAGGGAAAACATCAGGGAACTCTCGAACTATTAGAATTTCCTCTAACCTTTTCTCTTGAGCTCTTGAATCAATCACATTTGCAAGAAAACCCTGACATCCTTGTAGCAATAATTTCTTAGCAGACATCACTGATATTACATTTGCTAAAGGATTAAACCTTTCACTGCTCACACTTATCTCTATTCCTTCTGGACTTTTCAGAGTTACCTTTTTCAATCTGCAACTAACATCTCCATAATAACGGAACAACCAATCCATTCCCAGAATCACTTCAAACTCGTCAAAGGGTAATTCCATCAGATTAGCAGGGAATTCAATTCCCTGAACCTTTATGGGACACCCCTTACAGACTTTATTCACCCGGGCACTATGGCCTAACGGAGTTGTTACTATAATCTCATTACTCGTAGCTTCTAAGGGAATCCCCAACTCCTTTACTAACTTACTTGTAATATAAGAATAATTAGAACCCGGATCAATCAGTACCAATACTAATTTATCATACAACTGAAAAGTGCCTGCTATAATATCAGGGTCATCACGGTCTTCACTTGTCTTTAGGTTGTATACTCGAGCAGTGGATCGAACTTCAGGTTGAGCAGAGAATTCAGACGGGTTCCTTCCTCTGCCTCTTCCTCGTCCTCTTTGTGAGGAAGAACCAGCTCTTCCAGATGGTGCCGGCTCACCAACAATCAATGGACAATCCCGGACAAAATGTCCGGCCTCTCCACATCGAAAACAAGTCCCAGCTGCCATACGACAAGTTCCATAATGGTTTTTCCCACAATGCTGACACTGTCTCCCTTGACCCGGAGTAGATCTCCCAGCACCAGATTCCACTGACTGCGTCTGTCTAGGTCTTGCCTGACTTGCTCCCCTAGCAGACGATGCAACTGATTCTGATCTGGTTTGTGATCGAAATCCCGAGTCTCTTCCCCTTTTTGTTGGTGCTGAGCTAGAAGAAGTAGTCATCCTCTTTGATGTCTGAACTCTTGAGTCCCCAAATCGTTCATTCTGAGCCCTTTCAAGAGCTTTTGCACGATTGATCACCTCCTGAAACGAGGACAAGTTTAATACTATCAACATTTCCTTAAGCCTAGGGCGCAAGCCCTCCACGAACCATTCGCAAGCATCTTTCTCAATAGGCACAAGCTCAGCTGCAAACCTGCTCAGCTTATTAAACTCACATTCGTACTCATATGCAGAGCGGCTCATCTGCTTCAAATTCATAAACTCCTGCTTCATTTGTCGGATAAACTGATCTCCAATATACTTGTTTTTAAATTCTTCTAAAAACAAAGACCAAGTCAACTGGTCGGTTGACATCCTCATGGTGACGTTCGTCCACCATATCCTCGCCTGACCCCTCAATAAAGACACAGCTCCATCTAATTTCTCCACTTCAGAACAGTGGAGACCCTCTAACATGATTTTCAAATCATTCAACCAAAGATCCGCTGACACTGGACCTTCCTCAGCTTCTCCCTTAAATTCGGGAGCTCCTAAACTTCTTAACTCTTTTGCTACATTCATTCTTGGAGTTAGTGGAGCAGGAGGTTGAAGACGCGTCAGAATAGCGTCTAACGTTCTGAAGAACGTATCTTGATCTTGCACAGGCACTCCTTGAGATGCCTGTTCTTCACCATGCCTGGCCAGGGCAGGTGAATTACTGCTTTCAGCATGCCTATCTTCTCCCGCTTCACTTCGGGAGCTATTATGTCCGGACATCTAATAAGAATAAACACATTGTTCTATTAGCAAAACAGCATACTCATACTATACCAGATCAGAAATTCTCACTATTTGTTGGCATGTATTCTATTTAAAGACTCCATAGACTCTGGTTTATGCCTAGAATCGGCTAAACCATAGCTCTGATACCATTAAATGTAACACCCCCAACCCATACCCGACCCGGATATGAGTCAGAGATACTACATTGACTTTAAAACACAACTCTTAATAAATAATAGTAAAATATTTGAACTTGTATTAAGAAAATACAATAATATACATACTGTAATATAAGTTTACCAAAATATTCAGAGCATACACAACTTAACCCTTTAATTACATGCCAACTGCTATTTACATCACAAAATGACCTACTGATTAAGTTGCTTCTGATCTGATGATTGCAGGAGTAATACTGTCAAGCTGTTTCACCTGTCTCGTCTAATTCCTCGGATCCTACGTGTGAAACACTCACACGCTAAGTCATCGACTTAGTGAGGCAATAATAATAAAGCACATGTAATGAAGATATCATGATCATATGAGATGAGATGCAAACATGTACTTAATCCATGTAGTATACATCATTCATATCCATACCTGTAAGCGTATGACTGTAACATTCATGAATCTGTATTAATAAGTTTAATGGCCCATGATAGCATATTGAGAACCTAAGGTATCTGAGTAATGTGAGGTTGTGCACTATGCTGTCACCACAGCTCGTATAAATGCACCGAAGTGCCCCGTAGAATTGCACCGAAGTGCCCATAGAATTGCACCGTGGTGCCATATAATGATGTCCATAAGGACCACATAGAATTCCTTAAGAATCATATACATATACTATGGATCAAGTATGTGTCTTTCAAGACTTCACACAGGTTCCAAAGGATATACATATGTCCTAAAGAACCGAGTATACCCTCTACCCTTGGCATGCCAACTATACCTATAGTTCTCATCTACATAACATGGGCTTATACATTTCCCGTAGTTCATATCACGTAGTCATATTATTTCCATACCTTTATCACATAGTCATATCATTTACATACCTTTATCACATAGCTCATATAACTTTTCTGCATATTTCATGTCATGCAATACATATCATATGAATTCATGTCATGTAATACATTTAATATAAATTCATGTCATGTATCATAATATGGAATGTGATCATATGTCAAAATATGGAATCTAGACTTATCACAAGTCTAGAACTGAATATAATACTATATTCATGCTATGCATATGCACTCACCTATACTTCTTTGTTTTTTCCTCGATCGATCCTACTAGTAGATTGTTCCCGAACTCGAGTAGGCTCGGTATCTACATAAACATAATTTTTAAGATGATCATCAGATGTCTATGTCTTGAAATTAAGCTTTAATAGCTTACTAATTTAAGAAATTTATAGCTTAGTCTATCTTTCTTTCTTTCTTCTTTTTTTTCTCATGGGGGAATCGGTTCCCCCCCTGGGGGTATCGATTCCCCTCAAGCAATCTGGAATTTCATATACGATGAGGGGGTATCGGTTCCCCCCTAGGGGTATCGATTCCCCTCTAGCATTCTGGAAATCATATTCGTTGAGGGGGTATCGGTTCCCCTTGAATGGGTACCGATTCCCCTAACCCAGAAATCCTAATTTGAGCCCGGAAATCATCTCATTTCAGCTCAAACATACATATTTCACTCCCTTTAATACTCTTAGCTCTCATACACTTACTTAAACTAATGATTATCCATTCAATACCTCTAAAACTAAGAAAACTACTCATCCATATAGAATTGAAGAATCTTACTCCAATTCCAACTTGTTCTAATTTTAATTCTATTACTTCATACTTCTTAATTAGCTTATTGACAAGTCAAAAATCTTATTCAAACATCAAAAACTCATCCATATCAAAATTTCATCTAAAAACTCATTTTCCAAATCTATCTCTAAAACACTTATCTTGTAGTTTTAATGTCATATAAGCTTTCCTTTAGCTTATATAACATCCAAACTTTCATTTCCAATCTTAAAAATCAAAGAAACTACCAAGGTTTAGATTCTCACCTTTACTTGCAAGCTTCACGCGGTTGGAGAAGGAAGAGAAGAAGAGAAAAAGTCTGGAAGGCTTATCTCAAATGCCCACGTGATTTATAATCTCACCCTAAGGAATATTTAATTATTTCCTTTACTCAATTACTCTTTTGCCCTCTTAATTCTCCTTCTTTATGATTCAATCATACACCCAATAACCCAAATAGATCATTAAACTCTTCCATCATTATACTTAAATTACCAAATGTTGAAACTTTGCAAATTAATCACTAACCCGGCATGGAGGATGTTACAGTCGATGATTCAACTCAAAAAATGATTAACATTATCTTTATGCCACCATATTTTTCCAGTTAAACAGGTGTTCATACATTGATTGATTAACAATTTATGTTTTTATATAGATAAACAATTACATATGTCCACATCCCTTCGACGTTGCTTCCCATTCGGACGACGATGCTCTAGGTATGACATAAATTTATTCCTGATTATGTTAATTTAGTTTCTTGTTAGTAAAATTGCACCTAATTAGTTTGATAATTGAAATTATTTATTTATATATGTCCTCAGAAAAAGGCGGTAACATACGAGAGTATTTGGAAAATTTATTGAAGGTGCCTAATGTTTCGGACTTCGTTAGCAATAACCCTTTTTCATTGGATTAATTTCGTTGTGGGTACATTACTTGAACATTGTTATGTATAAATTTGTTGTGTATGTATGTTTTGGTTCATTATATTGTGTGTATATTTTCATTCGATTCAAAAATACTCAAACATATAACACAGTAACTGTGTCTTTTAATATTGCATAGTATAACATGTGACTTATATAGTAAATATTCCATTCGGATGGGCTGTGCATAACAAAACAGTCTATCTATCTCTTTCATGTGAGTACTTTAATGTATCGATACTTTTTAAATTGTGTCGATACTTTTTGTCCAGAATGAATACAAATGAGGTGCACGCATAAAGTGTCGATACAATTAAAATTGTATCGATCCAAAAAACATCGAAAAACATAATTATAATGTAATAGATAAATTTACAATGTAACCGGTAGATATATACCGGTTTTATGAGAAAATAGGTCTACATAATGTACCGACACTTTCTAAATTTGTGTCGATACTTTCTGTCCAGAATGAATGCCTAACGATATATGGAGTTAGAAATAGGTTGTTGTACATGTTTCTTATACATAGTAGGAGTCATGTTGATACTTACAATATATGGAGATCGTTGTCATCATGTGCGGGTCTGAATGACCATTCCATTTCTTCTTCGAAAAAAATCAGTTAATGTAGGATGTGTGCTTGTATTCAAACTGAGCTTGACTTGAGGACATGTTAGTTTGTTATGTCCCTCACCGTTGCAGAACCCACATCGCCTAATTTTCTTCTCGATCTTGTTCTTTGGTACTTCTTTTCGCTTGCGTTGTTTTCGTTGAGGGTCGCGAACGTTGTTTGCTACACTGCTCCGGTTGACTGAATCATTCAAACCAAACGAGTTTTCAAATTCTTCTGTTAGTCTTTTTATCTCATCTCTTGTGGTTTTGAAAGACGCGTCTGTCTTTGATGCAATGTAGCATAACCTACTTGACGTTGCACGTAGAGTAGCGAACCTTGCCATTTGCATTACTTCTGGAGGCTCATTCAAGTCAACAAAATTGGGTGCAGAAGCCTTCGTATCCTTAGTCCACCTACTTTTAATCAAAGACTTGGGCAAATATGTGTAATCCATGTGCTTCAAAATGTGAAGTTGATGGCGATATGAAAGTCCGACGGTCTCGATTTTTTTACAGGAGTAATTTAGGGTTTCTGTACGAGAATCAAAACTAATTTCAAATATCCTATTTTTTCTTTGTATTTTGTCAAAAATATAATTTTGACATTCATCTGATAATGACTAAATCTCTTCCTGAATCCGGTACAATGTCTCCCGTTGAAGTTCTTCTTGGAACGCACGAAAAGATTCGCGAGTATAAATCTCAGCAGCATGGCTTTCAAGGTCAACCAGTTTTGTGATCTGGAAGGGCTTCGTCTGGAACTTAAGTAATCTGCTTTCAAATCGTTCATACGCATTCTACTAATTCCATCTTCAATTGCACGAACAACATCTAAATATGTCTTCTTGTGTTTCAGTGCAATCGCGAGTGAAGCATTCATAGACTCACACTTTTGTGTTGAGCGAATATTGGCAAAGAAATGACCGGTTAGATATGCTTGTGCCTATCAATACCG
Source organism: Hibiscus syriacus (assembly GCF_006381635.1). NCBI lineage: Eukaryota > Viridiplantae > Streptophyta > Magnoliopsida > Malvales > Malvaceae > Hibiscus > Hibiscus syriacus. The sequence continues at coordinate 414,805 of NW_024063140.1, read as the reverse complement.
AGTATTTCCCTTCTCAATCACCCATGGATGCTTTTCGACGTTGAATTCTGAAACAACTGAACGCCATTCAATATCAAATTTGTCGGTTGTCTACCAGGAAGCCATGCATTTTGAGAATGATGCTGTAAATTTTGAGTCACCAATGTTAGCTTATGCATTACGAGAAATATGCCAAGAACATAATTTGTGCTTAGCATAAGGGATAACAGATTTGATAGCCTTCTGCATTGCCCTATCCCCATCGGTGACAACTGAAATAGGCGATTTATTTATCATGGCTTCTAAAATATTCTGTAGCACCCACTCGAAAGATTGGGACGTCTCGTAAGCGATTATGGCAGTAGCAAACACAATTGTGTTATGGTGATGATTGACACCGACAATAGGCATAATTGGTCTACCATACAAATTATCTTTGTATGTTGTGTCAAACGCAATTACATCACCAAAGTATGTGTAATCTGATCTCGATGTAGAATCCGACCAAATAAGATTATGCAATGTCTCTGATTCATCTACCGAGTATATCATAAAAAACCCGGGATCATCATGATTCTTATAATAAAAGTAAGCAATAAGCGCATTCACATCCCCATCAACAATTTCCTTTGTTTTACCTCTTTGAAGTGCATTGCAAAGGTCTTTATGTGTAAATCCAACGTTATGATAGCCTCCTGCCTGCTGCGTTAAATAGTTAATTACTTGTGACGTGCCAACACTGACCTCTTTCAATGTTGTTGCCTCATCGATATCAGCCTTACTTACAACTTTATTAGAACGCATAAATGGTGTCATAGCAGGTGTGCACAATTCATGATTATGTTTCTGATAAGACTTACTTATAACCCAATGATCATTTGTATTTTTTGTTGTAACTACGACTCTAGCCTTGCATCATGTTCTTGTGACTGGCGTATGAGCACGTTGATGATCAACAATATTGATTTTTGATACTCGAAACCCTTCTTTGGAACAACAAAATTCTTGTGTCTTCACATTCCCTTCCATGTCAAGCCGTGTTGTTCCCCGACGTGCACTAAACCCATGTTCCCGTACGAATCCCTTGTAAAAGTACCAAACTTGATCACGTGAAGAGAAGAGCTGACCAACCAATATGTCAGATTCATCAACATTATGTACTTCATGGCATTCCTCGGTTGGCTTAACATTGTCTGCATTAGTATGATCCATGGAAAAAATTTTGTTGTGCAATTTCAGTGGTCCCAACAGGAGTTGATGGAGATGTAAGTAAAGGTTCATTGAACAACATGTTTTAGTCGTGCTTTCAATAGGATGTGGTATTGGTAGTGGTAGTTGAAGGGTGGGTACAACATTAAATTCACATGACATATTTAGGTATGTACAATAACTACAAAATTCAATAACTTTAAAGTAATAGGTAAATTTACAATGTATGTGGTAAAAATAGACTTTTTTTTAATGACAAAATTCGTAAACACAAAGATTTGTTTCCAACAATGTCCAGTATGGTTCTCAAACATAAAGTTTCCAAAACAGTGTCGATACATTTATTGTAAGTATCGATCCTGAAAACATCGAAGCCAATTATTATAAAGTAATAGGTAAAATATATCGGTTTAGTGAGAGAATAGGTAAACATGTGTGTCGATACATTTTATAAAAGTATCAACCCTAAAAATCGAAACCAATAATTATAATGTAATAGGTAAATTAACAATGTAACCGATATAAATATACCTGTCAATTCGAAAACATGTCAACATAATGTATCGACACATTTGGGATTTGTGTCGATACTTTTTGTCTAGAATGAATGCCCAACTGAGGTGCACGCATAAAGTGTCGATACATTTATAAAAATATCGATCCCAAAAACATCGAAACCGATAATTATAATGTAATAGGTAAATTTACAATATAACCGATATAAATATATCGGTTTAATTAGAAAAACGGTCAATATAATGTATCTACACTTCTTAAATTTGTGTTGATACATTTTGTCCAGAATGAATGCCAAACGAGGTGCACGCATAAAGTGTCGATACATTTAAAATTGTATCGATCCCAAAAATATCGAAACCGATAATTACAATGTAATAGGTAAATTTGCAATATTACCGGTATAAATATAGCGGTTTTATGAGAAAATAAGTCAATATAAGCGCTACCTAATATGTTATTGTACTTAATAATATTTCCGGTTAAATGCCTATTTTATTATATAAGCGCTACCTATTACATTATATAAGCGCTACCTAATATATTATTATACTTGATAATATTTCTGGTTAAATGATATAACATAACCGATCTAAATTTTAATCGATCACTTATTTAACCAGTAACACTATTTTTTAACCGTCACACAAGTTTCATGTTCTTTGAAAGGATAATGACCAGTAAGTAGAGTTAACTGAGCAAAAACCCTAGCCATCATCGCTCACACAATAAACTACTGTAAAACCTACAAGGTGATAGCTTATTGAAATGAACACGTGGTTATTTGGGTTTAAGTAGTGTAGTCTGCACGAATATCTATAGATTTAGATCTAGGTATTTTCAAAAAAGTATAGCGTAAATTCATAAATGGTCTCCTAATTGTAGACTTGATTTATTAAATATCTCGTCTATTAAAAGTTATAAAATAGTCCTATGATCATAAAGTATTATTTTGTTGAGTTCCCTGACTATTAAAAGTTATACAATGATCACTTAACTATTTATTATGTTCCAAACTCTTCATTTTCCGTTAAAAAATTAACTGTTATCTAAGTTGGACGTTAATATGATAACTGAGATATAGAAGACATTTGAGATTCTGGGATTAGATTTTATTTTATCAAAGTCATCACATTAATGTTCAACTCAGAATACAATCAAATTTTCAACAGAAAATGATGAGTTTGGAATATAATGAATAGTCGAGTGATCATTTTATAACTTTTAATAGTCAAGGGACTTAACAAAGCAACCTTCTATAAATCGGAGAACCATTTTATTACTTTTAATAGTCTATAGACTTAATAAGCAGTACCTATAATCGAAAATCATTTTTATACTTAAGCAACCTTCTATAAATCGGAGAACCATTTTATTACTTTTAATAGTCTATAGACTTAATAAGCAGTACCTATAATCGAAAATCATTTTTATACTTAACCAAATAGGGTGAAATCAACAATGACACTAGGCATATCATCCCTACACTATTTTCTGTGTTTATATGTATGTATATTATAAATAAGCTGTGTCGATGTGAAACTCAACTATTCCAATGAGAGCAGAAATGCGATTGTGGAGGAATTAGTAGGACTGGGAGCAAGCGTACATACATGCTGTCGGACTAAATCTGAGCTCAACAATTGCTTGCTCCAATGGGAAGCCAAATGTTTCTTAGTGGGAGGCTTAACATCCTGGTGAAATTAACTACTTATATTCTCATTTGGTTATAAATTAGATGGATCTGAATTTGTGATGAAGAATGGAAAATTTTGCAGGTAAATAATGTGGGAAATAACATCCGGGAAATGGTGTCGGATTACACGGCGGAAGATGTTTCATTTCTGGTGAGTACCAACTTTGAATCAGCTTATAACATAAAATAATAGTTATTTAAAAGATAAAATGATTTATTTACATTTCTAAATAAATTTTTTAAATGTAAAACAGCATTACAAAATATTCGGCAAATATGAAGTTCAAATTAAATTAAACCAAAGAATCATTTAAAATTAATATATATGACAGATGTAATGTATATACCAACTGATAATTCGTAAATATGATACATCACTATCATAAGTAAAGTATATATTACATTATATGCGTATCTTATACATAATGCATAAAATATTTAAACTAATCAAAATATATAGGTAGTTGGCATGATAAAATGGGATAACTGTATTCGGCATAGAGGTGACAAATAGGTTATTCGGATCGGGTTAGGGTCAAGTTATTCCGGGTTTAGATTACATTTGGTTTAATTTTGTTTGGGTCGGATCAGGTCTGGTTTGGATTAAGTTTGGGTGTATAGTAAATTGGGTCGGTTTGAGTATTGGATCAAGTTAATATCGGATCAGTTAGATTTCGGGTCGGGTTAATATTAGATCGGTTCATATCGGATCGGTTGGTTTTCGTTTCGGGTCAATATCAGATCGATTGATTTTTTATTCGGATCAACCTTTGAATCAGGTCAATTCAGGTTGAATCGGATATGCATATAATTAAGTGTATATAGAATTATTGATATATAACCTGAAAAGTTGTATATACATACAATTTAAGGAAATGTTCTCTGAGTTTCTCTCTACGTTCCCTTTTCTGGATTTCTCTTCCAACGTCGGTGCACTTCTCCAAGCAATGGAAAAGAAATTGTTTGGACATCAAAAAATACACTCTCGTGGATTTTCAATGCACGGTGATTACACAATGGTTTATTATTTTCAAATCAGTGGGCCTGGGTTTCTGTTTGACAGTTTCATATTTTCATCTAATACAAGAATCTCAATCGACGATTGGGATTTTCTTTGCTCCCATGAACCTTATCACTCTCTCCACTTTTCGAATAATAACCCTCTATGGAATTGTTTGGGTTTCTGCTTTCTTCTCACTAATCTGGCGACGTACTAGGATTCACTGGCATGGAAATTACAAACCGATGTTCACGATATTTGGGCGCATAATCATCCGACCACCGATGTGTCTGGTTTCTTGGGTTTTTTCAATCTCTACCTTTCTCTGGTTCTCATATTTTATGTAACACCCAAACTGTCTAGTGATCAAAATGTAAATTTTAAAAGTTTAATGACCAAAGTATAAACTTTGGAAAAGTTTAGGGATCAAAATATAATTTTAAAAAGTTATACAATTCAGTCCAGTAAATGAATAGTACTAAGTTATGGTCAATCAATAAATCGCGTCCTGTACTGGGCTCAATCAATAGACGAACAACGAGTCAGGCCTCGATTTAACGCTTTGTTTTCTATTTGATGCAGGAATGGTACTAAGTTATGGTCCGCTTGATACATTAGTTCTTGGAACTGGACTGCAACTGGCGCGTGAGATCCAACTTTTAATGCTAATTAACCTCAAGGTATTCCAATCCTGGTTCTGCCTTACACTTATATTTTTGATTCAGGAACACCAACATGATTATTGGCATTTATATTCCTTGTCCAATTTCGATAAGTATTACCATAGAATGTGTTTAATTTAGAGTATATGTTACTGGACAATTGCTTAACCTCTTACTTGGGAGAATAATTGTACATGGAAAAATGGTAGGGGTATGTCATTAGTTATTTTCAATAAATGGTTACCTTCTGCTCACCATATAATTGCGATTTCATTATCACACTACATAAGAATAGGGACGTTGTCGACACCGTTTTTTGCCCGGGCGGAAAAAAACTTGGTACGACTTGGGGTTTTTTTAAAAGGTTTTGAAATGTGAGGAGTCGCCATCGACCTTTTAGGTTAGGTAGGTCGAATACTCATAAACCGCTTTTTAAAAGCGTTTTTAAGAAAACATCATTTTAAAAGATGTACCAATCTACGTGTAACCAGAAATTCATTCTTTTTTGTAATAAAAAAGGGGTTCAAAGATCGATTACGTGTGGGGAAGGATAAGCACCCCTATAACGCCCAAAATCAGTACCCTATCGATTATAAAATTGTCTCTAATAATGGAAATCTAAGAATTCGAATATAAATTTAAGTTACGATCCCATTATTCCAAATTCAACCATGCAATTTTATTGAACGAAAAATTCTAAGGATAAATAGAAAATATTTCAATATTTGCAATCGAAGAGAAAATAATCCCTAAAATACTTTAGGACTGATATTTCTCTTTCCAACTGAAATGAAAAGTATATAATAATTTCTCCCAAGAATTCAAGATTAAAATAATTTTATTCGACCAAAGAAAGAAATTAAGTCAATTTATAAAAATTATATATGATTAAAAAAAATAAGGGATGTTCAATTATTTAAAAAATATCGGGACCTAATTCTTAATAAAATTAGGCGAATTGTCTCGATAAGTTTAAATAAGCAAATATTTCCTTTTCCCTTCGAACTTGATTAATTTTAAACGTAATCGATTTTTGTTTTTGGTTTTTTCTAGTAGGATATTTATTTATTTTAAAACATCGAAATAGGGCATCTAGTTACTTTAAGATAATTCCTTCTTAATATTTTAAAATAAATAAATACTACCCTTAATCCAATTATGTAATCATTTGAGTTATGCTTATGAGGCTTTCATACATATTCGAAATGTCTAGATCTATATGCACGAACAAATTGACATGGAAAAGGAGGAAAATTAAGTATTAGCAAATTAAATGTAATATTACAAAATATCTACTATGAACTTAACTAAAGTGAAATCCTAATTTCTAAGTTTGATTCGAATGTTAATCTAATTTAAAACTAAAATCTAAGAATTAAAGCTATGGAAAAAACATTTAATAAACTTAATTAAAATAATTAAAACAACAAATAAATATAAAAAATAAAAACAGTAAAAAACAACATAAAGTAAAAAATAAAATAAAATAAGTACAAGGACCTAATTGCAATAAAATCTAATTACATTGACTAAAATGTAAGAAAATAAAAGCTAGTAGTTAAATTCGAAATTAAAAAGTGACTAAAATGAGTAAATTGTAAATATCACATCCAAATCATAATAAAATAAGAAGCAGAATCAAAACAGTAGCCAAAATGAATAAACGCAAAATCAGTGACTAAATTCGAACAAATCAGAATAATAATAATGACTAAATTAAAATAAAATAAAACATAATGATAAACGTGCAATAAATTAGAAACAAAATGTCCAGTGACTAAAATACAACAATTAATAAAATAAGAGCTAAATTATAACGAATAAAATAGCAAAAATAATGACCAAATCGAAAGTTAATAAAATCAATAAGCATATTCGAAACAAATAACAAAGTAAATGACCAAACTGCAAAAAAAACTAAAATAAGGGGAGCTTAAAGATGATTTTACCATGATAGTGACCAAAGCACAAAACACGCTGAAGCTGGGAGGACCTAGACTACGATTTGACCCTAAAACTAGTAACTAAAACATGAAACACACTAAACAAGGAGGACCTGATGAGTGATTTACCAACTTTTTATACAACTAGAATACTTCTTCCCCCATTTCACGTAAACTGCCGAGGAGAATTAAAGCTTCAACACTCTTTACTGCCGACCACAAACCGACCCTCACACGTCGGACACCAGGACGGTGACTGCCCTACACCCACTGACTACCTCAACCATGAACGGAGGAGGACTGTCCGACTCCTTGAACGGCCCAAAACTATAACACCCCAACCCGTATCCGACCCGGACCCAAGTCCGAGGTGTCACATTAACTTTTCAAAACGTTTTTCTTTACAAATTGATTAAAATTTAAATCCATAATTTAAATAAATGAACACTCTAAATTAATTAAAACCAATTGGTTTTACAAAACATATCAGAGCTTATATAATTCAAATCTTTAGACTACATGCCAACTATATTCTATGTAACAAACTACATATATTCAAATACATTTATGATCTGATCTTTGGAAAGGAGAATGACCTGTCTTGCTCCCCTTAGATTCTCCTTTTGCTTCCAGAACCTACGTGTGAAACATTCACACGCTAAGTCTATGACTTAGTGAGGCATATACAACTTATGATGTAAGTCTAACTTCTAACAATGCATGAACCATAAATACAATAATACCATATCAAATCATATACCAATTCATACATATTCATGTACAATCATTTCCATTATTACAAATCTTGTCATTAGTCCTTATTCCATTATCATTCATATCTCTTAGTCATTCTTAACCAAACAATACACATACAACAACTTATATTTTGTCATGCAACAATTATCCACTTGCACATATATCATCATCCACATTGTTATTATTAATCTTTTTAACATATAATCTAGTACTTATTATTTCTATATACCATATAACACACATATCTTTTCACAAAGAATCACACATATCATCATATACTTCTTGTAACATGTTTCATAGCATAAAACATATAAATTATATAGAATGAATTCTATTATTATTTCTTCATTAGCTCATGTACACATGTGAGAACTAAAGATATGTGAGTACATATTCTGTCACCACAACTCGTATAAGGTTCCACTGAGTGGCATGTGAAATTTGTCCCGAAGAACCTCTGTATACTATGTCTCGAAGGACCTGTGAAACCCTCGACTCTTGGCATGCCAACTATACCTCTAGCTCTCATGACACATAACATGGGCATTAACATTTATGTTTATCACATATGTACATGTAGTGTAATATCCCAAAATCAGGGTTAATGACTAAAATATAAATTTTTGGAAACTTAGTGCTCAATTTTGAAATAAGTTAAAAGTTTAGGGATTTAATTGGAAATTATATGAGTAGGATTGATTAGTAAAAATGAAAATAAAGAAGGGTAAAATGGTCTTTTCTAAGAGAAGATTTTTATTCTCTCTTTTAAAGAGATATAACACGTGGAAATGGGAAATGAAAAAGAAAAAGTCTGGAGAAATGCAAGCTTCTTATTCTTCTCCCGTGTCTCCATAGCTAAGGTAAGTTGGTTTCAAGCTGGTTAATTATTTCGTTTTAAAGTTGGTTTTAATTCTTGGAGTGATAGAAAATCTTAAGGAAAACTTAAGAGTGTTTAAAACCCAAAGAGGATTAAGTTATGTAAGATTGAAGGTAAAGAGTTTTAAACGAATTATTGAGATAGAGTTAATAAATAAGTTTTGAAGTGAAATTTGATTTGTCAAAGATCTAACTAAGAAATTCGGAGTGTTAGAAACGAATTTAGAACATGTTGATTTATTGGCTTGATTATTAAATTCAAGTGTGTATGTAGGATATTATAGATTAGGATCTATTAAAGTGATATAAGTTGATTTGAATAAGTATAATTAAGTCTCAAGGGTTAAAAGGAGGTTATTGAAGCAAAATTAAGTGAGTTGGTATGATTTTTGGGCTTAAAAAGGAAAATCTAGGCAAGGGGTATCGGTACTGCTTCATCGGGTACCGATACTGTTAACTTCCTAAAAAGGCTACTTTTAAAGCCTTTTTCACTTAAGTTATTGTTTGTTTAAAAGCTCATTTTAGTCATTTTTAGGATCATGTAGTTGCATATAGTTGCATTTGTGGTGGTTGTGCTATTTTATTTCTTAATGGTGCTGTTTGAGGGAAAGGTGCAGTTTGTCTATGGTGTGCAAGGAATAGCAAGAAAAAGGATTCTTTGGGAAGTAATGCCACGGCATCACATGTTGCTAAAGCAGATTGAAATGCCTTGGCATTTCCGGTGCAGAAAAAGACAAAAAGATATTTCTGCATCAGGACAGCTGGCACTGGACAGCTGTCTCTGCACGTGAAGGACTGCTGTAACCACCTGCCAGAGCTGCCAATGGACCACTGCCACTTGGAGGATAAGGTTCATGCACAACATGTGATTCTAGGGGTATGAGGGGTATTTTGCACCCAACAAACTCATCATTACCCCTAGATATTTTTATTATATATGACACCTCATGGGAGAGAGATAGAGACGGACGGAGAGCACACGCACAGAGCAGAAAAATCACATTTTTATTTTCTCTTTTCCTTTCTTCTTCCTTGGGATATTCCTCCATTGATAAAGCTCCAAGGAGTGGCAAGCTAGGCGCCGAAAAGAGCTAGCGAGCTAGGTGGTTCGTGGTGGCCGAGAGGAGACCTCCGGTGGCGCGTCGAAGGCTTCTTCTCACTTCCCTTTTTACTGCTATTTTTATATTATTTTGTGGGTTGTTGGAACGAATATTTTCATGACTTTGTGTTTGGATATTTTGAACCCCACCATGAACTAACTTATTTGGTGGTGGTTGATTTAATGGTTGTTTAAACTTTATTTTTAATGGTATATTTAAGTTTATTTTGGTTCTTTATTTGCTTTGCTTATGAATGCTTCACCATCTAGGCTTGTAAGAGGCATGGAAATGTCCATCTCTTAGATGAAGGTTAGGTATTTGGAAGAATCCTAAACTAAAATTATTTGTAAGTATTCGGAAGAAACGCAAGATAAGATCCTCATAAGCAATGGGTTATGGTATTTTCAAGGGGCTTTGAACCGGCCTAGGAATATTATAACTTAATCCCTTAGATCTCGGAAGAGACTAGGATAGGATTTCAATGACTAAGAAGGGTGTCTTTATCAATAGGGTAGGCTGTCCAACATCGTTGAGTGAGAGCAGATGCCTTGGCATCCTATTCTGTTAGGTTCTTTTGAACACCTTAGGAAAGCCCTGTCGAGTAAGTAAAGACAAGATAGCTTAAATATACTTGGGAAATAAGTTTAGTAACCTTAGACCAATCCTTACCATTCATTTCATTGGAAGCTTGTCACGTGAGGATTATTTTCTTCTTATTTTATTTATCTTTTTATTTACTGTTTTTACCATTTTTCATTGCCTTGACATTTCACCATACTCAATATTAAACATCCATCATTGCCACTGCATTTCCATTTGCTACACCATCACACCATCAATCCACATTCACCAGCATACACATTTCCATTACCGTGACATTTGTATATATCAAGACTAACTATACTTAGATAATTTAGTGCGTTGCTTTGGTTAGACTTTCGTAATTTCACCCAATCCCTGTGGAGACGATACTCACTCATCATTATATTACTTGAGCAATTGTGTATACTTGCACATTATTTGCGTATATTTTATAGTACTCACAACACGCGAACAAGTTTTTGGCACCGTTGCTGGGGATTGGCAGCCTGAAGTTATTTAGTTTTGCCAGAGCATTTTATTTTGTTTTGCATTCTTATTTTTTTGTATAGTTTACTTGATATTTTTGTTTTATTTTTCAGGTTTATTTAGTGTATGCCTAGAAGAAATTCTGAAGAGCCTTTGGAACCAATAGAACCTGAGATTGAAAGACTCTTTAGAAGAAGAAGATGTGCTCAAGGAAATATGTATCAGATTGGAAACCAAGGCATTGGTCAAGATGACGGAAATCAGAATGCTGCGGCATTAAACAATGTTGAACCTGCTATCAGGCCTCGTGTTATTCGATATCATTTAAATCCGATGCTGGATGATCTGAATCCTAGGATTGTGGCACCCGAAATTCAAGCTGCACATTTCGAGCTGAAACCAGTCATGTTCAACATGTTGAATTCCATTGGGCAGTTTGGGGGTATGCCAACTGAAGATGCCAGGTAACACATTCGCAATTTTCTGGAAGTTTGTGATTCTTTCCGCCAAGAATGGGTGCATGAGGATTTTCTGAAATTAAAGCTTTTTCTGTATTCATTGCGTGACCGAGCAAGAGCTTGGTTGAGTGGTGTACCAGCCGGTTCGATAGAATTATGGGCTGATCTTTGCAAGAGTTTTTTATTGAGGTACAACCCACCGAATATGAATACACAGCTAAGGAATGAAATATCATCTTTTCGCCAGGGCGACGACGAATCCATGTATGAGTGTTGGGATCGTTACAAGAGTTTGCTTCGAAAGTGTTCAAATCATGGTTTTCATGATTGGACTCAAGTAGTCATGTTCTATAATGGAGTCAATGCACCCACGAGGATGTTACTGGATGCCTCGACAAATGGGACATTGCTGGACAAATCACCTACGGAGGCGTTTGCTATCTTGGACAGAATTGCTAACAATGATTATCAATTTCCTTCCTCAAGACTTGGGAGTGGGAGGAGAGCACCTGGAGCATTCGAGTTAGAAGCCAAGGATTCAGTGTCCGCTCAACTCTCCGCTATTACTAATATGTTGAAGAACTTACAATGTTCCACTGATGTGAAGGAAGTGAAATCAACTAATCTGGCATGTCTGTTATGCCAAGGCAATCATCACGAGAGCGAATGCCCAACCAACCATGAGTCCATCAACTTTGTAGGCAATTACAATCGAGGTAGCAATAATCCTTACTCAAACACTTATAATGCTGGATGGCGTCAGCATCCCAATTTCTCATGGGGAAATCAAGGAGCCCACAATGCTAATCAACCTACTAGGCAGCAGAATCACAATGAGCCTCAAAGTTACCAAAATACTATGCCATGGCATAATGCTAACAAAGGAGCTTCATCTTCAGCGAGCATAAGTTCCTTAGAAGCTACAATTCAAGAATTCATATCTACTACGAAAACAATGCTGCAAGACCATTCTACTTCAATTAAGAATCAAGGAGCTTTACTTCATAGTCAAGGCACCTTACTTCAAAGCCATATCTCGTCTCTGAGAGCTTTGGAAGGTCAAGTTGGTCAGATTGCTACGGCATTGCAAGAGCGTTAGCAAGGACGTTTGCCAAGTGATACTGAAGTCACTAAAGGGCCTGAAAAAGAGCACTGCAATGTGTTAACTCTTAGGAGTGGAACACAAATCAATCGACAAGTCAAGGATAGTGGGCCACAGCATGATGATTCTAATCCCACTTGAAGCTGAATTACAAGATAATAGAGTTTCTGAGAAGGACAAGGAGGAGGATTCTGCCAAGGTACCATATTCTGATGCCAAGGCAAAAGAAAATTCTATTCCTACAGCTAAGGAAGCTAGACCTCCCCCACCCTTCCCGCAAAGATTGAAGAAGCACAATGATGAAGTTCAGTTCAAGAAGTTCGTAGACATTCTTGATCAGCTCCATATCAATATACCTCTCTTGAAAGCTGTTGAGCAGATGCCGATGTATGCCAAATTTCTGAAGGACATATGTACCAAGAAGAGGAAAGTAGAGACTGTTTTCACGGCAACAGAATTTTGTTCTTCATTGAGTAAGTTGCCGCCAAAGAGAAATGATCCGGGCAGCTTCATTATTCCTTGTTCAATTGGAGCTAATTTCGTTGGAAAGGCTTTATGTGATCTTGGTTCAAGTGTCAACTTAATGCCGAAATCGATATTCTTGAAGCTTGGCATAGGAGATGCAAGACCCACCTCAGTTATTTTACAACTTGCCGACAAATCCCATGTTAAACCTGAAGGGAGAGTCGAGGATGTCATAGTAAGGGTGGACAAGTTTGTGTTTCTAGTCGACTTCTTAATTCTAGACTACGAAGTTGATGCCAAGGCACCAATCATTCTGGGAAGACCTTTCCTAGCCACTGGACGTATCTTGATAGACTGTGAAAACGGTGAACTCACCATGAGAGTGGCTGATCAGTGTGTGACTGTCAATGTTTTTAGAACGCTCAAATATGTTGATGACACTGAAGAATGCCAAGGCATTTTTGAATTGAACTCAGTGATTGAAGAAGAGACTGAACATCTTTTCCAGAACAACTTCATTCAGCTAGCAGAAAATGAATATTGGATGGATGATGAAAGCTTAGTGGAGTCCGATGACTTTCCAATTTTGAAGGAGCAATCTAGCTTAGTACAAGTTAGATCAGGTATAAATTTTGAACCTCTGAATTTTGATGAATTCATTTCTCCTAAGCCTTCATTATTGCATGCACCCAATCTAGAGCTTAAGACTTTGCCAGGGCATCTTAAATATGTTTACTTAGGTAGCGATGAGACTTTACCGGTGATTATTTCCGCTAACCTTACTGCTAACCAAGAGCAAAGTTTGTTAAGTGTTTTGATGCAGCATAAGAAAGCAATTGGTTGGACTATGGCCGATTTGAAAGGCATTAGTCCCACGATCTGCATGCACAAGATTCTGCTAGAAGATTGCCACGGCAATTCAATTGAACCACAAAGAAGACTCAACCCTGTTATGAAGCAAGTGGTGATGAAATAAATTCTGAAATGGCTTGATGCTGGAGTGATCTACCCTATCTCCAATAGCTCATAGGTGAGCCCTGTCCAATGTGTTCCGAAGAAAGGAGGCACGAAGGTGGTTACGAATGAGGATAATGAGCTATTACCAACTCGTACTGTGACCGGATGGAGGATATGTATGGACTATAGAAAACTCAACAAAGCTACAAAGAAGGACCACTTTCCTCTACCTTTCATCGACCAAATATTGGATCGATTGGCCGGCAAAGCATTCTATTGCTTTTTGGATGGGTACTCGGGGTACAATCAATTTGCCATCGCACCAGAGGACCAGGAGAAGAATACATTTACTTGTCCCTATGGCACTTTTTCCTTTAGGAGGATGCCTTTTGGACTCTGTAATGCCCCGGCAACGTTTCAGCGCTGTATGCAAGCTATATTTTCAGATATGGTTGAGGATTTTCTGGAGATCTTCATGGACGACTTTTCTGTTTGTGGGGACGATTTTGAACGATGCCTCGACAATTTAGCAAAAGTTCTCAAGAGATGCGAGGAGGCTGAGTTGGTCTTAAACTGGGAAAAATGTCACTTCATGGTGACTGAAGGCATTGTATTAGGCCACAAAATTTCACACAAGGGTATTGAGGTAGACAAGGCAAAAATTGAAGTGATTGAAAAATTGCCACCACCAACTTCGGTCAAGGGAATAAGAAGTTTTCTTGGACATGCTGAATTTTATAGAAGATTTATCAAAGACTTCTCCAAGATTTCTAAGCCCTTGTGCACATTGCTTCAACAAAACCAACCCTTTGTGTTTGACGAATTATGCTTCGGCGCATTTACTGAGCTGAAACGACAACTGATCTCGGCACCCATTGTAGTCCCTCCCGACTGGACATCACCATTTGAGCTGATGTGTGATGCAAGCGACTATGCCGTAGGAGCTGTTTTGGGGCAACGCCGAGGTAAAATCTTTCATGTTATTTATTACTCTAGCCGCACTTTAAATGAAGCACAATTGAACTACACCACCACTGAGAAAGAATTACTTGCCGTAGTATTTGCTTTTGATAAATTTAGACCTTACCTAATAGGCACTAAAGTTATTGTTCACACTGATCATTCGGCTATAAAATACTTAGTGAACAAAAAGAATGCCAAGCCTAGACTTATTAGGTGGATCTTACTTTTGCAAGAATTTGATTTAGAGGTGGTAGATAGGAAAGGAACTGAAAATCAAGTTGCTGATCACTTATCTAGGCTAGAGAACAATTCTGAATGCCATGACACTGTAGATATCCAAGAGGAATTTCCTAATGAGAAAATTTTATATGCCGCGGCAATCCCGTGGTACGCTGACCTTGTTAATTTTCTTGTTAGTGGAATTGTGTCTTTTGATTTGAATAGTCAGGCTAAAAAGAAGTTCAAGCACGATGCAAGGCACTATTTTTGGGATGAGCCATATATCTGTTCAAACATTGTGCTGATCAGCTCATTAGATGATGTGTACCCGAAGAGGAGCAAAGTGATATTTTGTACCATTATCATTCGACCCCAAGTGGAGCCCATTTTGGTGGAGCAAGGACTGTTGCTAAGGTTCTGCAATCAGGCTTTTACTGGCCAACTTTGTTTAGAGATGCCCAAGCATTTTACAAAGGATGTGATCGATGCCAACGGACTGGAAACATCTCCAGACGACATGAGATGACGCTGCAAAATATTTTGGAGATAGAGCTATTTAATGTGTGGGGCATCGACTTCATGGGACCATTCCCAGCTTCTGAAGGAAAATTATATATATTGCTTGCTGTGGATTATGTGTCAAAGTGGGTGGAAGCAATAGCAACATCAAGGAATGACTCCAAGAACGTACTCAAGTTTTTTCACAAGTATATTTTCACTCGGTTTGGAGTACCTCGTGCTATCATCAGTGATGAAGGAACCCATTTTGATAACAAGTTGATTGCCAAGGCATTGCTGAGATATGAAGTTTGACACAAGATTGCCATGACATATCATCCGCAGACAAATGGCCAAGCTGAGATATCTAATCGAGAGATCAAGCAGATTTTAGAGAAAGTGGTGAACCCAAAGCGAAAGGATTGGTCGCCAAAAGTTGGATGAAGCACTTTGGGCGTACAGAACATCATTTAAAACTCCTTTGGGGATGTCACCCTTCAAGTTAGTGTATGGTAAAGCTTGTCATCTCCCGGTTGAGCTTGAACATAAAGCTTATTGGGCTATCAAGCGATTGAATTTCGATGCTCAACTAGCTGGCGAGCAGAGATTATTAGAACTTAATGAAATGGAAGAGTTTAGAGCACAAGCATATGAGAATGCTCGGATATACAAGGAGAAAATCAAGAAGTGGCATGACCAAAAATTGATGCCACGGCATTTTCATGTGGGGCAACAAGTCTTGCTTTACAACTCCAGACTTAAACTCTTTCCTGGGAAGCTAAAATCTCGATGGTCAGGGCCATTTGAGGTGCATTATGTCTATCCCCATGGAGCTGTTGACATCAAGAGAATAGACAATGGGAAGATCTTCAAGGTCAATGGCCAGCGTCTGAAAGCCTACAATGGAATTCCACCACCGCACAACAAGGACGTGTTACGGCTGCACGATACTGAAGCGTGCCCAGAGGAGAACCAAAATTTGATGCCTCGGCATTGAATTTGTGTCTGTGCATAAATAAAATTTAACATTCAAGTTTTTTTTCTTTAGTTTTATTTTATTTTGTAATTAATTTTTGATCTGATTTGTAGGGACCACATTGCTGCAAACCGTACAAGGAGCGGTTACCAAAAGGAGGAAAGGACAAAGCATTAATTGGAGAGATATTCTTTTGATTTGTTTCTTTTTATTTAATTTAATTTCTGACATTTACTTTTCTCTTTCCACAGTTTTTGTCCCATCATCATTATTGCTTTTTGGCAGTTTTTCCTTCCACATACACGCACAACCCCCACCCACTAACTTCTCTATTAACCGTCCTATCAACCATTTTCCTTCTTAAATTTTTAACTTTTTTTTTTATCTTTCATTATTCATTTTTCTCTTTCATTTTAACTTTTACCTTTTCTCTTTCTTTTCATCTTCTTTCTTTGTTATTTCTCCAGCCGAATACATCCAAGTTTTTAAAGATTTCAAAAGCTTCTTCCTTTTTCATTTTCTTACTTAAAAAACACTGAAAATGGTGCGCTCAAGACCGGCTCCAACCGACGACCGCTTGGCAACAGTTTGAGAATGATGAGGCCAAAGCTCGGTTCCAAAACTTCAAGAACCGAAAACTCTTTTTTGAATTGGGATTTATTTTTACCGAGGAAACCGATGGTGGTTTTGGACCCGATGTTATGGACATTTTGACGCCGCTCAAGTGGCAGAAGTTTGTCCGTCATCCTGGTTCGGTGAACGCCTCATTAGTTAAGGAGTTCTATGCGAATATTTCCAAGCCTAATCAACACTCCATCTTTGTTCGAGGTAAGCAAATCCGTTTTACATCCACTGCTATTAATCGTTATTTTCATTTGCAGGATGTTGTGGATAACCATGCCAAGTTCGAAGAGGAAGCCGATGCAACACATATGGGGTCTTGGACCTTTGTTTCGAAAACACTGAGTGGAATGGTCGCCAGACAAGCCGATACTCGGTCAATCGGGAACGTCTTCAGCCACGTGCCAAATTATGGAATCACTTCCTCAAGCATAAACTCATGCCCACCTCCCACAACACTACGGTATCACTTTCACGCTTATTGCTTTTACATTCTATAATGGTATCCCGTCCGATCGATGTGGGTCGTATCATTGTTCAGCAAGTTCACGACTGTTTGGGTAAAAAGGCAAGTGCTTTGGTGTTTCCTAATTTAATTACCACTTTGTGTCGTAAGAAAAAGGTTGAGGAAAATGCTTTTGATGAAATTTTACCTGGATTATCGGGCATCACTAGGGCTAGACTTCCACTGTTGTTGGGAATTGAAAATCCCAAGTCTAATGACCCTGTTCATGAGCAATCTGCAGGTGCTACAGAATCGAATGCCGAGGCAAGGTTACTTGCTCTCGAGGAAGCTGTGACGCAGACTCAAGCTCAAATGCATGCTTTACGGTGACATCCGTACTTCTTTGGATATGTGAAGCATAGAGATGCTGTGGTGGAATCATTCTTTCAAGAAATCATTCCCCACGGACAACGGAATTTTCCTGGATTCCCAGACGAAATTCTGTCGGCATTCAATGCCGAGGCATCTCCAGAGCCTAAGCACGATGCACCTGATCCTCCTGCTGCTGACCCCACTCCTGATACACACCGGTCCGAGACTCCTGAATATCCGCCCACTGTCCCTGTCGAAGAAACACCCAGCCCCGTCCCAGCACCCAATCCTTCTCATGCACAACGTAGTGGTCGCCGTACCAAGACCACGGTTGGACGCATTGCGCAATATTACTCCACTTCTTCCGAGTCCAGCCCATCACCTATCCGAAAGCGCACCCGACGAGGAGCTACTAGCACCTCCAAAGCACCACCACCACGTAAACATTGAGGTACCTCTCTTGTATCCATTTTCATTTAGTTGCATTTCATTGCATAACATATAGTTTATAGTTAGTTTAGTTCTCTTTAAAGCATTGAGGACAATGCTTCCCTTAAGTTTGGGGGAGGTATTGTTATTGGTAGGTCATATGCATTATAGCATTAGCATAGTATTATGCCATGGAATCAGTAAATGGTAGGACAGTTAGATGAAATGTTTTGAGGATACCCGATGATGATAATTTTGTTAGGCTA
Organism: Hibiscus syriacus; assembly: GCF_006381635.1. Taxonomy (NCBI): domain Eukaryota; kingdom Viridiplantae; phylum Streptophyta; class Magnoliopsida; order Malvales; family Malvaceae; genus Hibiscus; species Hibiscus syriacus. The sequence goes on along the minus strand of NW_024063140.1, from coordinate 396,229 downwards.
GAATCTGAATGTAAATGACTGTTGAGAATGATAGAACTCACTCTAGGGCTTGATGCTTTATGAAAAATATTTACACGATTTGTATGTTTTCTATACTTGGAAAATTTAGGAAATTTTTATGAAGGAACTTTAGTTAGTCTTGGCATTGAAATATAGTATGGTGTTTAAAAGAAAAATCAAAAACAAACTCCCTTAGAAATGAAACTGTGAATAAATGCTTAAGCATAGCTGTAGAGGACACTCCTCTTTGCCGTGGCATTTCCTGGAACTTTCTTTAATAAATGGAAGCCTTGTGCATATGAGTGAATGAAAGAAGTCACGGGATGACTCTACTTAACTAGCTCGGGGATGGAAGGTATGCTTCCTTTCATCTAGAGTGTGGGAGAGTAGGTGTGATGAGCTGACTCCCTTTATAACAGCATTAAAAAAAAATCAAAGAAAAGGGAGTAAAAATGTTCTTAATGATAAGTAAATGCCTTGACAAAAACTAGGGGACTTGATTAGAAATTGTCTAAATTCGTTAAGTATAGATTGAATACAATCACGCACAAACACTACCACAAAGGATTTTGACCTAGGGAAAAGTACTTGAATTCTTGATAAGTCTAGCATGTTGAAGCCTATCATTCTGAGGGTTGAAATTCAATTTTGTCCTACTGTCTTACTATCGAACTTTGCCATGACATTATGCTTATGTAACTGCTATCCATTGCTTGAGGACAAATAATAGCTTAAGTTTGAGGGTGTGTTAACTTCCTAAAAAGGCTACTTTTAAAGCCTTTTTCACTTAAGTTATTGTTTGTTTAAAAGCTCATTTTAGTCATTTTTAGGATCATGTAGTTGCATATAGTTGCATTTGTGGTGGTTGTGCTATTTTATTTCTTAATGGTGCTGTTTGAGGGAAAGGTGCAGTTTGTCTATGGTGTGCAGGGAATAGCAAGAAAAAGGATTCTTTGGGAAGTAATGCCGCGGCATCACACATTGCTAAAGCAGATTGAAATGCCTTGGCATTTCCGGCGCAGAAAAAGACAAAAAGATATTTCTGCATCAGGACAGCTGGCACTGGACAGCTGTCTCTGCACGTGAAGGACTGCTGTAACCACCTGCCAGAGCTGCCAATGGACCACTGCCACTTGGAGGATAAGGTTCATGCACAACATGTGATTCTAGGGGGTATGAGGGGTATTTTGCACCCAACAAACTCATCATTACCCCTAGATATTTTTATTATATATGACACCTCATGGGAGAGAGATAGAGACGGACGGAGAGCACACGCACAGAGCAGAAAAATCACATTTTTATTTTCTCTTTTCCTTTCTTCTTCCTTGGGATATTTCTCCATTGATAAAGCTCCAAGGAGTGGCAAGCTAGGCGCCGAAAGGAGCTAGCGAGCTAGGTGGTTCGTGGTGGCCGAGAGGAGACCTCCGGTGGCGCGTCGAAGGCTTCTTCTCACTTCTCTTTTTTCTGCTATTTTTATATTATTTTGTGGGTTGTTGGAACGAATATTTTCATGACTTTGTGTTTGGATATTTCGAACCCCACCATGAACTAACTTATTTGGTGGTGGTTGATTTAATGGTTGTTTAAACTTTATTTTTAATGGTATATTTAAGTTTATTTTGGTTCTTTATTTGCTTTGCTTATGAATGCTTCACCGTCTAGGCTTGTAAGAGGCATGGAAATGTCCATCTCTTAGATGAAGGTTAGGTATTTGGAAGAATCCTAAACTAAAAATATTTGTAAGTATTCGGAAGAAACGCAAGATAAGATCCTCATAAGCAATGGGTTATGGTATTTTCAAGGGGCTTTGAACCGGCCTAGGAATATTATAACTTAATCCCTTAGATCTCGGAAGAGACTAGGATAGGATTTTAACGACTAAGAAGGGGTGTCTTTATTAATAGGGTAGGCTGTCCAACATCGTTGAGTGAGAGCAGATGCCTTGGCATCCTATTCTGTTAGGTTCTTTAGAACACCTTAGGAAAGCCATGTCGAGTAAGTAAAGATAAGATAGCTTAAATATACTTGGGAAATAAGTTTAGCAACCTTAGACCAATCCTTACCATTCATTTCATTGGAAACTTGTCACGTGAGGATTATTTTCTTCTTATTTTATTTATCTTTTTATTTACTGTTTTTACCATTTTTCATTGCCTTGACATTTCACCATACTCAATATTAAACATCCATCATTGCCACTGCATTTCCATTTGCTACACCATCACACCATCAATCCACATTCACCAGCATACACATTTCCATTACCGTGACATTTGTATATATCAAGACTAACTATACTTAGATAATTTAGTGCGTTGCTTTGGTTAGACTTTCGTAATTTCACCCAATTCCTATGCAGATGATACTCACTCATCATTATATTACTTGAGCGATTGTGTATACTTGCACATTATTTGCGTATATTTTATAGTACTCACAACACGCGAACAGATACCTCAAGAGTAAAAATAACAAAGGCATTCAAAGGGTATCGATACTTGGGAAGAACAATATCGATACCCATAGTACCGATACTTGGAGGAAGGTATCAATACCATCTTTGAACGAAAATTACAGAATGCAGTTTGAGTATCGATACCTAGGCAAGGTACCGATACCACAACTAGGGAAGTATCGATACCCCTTGGGGGTACCGATACTACTGCAAGAGAAAATTTGTATTAACTCTTTCTTCTAGTTTAAGAAATTAAGGATCGAATTATAGTATTTGGAATGTTGATATTTATACATGATTGTGTAGATATCAATCGAGAGCAATGCCCGGACAAGTCGAAAAGAAATAGGCATCGAGATAAGATATGAAAGCGGTATTGACTACTGAGGCCAGGTGAGTGCATATTAGTTGATATATGACGTTTAAGGGAAATAAGACTTGCGATGAGTCTATTTCCTATGTTATGATGCATGAGATCATGAATATAGGCATGTGTTTATATGATTGTATGTGTTATATGTATTGGTATATGATATATGATATAAATGAGTACATGTTAGTGTAATTGTAAATGAGTATAAATGAGATATGTGATTATATGAGAATCTGTTATAAGATATATGATATGAACATAAGAGATCATATGAAGATGAGATATATGATTATGAATGAAATGATATGTTTATATGAATATGAGAAAAGGTATAGGTGACATGTGAATTATATGAAAGTGAACTATGTGACTATGTGATCATATGAAAATGTGATAAAGAGTTATGCGAAAGAACTATGTGATATGAATGCGTGAATGTGTAATAAGATAAATGATAATGTCATGTTATGGTTCATGAGAGCTAGAGGTATAGTTGGCATGCCAAGAGTCGAGGGTTCTACGTGGTCCTTCGGGACATAGTGGTCCTTCGGGACATTTCATAGTGGTCATTCAGGACATTGTGATCCTTCGAGACATTTCATAGTGGTCATTCAGGACAAATTCATATGCCCCTAGTGGGACCTTATACGAGCTGTGGTGACAACATATGTGTACAACCTCTATGTACTCACATATATATAGTTCTCACATGTGTACATGGGCTAATAAAGAGACAAAATAAATAAATCTAGTATAATGATATGTTTGTTTCTTTGTGCAGTGATATATGTGTTATATGATGTTAATGTGTATATATGGTAAGTAAAGGGTCATATTATAAAATAGATTAATGATAATGCTAAGAACAATAATAAGAATAATGAAATGATATGTATTTATGTTTTGATGCATAATGTATTCTATAATTTATTATGATTACATGAAGTGTGCATAGTAGGAATTAGTAATGATATGTCATAGTAAGTTTATTTATGCCTCATATGCCTCACTAAGTCATTGACTTAACATGTGAGTGTTTCACACATAGGTTCTGGAAAGCGAGAAGAGAAGTTAAGAGAAGCAAAACAGGTTAACATCTCCCTTACGAAGTTTAGATCAGAAAAGAAATGATTTAGATGTATTTTGTTATTTTAAATATAGTTGGCATGTACTAATAGAATTGAGTTGAATATGCTCTGATATGTTTTGTAAACCAATTGATTTAATTAATGTAAAATATTCATTCTCTTGAAATGTGAATTTAAATTTTATCCGTTTGTAAAGGAAAAATGCTTTGAAAAGTCAATGTGACACCTTAGACTTGGATCCAGGTCGGATACGGGTTGGGGGTGTTACATTTAATGGTATCAGAGCCAAGGTTTAGCAAATGCTAGGCTTAAACCGAAGTTAAATGAGTTTCAAAATGTGTACTTACCAACACAAAGTGAAGTATTTCTGATCTGATAGTGTAAGAAGTATGATGTCTTGCTAATAGAATAAGATTAGTATGATATAGTAGGAATATGATTATGATAGTTTTGAAGCGAAGTGAGAGGTGATATCCCTGATTGTGGTAGTAATTCACCTTCCCTGGCCAGGCAGGATGAAGAGCGGACACCTCAGGGAGTGCCTTTATAAAAGTAAAAGATTGTTTTTAGAAGATTGAAACGCATTCGAATAGTGTTAAATGATCTCCACTGTTCCAAAGTGGAGAAGTTAGATGAAGTAGTTTAGTTACTATGCAGATGAGTGGAAGAATAGTAACCAGATGTTATCATGAGAATAATAGAAGATTCATTGATGTGGATATTGTTTCATAAGAGTTTAAGAATAGGTACATCGGTGATTAGTTTATAAGACAAAGGAAGTTGGAATGTTGAGTGTGAACAAAGAAAATTGCATGGTGTATGAGAAAGGATTGCGGATTTGATAAGTTAAGTAAATTATTAATAGGTTAATTCCGACTAGAAAGAATGTATATGAATGATTCGATAAAGGTTTACACTTTAGACTAGAAGAACGGGTACTGACTAATAGAGTCATGTGATAGTAAATGTATTAAAGTTAAAGGATTAGAAGACGTTGTCATTGTAAGATAACTAAGTATGGTATGGATATTAGAGTTATAGGATTTGAAGAAAAGATAAAGTTAAGTTAATCAAGTATGATGTGGATCTGGATGTGGTTGTGTATTCTGATCATATATATATGATGTAGACAAGGAGATAAGTATTTATATGTTTTAAAAGGGAACTTTAAGGAAGGAAATACAAGTACAAGAGATGGTAAAGAATGAGGTTATGTATAAGTGAAGTTGATTATCAAAGTTATGAAGATGCGATAAAGATCGGTAATCAGAGATGAGTATAAGTGATAGGAAAAGAGTGTGTGAACATGAAAGAAAAGATATGATCTGTGTCTAAGGAGATTTTGTTTTTTTTAAGGAATAAAGGAATAAAGGGATAGGGAAAGTAAAAGATGGAGTTTAAGGGATCAAGTATGACGAGTTATATTAAGGTATAAGTTATAAGTTTGATATTGAAATGATACAATTTTCAATTATTAGAGGTACGAGAATGGGTGTTATTAATTATGTATCATAATATCGTTGGAAATTAATCGAGATTTGTATAAGGAAATGAAGTAATTTAGTACATTTCGTTGTTAAGGGGGTGATTATTAATTCCTTGAACAAGTACGTAAGATTATATAAAAAGATTATGTGTATTGTAATATAGAGGTGAAGAAAGGAATTATTAAAGAATTGGTTTATAGTGTAAATCTATTAGAAAATAATTGATTCATGATATTAAATAGTAAGGATTGAAGTACTGTCTATATGATGGGTGATATTATATGGACTTATAAGTATGAATGTAGATGAAGAAGGAAGTGAGTAAAAAGGTAAGTTACTAGAGGTAAACAGGAAAGAATAAGTGAAAGAAGTAACATGGGAATGTTAGAAAATGTGTGTAAGTAGTGTACTTATTGATTTGTGTAATGAAAATTCGAGGACGAATTTTCTTAAAAGGAGGGGAGATTTGTAATATCACAAAATCAGGCTTAGTGACTAAAATGTAAATTTTGGAAACTTTTTGCTTAATTTTGAAATAAGTTAAAAGTTTAGGGATTTAATTGGAAATTATGTGACTAGAATTGATTAGTAAAGATGGAAAGAAAGAAAGGTAAAATGGTATTTTCCAAGAGAAGATTTTTATTCTCTCTTTTTAAGGGATATAACACGTGGAAATGGGAAATGAAAAAGGAAAAGTCTGGAGAAATGCAAGCTTCTTCTTCTTCTCCCGTGTCTCCATAGCTAAGGTAAGTTGGTTTCAAGCTGGTTAATTCTTTCATTTTAAAGTTGGTTTTAATTCTTCGAGTGATAGAAAAGCTTGAGGAAAACTTAAGAGTTCTTAAAACTCAAAGAGGATTAAGTTATGTAAGATTGAAGGTAAAGAGTTTTTAAAGGAATTATTGAGATATATTTAATAAATAAGTTTTGAAGTGAAATTTGACTTGTCATTGATCTATCTAAGAAATTTGGAGTGTTAGAAATGAATTTAGAGCATGCTGATTTATTGGCTTGATTATTGAATTCAAGTGTGTATGTAGGATACTAGAGATTAAGATGAATTAAAATGATATAATTTGATTTGAATAAGTATAGTTAAGTCTCAAGGGTTAAAAGGAGGTTTTGAAAGCAAAATTAAGTGAGTTGGCATGATTTTCGGGCTTAAAAAGGAAAATATGGGCAAGGGGTATCGGTACTGCTTCATCAGGTACCAATACCTCAAGAGTAAATATAACAAAGGCATTCAAAGGGTATCGATACCTGGGAAGAACAGTATCGATACCCAGAGTATCGATACCTGGAGGAAGGTATCGATACCATCTTAGAATGAAAATTACAGAATGCAATATGGGTATCGATACCTAGGCAAGGTGCCGATACCACAGCTATGGGGGGTACCAATACCACTACAAGAGAAAATTTGGATTAACTCTTTCTTCTATTTTAAGAAATTAAGGATCGAATTATAGTAATTGGAATGTTGATATGTATACATGATTGTATAGATATCGATCGAGAGCAACGTCCGGACAAGTCGACAAGAAATATGCATCGAGATAAGATATGAAAGCGATATTGACTAGTGAGGCCAGATGAGTGCATATTAGTTGATATATGATGTTTAATGGAAATAAGACTTGCGATGAGTCTATTTCCTATATTATGATGCATTAATTCATGAATATAGGTATGTGTTGATATGATTGTATGTGTTATATGTATTGGTATATGATATATGATGTAAATGAGTACATGTTAGTGTAATTGTGAATGGGTATAAATGAGATATGTGATGATATGAGAATCTGTTATAAGATATATGATATGAACATAAGAGATCATATGAACATGAGATATGTGGTTATGAATGAAATGATATGTTTATATGAATATGAGAAAAGGTATATGTGACATGTGAATTATATGAAAGTAAAGTACGTGACTATGCAATCATATGAAAATGTGATAAAGAGCTATGCGAAAGAACTATGTGATATGAATGTGTGAATGTGTAATAAGATAAATGATAATGCCCATGTTATGTGTCATGAGAGCTAGATGTATAGTTGGCATGGCAAGAGTCGAGGGTTCTACGTGGTCCTGCGGGACATAGTGGTCATTCGGGACATAGTGGTCCTTCGGGACATTTCATAGTGGTCCTTTGGGTCAAATTCATATGCCCCTAATGGGACCTTATACGAGCTGTGGTGACAGTATATGTGCACAACCTCTATGTACTCACATATCTATAGTTCTCACATGTGTACATGGGCTAATAAAGAGATAAAATAAATAAATATGGTATAATGATAAGTTTGTTTCTTTGTGCAGTGATATATATGTTATATGATGTTAATGTGTATATATGGTAAGTAAAGGGTCATATGATAAAATAGATTAATGATAATGCTAAGAACAATAATAAGAATAATGAAATGATATGTATATGTATGTATTTATGTTTTGATGCATAATGTATTCTATAATTTGTTATGATTACATGAAGTGTGCATAGTAGGAATTAGTAACGATATGTCATAGTAAGTTTATTTATGCCTCACTAAGTCATCGACTTAGCGTGTGAGTGTTTCACACATAGGTTCTGGAAAGCGAGAAGAGAAGCTAAGAGAAGCAAGACATGTTAGCATCTCCCTTACAAAGTTCAATCAGAAAAGAAATGATTTAGATGTATTTTGTTATTTTGAATATAGTTGACATTTATTTATAGAATCGAGTTGAATATGCTTTGATATGTTTTGTAAACCAATTGATTTTATTAGTGTAATATATTCATTTTCTTGAAATGTGAATTTAAATTTTATCCGTTTGTAAAGGAAAACGCTTTGAAAAGTCAATATAATACCTCATACTCGGATTCGGGTTGGATCCGGGTTGGGGGTGTTACATGTAGTCTCATACTTCTTGTCATATAGATCAAATAACATTTTTGTATGTTCTCATAATTCATTGTCATATGTTACATATCACATATACTTATACTCACATAGTTCAACATCATTGAACTTAGTTCACTTTCTCATGTTATCACACATGTATATAATCTTATATGTCCTATCAATACCATATAAGCTTACACATGTATTCATATGTATTCTTTCATATAATCCATATAGTAATGTCATATCCTCAAATCACATAATAATTTCACCTGACTATATCTTTTGTTCATTTCCATGCTTAAATCATATAACACCTAAGTCTTTCTTATATAGTTTATACTACATAGTCATATAGTCTTATATTATCCTATAGGTAAATGTTACTTATCTTATCTCATTTTCCCTTTATACTAGTTTACATGGTTTATTACACTAACCTATACACTAACATATAACCTATATCACTTATCTCACATTATTTAAATACTAGTTTAATCTATTTATTTAATTCAGTTTCACATAACTCCTATAACCTTCTCATAGGGTTTTATAGTTATTCATTCTATAATTCCTATATCATAATTTCCTTTAAGTATATAAAACTTTCCTATAAGGCTTATCATATAAGTTCGTATTATCATTTATGTTCATGTCCCCTAATTTATATACTATTCTCATATAGTCTCATAATTCATTATCTTATGATTTATATTTTGTTCTCTTAAGTTTTCTCGTAGACATATATTTATATGACTCATCACTTATACATAGTTTATATTACATTCTTATGTATCACATTTATCTTGTCACATGGCTTACCTCTTATGATCATATAATTACATGACTTATTTTATATTCTTCAATTATCATATAATAGTATTTTACATAAATCATGTAGTACACACAAAACATATCAACACATATAGTTATGCATACATACAAATCATGTCATTCACATACTTATGTTCATGACTTCATGCACTAGACTTATAGGAAATAGACTTGTCGCAAGTCCAATTTACATGAAATCATACATCAAAATAAGATGCACTCACCTGACCTCATTAGTCAATATCAATCTCTTATCTATTTCTCGACGACTACTACTTGATTAACTTATCCGGACTTTGCTCTCGATCGTTATCTACACGAATATATATAATCCAATAAATATCAGACTTGCTTAATGGTATCGATACCCCAAGTATCGATACTGCTCCTTTGGTATCGATACTCTCTGAACAATTTATAAATTTGTGCCCTATGGTATCGATACTCATTCAACCAGTATCGATTCCTATGCTTCAATTAACACTCATTTTCTCTTTGAAGTATCAGTACTGGATGAACAATATTGATACCCCTACCCAAAATTCATTTATCTTACCCGAAAATCTTACCAAACTTACTTAATTCTTCTACCATAACCTCATTTTAGTCATTTAAGCTTAACTACACTTATTCTAACCAACTTGGATCACTTTAACTCATCCTAATATCTAATATCCCACATACATACTTGAATTCAATAATCAAGCCAATAAATCAACATGTTCTAAATTCGTTTCTAACACTTTGAATTTCTTATTTCAACTTATGACAAGTCAAATTCAACTTAAAAATCCATTTACTCCTTTTTCATCAATTCACTTAAAAACTCTTCATATTTAATCCTTCATAACTCATCCATCTTGGAGTTTCAACATATTTTAATCTCTAATTAAGCTTTCTAAACACACCAAGAATCAAAAGTAGGCTTAAAACTAAAGAAATAATCATTTTACCAAAACTTACCTTTAAAATGAAGCTCACAATAACGAGGGAGAAGAAGAGAACCAAGTCTCCAGACTTTTTTTTCCTTTTTATCCCATTTCAACGTGTTTATATCCTATATATAAAGGAAAATAAAATATTCCTTATGAAATGACCATTATACCCTTTCATCTTTCCAACTTTGCTAATCAATCCAACATCAAAATTCTCTAATTAAGTCCCTGAAATTTTAACTTGTTTCAAAATTAATCACAAAGTTTTTAAAATTTACATTTTAGTCATCAACCCTATTTTGGGATATTACAAAAACTCTCCGTTATCTCCCTCTCTTGTTCTTTCTCTTCACCAAGTTGAGAGGCTTAAAACTGACCCCAACGCCTGCCACCAAGCCTTTGTGACCCCACCTTGCTCCAACCGACGACTATCCAAACAAAATTCTCTAATTAAGTCCCTGAAATTTTAACTTGTTTCAAAATTAATCACAAAGTTTTTAAAATTTACATTTTAGTCATCAACCCTATTTTGGGATATTACAAAAACTCTCCGTTATCTCCCTCTCTTGTTCTTTCTCTTCACCAAGTTGAGAGGCTTAAAACTGACCCCAACGCCTGCCACCAAGCCTTTGTGACCCCACCTTGCTCCAACCGACGACTTAAACGACGTAAAAAAAGCCCCCTCCGACGCTCATCACTCACAAAATTGAACCCTGAAAACAAACTCCCAACGATCGACCCCTCGGTCTAAACTTCTCGGCCTTTGCCAGCCACCAACAATCGGCGTTGCTAGGCCACGAGCCGACCTCTCTCACATGTCAGCCACCCCTCAACGGTGGCCACTCCCTTTGTAACCCGTGAACCCCCCGAAAAACCAAAGAAAAAAATCCAATGAGAAAGGAAAAAGAAAGCTAAAAGGGAGCAAAAGAAAGTCAAAATGAAAATCTGCTTTTCCTTTCATAATTTTCGGGAAAATGGAGTGATTTTACAAGGGTTGGTTGGGGTATTAATAACCCCAACCACTATAATATTTTAATAAATTTTTTGCATAATAAAATAATGATAAAGCAAAAAAACAAAACAAATAAATAAAAAAAATGGTGTTTACAGACGTGCATTGGCACGAGATTGCTATGGCAATATACACATGATTTGGTTTATTGATATTAACACCTTGGAGAGCACAGGGTTTACTTGGAGGGACTGTCAACAAAATAACTATTATATTCATTGGCTTATTTGGCATTTTCTGTACTGGTGGTATGCAAGCCTTGTGCGGATTCCCCAATTTTAAACTTAGAATTCCTTGTTATTTATGTGATAGAAGGTACCTGGTGGCATAAAGGTAATGACTTTTACTATGTGGGACTTGTTCAGCATGAATGTGGTTTGTTTTATTTGGTTTTTCTAATTTTGGGTTGTGCCAATGCGATTGGTACGAGATCTCACCTGTGCTGATATAAGACAGGTGTGGTTATCTTTGGTCATCTATTATCGATGTGAGGTGTATATCAGTGGTACTATTTCATGGACACAAGAGATCACTAGATCACTCTGCTAGAGTTGGGATTATTATGATATGGATGTGCTCCATTCCTAACATATCTATGTATCCAGGACGTGGTTCAAACCAAGAGTCTGTTAGGCAGGTGGATTTGAGGACCATTTCTACGACTAAAAGGGAGACCCGTGGTCAAAGGCGAGACAACAAGATCCAATTTAGATATTTAGTTAAGCAATTAGTTAGTAGATTTAATGTCATTCGATTAAGTTGTATTATTCGTAGTGTAAGTTTATTTCGTTTTCAATTGAGTTGACCTATTCCTGTGTAGTTAGTTATTTTTTTCGTTGTAATGTTCTGGTTCCAAAGCTGAGAAAGCGAATGAGAAGGGGGAACATAGGGATGATCAAGTTGGCATATGGGTGTGATGCAAACAAGGTATATACTATATTATTTTATCTTTCAATTCACTGGACCCCTGGCTATGCAATTATGACATGGTTTTTGGTCATCGAAATCTACTTTGTAGATACTCGATGCAAGGTTATAGATATGTGGTTTATACAGATTGTTCATAGATTATGTCCCTCACATGGTGTACTGGACTAATTAGGAACAGTGGTGGTGGGGCGTGGATCCACCCTTTATAAATTCTCTCAATGAAAGTTGGGTGCATGATTGGCCTCAGTCTCTGTAGGGTTATACCGGTGATAATATGTTTGGTATATTACAAACAAAGTGGAATAAGGAGGTTATACTGTTTAGGTATATCCTAACACACATCTTTTATGTCTATATGGTTTCTATTACGTGGGTTACATATACTGCTATGGTTGTGCCTTTATATTTGTATACTCGTTATGTCACGCTATGGGCCACTAATTGGACTCACACAACATTAAAGTCTCATTTAAAATGGGTATCAGCGTACGTACAATATTATCGAATTAAGTTATGGATTCTCATACGAATTTTGATGCGAATAATGTGCGTAGATAATAGTTACAATTCATTTTTTTAAACTATTAAAATTTGAAAAATCTATTTTCTAGCCGATCTTAGTGGAATTACGTCAACATTTACAACTTGCAATTAGTTTGTTAACAAGATTCAAACGAACGGTCGGCAAGATTGCATATCAATTTCTTGTATCCTACGCAGGATACAATATCATCCATATCATTCTTCTTCAACCTATACGAGTGCGAATACATTCAAAACTCACAAATATAGGCTATTTAATATCGCTCGATTATATAGGGATTCACTGGATAATGGTTTTTTACCTTTTAAAATTAATTGATTCAATTTGAATCACACTTAATCGTATACAATTTCATACATGCCACTTTCATTCCTATTCAAATTCAAAGAGTGCGTTTATATTCAAATCACACAATTTTAGGTGATTTTAGATGGTGCAAATTTCAAGGGATTTATCTAAATTCTTTAGACTAGAAAATTTTTTTCTGACTTCTCAAATTAATTTGAATCCTTGTAATCTTCTATAGTTTGTTAGGCCGACTATTCCGATTGAATCACCCTTACTTGACCGGAGTCTTTTCCATCTTTATAATTGTGGTAATTCAATTCGTTCTTTACCAGCCCGAAATTATCCTTACCCCGTTGGACTAGATTAATCTACATTCTTCTCTTATTTTAACCTACAACTTTTGATGGCAGATTCTATTCTCCAACAATTCGAAGATTTTACATACACGGCAGATGAAGACATTAATCCTGACGATTTGGGTGACTTCTTATAAGAAGATTCAACTACTATCTCCCATTGTTTAATAGGGAAAGTAATCACCCAACGCCCGAGTGTTGATAGCACTACCTTTATGCGCGTCTTTCGAAACATATGGGGGCACCAGCACGTTAATGGCATGGAGGAAATTAGGCCGAGAATGTTTCTCATCCAGTTCAACAGTATGAGTGCGATGAAAGTGGCATTGCATAGGTCCCATAAACCTTCAATGGAGATTACCTTTCTTTAGTGGAATGCGATCTACTCAAGGACATGAATGACTACTTTTCTGAGAAGATACAAATTTGGGTAAGAATTTACAAACTATCATTAAGACTGATGAAAAACAAAACTGTAATTAATTTGGGAAAGAAGATTGGCAACGTCCCGGTGCTCGATCTAAGGAGGCAAAATGGCAATTTTGGTGAATTTTTATGGATTCGAGTGGAATTCAATATAAATAAATGTTTGCCAAGATGTCTACGACTGTCGAATCCTCAAGGAGGTAAACCCTGACTTTTTTTTTATTAAAGTTTGAACGCTTACCTCGATTTTGTTTCAATTGTGGTGTGATAGGACACCTAGTCGACAAGTGTCAAACGAAAGTTGAAGGAGTGAATGATGTATTAAATTATGGTGATTGGATCAGAGTTACACCTCAACAACCTAGAGTAGGATCCCGACCACAACAGTTCATTTATCTGGAGGTTACAGCTTCTCAGTAAAAGATTGATGACGAGGTAAACCTGAGAGGAGATGGGGTATATATCATCCAAAGAACCACATGAAGATTTTGAGAATCAAACAATGAACCCGGAAGAGGCAGACATTATAAAACCTACAAACGAAGTCACATGAGGTCCTTACCGGAGATGATCTCGGGGAGGATATGGAGACTGAAATTGCTAAGGACTAGTTGGATGCATCAGAGGATCCATGTGCTGACATAGCAACCAAGGAGGGCATTAAGTTGGATATTTTCAAGATGGAACCACAATCCTCTCCTTCACTTGGGGATAAAAAGATTGATAAAGGGAAGGAGAAAATGAAATTGGCTAAAAGCGCAAACGGAAAAGATGATTCTGGAGGCAAGAATTCCAATTGGCAACTGCAAGGAAAAAATGAAGTCATCTATACCATTAATTCCAAACGAACCAGGGTGTCCTCTACTTCAAATTTTGTTGTTGGGGGCATCCGGAAAGATTAAGAAGATATCGGTGGACCCGCAGCCTCCGCCGGACATCATAAATATTTTATGTTGGAACTGGAAAGGGCTTAACAGCTTTCGAGAAGTTCAAGAGTCGAGTCAAGTAGTTTTTCGTCATTCAATTCAATTAGTTTTTTTAAGCGAAACTAGGCTATATCACAATAAGATTGAGTCTGTTAAAAATAAGTTGGAATTTGATGGATGTTTTATAGTGGAACGTGGTGATCATTGTAATGGATTACTTTTACTTTTGAATAAAAATGTGAGAGTCGATGTTTTATCTTACTCACCGCACCATATAGACTGCATTGTTGAATTGGATAATATGTGTTTTCATTTTACCGAGATTTATGGGCATCCCAATGCTAGATATAGGAACAAAGTTTGGACATTAATCGATTCTCTTATACATTCATGTAATTTACCATGGCTATTGGGAGGTGATTTTAATGAACTTCTCTTGGATGCTGAGAAAATGGGAGGACATCGAAAGTCTATAGTACAAATGGATGGTTTTCGTGACATGTTAGATCGAAATGGTTTATCTGATTGCAAACCTACAATTGGATAGTTTACATGGTCCAAGGGAATGACCAAAAAAATTATGCATAGTCGAATGACTGGATCGTTATGTAGCAACAACGGATTGGTTTCACATATTTCCACAATATCATGTAAATTTTGACTATGCATCTTATTCAGATCATTGTTTCTTAATTATGCAAACAAGTTATGTAGCACGCGATGAAACACGGTCACATGGTAGGGATTAGTTTCTTTTTGAGACATGTTAGGCTACTGAATATGATTGTAAGCGAAACGTGGAATCCACGTGGTAACATACTCTTGGTCCGACACTTAGCAAAATGGAGGTAACTGGTGATATGCTATATCACTAGCAATACACACAATTTGCTAGGAACAAGAAAAAAATTGCATAGCTTCGACGTATCATTAATGGTGCCTAAAATGTCTAGGATTTCGGTTTAACTCCCCTAAATTAATTAAGGCCAAACTTGAGTTACAGGACCGACTTTCTAAGGAGGAACGATATTGGGCACAACGATCCCGAGTTAATTGGTTAACACAGGGAGATCGGAATACGATGTTTTTCCATGCTAGATCAACCTAATGACAGAAAAAGAATCGTATTCAGGGTTTGTATGATGATGATGGTGACTGGACCCAGTAGAAATTGGTATTAGAAATACGGTTGTGAAATACTTTCGAAATTTATTCAAGACAATGACATACACCCAAATGAAGATGTAATCAATACTATTGAATCAATCCTTACATCGGAAATGAATATAGAGTTGACTAAGGATTACAGTATTGAAAAAGTGACCATGACTTTCCAGGGCATTAAGCTCAGCAAGGCTCCTGGCCATGATGGTTTATCGGCTAGTTTTTTCCGGCAACACTAGAATTTAATTGGGATGGACATTGTCACACTTTGCCTTGATCTATTGACCGGGAAGCAGGACATGGCTTCGGTTAATAAGATGATTCTGGTACTGATTCCCAAATTTAAAAATGTGACACACATGAAACAAATTAGGCCTATCAGTTTATGCACGGTGGTGTATAAGATAGTTTCTAAAGTCGTAGTTAATATATTAAAACCGGTAATGAGTCAGTGTATTAGTGATAATCAATCGGCCTTCCTTCTGGGGCACCAAATATCAGATAAAATTTTGGTAGCACATGAACTAATTTATTATCTCAATTCTTCCAGAAATGGGATTAAAAAGGGTGATGTGCTGAAACTGGATATCGAGAAGGCTTATGATAGAGTGGAATTGCCATTCTTGCATAGTGTAATGCTCAAATTGGGATTCCATCACATGTTTGTTTAGTTGATCATGTCCTGTGTTACCTTGGTCTCGTTTGTAGCCCGAGTTAATGGGTCACTGTCACAAAAATTGTTTTCCAACTAGAGGCCTTAGATAAGGGGCCTTATCCCCATTCTTTTTTTTGTTTATCACGCAAGCTCTGTCTGCAATATTCCATAAGGCCCAAGGGAAGATGATTATTAAGGGTGTATGAGCATCTCAAAATGGCTCGAGAGTGTCCCATTTGTTGTTTGCAGATGATAGTCTAATTTTCCTCAAGAATTTAACAAGAGAGGCATAGAGTATTAAAGAGATTTTAAACATATATGCCCACTGTTCGGGACAACAAATTAATCTGGCAAAGTCAGTGATTTACTTTAGTCTGAATACACTGTAGGAGCATTGAACTTTAATGAGGGATATTTTGGGATCCAGGAAGTGGATGATTTTGGGCATTACTTAGGTCTTCCGCTTCACATAGGAAAGAATAAGACGAGGACCTTTGGTTATCTACGTGATAAAGTATTAACTAGGGTAATTGGGTGGGCAAGGAGACTGTCTTCTTATGGGGGCCGTGAGGTTTTTCTTAAGGAAGTGGTTTAAGCTTTGCCACAATATACCATGTCGTGCTACTTACTATCGGATCATCTTCTAACAGAAATCACTGGTATAATGTGGCGGTTTTGGTGGTCTGGTTCGACTAGTAAAAGAGGTTGGGCTCTCCTGGCTTGGGATAAGATTTGCAAACCAAAATGGGTAGGCGAATTAGGTTTTATATATATGAAATCCTTCAATGTTTCTATGCTAGGGAAACAATTGTGGAGATTGATTAACGAGCCATAAACTTTGTTTGCACGGGTTTATCAGGCCAAGTATTTTCCGAATGGTGACTTGTTACATGCTAAATTAGGGAGCAAGGGATCTTATTTCTGGAAGGAATTGTTCAAAACTCTGCAGGAACTGACACCAGCCTTCTTTTGGCGAGTTGGGTGTAATAGTAAAGTCCGTTTGTTTAAGAATATGTAGGGTGGAACGAAACATATAAACTTGCCAGGTACATACACTGTCTCTCAATAGAGAGACATCCTCTGTGGTGATCTCATGTTTAGAGATCAACCACGGTGGGATCTAACCAAGGTTTGTAACACCTTTTACGAAGAAAGTGATGTAGAAACAATTCTACAAACACCGATATCACCTTGTACGACTGACAATATTGTATAGGGCAACCATTCCTCCGATAATTATTCGGTGAGATCCACCTATTGGTGGCTACAGAAGTATACCCATGACATCTCCATTGTGGAAAACAATTGCAAAACTTAAAGTGCTTCCAAATGTACGTATTTTTATTTGGCGGTTAGCACATACGACATTACCTTTGACATATAGAGTGTGACGTGCAGATTTGGGTGAGGGTATCTTCCCTTTGTGTACGTCGGCTGTGGAGATAACATTACACATGTTCAGAGATTGTTCGTATGCACGAGAAGTCCTACGAATAGCTGATATTACAGGTACAGTCTTAAAGTCACCAGTTTAGTCCGTTTTAGTCTGGTTAGAAAATGCATATGCTTCGCTTGGTTTGGTTCCCTTTACAGAGCTTGTTGTCTTTCTTTGGAACGTATGGAATAGTCATAATTCTTTGGAGCACGAGGGTAGAATGCAACCCCCTTGGCTAATGTTATCAAATGCTAAGGTGTTGCATCAAGAGTTTATTGGGGCGCAACAAGGACAACCTTCTCAACACGATGTTGTTGATGTGGTTGCTCGATGGCATCCTCTCTGAGGATATGATTAAATTGAATGCGGATGGTGTATATAACTTGTTACTCCAGTTGGCAATAGTTAGGGTTATTGTACGCAATGCACAAGGAATGATTCTTGGTGGTTTGGCTACGACTTTGGGTGAATCCCTGAACCCATCTTTGTAGAACTGGCTTGTTTAGTTGTTGCTATCAACCTCTCTTTACAGGAGGGATGGCATGATATCTATATCGAACTAGATTCATTCACTGTCGTTAACTGCTATAATAATCTGGAGGGTGATTTTTCCACCATTGGTGTAACTATGGTTGCTATTTGTTCTAAATGTAACACTTTTTATAGTTGTTCTATTTCATATATATTTAGAGAAGCGAATAAGGTCGTCCATACTTAAGCAAAGAATGCATTGGATTGTAATGCCTTTTATTCTTTTAGGACTGATGTCCCTGGGTTTGTTCTGAATGTTGTAATGACTGATTTAAATTATGCTTAATGGAGTTGGGTACTCTTTTCCCCTTTTAGGACCTCAATCCTCCGATTGGTAGTAGGGGTTTTAACGAGACCCGTTTTCTTTCAAAAAGAAAAGAATTATTGATATATTATTGCAAAAATATATGTCTATTTGTCTATCAATCTTCTTATTTAGACTCAATTTCAACTTTTAGCGTTTAACATTTTGAATTAAACCAACATTTAGAAATATTAATTTGACCCAAACTCGATCCTATAATGCTTGTTAGAGTTTGTAACTTGGATTTTGTATTGATCTAATCCGAAAAATTTATTGTGAGAACTGTTTAGTAAAAAAAAAATAAAACTTTCTTTTATAAATTTCATTCTCAATTAAAATTTTTAACCATATGTTTAATGATTAATTATAAATTTAATATTTTATTAAATTTAAAAAAAATAATGCACAAGTAAATTTTCTAATATTTTTATTATAAATATTAAAATTTTCAGTTCTGGTTACTTTCTATTCAGGTTATTTTCGATTTGGATTGCTTTCGGTTCGGGTCAAATTAGATATGGGTCCTAATTGTGTCAGCTAAATTTTGAATCGGGTATGATTTAAATTTATATCAAATTTGATAATCATGATCGGATTAATACTGGTGTCGGATAAATCGTTTCGGAGTGAATGAAACTTGGAGACTAAGTGACTAACCCAAATTTGAAAATATAAAATTCAGAAACAAAGCTGATATATTGGAGAAGGAATACTGTCAAATAATATATACTCCTATTAGCGTGGCATCAGTCAAAGATTTAAATAGCGTTCAAGGACGATTTGTGTTTATTGCGGTTACAAATTTTACGGATGGCATTGCGATTACTGTGAGTTGCGATTGTTAATTTTTTTAAATTTCGCACAACTCAACCTAAAGCATAATAATTATAATTATAAGAATACATTTTTAATAATTTTTAGAATGCTTCAATTTCAATAAAAATTGAAATTTGAATGTACATAAAGTTTAAAAAAATTAATGTATTATTGATTTTGAATTATTATTTAATTACATTAGTTCAACATGATAATAAAATGTAATGAAAGTTGAAAAATGAAAGTTGAAATGTTGAATGGAATATGAATAAACTTAAAGAACATAAAATGACTAAATTAAATAGAATAAAAATAAAAATATATAATTTAAATTACTGAAATTGGGACTAAATTAAAAAAAAAATTAAAGCTAACATTCTAAAGTTAGGATTAAATTATAAATTCTAAAAGATAAGAGGGATGAAAAATTAATATATCCCTTAAAAATATATTTTTAGAATTTATTAAAAAAAAGTGAAATGGGAGTGGTAGTGGGACGACGGAATCTTTATTTTTCTTGAATTGAAAACCCAAATAATATTTTAATAGTTAAAAGAAAATTCTAATGTGGACCATCTCTTTCAATTAAAAACAATTCTAAAAGCTTTATATTCTCCAACTCCCGAGTCTCCCGACTCTAAACCTCTATTGAGAGTTGATTATATTCTACGATGATGGCCACCTTCAGTTAATAAACACATGTAATTAAAGAAAAGATCATTTGTTCTGTTCTAAACTTAGATTTAGGGACTTTTTATCTTTGTATTTTTGGGTGAAAATTTCAATTTTTTAAGTTTTTTCGATAACAATAGAATAATATTAATAGCGTCTCGTTATCGGTGTTATATGTTGTTATCCATTAAATTACGAGCGTGACGGACTGCTACCGATGTGAACCCATTATCCACTGTTAAAATCATCAAAATCAATTTCGAACGGCGACACAACAATAAAATAACGACTTCTATAATATTTACGTTCCGTTATTTGAAACCGTGATATCAACGTGTGGATGAAAAACAAACACTCGAGTTTTATTCAACTTTATTCGTTTTTAATAATAATTGTTTATATATAATAAGGTCACTTGTGGGTTTTATTTTAATTTTGTTTTTGACAGATAAAGGGGAATGCCTAGGTCTGACATTGATGAAAAAGACTTGTTGTCCATGTGGCTTAATATGTTTGGTTGAAAATTTGCTACGTTTTAGGTTTTTCTGTGTTTATTTGTAGAAGGCTTCATATAAAAATAAGTGTTTAAAAATATTTTAATGTATAAAGAATTTTTTATTAAAAATATGTGTTTAATATTTTTAATATTATACTTTTAGGTAACCGAATGTTAACCGTTGTTAAATATATCTTTTAAGTGATACATATAACGTCTTGTAATTTTAAATATGTATTTAAAAATTTTAAAATAATATTTTTATTAAAAAAAGAGAAGAAACCCCCTCCCTCGTGCAACATCCTCTCTTTCTTCTTCCCTTTCCCCTTTCATAGTCGTCGGTCGACTAGTGGTCACCGCCACTGTCATCAACACCACCGTCGACTCCCGATCAAACCTCCGTTAACTTTTCATCGTGAACTGCCACCGTTTGTCATGGAGAAGCGTTCAAATGTTTGTCGGATTTTAAGCCACTATCATCATTCTTCGTCGATTCCGTCTGATCCCGACATCCATAAGCCACACCGCTTTCGCCATTCGAACCACGGTGTAATTCCAATCAAAACCTAACTGTTTGGCGATGACGATGATGGCCAGAGATGGCTAGCAATAGTTGTATTAAGATTTGGGTTAGGAAATTAAATTTAGGAATTAGGGATTTGGATATTAGGGATTTTAGATTTAGGGTATTTGAGTGACGGTAAGAGCGATTATTTACTGTGGTTGTCGACGATGATGGGTGACAGACCGTTTGCCAATGACGGTGGTTACTGGCTACCGTTCGGAGAATGAGGGAGGGAAGGAGAGGGACGGGCCGTGGGGAGTTTTGTTTTTTCTTTTTAATTAAAAATAATATTTTTATTATCATAAAATTAGAAAATAAATGGTGTGCACCTAAAATTATAACCGAGAAAATGTTAGACACTTATTTTTAACGAAAAATTATTTAGATAATTTTTTCGAGGGATAATTTGAGTACTTATTTTTGGATTAGTCTATGTAAAGTACTACTAATACTTTTTTGCAGATTTGGAACCCGCGTTCAAACTTACATTTTAATTAATAAAAGTTTAAGAAAGGTTAGTAGGGTTGTAAAAAGCTAACCAGACCTGCAAAACTGACTATAACAGACTTGAGTCAAAACTGTTTTTAACATGTGCTGTAGCGATCCGAAATCGACTCCAGTCAAACTAGTGTTGACCTGAACTCAAGTTGGACATGCAAATTGTGGATCTAAACCCGACCTGAACCCGAATTAAACCGAAAAAATGATACTCGAACTCGACCTGCATCCCACTGATATGAACTCGAACCCGAGATTAAATTGGTAAATAACTGGTATTACCCGACCTGTTTTCAACCTGCCTTGTGATGAACCTGACTTGTAAATGATCCGACTTGTTATTGATCAGATCTGATATTTACCTGACTTATATATTACCATGGATGAAATTATAAGATTTTAATAAAATTGTGAGTTTTTGTTAAATTAATAAATAGACTTATTATATAAAATATTTAATAAAATTAATAAAATTATTTAAATGTAAATTATATAAAACATGATTAATAAAATTAGTGACATTGAACAATGATTAAATGTAAATTAATTAGTTTAATTAGTAATTATATAGTTAATTTATGTAAAGAAAAAAAATAATATTAATAATGTAAGAATTTATTATGTAATTTATATTGGCTTTTAACATGATTAATAAAAATAATTTTGGCATTGAAATGATAATTAATTTGATAATAAATGAATATTGGTATTGAATGTGATTAATTCTCCAAAATATAAATGTAAACTACATTTAATTATGTAAAGGAAAATTATCTAACAATTATAACATACATAAAACATAATATAAAAGATAAATTTAATTGATATTGATAATGTAATAACATTTGATCTAAATTTGAATAACATTTGAGTTATTATAGTTGGATACAATAAAATGAACAAAAACAGTGTTTTTTAAGCTCTCAAATCTTATAACAAAGGTTTTATAAGGCTAAAAGCCTAACTTTGCGACCAGAAATTTCTTTATCGAGCTTTTGTATCGAAATATCTAAATGCTGCCAACATTGTTAAATTACAGGCAACTTTTAAAGCCACCAACATAATTTAACATGAGTAGCTATTTAGAAAAAAATGACAAGTTATAACAATCTATTTAAGTCAGACCAACAAAATAAATTACAAGGCAGCAGCAGGCAGTAGGCAGCATTTCTGCATTAAACAAAGATGCAGTCAGTAGTAAAGCCAAAGGGAATACAATGACCAATAGTGCCAAACATTTCTGACTTTACCAAACCCTTACAGAATCAAGCATTCAACATTGTTTATAATAACATAAATAATATCAAGCAGAATCAGGATGTGTTACTTTGGACAGAAGCATCCTACAAAAAACAGAAAAAATAGAAGCATCAATAAAAATTGGTTTCAGTTACTATTAAACATAATAAATATAATAAGTCATTAATAAATAAAAGTTACATGTAAAGGGAAGAAACAAGACAGAATCTCCAATTCCAATGGTTTCACTTAACGTTAAACACCCTAAAAAATTAAAATTAAAATTAAAATAATTCATAAACAATTTGAAATATTGAGATTAATATAAAAAAATAGAACAATTCTATCATACCTTTACATAGCAGACTCATTAACCACAATAAGGTAGTCTTCATCCTTATCCTCCAGCTCAAAACCATACGACCAATTACGGGTTGTTACAAAAAGCTCAACATTTTTTTGTAAGAGTGAAGCTCTTAATTTGTTCAAAATTCTACCCCCATACTAAAGGACGATTCAGATGCAACTGAAGTAATTGGAATAACCAATATATCTCTCACCATGCGAGAAAGTACATGATATAAAACACTTTGATTTTTCCAATACTCCAAAATATCAAAGTCAGATTCTATTGTACGAGGGACAAGGGGCAAACTGATGTAAAAGTCAACATCAGATCGTCCACTCCTTGAAGCAGCTAAATTGGCATCAAAATTCTGAAAAACAAAAGACAAGAAATTAATAAATGAAAACAGGAAATAAATAAGTTAAAATTCAACTAGAAATTATACTAACTAATCTGAAATAAATCTGATTTTCTAAATGTTCGAGGCCGATTGGAAATTGAGCCACTTTTTTCCAAGGATGTGCTACTTTGGACAAAAGAAGAAGATGAAGAACCACAAGGTGCATTTTTTTTTGAATAAAATACATATAACTCAAGAAACTCATCATAAATGAGACTTACCCTCAATTGAACCTCATCCTCAACATAAAGAACATTGTACAACTCCTTCATAAGTTGTAATTTATATCGAGGATCAAGTAAAACAACAAAAGACAGAATCATAGAGTGATCAGACCAATATTTCTCATATAGTTCAAGCATGTGTCCTGTCATTGAACAAATGCCTTCACAAGGATCATTATGAGCATCACACAACAATTTCTCAATTGCAACAAACTTAGCCAAATACAAGTTAGAAGTGGGATAATTAGAACCATAGAACAGAGTAGTAATTTCATAAAAATGCTCAAGAAAATCACAGATTGTTTGAACTATTTCCTATTCATGATCAGTAATGATATCCAACTCATTTTCCCTATTAACAAACAAGTTAATTATTAATCTAGCCTCAACTGCCCTATGAATCATCAAGTAAGTAGAATTCCAATGAGTAGGAACATCCAATACTACTTACCAAAGAAAGAAGAATCACATTCTTTAACAGCTAATTCAAAGGCACAAAGTCAAGAGTCAGAAGAATCAATAAACTTAATAATCTGACGTAATTTAATAACAGAAGGATCAATTACCTTCAAACCTTTTTGAACTATCAAGTTCAAAATGTGGGCAACACACCTTATATAGAAGTACTTACCATTGTAGAGAATAGGAGAAATGACATTCAAATCATCTTTCAGTCTCTTAACCATTCTATCATTTGCAGAAGCATTATCAAGTGTAATGGCAAATGCTTCTTTTTCAAGACCCCACTTACATATCATCTTTTTCACAAACTTAAAGATAGACTCACCATCATGAGGAGGAAAACGACGAAAATTAAATATTTTAGAATGAAGTTTCCAGTTATTATCAACATAATGAGCAGTAAGGGAAAAATAAGAACGTGAAGTGCATGCAAACCAACCATCACATGTAAAACAAACACGACTTGAGACAGAATGCATTGAATCAAGAAGTACTTTTTTATTCTTTACATGCTCCAACATGCAATACTTAGTAACAATATACCTAGATATATCCTTAACAGAAGAATTAAGGTAATGATGTAAATCCCTAAATTTTTCATTCTCAACAATACTATATGCATAACCATGACATAGAATAGCCTCAGCAAACAATTCACTGTATTTTTTTATCAAAAGAAGCTACACTACCAGGATTTTCAACAAGAAAATTCTTATAAGCTTGGCATTTCTCAATATGCCTTCTAGGGTTAAATGTACCAATATAAGAATCAACTTTATACCTTTTCACTTTGCAATACTTACACTCGGCATAAACAAAACCATCATCAGATTTGGTGAATGTGTAATGGTCCCAAACAGGAGAAATTCTTCTCCCAAATTCGGATGAACCAGTGGACTTCCTCTTAGAGGATTTATTCAGATCACCTACTTTGGACATTATATAATTTACATCATATTGCACACAAAAAAAAACTAGGGTTAGTATTAAGGTAAAAATTAAACCTTTTTTGGGATGAATTACTAAATTTCATTAACCCAAAGAAAGCATAAATCTGCTACAGAGGAAACAAAGAAACACTAGCTACAAAAAAGACATCTAGCAACCTCATACAACCAATTCCAATAAACAACCGATAACTGCACAAACAAGGACTACAGAGGAAACAAATAAACACTAGCTGCTAACAAGGCAACTAACTACTCTATACAACCATTCCCAATGAACAACCAACAGCTATACAAACAAGGAATTATAACAAAAAAAACAATATTAAAATAAACAAAATGAATGAACAGTGTATATTAATTCACAAGGATCATTTAGCTCTTTCAGAATGTTCTTCATTATGATTTGTTGGGTTTTCTCCTGCAAAAGAAATGAAGAATATATTAATGAACAATATTAAAATAAAAAATAAAAAAAAATTAAATATACCTAGATAATTCAACTAGTAAGAAACACTATCCATGAAACCCTTGAAAAAATAAAGGTTTCGAATATCAACAGAGACGGAAAAAGAGGAAGAACATGATGAACAGTAACAGTTACAGAAGATGAAAAGATACAGAAAGTGAATGGGCTCAGTTAGGGTTTTTTTAGGTTCAGGTTTGGATTTGGGTTTGCTTTGGATTCAGGTTTGGGTTCGAGTTCAGGTTTGGGTTCGGGTTCAGGTTTGGGTTCGGGTTCGGGTTATAGAAGATGAACTGATGTTAGGGTTTGGGTTTGAGTTTGATCAAAGAAAACATGTTGATTTTTACTTTTGGGTGTTTGTAAGGATCAAAGAATGGTTTGGGGAAGGAAAAATGATGAATTGTTGGTTGGGTTTGGGGTTTGATAAAAAATAGGAAATGGTATGTGTTTTGGTGTTTGTGAAGATCAACGGACGATTTTTGTGAAGAACAAGGATGGACTAGGATGAATACGGATGAACAGGGGAGAAAATTTTGGGTGTTTGATAAAAAAACGAAATCGTATGGGTTTTGGTGTTTATGAAGATCAAAGGAGGTTTTTGGTATGAACTCGGATGAACAAGTTAAGAAATTTTGTGTGTTTGATTGAAAAAAATAGAAAAATGTTTAGGATTTGGTGTTTTTGAAGATCAAATGAAGGTTTTTTTTTTCAAAGAACAGTGAAAAACACGGATGAATTTATAGAGAGAAGACAGAGAATTTTGAGAGAATCGGAGAGTTAGATAGAGATGGCAAAATAGGAGAATGAATTGAAAAGGAGAAAATGAGGAAAAAAAAAATTACCTTATATATTATGCTCCAATTGGGTTGGGTTCAAGATCTGCGTGTTTTTTAACTTCATTTGGCATTGTAGTGTTGTCCCCTTATTTTGATTTTATTCAATTTAGTCCAACTTTAATGATTCAATTTAATCTTTATATTTTAAATTCTTTCAATTTCATTCCTATATAATTTATATTAATAAATTATTTAATTAATAGAGTTAATATAAACTATCATTTATAATTAATATTAATATAAATTATAGATTATAATTAACATTAATATAATTAATGTTAATATTAACTTATATTAATATAATATAGTTTAGAATTTGTAATTACTATTAATATAAAATATAGTTTATAAAATTAATATTAATATAAACTATATTTTATAAATTATATAGTATGGTTTATAAACTATAATTAATATTATTAATATTAATATAGTATATGGTTTATATACTATAATTAATATTAATACTATATACTATATTAATATAAACTATAATTAATATGTTAATATTAATGTAAACTATAGTTTATAAACTATCTACTACTTTAATACAAATTATAGTTTATAAACTATATACTGTATTAATATAAATTATAGTTAAGATAATTAACATTAATATAAACTATAGTTTATAAATTATAAACTATAGGTTATAAACTATATAATACACTAATATAAACTATTGTTTATAAATTATAAGTTACATATATAGTTTATACAAACTATATATAGATTGTATATATACATAATAAATATACTATAGGTTACATATATAGTTTACATATAAATAGATTGTATATATACATATACTATAGGTTATATATATATATATAGTTTATATATATTATACATAGTTTATACATATATGTATTGTAAGTTACATATGTAGTTTACATGTATACATATACTATAGGTTACATATATTAACTATTGTTTATAGACTATAGGTTATATATATAGTTTATATAAATTATATATAAACTATTATTTATAAACTATAGATTACATATATATAGTTTATAATAATTATATAGTTTATATAAACTATATATATATATATTATATAAAGTATATAAAGACAAATATATAATATATATAGTTTATATGTAGTTTACATGTAGTTTATTAATAAACTATGTAATTTATATATATAAATATATAATATATAAGATTTATGTATATAGTTTATATATAGTATTAAGTACATATATATACTATATAAATAATTTACATTAAAAATTATATAGTTTATATATAACTGTAAAATTTATTAATGAACTATGTGTAAACATATATAAACTATATAAAGTATTAAAGTATATAATTTATATTAATATAATATAAGTTTATATATAAATTATATATATAAACTATATAATTATTATAAGCTATATATATAAACTATGTTTATATGAAGTATATATAAACTATGTATATAAACTATATGTATAAACTATATATAGTTTATAAATTAAACTATTAATATAGTATATATGTTGTATAATATAATCTATATTATATATATATATATATATATATATATATATATATATATATATATATATATATATATATATATATATATATATATATATATAAACTATAAATTAAGAAAGTATATAGTTTATAGAAACACTATGCATAAACTATATATATAATATAAATTATATAGTTATTATAAATTATATATTTAAAATATATGGTTATTATAAACTATATATATAAACTATATATGTATAAACTATATGTGTAATCTATGTAGTTATTATAAACTAATAAACTATATATATAAAAACTATACATGTAAATATAAACTATATATGTATGAACTACATATATAAATTAGGACTGCTTATTTATGTCAAGATATGAGATAAAAATTAGGAATCAACTTATGTAATAGGGCAAACTTGACCCTCTTCCCTAGGGATCCCAGATGGGTAAACCTAGGGGAGTCGTTGACTCCAACTACCGTCCATGTACAATTCATACTAGATATGATCAACCGCCCATCCTACCTCTTCTACATTCTTGATAGCCCATCTTTGTCTCAATAGAGTCTTCCAATGGTATGTTTCGGTCCTCTTACTTAGAAAAAGTGAGCCACCAGTTTAGGTAGAAGATATTATCATTATCGCCTGGAAAATTAGACACCCAACCCGTATTCGCAATGACCCAATTGAAAGAGAAGAGCTCTACCAACTGAGCTATATCCTCCGAGCCAAATGGAGCATGCATGAAGGAGTCAGATGATTCTTCTTTTCTTTTCCTTGGCGCAGCTGGGCCATCCTGGACATGAACCAGATACCTCGCTCGTAAAGTAAATCATTGCACCTATGGTCTAACCAATTGGGAGAGAATCAATAATTTTTTTTTATTGTTATGGAATAAGAAGCCTTCATATCTTAATACAAGTATTTAATTTATTCGGGGCTATTAGAGCAGGATACAATTTTTGAGGAATATGAGTTGAAGCAATAACAAGAATATTTCTAATGGAATATCTTTCACAGTCCTTGGAGAGATTTGCTAGTTCGAATTGAAGGGTGATATAAGATTAGTCTATTTTCGACATCATATCCATAGTTAACACATTCATCATAGTTAGAAACTCCAACTCCGTATCAAGGTCACGATCAATATCGTCACTAACATCAATATCGATATCATCAATAAGAAAACCTTTAAGCTTGTTATCTTGGAACTTGTTCAGAAATACAGTAACGAAAGGAACATATGAGTTTGTTTCTAGGTATTTGACCAAATAGGATTGTCTGATTCCTATAGAACCTATCACTAAAATACCCCTAGAAGAATCTGGGTCAACTATTCAATCAAATGATATTGAGCATGTTTCTCATCTCTTCTCGAGAGGCAAGTGGGCTATTTCTTTGTAAAATTGTGCTCCATTTCATATGTGACAATTCCACCAAGAATTTTTCGTTAGTTGGGGGAAGAGTCCGCACAAATCGGATTTTTAGAGGAACATATCGAGAGAGAATCTGGGATCAATTTTTTAGCAAGGTATATAATTTATCGTCAAATATTCAATATGATTCCACAAGATCTAGTTTCGTTCAAGTAACAGATTATATCAAATTAAAAGGATCTTCTGATCAATAGAGAGATCGTCTTATTTGATACTCCATTTGGTTTTAAGATTTTTTATATTTTAATTTTGATGAATTTCCAGATAATTTTGTTTTTGTTTTAAAAGGATAATGGGTTCCATTACCCTTCACAATGATATTTGACATGTGATTTTAGGTCAGTTACCCTAAAGACTTCAATAAAAAAAAGGTAGGTAGTAGATACATGGCATTCTCGAAATTGATTAAATTTTAAACATCTTTAAAAAATCAATATTGAGAAATTACGAATAGAATAATAAAACGTAATCAAATATAATACATCTAAAATTTTATATAATATTGATATAATAATTTTTTAATACGATTTTTTTTTAATTTAGTTTTAAAATAATATTTAAATTCATATCATTCTAAGTAAGAGTTCATTTAAATTAACTAAAAAATTATACTATAAGTTGTTGAAATTCTATAAGTGAAATTTCAAGTATTAAATTTAAAATTCTAAATTAAAAATCACATGATTTGGAAATATTTTGTATCTCTTAAATATGATTTAATGTTTTCTGTAAATATAGAGTATAAAGTTGAGTGCGGGTTGCTTTAGAGATGAGTTTTGCCTTTTGAATTGTCCAATTATTTTCTCATTTATGATTAATAATTGTTCTAGGGTTTTATTCTATTTTTCTTTTAAAATATTAAATATTTTAGTAATTATATAAAAAGAAAAAATATTTAGATTGATACTTAGTGAAAAATTAATAATTGCTCCATTAATTAAGAATTTATTTATTTTTGGAAAAATAAGCTGAAACTTGTAATATCTATATTTCCATAGAACAAGAATCAACTTGAAACTCTCAAAAACAAGGGATCTATTATTAAAAACTCCCATTAATTATTTTTGTAACAATAACCTCTTAGTATATTTATTATAAAAACACCCCAAAGTGCACATGTAGTATATTTATTAGTATATTTATTAGAAGCACTATGCAATTTTCAAATTACCCAATTTAATATGATTATTTAATACCACGCGTTTCCAGAACGCAAGGTCCCTGAGACATTGAATCATCCCGGGAAACTTATCACGAAAAGTATTCAATATATCTCGCGTTTTCCAACGAGCGATGTATCTAGTTTTTCCAGTAAACCACAAATGCTTATAGGCATGTTCGGGGGGCATGTTCAGGTATTTAATCTCAAAAGTTTTGTAATTTATAAGATTCTTCGTGTAGTATTAGAATTTGTCTTTAAGTTGCATCTAATATACATACATACGAGATATTGTAGCCGGGTTAAATCGCATTGAAAATGGTACCAAAGCTTGTTTTGTGCAAGAATAAAAAGATACAAAATCGCGTTCAAAATGGATCCAATGCTTGGTTTTGTGCATACAAAACAAGCTAAAATTGCTTGATAGACATGGCTAGTATCGACAGATATGAGACATATTAAGCAGTGTAATAATCGTGTTGAAAGTTGTTCGAAACAATAATAGTACAATGAAAAAACACAATAAGTTTGAAGGAACAAATGGAGGTGTACTATATGTGGGTTGAATACCTTAAGTATAGGATGCAACTGGAAGAGGATGCCTTCTTAGAAACATCGTGGGTTTGATGGAGAGTGGATCAGACATAAAAATGGAATTCGGAAGCCATACCCACCACTATTACATCCACGTCACTAGCGATAAGTCGATGATGCCACCAGAAGAGAATGTGTTGAACTATGTTTTATAATATTTTGATATAACAAATTAAAACAAAAATGTTTTTGGACTTGATTGCATTTATTCAAAGTTTTCAAAAGTTTTCAAAAATAATTCAAAGTCCATTAAACTAGAATTTGAGCACAAAATGTTTTTCTAGGTACGAAGTACCGATACTATTCTTATAGTATATGTACTGCATGAACAATACCAATATTGTTCACGAGGTACCGATAACAAAGGTAAAAGAAGTATCGACACTCTCTATGTAGTATCGATACTACCAGTTGTTTTTTTAAATAGCTCAAATTTCAGATTGCAAAATAGGTACCGATACCCAAAAGGGGTATCGATACCACTTTACACAGTAGCATCGATACCATGATCATTGTATCGATACTAGTCAGGCCCAACGAGTAGTAACATCTAGTTTATTTAAAATTTATAAAGGAAGTACCGACACTCATTAAAGGAGTATCGATACTCCCTGTCCTGAGCAATTTTATTTTGCAAAAAAATTATCCCCAACGGCTCCAAATTATCGTCAACGGCTAGAAACGGCCACAAGCTCATTCCAACTTATAAAAACAAGTTGAGGACACTTGAAGAAGGGTTAAAACACATATCCAAGCAATCAAACACAAGAGAAGAGTTTTTCATTCTTATTTCAATTTCTCTTGTAAATATTAGTGTTTTTGTGAGCTTAATTTTGTAAACACCTACCTTGTAAGGGTTTTCTTGTTTATATCTTATCCTTTGTGTAAAAGGGAGTTGTTCTATCTTAGACATTTAAAAGATAGGGATTTCTAAATGTTATCTCTTTATCCTGTGAAAAAAGAACAAATTAGTGAATTTGTTAGAAAATCTTTGGTGATGAGCTAAGGTAGTGGATGTAGACTTGGTTGAGAAGTCGAACCACGATAAATCCTTATACAAATTTTCCTATCCATTTATACTCCTTACTCCCTAAACTCAAAAACCAATTCACTCCCTCTTGGCAAATCATTCGATTGTCAATTTGAGCTTCATCTAATATCCCAACAATTGGTATCAGAGCTTGACTCATAAGAAGGTTTAACAACATTGAGACAATCCTTGAAGAAGCTCTATCCATTTTCGACACAACCAAAAAGACAACTTCTACCTCCAGCTCGTTCCACATGGAAGACTCTCAACCGATTGACAAGCCTTCATTCTTTAATATAGTCAACTACTGTCATTGGAAGAAATTAATGAAGTTATTCATCCAATCCAATAATCTTGATGCATGGAAGATGATCGAGAACAACTACTTTTCTCCAAAGAAGAAGACGAATGAATGGAGTTCCCAAGAACAGAAGAAAACTCAACAAAATGCTAAGGCCATGCACATGTTGTTTTGCGCATTTGGCCCCGATGTCTATGGAGAAGTTTCTTCTTGTTCAAGTGCCAAGGGGCTTTGGAATAAGCTCGAAGAACTTCATGTAAACAAGAAAGAAGAACCAACAAAGGTGACGTGCTTAATGCCTCTTGAATAGCCTGAGGTATCTTTTAACTCTAGTGAATCTAATTCGTATTCTTTTAATGAGTTACAAGATGCATACGATGAATTATTTTAAGATTTTGAGACCATGAACTCCGAATACAAGAAAATAATTTCAAAATTTAAAGTTAAAAATGATTTTCTTTTGAAAGCAAAAATTGATTTTGAAAATTAAAATCAAATTTTGAAAAAAAAAATAGAGATTTCAAAAGTAAAAATTGAAAATTTTGAAAAATAATGTTTTGATTTAAAGGTTAAGCTTGAATGCCTAACAAAAGAAAAGGAAATCATTTTGAATAATTCATCTAATTTCGTAATGACAAAATGCTCACATTGTCATTATCATTCTCACAAAGAACATACTTGTCCTTTAAAGAAATGAAAACATTTTAAAATTAAACAAGTATGGATTCCTAAGGGAACAAGGGGCATTGAAACTAATGTTCAATGATTCAAAACAATTTGGATACTAAAATCCAAATGAATGTCTCTTGATGTGTGTGGGAGCAATGGTGATGAAAGTGGAGATACTCAAATGCTCTAGCCACACTTGAAATGGAATGAGTAACCTCTAAATCTATTTTGATTATCTTGCATAATTGGTTGCTCATTTAGGTTAAGCATGCATTAGTTTTAATTTTAAATAATTTTATGTTTTCTATCTCATGTTTGTTAAAAATATGTTATGATGGACATTTTAAAGTTTTAATGATTTTTCTTAAATGTTTGTTCATCACAATGAATTTTGGTCAAAGTTGGTTTTAAATGCAAATGATATATCTCTAACAATTGATATCAACTTTTCAGATGCTTTGTCTTTTTTTTTACAAATTTTAATTCTCGACCTTAATTTAAATGTTTATGCATGTGATTTATTGCAAATGATATCTCTCTAACAATTGATGTCATTTTTTTCAAATGCATAACATTTTTGGATAGCTTTATGCACATGCACTTAAATACAAACAATTGGTATTGCATAAAATATTTTAGACTTGGATATATTGAATTTCTTGTGCTACTAGCATGTTTGTTCATCTTTGTTGAAATTTAATTTTTTTAAAGTGTCAAGCTTTTAAAGTCAATTTTTTGTTTGGAATGCTTTTATTGAGGGTGAGCTTTGATTTTTCAAATGATTTTAATGTTAAAATTACCACTTAATCCCATTGTCATTTTTGAACTTTAAAGTTAAATTATTTTTGATATAACAAAAAGGTGGAGAAATATAGGTTTGAAAAATTCAATTTCAAGAATGAAAAAGGGGGACCTTTAAATATTTTCCAAATATGTCTCTTTTTCATTAAATGTTTTATTAAGGGAGAGTTTTGCCAAAAAACAAATTTTCAAATATTTTGTTATATCAAAAAGGGGAGATTGTTGAACCATGTTTTATAATATTTTGATATAACAAATTAAGGAAAAATGTTTTTGGACTTGATTGAATTTGTTCAAAGTTTTCAAAAGTTTTCAAAAATAATTCAAAGTACATTAAACTAGAATTTGAGAAAAAATATTTTTCTGGGTACGAAGTACCGATACTGTTCTTACAGTATCGATATTGCATGAACAATACCGATAATGTTCATGTGGTACTGATACCAAAGGTAAGAGAAGTATCGATACTTTGAGTTATTTGAAAAACAGCTGGTAGTATCGATACTCTCTAGGTAGTGTCAATACTACCAGCTATTTTTCAAATAACTCAAATTTTAGAATGCAAAATAGGTATCGATGCCCAAAAGGAGTACCAATACTACTTTACACAGTAATATCGATACCATGATCATAGTGTCGATACTGGTCAGGCCCAACAATTAGTTTATTTAAAAATTATAAAGGAAGTATAGATACTCATTAAAGGAGTACCGATACTCCCAGTCCTAAGCAGTTTTATTTGGCAGAAAAATTATCTCCAACAGCTCCAAATCATCCCCAACGGCTAGATATGACCATAAACTCATTCCAACTTATAAAAACAAGTTGAGGAAACTTGAAGAAGGGTTAGAACATTTATCCAAGCAATCAAACACAAGAGAAGAGTTTTTTCATTCTTATTTTTCTTTCTCTTGTAAATATTAGTGTTTTTGTGAGCTTAATTTTGTAAACACCTACCTTGTAAGGGTTTTCTTGTTTACATATTTCAACCTTTGTAAAAGGGGAGCGATTCTATCTTAGCCATTGAAAATATAGAGATTTGTAAAGGTTATCTCTTTATTCTATGGAAAATAAAGAACAAATTAGTGAATTTGTTAGAAAATCCTTGGTGAGTAGTTAAGGTAGTGGATGTAGACTTGGTTGAGAAGTCAAACCACTATAAATCCTTGTGCATCAATTTTCTTATTCTCTAAATCTCCTTAATCCCTAATTTTTTTCAAATCCACTTCAACCCCTCTTGGCAAATTATTCGATTGATCATTTGAGCTTCATCGAATATCCTAATAATCTTTAACTCGTAATAGTACAATATACGGGTTAAGGCTGTTACATTTATTAGTATCAGAGCTATAGGTTTAGTCGAATCTAGGACTAAACCGAGCTTATTTTGTGTCAAAAAGTGTATACATGCCCCTAGGATGCCACTGTTATTGTCTGCTGTTTGTAAGGTTCGATTGATGTCACTCCTTACTCATTAAGGTGAATACATGTATTGTATGTGTAAGATATGTGTAATCGAGGGTTTAAAGTAAGTGACCAAGCAAGAGGATCAAGAATAAGCCAATAGTGATTGTTATGCAGTTAACCATAGTTCTTCTGTTTAGTCTAAATAAGATGATGTATCAACACAATAGGAAGTGCCAATGTAAGTTTAAGAAAACCCACATTCATAAATAAATATGGTATGGATTAAAGAATGGAACATTATGATAGACTTGATCCTAAGTGACATGCGTGCGACTAACCCTTTAACCTTAGGCTAGAATGCGAGGGTGAATCATATTTGTAGACAGTAATTATCTGTTAAAGATTCAAAGTGTTGAGTTTTAATGGATTTGATAAAATTACCCTTCGAACGTAATTTTTAGAATGGATTGATTACCCCCTTCCATACCAAAATGAATTATCGCTTAAGGCATTTGATTTTAAAGAATTCAAAAAGTTTCGAGATATCAGTGGTAAGAGAAAGAGAGTAAATCCATTCCTTAAAGGGATTTTGGCAATAACTATTTTGAAGTTTTGCTATAAGGTTGTTAAGTCTTCTTAGTGGATGAGGTGGATACTCAAACTTTCATAGTTAAGTTGAATGATTTTCCAGCTGTTCGAGAGTATCCAAATGTGTATCTGAAAGAGTTACGTGGATTACCTCTAGATTGAGATGTAGAAGTTAAAATAGAGATGCTTCCAGACAGTTCATTTATTTCTATAGCATGTATCGTATGGCCCCGAACAAGCTCACAGAATTAAAGGATTTTTCAGCTGTTCAAGAGTTTCCAAATGGTTGTCTAAGGTTGTATTCCTTGGCCATGTGATCTCAGATGAGGGGATAAGAATATATCTCAAGGAAACACGAGCCATAGTTGATAAATAGAGTCCAAAGAATGTTTTCGAATTCTGAAGTTTCTTGGGATTTATTAGTTTTTATCGAAGGTTCATAAAGAAATTTTCAATGATTGTCTCCCTCTGGTCAAACGATTGAGGAAATACATGTTATTCATTTGGACTCATAAGTGACAAGAAAATTTCGAGATGTTGAAAAAAAACTGACATAAGCTCCAGGGTCAGTGTAATCAAAATCTAGAAAAAATTATGTGATTTATAGTAATGCGTCTCAAAATGGTTTAGGATACGTTCTCGTGCAAGAGGAAAAGTTAGGTCTTATGCTTTAAAGCAACTAAAGAATCATGAAAGAATTTATCTGACTCATAATATTGGGTAGGCAACATTTGTGTTTACTTCATCGACATAATGCCACTATCTATATGGTGAGTGACAATATATTTATAAGGATCTCAAAAGTCAAAAGTATGAGTTAACTCGAAGAAGTGAAAATAAAGGAAATGGATTAAATTACTTAAAGAATGATGATGTGTTTATCAACTACAATCAGGAAAGGCTGATACGATAAAGCCGAAAGACATTTCTGTTCTAAGAGTTTTCAATACGTGATTGTCTTTAAGGAAAGATGATGCTATGATTGTAGAATTAAAGTTAAAGCCTATGTTGATAGATCAAGTGAAAGATCTTCAAAGAAAAGATGAAAATTGTTGTTCTTGAAGAAGATAGAACAAGTGGAAAAGAGTTATCACTGAATTTATTTCTAAATGGTTGACATGTCAGCGAGTTAAAGTAAAGCATCAAGTGCCTTATAGATTATTGTAATCGATTTCCATTCCTTAGTGGGAATATGAATGAGTTACATGGGACATTTTAATAGGTAAAGATTATTTAAGATATTCTCAAGATAGCTGCCGATCAACAAAAGTCTTATTCAGATTTAAAAATGAAATGAGGTATTCTATTTAAATGGATAATCAATTCTTAAAGTATTGATCAGATTCTTATCATGTTATCACACCAGAGGATATTAAGATTAAGTCAGAATTTGACTTATGAGATCGGTACATGTTAAAGTTCAATAGAGAAATCATAAGTCGAAAAAGCTAATTGAAAAATAGACCAGGATATGGAAAAGCGGTGTCCCTATCTAATTACATCAAGTACGTATTGAAAATTCGAGGAATAATTTTCTTAAGGGGAATAACTGTAATACCCCAAAATTTTGGTTAGTGATCAAAATATAAATTTTAAAAGTATAGTAACCAAAATATAAAATTAGGAAAAGTTTAGGGACCTAAGTGGTAATTTTCTCAAAAATAATTTTTATTTCATAAATGGATGGTTTACTCTTGAGATGGAGGTTTTTTATTGAAATTAGATTCTTGATTCGAAATTTGTGTTAAACACTAAAAAATGTTAAAGTCTGATAAAAATTCGGTAAATCGGATTGAATATAAATTTTGAGAAAATTTGAAGGATGGTAAATTAAGCTTAGAAATATTATTTCCACATTTTAAAATTATGGAAAATAATATGGAGTATTGTATTTGAGAAATAATTTCCATGTTCAATTTGGACCATTGGATGAAAAATAGCAATATTGAAATTTTGGAAAAGTTGCATGAGCAAAGTTGTAAAGGGAAAAATAATTTTTTTTATGTTTGGCTTTGTGAAGATGATAACCAACATGTGGCTTGGTATGGAGGTAATTATCAAGTTTCATTAATGGTACAATTTTCATTTCCCATTAAATGAATTTTAAATTCATTTAAGCTTTATAAATGATAAATTAACATGAAGTTTCATGGAAATAAGACATTCTTCAACATCAATTTCATGCTCCTCATAACCTAGATAAGAGAAATTTTATTTTTCATTTTGAGCAATTTCCTTTGGATTTTGGATCGAGCCGTGAAATAGAAAATTGTTCTATTCGAAAAACGCTGTCATTTGGTGCCATTATTTCATGCTAATCTTGCTTGATTTCAAAGATCTCAAATTCTGGGGTTTATGTTCATGTTAGGGTTTTAAGAATTGATGATGGATTTTGAGGTTATTAAGGTTGTAGATTCATTTGCAAGCTAGATTGATTGATTAAAATAAGTTATGCATGTTTATATAAGTTTCGACCTAACCTTAGATTTTGGGGAAAGTTGTGATTTGATGAAATTAAGTTAGATATTTTGTTTTAGGGGTTTTAAAATGTTGAATAGAGGTTGATTTAATGTTTGAATCGAATCGAAATCAAGTGAAATCATGAAATTCTACCCCTAATACATTTGTCCCAAGCTTTAGGAAATAAGAAAAATTATGGAAAAA
Source organism: Hibiscus syriacus (assembly GCF_006381635.1). Lineage (NCBI taxonomy): Eukaryota > Viridiplantae > Streptophyta > Magnoliopsida > Malvales > Malvaceae > Hibiscus > Hibiscus syriacus. The sequence continues at coordinate 357,480 of NW_024063140.1, read as the reverse complement.
TATGGTTAAGATTGGAAATGATATTTGGAAGGTTCTACAAGCCTTAGAAAAAATTTGGAACCTATTTGTAATTTTATGAAAGTTGAGGGACGTATTCAACAATTATAGAAAATTATGGGATCAATGCGTAATGGTTCAATAGTTGATGTTCTACTCTGGAAATTATTATTTGAGTGTTGAAATTGATGTTAGAATGTGAAATTGGATTATTTTAAAAAGTTGGTAAAAGTTGAAGATTAAATCATAAATATGCAAAAGTTGAGAACTCAAGTGAAAATGTTTTGTGAAGTTGGATAAATTTGGATTAAAAAGGAACTTGAATGGTCAATTAGAAGTGTTAAGGTCAACATTTATGTTGTGACATGGAATTTGTATCGAATGAGCATCGGAAGATTTTTAGGAATTTATTTTCTAATGTGTGCCTATTTTAGTAAGATTCTAACATGTAGTTAATTTGTATGTGTTTTTGTAATGATGCTCATTTAGATTGTGTGCTTGAAACCAAGATCAAACAATATTAAAGCTAAGGAGAAGCTTAAGGATGAAATATGAATTTCTAAGGAAGGTTTACAAGCTAAGAACACCAGGTGAGTTCAAATTTAATTTGTACTTAAGTTATCGAACAAACATTAACTTGCGATGAGCGAGTGAAGGAGTACTATGATAATAAGTGAATCCTATTTGTTATGTGATTTGTTATGCATGCATATATGTGCATTTGGTGAGCTAAGAATTAGCGAATAAGCTGAAGATGCAAATAGGTGAAATATGCCTAGAAATTATGTTCTAAATAGTAAGTTTAGAAAATCACCATAAATTATTAAAAAATTATTAGAGGATAACTTTTATACCGTTTGATTCTTATATCAGTATAATTTTGTTTAGAATAAATGGTTACTAATTTTTAGGTGTATACAAAAAGATATGAATTTTTAATCGATGGTAGGTAATAAATCAGGGCAGCAGATTCTGCTCAAAACAGCTTCTGTAAGTCAACTTTGAAAATTCACTATAAATTGTAAAAATTGAACTAGGATGAGTTTCTTATATGGTTAAATTTGTATTTGAGTCTATGTTCCATATGTATGAACGGAATAATTTTTAAAGGTTTATAATAATACATAATAATATTTCTTTAAAGGTAGTGCAAACCGCCATAATATGAAATTGTGATAAATTTGGGATAGAACCAAATTGAAAGCAAAGGATCAAATTAAAACTTAGTGAGACTTATATTTTGACTTGAATATAATTTCAAGTGAGTGCAATTCATGCATAATATTATACATGTATGTTTTATACATCATTGGGTAGGATTGCGATAATTCTGCCTTATTTACATTCGCATGATATTTATGTCATTTATCATATATTTGACATATTCTAATTATGTCAAATGTTGAATATAAAATTCATTGATCACTCGTTATTATATATGATGTTTATCATGAATAGATATGATGTTTATCATGAATGCTATTTCAGGTATGAACTGTCCAATGCTAAATTAAATTGATATACAATGCCATGAATGAAATAAAATAGACTATATGCCCAAGTATGTAATTGAGGGTCGGTGGTATTGATGGCATGTCATAGAGTCCAGCTGTTGAAAACTTTTTGATATTTCGATATAACAAATTAAGTTAAATGAATTTTAAGATTTTCCAAAATGATTTTCTAAGTATATTCGATATAATTATTCGAATATCAAAACATTACTCCAAATATTTCAAAAATCATTTTTAATACTTACTTAAGTGTAAAATTAAGTTTTAATCTTAAAACAATTTCAAAATAATCTTTCAAAGTATTTCGAACCATTTCAAAGTCAAAAATTCCAGATTGCTCAGAGGGAACCGATTCCCCCCCAAGGGGGTACCGATTCCCCCCTGAATGGTTTGGCTCCGAGATTTCCAGAATGCTCGAAGAGAACCGATTCCCCCCTGTTTAAACGGTCAAAATATTTGAATTTTACACATAGGGAACCGATTCCCCATAGGGGGTACCGATTCCCCCCACGCTCCAAACTGTTTTATTAATTGTTTTCACACTAAAACGACTATATGATCTTCACTAATCATCCCCAACGTTCAGAAGTGATTCAAGGTGTATTTAAACAAGTTCTGAAGCCCTTGATCAACAAGAAATCATAGAGAAACAAGAGAGAAAGCATCAAACACCAAGTTTGTGCAAATCAAGCCAATTTTCCTTTCAATATTCATTTTGCTTTCAAGAACACCATTTGTGCTCATTTGTAATTATCTTTGAATGTTCTTTTCTTGTTCTAGAATTGTGCAAACATCTTACCTTGTGAGGTTTTTCTTGTAAGTTTGCAAATTTGTAATCTTCTCTTTGAGAAAAAGAGTGTTCTCAAGAGTTGGGGTATACTCTTGAGGGATTTTGTAAGGTTATCTCTTTGGCCTCAAAAGAAAGAACAAATTAGTGAATTTGTTGGAAAATCCTTAGTGTGGATAGCTAAGGTAGTGGACGTAGACTTTGTTTGAGAAAGTCGAACCACTGTAAATCGTTGTGCAATTACTTTCAATTTTCTGCAAAAGCTTCCACGAAATTTTTAATTGCCAATTCACCCCCCTCTTGGCCGATTCCGTCGATCGATTAACTCAACAATTGGTATCAGAGCCTTACTCATTTGAAGGTTTAATCGCCTCTTGAGTCGATTCGGGAAGAGTTACATCGATTACAAAGTCATCAATGGCCTCCACTTCAAATTACGACTCCGATCTCGATTCGATGCCCGTCAACAAGCCTCCTTTCTTCAATGGGGCTAATTATGCCTATTGGAAGAATAGAATGATGTACTTCATTCAAGCAAGTGACATGGGAGCATGGAATGCCGTAGAAGAAGGATACATCAAGCCTCTCACTCATCCAAGGTTGTAGAGTGAAGGAGATACAAGAATGTTCCAGCTCAATTCCAAAGCCATCCATATTATTTTTTGTGCTCTTGGACCAGATGAATACGGAAGAGTTTCATCATGTACAACCGCCAAAGAAATATGGGACAAGCTTCAAGTCACACATGAAGGTACCGATGAGGTAAAGAAATCAAAAATTAGTAATCTAACGCATAGCTATGAAAATTTCAGGATGAAACCAAATGAAGACATCAAAGCTATGACGGATAGAATTTCAACGATTGTCAATGGTCTCAAATCATATGGAGAGATCATCTCAAATGAAAAGCTTGTGAGGAAGTTGGTCTACTCCCTCCCAAAATCATGGCAGTTAAAGAAGACGGCAATCATTGAGTCTAAGGACCTATCATCTTTAACTCTTGAAGAACTTATTGGTTCACTCCTCACTCATGAGATGATGCTTGAAGATGAGGTGGACCTTGATAAAGTTGAAGAGACACCAAAGGAGAAGGAGAAGAAGAAAAACATTAGAGTTGCTCTCAAATCCACAAAAGATGAGAGTGATTCTAATAATGATGATGATGACGAGGAAATGGCATTGTTTGCCAAACGGTTCAGAAAAATGATGAGACCTTACCGAGGAAGAAAATTCAAACGAAACGAAGGCATCAAAAATGAACCAAAAGAGAATGACCCAATCATTTGCTATGAATGCAAAAAGTCGAGGCATGTCAAATATGATTACCCACAATTAAAGAAAAAGGGTCAATCAAAGAATAAGCACAAGGCTCATGTGGCTACATGGAGCGATGAAGAAAGTTCCGATGAAGAGGAACAAGAAGTAGCAAACTTGTGCTTGATGGCATTCGGGGAAGATTCTAAGGTAACCTCTAACTCATCCGATTTTGATGATTTATATTATGATGAGTTATTAGAGGAATATAATGGGTTGGCTTCAGATTATGAGAAATTATTTTTAAAATAGAAAAATGATGTTTCAAAATTGAAAAATGAAAACAAACTCATATCCAAAACCAACAACGATCTTGAAAGTAAAATCAAAGACTTGCAAATCAAACTAGAAGAGTTTGAAAAGAAAAATTTAGATTTGCAAAATTTACTTTCAAAGATCAATGATGATCATCAAAAGAAAATTGATGATCTTAAAACTTCTTTTGATAAAGTTAGAACAAAACATTTTGAAAAAGGTGGAAATTCAAAATCCAACTTTGTTAGAAAAAGTTTTAGAAACTACAATCATAGAGGTCCCCAAAGAACCTCTAATGGAAAAATTATTAGAAGTATGTGGGTTCCTAAAGAACTCATTACTACTAAAGATAAAAATATCCTACACAAATGGATACCTAAGGGGACTAGGATTTTGGAAACTAATGAATATGGACCCAAAAGAATTTGGGTACCAAAAATCAAAAGTTAATCTATGTTTGTAGGGAAAGGAGCATTGCTACAAGGCACGGGAAACAAATTCAAATTCATGGTACCTTGATAGTGGATGCTCAAGACATATGACCGGAGACAAAAGCCGGTTCATTGAGCTTAACGCCAAAAATGGAGGAGAAGTGACTTTTGGAGACAATTCAAAAGGTCACATTGAAGGTATTGGTACAATAGGTAATACCTCTTCCATACAAATTAAGAATGTTTTATATGTGAATGGATTAAAGCATAATCTATTGAGTATTAGTCAATTATGCGATAAAGGATTCAATGTCTTATTTGAAATTAATGGTTGTAAAGTCATTGACATTGCATCTAATCGGATTATGCTTGTTGGTCATAGAATAGGAAACATTTACATGGTGTATTTAGATTCTATTGATATGACTAATTTATGCCTAGTTGCTAAGGATAAGCATGATAGTTGGTTATGGCATAGGAGACTAGGTCATGCTAGTATGAGTGTTTTGCAACGGTTAATTCAAGGAGACTTAGTAAGAGGGTTGCCTAAGCTTAAATTTGATAATGATAAAATCTGTGATGCATGTTCTAAAGGAAAACAAAAGCGAGTTTCTTTTAAATCTATTAATGATGTATCAACTAGTAGAGTATTACAATTGATCCATTTAGATCTTTTTGGGCCAACTAAAACTACTAGCTTGGGAGGAAAACAATATGCATTTGTCTTGGTATATGACTTTTCTAGATATACTTGGGTTCTATTCTTAAGTACAAAAGATGAAGCATTAGAAAATTTCATCACATTTTCAAAAAAAATCCAAAATGAAAAAGGTTACTCTATCACTAGTGTTAGAAGTGATCATGGAACTGAATTTGAAAATCTTGGATTTATTGAGTTTTGTAATTCTAATGGTATTAGCCATAATTTTTCAGCACCTAGAACCCCTCAACAAAATGGAGTTGTTGAGAGGAAAAATCGAACTTTAGAAGAAATGGCTAGAACCATGCTTTGTGAAAATAATTTGCCAAAATATTTTTGGGCGGAAGCCACAAATACCGCTTGTTATGTTGTAAATCGAGTAATGATTAGGCCAATTTTAAAGAAAACTCCATATGAAATTCTCAAAAATAAAAAGCCTAACATTAGTTATTTTCATCCTTTTGGATGTAAATGTTTTGTTTTAAACAACGGTAAAGAAAACCTTGGCAAATTTGATGCTAAAAGTGATGAAGGAATTTTTCTGGGTTACTCCTTAAATTCTAAAGCTTATCGAGTATTTAATAAAATAACTTTAGTTGTAGAAGAGTCTATACATGTTGTTTTCGATGATAATCCCCTTCCAAGGAAGGATTCTTGTGTGAATGATGATGTAGGTGTTATAAATACAAATGATGTTAGACATGAAGTTGGAGAACCATCATCAAAGGAAGAAACGAAAAATGAGGAAACTCATGATCCTCTTGAGAATCCAACCATTGAAGAAAGGGAAGTATCTTATCCAAGAGAGTACAACTATGTCAATGATGGTGAAATTATAGGTGATCCATCAAAAGGGGTAACAACTCGATCTTCTCTTAGAAATATTTGTAATTATGTTGCATTTATCTCATGCATAGAGCCTAAGAATATTAAAGAAGCATTAAATGATGAACATTGGATTATGGCTATGCAAGAAGAGTTAAATCAATTTGAGAGAAGTAAAGTATGGACATTAGTTGAAAGGCCTAGTAATAAATCTACTGTAGGTACTAGATGGGTTTTTAGAAATAAACTTGATGAAAGTGGTAATATAGTGAGGAACAAGGCTAGACTTGTTGCTCAAGGCTATACTCAAGAAGAAGGCATAGACTATGATGAAACATACCCTCCCGTAGCTAGGATGGAAGCAATTAGAATGTTATTAGCATTTGCATGTTTCAATGAATTTAAATTATATCAAATGGATGTTAAAAGTGCATTTTTAAATGGTTTTATAAAGGAAGAAGTGTACGTGGAACAACCTCCAGGTTTTGAAGATTCAAAATTTCCAGATCATGTTCTTAAATTGACAAAAGCTCTTTATGGTTTAAAACAAGCTCCTAGAGCTTGGTATGAAAGATTGTCAAATTTTTTAATTGAAAAAGGTTTTTCAAAAGGAAAGGTTGACACTACATTGTTTTTAAAGCATAAAGGTAAAGATTTATTAGTAGTTCAAATTTATGTTGATGATATAATATTTGGTTCTACTAATGATGTTCTTTGCCAAGAATTTTCTAAGCTAATGCAAAGTGAGTTTGAGATGAGCATGATGGGGGAGCTCTCATTTTTCTTGGGACTCCAAATCAAGCAAAGAAAAGATGGCATCTTCATTAATCAAGTTAAGTACGTCAAAGATATGCTCAAGAAGTTTGGACTGGAAAATGGGAAACCTCATGACAATCCAATGAGCTCTTCAACAAAGCTTGACTTAGATGAAGGAGGTAAATGTGTAGATGTTAAATTATATAGGTCAATGATTGGCTCTTTGCTTTATCTAACTGCAAGTAGACCGGACATTATGTTTAGTGTTTGCTTATGTGCTAGATTTCAATCATGTCCTAAGGAATCACATTTACTAGCTGTTAAGAGAATTTTTAGATACCTTAAGGACACTCCTAGTTTAGGACTTTGGTATCCTAGAGACTCTAGCTTTAGCTTGCATGCCTTTTCTGATGCGGATTATGGAGGATGCAAATTAGATAGGAAAAGCACCTCCGGTACTTGTCAATTCCTTGGAAATATGCTGATTTCTTGGTTTTCAAAGAAGCAAAATTGTGTTGCATTATCTACCACTGAAGCGGAATACATTTCAGCCGGTAGTTGTTGTGCACAAGTTTTATGGATGAAACAACAACTTTTTGATTATGGAATTGAAGTAGGTACCATTCCTATCAAGTGTGCCAATACTTGTGTTATTTGTCTCACTAAAAATCCCATCCAACACTCTAGAACTAAGCACATTGAAATAAGACATCACTTCATTAGAGACCATGTCACTAAGGAAGATGTATTTCTAGAATATGTTGATACTTTGCATCAATTAGCGGATATCTTTACAAAACCCTTAGACAAGGAAAGATTTTGGACACTTAGGAGAGAATTAGGTTTGACTAACCTATCTTCACTCAGTGTTTAGAAATATTTTTTAACACTTTTAATAAATACTGAAAAATGCTCATAATAGTAATTTTTTTATTGCATTCATTGCTATTAGTTAGGGGGAGTTTATGATTCTTGATGAAAAATTAATTTTATGTTCAAATATCAATTAAAGATTAATTTAATTGTTTGAACATAATTATTTTTCAATATATGAGTTGCCAATACCACTAGAGAAAATTAATTTAGCATTTTTGGTGTTTAAAATCGGATTTTAGCATTTTGGTGCAGAGGGAATCAATCCCCCCATGAGGGAACCGATTCCCCTTTGAAGGGGAACCGATTCCCCCTACAGGGGAATCGATACCCCCCTGGGGTTCTGTTAAAATCGGGCAGAACCCTTCAAAACACGCAAAAACCCTCCATTTTCTTCCTTGCCGACCAAACTCTCCCTTTCTCCTTTCTTGCCTCAAATCAACGATATTAATCGGAATTCGCTTCAAATATCATCTTCTAAACCTGTTGGAGTCATTAAAATCGTGCAAACAACATCTAAATCCCCTCAATCTTCATCTTTCAAGGTAAATTTTTCTAAACTCTCTATTTCATTGTTTTTGAACATAGGATTAGTTTTAATTAGTTCTAGGTTGAAATAGTGATCGAGCATTGATTGTTTAGTGATTAGAAACTAGATGTTACAACTAATTTCATCAAAAACACAAGAATTTTCCAAAATTTTTAAATTTTCGAAATTAAAAAAAAAAATTGTTGTTTTTCAAATCATTGTGTTTTGATTAAATTATGTTGTTATGAAAACTATACATATATTGTTTCTCAAAACCATATTTTTCTAGAGTTTTTTCAAAAACTTTGCCCATTAGGATTGATTTAGAGAAACTTGAAATATTGAGGACTGAATTGAGTTTTGGGATTAATTAAATTGCATACATTTGATTTTAAAATTGTAGGTTATCCAATTTATTCCAATTTCCTTCACCATGTCTAATCCTAAACGTGCTAGGTCTTCATCTAGTCGTTCACACCGACAACCAAATCCACCTCCAAATCCTCCACCTATTCCAATTTCTAATACTAATCCTATTGATCCTAATTTGACTATCCAAAATCCGTGTTTCAATCATCCTGGTCCTAGAAATCATCGTTTTTGGTATTATCAATATTTCGACTCTTACAAAATCCGGGAAGAACGTATTCCTTCTCGTCAAGCTATGTTAGCTATCAATTTTAAATATCTTCCTCTTTTACAAGAGTGGAAATTTGATAAACTCTTTGACCTTGAACCCATCGTTTACCATCAACTTGTTCGTATTTTCTATTCTAATGTCGTTTGTGTTAAAGACCAAACTGAAACCGAAACCATAGGAATTCGTTCCTACCTTCTAGGACAATTCTTATATATTGACTCGGCTTATATAGCCAATACATTCGGATTAGATAATGAAGGGATTTCAAATGAAAAACAGGTTTTAGGATCTCGTTATAAAAGAAGGGATAGTGCAAGTGTCCTAGACCTTCATGAACGTTTTCTTCATCTAATGATTTCTTGGTGGTTTCGACCATCTGGAGATCGTTATTCTACTCTTAGAGCCTTAGATCTTTGGTGGTTTCATTGTTTCGAAAACAATATTAAAATCAACCTACCTCAGATTATTTTTGCTGAAATTGTTGAAACCGTAAATCTTGTTCCTAATAAAAAACTTTGTTCATCTCTTGTTTACGGTTGTATTTTGAGTAATCTATTTTCCAAAGCTGGGCTTAGAGTCGGTCTAGATGCCGTTTTTCCTCTTAAGAAACAAATTAACCTTCTTTCCTTAACGAGAGCGGGATAAATTAAGGATAAGGAAACCGGGGAATGGGTTTGATCTTCTGCAACTACTCCGGGAGCTAGTTCTTCACAAGCTCCACCCGAAGCTGACGAATATCTCGAGCTTGAGCAACTAATGCGAGACATCGATGAAGCTGAAGATGAACCTGAGCAGGCCGAGGAGCAGCCCGAAGAGCAAGCACAACAATCGACTCAAATGCCTCCATATTTTCAATCTTTTATGGAGACATTTGATTACCGATATGCGACCATGGATTCGCGCTTTAATTCTATAGAGTCCCATTTATCCACAATGGGAGCTCAACAATTAGAAATTCTTCGGGAAATGTGTGCAAATAATGAAGCAACCAACGCACGTATTAATGACCTCACTAACGAAATGGCCGCTATGCGAGCTCGTTTTCCTCCTCCTGATCCGGATGTATGATTAAATGTTTTACTTTGTTTTCCAAACTTATTGTTTTAACATTTTGAATATTTTGGAATGTTTGAATTTATGGATGGTGTGAACTTATATGTTTGGTGTGATTTATTCATTATTGCATCATTTATATCATTATTAGCAAATATGACCAATTTTACCATATCACATTGTTTATGAATATTGATTATGGAACTAATGGCTAACGGTTCTCTTGATTGTGATCTTAGCAGCTTATGCATACATATACCTAATCAATTGGCTTAATATTTTTCACGTTTATTTGAATCTTTTTGATTTAACAAAAAGGGGGAGAAGTGTGTTTTAAGTGTGTTTTTAAAATGATAAATGGGAGAAGTGTTAAAGTAAGGGGGAGTAATTTCAAAACTTGATTTCAAAATCTTAAAATTACTAAAATGTTTTGTTATATCAAAAAAGGGGGAGATTGTTGAAAACTTTTTGATATTTCGATATAACAAATTAAGTTAAATGAATTTTAAGATTTTCCAAAATGATTTTCTAAGTATATTCGATATAATTATTCGAATATCAAAACATTACTCCAAATATTTCAAAAATCATTTTTAATCCTTACTTAAGTGTAAAATTAAGTTTTAATCTTAAAACAATTTCAAAATAATCTTTCAAAGTATTTCGAACCATTTCAAAGTCAAAAATTCCAGATTGCTCAGAGGGAACCGATTCCCCCCAAGGGGGTACCGATTACCCCCTGAATGGTTTGGCTCCGAGATTTCCAGAATGCTCGGAGAGAACCGATTCCCCCATAGGGGGTACCGATTCCCCCCTGTTCAAACAGTCAAAATATTTGAATTTTACAGTTAGGGAACCGATTCCCCATAGGGGGTACCGATTCCCCCTACGCTCCAAACTATTTTATTAATTGTTTTCACACTAAAACGACTATATGATCTTCACTAATCATCCCCAACGTTCAGAAGTGATTCAAGGTGTATTTAAACAAGTTTTGAAGCCCTTGATCAACAAGAAATCATAGAGAAACAAGAGAGAAAGCATCAAACACCAAGTTTGTGCAAATCAAGCCAATTTTCCTTTCAATATTCATTTTGCTTTCAAGAACACCATTTGTGCTCATTTGTAATTATCTTTGAGTGTTCTTTTCTTGTTCTAGAATTGTGCAAACATCTTACCTTGTGAGGTTTTTCTTGTAAGTTTGTAAATTTGTAATCTTCTCTTTGAGAAAAAGAGTGTTCTCAAGAGTTGGGGTATACTCTTGAGGGATTTTGTAAGGTTATCTCTTTGGCCTCAAAAGAAAGAACAAATTAGTGAATTTGTTGGAAAATCCTTAGTGTGGATAGCTAAGGTAGTGGACGTAGACTTTGTTTGAGAAAGTCGAACCACTGTAAATCGTTGTGCAATTACTTTCATTTTCTGCAAAAAGCTTCCACGAAATTTTTAATTGCCAATTCACCCCCCTCTTGGCTGATTTCGTCGATCGATTAACTCAACACCAAAAACTGCAGGTTTATATTAGCACTAGTGTGTAAGGACACTTGTGCAGCACTATAGTGTGTAAGGACACTAAGTGCATATGGTGGGCACGACCTTATGTGTATTAGCACTAGTGTGTAAGGAGACTAAGTGCATATGGTGGGCACTACCTTATGTGTATTGGCACTATAGTGTGTAAGGACACTTAGTGTAGCACTGTAGTGTGTAAGGACACTCAGTGCATATAGTGGGCACGACCTTATGTGTAAGCACTTTGGTATATATTTGACTCGAATATTGGGGTCCTCATAGGTTTATATTTTGGGCTATGATTTATTGGTTAATAAATGATAAACATGTGAATAAGCTTATGAGCTTATGGAATAAACGACAAGTATGTTGGTAAGGAATTTATATGTGATTCATATCATGTTCATTTTAGTAGAATGATTGGGAATACAAGTAAAATGATCATTCTGCATTGAATATTATTATTGTTTACATTTATGTGTTGCATTGCCTTTAATATTTCTATTGATTGTGTCACTAAGTGTATACTTAGCGTGTTATGATTTTCACGCGTAAGTAAAAGATAGTGGGAGGAGTAAGGAGTTGAGCTTGACATCAATCACCAAGGAATATTTACAGGTTAACAGTAATGACATCGTAACGTGTTCTGAACTTCTAGTTGGCATGCATACGAGAAAGAAATGTTTGCAAACTATAAGTATAATTAGTATTAAAGATAATTAATAGTATGAATAAATATTATCATACTAGACTATGTTTTAAATAGTAATTGATTGGATTTTAAATCAGACAGTTTTTAAACAGTTTTATTTATTATATGAACAGAGCATAAATGCTTGTTACTACCTAAGACCGAATTTGAATTAGAAGTCGCGATATCATATTTTGATTTTCTCTGATTAATTATTTTACAATAAATGTTAAGATTTGGAAACTTATGAAAGGAACAAAATTTTACCCATTTGAATTATGAAATGTTTTGAAATTTTGATGTGACATCTTTAACTCGTAATAGTACAATATACGGGTTAAGGGTGCTACAAGTGCAACTTCATGCCACCAATTATAATGCCAACGTAACCAAAACTGACTTCGTGCTAGTATGGAATAATATTGTCATTAAGGAGTGGGAAACAGTTGGTAAAACAATTTAACGAACATTCATATTCCTTCAAATAATTAAATAAATTCGAATTAAACAAATAAATAATAAATAAATCAAAAAACAAACAAACAAATAAATGAATAAATAAATAAATGAATGAATAAATAAATAAATAAATAAATTTGAAATAAATAAATAAATCGAACAAAATTATTAAAGAAATAAAAAAAATATTTAAAATAAATTAAAAAATTAAAAAATTAAAATAAATTAATAAATAAAAATTACTACCTAATTATCCTGCCTATAGGTGCATGCATACATGCGAAAGATCAGCCCTCAGTAGTTCTGCCATAATAATATCATAGAGAGAATATGTGAGAGTTTTTTTTATGAAGGTGTGAGGAATTCGGGTGGAGGGCCCTATTTATAGTAATCCTCGCACTGCCTCCGAAGCGAGGTAAATGGTACCTCACGCTCTATGAAGCGCGAGGTACATAAAATCTTTTCAAATTTTAAATTTCAAAACTTCTACGAACGATAATTTCTCTATATCTCGGTGACCTCGTGTTTTGGGAAATACAAAGTATTAAACAATCATATTAAATTGGGTAGCACGTCCTGTAAAATGTAAGATCTGTTCACGCGTTGGGTAGGACGCGAATTAGTCATACGTGTACACTTTGAGAGGTATTTCTCGCAGTCTCACTTAAATTATTATTTATTCATTTTTTTCATTTTTTAAATTTTAACTTATTATTATTTAAAAACTATTATCAATAAAAATATAAAAAGAATGTATCTTAAAACTATAAAATCAAGAATTTTTGAAATATATATTTTATAAAATTTTATTTTTAAAATATTTAAAACAATCGTGATAAAAGATTAAAAATTATGACTTTTAAAAAGTCAATAAGTAACAAATTTAATGGGACATACATATTATTGTTTATTTAGTGGTGGGAGATCGATTTAAGAACTATATTATAATTCAAAAAGAATTTATATATCTTAGAAGTGAAAAAAAAATGTTCTAAAAAGACCCACCGACATCTATAAAATATGTGTTGTTAATATTTAAGAAAGATTTCGAACATATAATATTTTATAGGAAAAATTACACTTTTAATACTTAAATTATCAATTTTTTTAGTGCTTAAACTTTCAATTTTTTTAAAATCATACCTAAAGTTTAATTTTTGTTTCATATTAATACCTCACCACTAAAAATTTTAGTTTTTATTTCATTTTAGTACCCCATTCAAAATTTAACGTTAAGTTTTGAAAAAATTGAAAGTTTATGTACTAAAATAAACCAAAATTAATAGTTGAAGTACTAAACGCGTTAAGTTTTTAATGACGCGATACTAAAAATAAATTAAAATTAAACATTATGTATGGTTTTGAAAAAAATTAAAAATTTAAGTAATAAAACGGACAAAACTAATAATTTAAGTACTAAATGCATAATTTACTCTATTTTATAATAAAGTCGTATTATAAAGACAGTAATCATTATAACACAATTAGAGAGAATCGAATCATAAAAGACCCCGACCTGATTGGTAGATAATACCTCATAAAAGAACAAGTGAAGATCATTGAAATAAAATTTCAAGCCAGACTCTTTTCAACAACGTTGTTAACTTGTTATTCCAGGATCTATTGTGAAATCATGAACGCATAAAAACATGGAAAAAGGTTCCATTTTTTAACACAACATGCATAAAAGATGAAGCCAAGGATGAGTTGCCGGTCTCAGCTGACCCTTTTCAAAGGACAACTGAAGTACCGTGTCTTGCTCAATCGCACATACTGCCCACACGAGGAGGTACGTCGGAGAACCCATGTTCCGGCAGATGGAAATTGCGATTATGGTGGGATGCACTCGAGATGTCCGAGCAGCTAGTACTTGAACCGCTGTATTCCGCATCAAATTCTGATCTACTATTCTTTCGAGTCGTGCAGTTGACATCGGACTGTTGGAGCTTCTTTTTGCTGAGAAAACGTCCGCCTGATCCCCGAACCCTATTCAGTGCATGACGATGTCGAGATTCATGAAGATATGGCTGCATTTAATTCGAGCTATAGCAGATCAGCGGCTATAAAGTGCTATCATCATCGATCAACCATGAGAAACACAGTAACTTCACCAGGACAGTCATATAGCAAATAAACAATAACTTGCTATAAACGTTATCAACATAAATCGGTACATATGTCAAACAGAAGTCGATATACCTTTCGAGCTTTAATAAGTTTGTTTTGTTCCTCGAGCTTTGCACGATATTGCCTCCTCCGAAGAATGCCATGATATTGCTTTGGGTTGACATAAATGGGTTCATCTTCTGCACCATCGAGAGGCAGCAGAACTCGAGTTGGAGCACTTCCTCCCAAATGAGCCTGAATCCGATCAAGTTTCAATCAAGGTTGCATCATAATACAGTTCCCAAAAAAAGGTTACATCGTAATACAGTAAACAAGGTGAAACCTAGGCCGATACTAAAGGGGTACGGACTTGAGTACATTAACTTCCGACCACCCGAATCAAAGGCTTTGATTGTAGAATTGGACCATGGGATTCAACTTTCGAACCGATTTTAGTTATTTGATTGTCGTCCAGGATTGATTATAAACCACATTGGTTGTAAGGTCGGGCCTAAAGCCAGTCCGAGAAGATCACTAGTCAATCCATGGTCCAAAACCTTTAGAACCGACCCTCGGAGATACACGGTTATAGTCTCGGGACCATCTAACCCGAACCATGCTCACCCTATCTTTCATAAATAAAATGTGGATTCTTACAAAAGCTTGTGGTCCATATGGCGTAAATATACCACCGAGGTAAGTATCAGCATATGCATATGCATTTTGAGCGTAAGCCTGAAACAGGACGAGAAATATTAATCTAGATTGAAGACAATAATACAAACTTAATCATGACTGCTAAACATACCATTGAATGGTTATAACTTGGAAGAGAAGGGTTGAATAAAGTGCTCGGATTATTAACCAAGAAAACTGGCTTCACTTGACCCTCGATGTCGTTCCGCAACTTTCTTCCGGACCTGGTGCATGATAACACGATTACGATATCAAACAAATATCGCTAACCCGTTAAGCTCGACAACAAAAGATTCACTCTTCAGTAAACCATCTAACAATCCATTTCAGATCGTTCAAAAACTAAAGCAAACCGCTTCAATGCATCATCAAGAAGATCTATAATAAACAAAGCACGATATGAGATTTGAAGAAATGATACCGCATTGCGAAGGATTGCATTGAGATTTGGTTGCTTCCATGACACCGACTTCACAAGGAGCTTCATTGATTGCTTGAACCGAAGTCGATTCCTTGTCATGTAGTTGAAGATCTAAATGCTTTGCATGATGATAGAGTTGGGACGGTGTTTCCACTTTCAAGCTTATATTCTGGGGCAAAGACTCTGCAATTTGGTGTTCGTTCGAGCTCCACCAAGGTGGGGAAACCGATAAATGTGACAGGGAACTAACTGAACTCTCATCAAAAGTTTTCTCCGGCAAATTTCGGACCCGAATCGCCATCTAATTCATCAATTGTCTTGTTGTAAACACGCAGAAGATCCTTATCAACAAACAAATTCTTCTCGTCTCAAGATTAACTCCTAAAAGGGAAGGGAAAAAAGGATATAGTGAATGTTTAAGTTCTACTTAAAAAATATAATGCAAGCAACAAAACTTGTAATCATCAAGCTGAACAATTGAACTCAAGGTCAAGACATCCGAGCTAATGTGAAAAGCAAGAGAACTAGTGAGATTTTAGAGTAAACCGATGCTCCGAACAATCCAAGCCGATGACAGGTCCCGAAACCGAATGTAAAATGCATGAGTCCTTGATAAACTGAATCTAACCTTACCATACAACATGAACCAAAATCACATGCTAGCTTTTCAATATTTGACTACTTAATTAACATTTGATCGAAACACATACTACAACAACAAAAAGATCAATTGAGCAATTCAAACATATATAACTAAGCATAATCATCATCTATATGAGCAAATAGTTTCCATCACTGCAGATAAAAGGATATACAGTCTAAATCTAAAGCTTATACTGCATATCCACCAAAAGGACCAGAAAAGGGTTGATGATAATTTTCCATGAATCTAATGATATCTAGAAATAAAAAACCCTAGACATCAATGGAGAAGGGAGCAAATTTACATTTCATTATATATAAAAAAACACTAAACATAGCAGATTTGAGAACTGCAGAGGGAGAAATCACCAATAAACAACAAATTACAGATGAAACATATATCAAAAAGAGAAAAGAAAACAGTTTTGTATTAATTAGTAACATGGAGAATGGAAGTTGTATGGACAAGTCAACGAGTGTACGGACAAGATAATGGTTGAAGGATATGAACTTCAACCCCACAATAATAACTGAAAAGAAAAAACTTGTTTCGATCAAAAAAGAAAGTAAACAACTAATATATCCAGATAAAGGGAAAATAATGCGCCAAAAAAAAAACTGGAAATTTTTTTTGGAAAAGACAAGAGCTTGAACAGAAACATCAGTGGCAAACCACTATACCAAGAACAAAAACTTCATCATATCACCGACAGTACATTTCAAGGAAAAAAATAAACAACAAAGTAAAAACAAAACCCAATTTATAAGGGCATAGATTAAAAAAAAGGAAAAAGGAAAAGAATCAAAAAAGCAATAAAATAATAAAGAAAAAGTAGTATAGGGTGACACAGATAGGATAAGCTTGAATCAAATTAAACAAAAAAGACATAGTGAGTGAAAATGAACCTATGGGATCTGATGAAGCATTGAAGAAGAAGCGAAGAATTGTTCTTTTGTTGGGAAGAACTTAGGCATGTCTCCTCTCTTGAAACTCTCTCTCTCTCTCTCTCTCTCTCTCTCTCTCGACTTTTTTCTCTCTTAAATAGTAACCCATTTTTAATTTTAAAATTTTGTTTACCATACCTCCTTAAATTCTATCTATAGGACTTCAAAGTTTAAAATATTTTAATTAAATCCTTAATTATCAACTTAAATATTAAATGTCAACTTAAGTTTTATGTGGAAACTATTTAAAGTAGATGGATTAAATTATAGTTACATGAACAATTCTCTAAAGAAAATTAAGATCTAATGTTTATAAAATTTAGTGAAATTTTCTACGAGTTGTATTCAAATGCTCTATATGATAAAGTATTGTCTAATGTAAACTTTAATTCATATATTTTAATTATATTCTATGTGAACTTTAAACTGACATTTAATGTTTAAAATAAAAATAAAATTAGTAAAATAATCTAGTTGATATGTAATGCTACTTTAAGGATTAGATTAGAAAATTCAAAGTTCATAACAATTTATAATCTAGGGAATAGTTTGGGGATATCTCATATAATTAATCTTATTTGATAATTTAATTATTTCTGTATTTTATTTTGTTCACTATATTATTTTAGTCGTAATTAAAATATTTTATAATATATTATATATAGTTTTTGTGATCAAAATAATGATACGGTAATAATGGATGACCAAATTGAAATTTATCCAGAAAAATACTCCAATTTCTGGCCTTGGGTAATATTTCTTTTTCTTTTTATTGCCCTTTTTAGTACTTGTGTTACATTAATTACGCGTGTCCATGTCTTGTGGGGACCACACTTATCCGTCGTTTGTTTTCTAGCTTTATTTTATTACAGCCCGCCGCCCTTCACTGTGTATATTTCAGGTCCACGTGCTAAGACGGATCTATTGTTTCTGATTGGTTAGTGTATGTTACGCTCCAGATTGGGCCAAAAAGCTGATAACGGATAATGTAAATCGAATAATAAAAAAACACATGTAAATGTTGAATCTTCAAAGCCTCAAGTTCTGCATTTTATATGGAGCCTTCAAGAAGCACATAAATTTTAGGGTAAAGTATACAAATAGTCACTAAACTTTTCAAATGATTTCATTTAGGAATTTTAACTTTCAAAACTTGCAATACAGTTACCAAACATTTAGTTCGTTTGCAATATGTCCCCGACATAACGGTCGTTTCACTGCCGTTAGGCTAAATTATATAAATGTCACTGAACTTTTCAGGCGCTTGCATTTAGGTCCCACAACTTTTAAAACTTACAACACAATCAACGATTACATTTTAAACCACAAATTTCAAAATACTTCATTTACATTCTAAACCTCAAATTCTAAAATACTTCAATTACATGCCCAATCCCAAATTCATAATCCATTCTCAAAATCTACAATAATAAACTGAACTTGAAGTAGCAACCCTAAACCCTCAAAACATAACCATTTCGAAAGAAATTAACCAACTATAAGTGAACAATAAGTGATTATGTTGTGTTTAGGGTTATGTTGGACCTAAACAATCAATTCAATTTATAAAATAGTTGACTCAAAATTTTTTTCGATTTAAGTTTATAAAATTTAAATCAAGTCGAATTGAATTAGATTTTTGAGTTTATGTTTAAATTTAATTATAAATATTGATCATATTATAATATTATTTGATTCTAATTCATCTTAGTTTATAAAATAGTTGACTCGAAATTTTTTCGATTTGAGTTTATAAAATTTAAATCAAGTCGAATTGAATTGAATTTTCGAGTTTCTGTTTAAATTTAATTATAAATATTTATAATACTATAATATTATTTGATTCTAATTTAAATAGTTTTTTTAACCATATACAATACATATATTTCTCCATATTTGTTTCCATATGTGGTATACATAAATCATACAAAGTCAAGGGACTTGACTCAAACTTAAAAATTAATCCACTGATTACTAAAAATTTTGAGATATTCGAGTTGTATTTTACAAATAGATTTCAACTTGAAATTTTTTTAAGTTGAGTTTATGAAATTACAACTCAAAGCCAATTTGTATCAATTTTTTTGAATCAATTCAAGTCGAAAAATAATTTTTTTTCGAATCGAATTGAGTATTGTTCATTTATAGTTGGTTAAATCTAACTTTTAAATCATAAACCCTACATAATAACTTATTGTTATGGACACAAAATGAACTAAATGTTGTTGATTATGTTGGGTTAATTGGTGGGGAAATTTAGTATTTGGGGTTATGTTTTGAGAGTTTAGGGTTGTTGATTCAAGTTCAATTTGTTATGGTATATTTTGAGAATGGATTATGAATTTGGGGTTGGGCATGTAATTGAAGTATTTTGGAATTTGAGGTTTGAATGCAATTGAAGTATTTTGGAATTTGGGGTTTAAAATGTAATTAATGACTATGTTGCAAATTTTAAAAGTTGAGGGGGACCTAAATACAAGCACCTAAAAATTTCAGTGACCATTTATATAATTTACCCTAATGACCAAACGTGTAATTTATCCTTTTTAATAATTTGAGTAATTATATAATATTTGTTTAAATTTTTTTAATTAATTGACAACACATTGTAAATGTTGTTGCTTAAATTCAGAATTTCAAAGGAGATCAATATTCTCTTTTACTATTGTGATCACTTGATAGATGCAAATATCGAATTTCTAACTTTTTACCGAGTTCAAAAATGTTATCTACCTAATAAAACGAATTTCTTTTAACTTTTTATGGAGTTCAAAAATGTTATCTACGTAATAAAATTGTGTAACATCACTATTAAACATAGAACGAGTATCTTACGATGTGTATTATTCAAAATCTATTGAGTAATTTCAATAATAAAATAATATTTGTAACACCCCAATTTAGGGGCTAAATTTAAGAAATTATAAAGTGGTGGATTTAATTGGTATTTTTGAAAGAAACGGTGGATTAAATTGTAAAATTTCAAAGTTGGCAGGCCTTTTTAAGAAGTACAAGAAATTTAGTGGCTAAACTCATAGTTTACCCATTTTTCTTTTGGAATGAATTATAACCCCTCCCGTATGTTTTTTCTGCAGATTATCATTTTCCTCTTCTCCAACAACCCTTCTTCCAACTCCGATCTATTCGTCGTCTGACCTTCGATCGACGAGCTGAAACCACCATCGTGTTCGTTGTCGAGCGAGGAACAAAACCCCTTAAACCTTTCGTCATGAATCGTCGGTAATTTCAGTCGGAAGTATCGTCAATAATAACCCGATTTCAGTTGGTTTTTAATCGATTCACAACGATCCGAGTATCCGTTTACGACACCTCCCGCACCATCGTGTTCCTTGCAACGTTTCGAGTCCGCCGGTGTCATCCTTGGTCTCCGTCGACGGCGACGCGTGTGGAGGTGAAGCGGTCAAAGTTTCCGATTCGTTGAAATCGAGCTCTCCGCCGTTCAAAAATTTGAACCGAGCTTTGTATCTAGAAATCGCTTAAAATAATGTTTAGGAATTTTTCTGGGAATTTTCTGACATCATAGTACTGTTCACGCGCCGCCACTGTGCATGGGGAAGGAAAAAGTGACCGGTTTGACCGGTTACAACCTGACCCGACCCGTTCACCTGACCCGACCCGTTGACCGTTGACCGGTGTTGACCAAAACTTTGACGGGCTTTGACCGGGTATTAAACGACCTTTGACTTTGACCGAGTATACCTATCCTGACATTTTTCGACGTTCCAAATCCGATTCCGCAGTCCGTTTTTCAAAATTTGGACCCGCAGACCTTTAAATTTTCAGTCAAACCCGTTGACTTTGATTTTGACCAAAAATTCCAAATTTTCGAAAAGTCATATTTTATGCTTTCGACGTCCTGAATCCGAATCCGAAGTCCGTTTCACCAAATTCGAACCCAGTATGTTGTTTTTCACTGATTTATCACCCAATTCGATCCGTTTATCGTAATTAAGCTTCGTTTTTGATATAATTTATGTTGATATGTATCTGAGGAATTATTGGAAGTTGAATTGAAGATCAAAGGCGATCGAATGGAATTTTTATGGTCAATTAGTATTGCACAAAAATCGAGGTAATACTTTACTACCTCTTTATGCTTTATGGAACATGTGAATATTGGTAAATGCATGATTAAGATAATGTTGGTCTCATTTGTGTAGTTAATTAGTTTCTACACTCAATCTGAATACGGTAAAAGGGTTCAGTAACTGATTATGGTTCAGATAATTTTTATAAGAAATTGAGGGATTGTTAGAATTAAATTACAAGTTTTGTGCTTAGTGATAAAGAAATCAACATGGATTTGTAACTTATAGTTTATTTCATCAAAGGTTAAATGTAAAGGTACTTGGATGGGAAATTTTGATAATACTCTAGTAGGGTAAAATGACGAAAATACCCTTAAGTTGTAAGATGTCAAGAATTGTCCCTGGGAGTTGATTAATAACTCTGAAAGGATATATTGATATGATAAAACTACATATGTGCTTAAGAAATGCTAGATTTTGCTTACGAAATACAGATAACCGGTTTTTAACCCCTAGAGGGTTTGTGTAAGATATTAGAATTCTGTTAAGGAATCATTTCAAGATAAGAGAATGTTCGGGAAAGCAATTGATCATAGGATCTCTAAATTATAATTATTTTCGTTAAGAGCTAATATTGAAATTATATGGTTAAGAAATTACGAAAATGCCCTTGAGAGGTAAAATAGTCATAGTTAACCCTGAATGAGAAAATACTTTGAGGATTCGTACTTAACTCGATTAAGTACGAATTTGATTGTTAAGACCTGACTTAGTTCAGGAAAATTCCTGATTTTCCGTTTGTAAAATCGGAGAAGACACTTCACCTAGAAATATCCGAGTTATGAGTAAATACCTGAAGAATAATTTGTCGGGGTGTTCTGTTGTCATAATTATTCGAAAGGACTGAAATAAATGATAAGATTGAATTTAATAGTAAGATCAGACGGAAGGAAATGATTGAAATATGTTGAATCTGTAAAATGACCAAAATACCCCTGTAATGGAAATGACCCAAGAATACCACCAAGCTCAAGAATGATTGGATATCTTCGAGCTCTGAAATAAATAGAACAAAAATGAACACCAAAATTTGCAAAATACCCTTGTGTCCTATTCTAAGTAAATGCCTTGGATTAATTAAGGAATCCAAATAAGCATAGGTATTAGACTACCTTTAAAAAGTTATGGAACACAACTTAAGTAAGTCGATCAACTTTAATGATATGTCAGTATCTGAACGACATAGATATTACTTGAATGCGTGTTCGTCTACTCAAGTTTAGCTCGATGATAATTTTGGAAGTATTCAGCTCAGCTCAATTCTAGATTGAATTCAATATTAAGAATTGGACTTTTGTTCGACAAATAAACCATGAAGACCAAATTGAATGGAACGAAAGTACAACATGTATCTAAAATTCAGGAACGTTTGAATTACTCTGGAAAATCCCAAAGTAACTGGAATGGACATGACTGCTAAATGAACTAGGTAGCCTCAATGACTGGGGATTTAGTAAGTGGTTTGGATAAGTCTGGAAACTCTGATGAGTTTACACAGTGTACAATTTCAATGGGTTATGAACAAAATAATGAAGTACGCCAGCATTACATGATATTGTGGAAGCGTGGAAATGAAATAAAGACATTGGAAGATCTATTCAGCGATAATTCCGAAAATGATCTATGGACAAGAATTTATGGTATTAAAGAGTAAATACCCTGGAAGAACAATGAATTGAACCATCGATAAGTATTAGTTCTGGGAACTATTCATCTAAGAGTTGTTCGATAATCTGATCAATCGACATAGATTGTAAATGTCATGAATATTCGTTATTCCTTATCAGCTCAAATCACTTTGGTCATGTATGAAAACATAAGTAACTCATATATAAAGCATTTTGAATACCCTTCCGATTATGTAGAGCTTCCGATAAATGTCCTAATAAGATGATAATGATAAGCATATTATGAATAACTGATGTTTTTGTCAGTTAACAAAATCTTCGAATAGTGAATCTAATTCCCGACATTCTATCGGTAAATTGAAGATTTGTGTTTCTCTGGCCGATAAGATTATCCTGTATCTCTAAATAATATCTGGAAACTCTGGTGTGTTCCCTACTTATATGAATATTTTATCTGATTTCTGATTTGAATTCTGTTTTGACAACTGATCTGAAATCTGTTCTGATTCCTAACCTTGATTCTGTTTTGACATCTGTTCTGATTTTTGATATCTCCGTTTACCGATGGAGAAATGTTTTATCTGGGGGTTTATTATTGGAGGAAGATTATCTGCAGACTCTTCGGCTTTGTGCTCAAGGTCTAAATGGCATGTGCGGTTGGGTGTATGGTTCTGGGGAACCTACACATTTATGATGTGAACGGCTGGGGGTATATATATATATATATGTTTTAAAAGATCTGTATTTTTTTTACTGGTTTTACGGGAACACACTAGAAAACCTATTCTGATCTCCTGAACTTAGACATCCGAAATATTTCCATATGAAATGAATACTATCTGTTACTACCTGTGATATCAATGGACCTCAGCTCAGCCTAAAAAAAATCTATAGATATCTAAACCAATAAGGAAATGTATGTTTATCTGTATCTGCACGTTCATCAGCATCATCTGGTAGTTTTGTATTACTGAGCTTTCCGAAGCTCACTCAATTACTCAACATTGCAGGTTAAAAGGATTGTAACAGTGCAACTATCGTCATCAGTATAGGAGTTCTGCCGGTGTTGATTTCAGAGAATGATACATGTGATTAGGGGGCATGTAATTGTATTATGTCTTAATATATATGAGTCTGAAAATCTGTTTTATTTCTGTATATTGATAAATCATTTTATAAGTTACATGTTTTAATAAAAGTTTTAAATTTTCTGCTATTTTTATAGTGGGTCGCTCCGGTGGCCCTAATGTGACACTCCAGATCGGATCGAGTTACCCTTATCGGTCTGAGGGGGTTATATTTAGTGGTATCAGAGCCTTGGTTTGAGTAAAAAAATTTCAAGATAGACCGGTCGGTCGAATGTCAAAATATGGATGATCAGTACATGCCCCTAGACTGCAATCGTACCTCTCTAAGCTGGAACTCCAAGGCAGAGTCCCTATCTGTAGCGAGTAAACTGAAGTTTCTATCCGTTAAGGCTATACGTGTCTAAAAAGGAAAATTAGTAACATCTGTCTAAACGTTGTAAAGTACCTCACGAGCCATGTGAGAGTTAATTATCCAAGAAATGCTGACCTGACTCCAGAAATAAAATTGGGATATGTTGCTGCTCTATGAGCCTATTCACGTAACCAAGGCTGAATTATTTTCACAAGGATAAAGTTGTTTTGATTATTTACTTGGACTGACGGAGAATTCTGATGAGAATGTTTACTCAGTTGGTTAAGGATTAGTAGAGGACACGTACCTTTGTAAAAGCTACTTGAAGCTATGAAAGAACTGATGGAAGTTTCATTTCTGCAATAATGTGACATGAATGAATTTCGAGGACGAAATTCTTTTAAGGAGGGGAGAATTGTAACACCCTAATTTAGGGGCTAAATTTAAAAATTATAAAGTGGTGGATTTAATTGGTATTTTTGAAAGAAACGGTGGATTAAATTGTAAAATTTCAATGTTAGCAGACCGTTTTAAGAAGTACAGGAAATTCAGTGGAAAAACTCATAGTTTACCCATTTTTCTTTTGGAATGAATTATAACCCCTCTCTCGTATGTTTTTTCTGCATATTATCAATTTCCTCTTCTCCAACAACCCTTCTTCCAACTCCGATCGATTCGCCGTCCGACCTCCGATCGACGAGCTGAAACCACCATCATGTTCGTTGTCGAGCGAGGAACAAAACCCCTCAAACCTTTCGTCATGAATCGTCGCCGTTCTTCGTTAATTTCAGTCGGAAGTATCATCAGTAATAACCCGATTTCAGTTAGTTTTTCATCAATTCATGACGATCCGAGCATCCGTTTACGACACCTCTCGCACCATCGTGTTCCTTGCATCGTTCTGAGTCCGCCGGTATCATCCTTGGTCTCCGTCGACGGCGGCGCGTGAGGATGTGAAGCGGTCAAAGTTTCCGATTCGTTGAAATCGTGCTCTCCACCGTTCAAAAATTTGAACCGAGCTTTGTAAGTATCTCGAAATCGCTTAAAATAATTTTTAGGAATTTTTTCAGGAATTTTTCGACATCAGGGTATTGTTCACGCGCCACCACTGCGCGTGGGGAAGGCAAAAGTGACCAGTTTGACCAGTTTTGGAACAGTTTTGACCGGTTATAACCCGTCCCGTCCCGTTCACCCGACCCGACCCGTTCACCTGACCCGACCCGTTGACCCGACCCGACCCGACCCGTTGACTGTTGACCGGTGTTCCCCAAACCTTTGACGGTCTTTGACCGAGCATTAAACGACCTTTTACTTTGACCGAGTATACCTATCCTGACATTTTTCGACGTTCTTAATCCGATTCCGCAGTTCGTTTTTCAAAATTTGGACCAAAAGGCCTTGAAATTGGCAGTCAAACCCGTTGACTTTGATTTTGACCGAAAATTCCAAATTTCTGAAAAGTCATATTTTATGCTTTCGACGTCCTGAATCCGAATCCGTTTCGCCAAATTCGAACCCAGTAAGTTATTTTTCACTGATTTATCACCCCGATTCGATCCGTTTATCGTAATTAAGCTCCGTTTTTATATAATTTAAGTTGATATGTATCTGAGGAATTATTGGAAGTTGAATTGAAGATCAAAGGCGTTCTAATGGAATTTTTATGGTCGATCAGTATTGCACAAAAATCGAGGTAATACTTTACTACCTCTTTATACTTTATGGAACATGTGAATATTGGTAAATGTATGATTAAGATAATGTTGGTCTCATTTGTGTAGTTAATTAGTTTCTACACTCGATCTGAATACGGTAAAAGTGTTCAGTAATTGATTATGGTTCAGATGATTTTATAAGAAATTGAGGGATTGTTAGAATTAAATTACAAGTTCTGTGCTTAGTGATAAAGAAATCAACATGGATTTGTAACTTATAGTTTATTTCATCAAAGGTTAAATGTTAAAGGTACTTGGATGGGAAATTATGATAATACTCCGGTAGGGTAAAATGACGAAAATACCCTTAAGTTGTAAGATGTCAAGAATTGTCCCTGGGAGTTGATTAATAACTCTGAAAGGATATATTGATATGATAAAACTACAGATGTGCTTAAGAAATGCTAGATTTTTCTTATGAAATACGGATAACCGGTTTTTAACCCCTAGAGGGTTTGTGCAAGATATTAAAATTCTATTAAGGAATCATTTCAAGATAAGAGAATGTTCGGGAAAGCAATTGATAATAGAATCTCTAAATTTATAATTATTTTCGTTAAGAGCTAATATTGAAATTATCTGGTTAAGAAATTATGGAAATGCCCTTGAGAGGTAAAATAGTCCTAGTTAACCCTGAATGAGAAAATACTTTGAGGATTCGCACTTAACTTGATTAAGTACGGATTTGATTGTTAAGATCCTGACTTAGTTCAGGAAAATTCCTGATTTTCCGTTTGTAAAATCGGAGAAGACACTTGACCGAGAAATATCCGAGTTATGAGTAAATACCTGAAGAATAATTTGTCGGGGTGTTCTGTTGTCATAATTGTTCGAAAGAACTGAAATAAATGATAAGATTGAATTTAATAGTAAGATCGGACGGAAGGAAATGATTGAAATACACTGAATCTGTAAAATGACCAAAATACCCCGTGTTCGTCTACTCAAGTTTAGCTCGATGATAATTTTGGGAGTATTCAACTCAGCTCAACTCTAGATCGCATTCAGTATTAAGAATTGGACGTTTGTTCGAAAAATAAACCACAAAGACCAAATTGAATGGAATGAAAGTACAACATGTATCTGAAATTCAGGAATGTTTGAATTACTTTGGAAAATCCCAAAGTAACTGGAATGGACATGACTGCTAAATGAACTAGGTAACCTCAATGACTGAGGATTTAGTAAGTGATTTGGATAAGTCTGAAAACTCTGATGAGTTTACATAGTGTACAATTTCAATGGGTTATGAACAAAATAATGAAGTACGCCAGCATTACATGATATTGTGGAAGCGTGGAAATGAAATAAAGACATTGGAAGATCTATTCAGCGATGATTCCGAAAATGATCTATGGACAAGAATTTATGGTATTAAAGAGTAAATACCCTGGAAGAACAATGAATTGAACCATCGATAAGTATTAGTTCTGGGAACTATTCATCTAAGAGTTGTTTGATAATCTGATCAATCAACATAGATTGTAAAGGTCCTGAATCTTCGTTATTCCTTATCAGCTCAAATCACTCTGGTCATGTATGAAAACATAAGTAACTCATATATAACGGATTTTGAATACCCTTCCGATTATGTAGAGCTTCCGATAAATGTCCTAATAAGATGATCATGATAAGCATATTATGAATAACTGATGATTTTGTCAGTTAACAAACTCTTCTAATAGTGAATCTAATTCCCGACATTCTATCGGTAAATTGAAGATTTGTGTTTCTCTGGCCGATAAGATTATCCTATATCTCTAAATAATATCTGGAAACTCTGGTGTGTTCCCTACTTATATGAAGATTTTATCTGATTTCTGATTTGAATTGTGGTTTGACATCTGATATGAAATCTGTTCTGATTCCTAACCTGGATTCTATTATGATATCTTATCTGAATTATGTTTTGATTTTTGATATCTCCGTTTATCGTTGGAGAAATGTTTTATCTGGGGGTTTATTATTGGAGGAAGATTATCTGTAGACTCTTCGGCTTTGTGCTCAAGGTCTAAATGGCATGTGCGGTTGGGTGTATGGTTCTGGGGAACCTACACATTTATGATGTGAACGGATGGGGGTATATATATATATATATATGTTTTAAAAGATCTGTATCTTTTTACTGGTTTTACGGGAACACACTAGAAAACCTATTCTGATCTCCTGAACTTAGACATCCGAAATATTTCCATCTGAAATGAATACTATCTGTTACTACCTGCGATATCAATGGACCTCAGCTCAGCCTAAAAACAATCTGTAGATATCTAAACCAATAAGGAAATGTATGTTTATCTGTATCTGCACGTTCATCAGCATCATCTGGTAGTTCTGTATTACTGAGCTTTCTGAAGCTCACTCAATTACTCAACATTGCAGGTTAAAAGGATTATATCAGTGCAACTATCGTCATCAGTATGGGAGTTCTGTCGGTGTTGATTTCAAAGAATGATACATGTGATTAGGGGGCATGTAATTGTATTTTGTTTTAATATATACGAGTCTGAAAATCTGTTTTATTTATGTATATTGATAAATCATTTTATAAGTTACATGTTTTAATAAAAGTTTTAAATTTTCTGCTATTTTTATAGTGGGTCGCTCCGGTGGCCCTAATGTGACACTTCAGATCGGATCGGGTTACCCTTATCGGTCTGAGAGGGTTACAATATTATTATTTTAAAAAATCTAAATTCGAACAATCATATATATATATATATATATATAATTAATAATAAATAGATTTAATCAAAAAAATCAAATGCATACTACATTATAATACTTTAATTATTTTAAAAATTTATATCATTCGACATGGATGTAGAGCATTATTAGCCAATCAAAACTGTGCTCACCCAAAATTTCAACCTAATGGGCATTGGATTAATAAGATAACCTTATCCCGTAAACTCCAACTTGAAAATTTGTTGCGTAGGACAAAGATAGAGTATATAGTGCCACGTAGTACCTGAAAATTTCCGTTCTCCACCTCCCATTCTTCTTGGTCCCTCGCCTCTTCTCATAAACATACATTTTGCAAAGCAACCCATCTACTTCATACCAAACCCCCCCCCCCCCCAAAAAAATCAAAAAAAAAAAGAAAAAGGAAAAGTTTTGCTTTTTTATTATTCAAAGGGTGAAGTGAGATGCAAATAAAGGTGGCAATCGGGTCATTCAGATCAGATTTGGGTCGAGTTATTTCAGGTTAGAACTGTATTCAGTTTAGGTTCGGGTCGAGTCAGGTCAGATCGGGTTCGTGTCTATGGAAATTTAATTCGATTGGGTATCAGGTCAGGTCAAAATCGGATCCGTTGGTTTTCGGGTCGAGTCAAAAATCGAATCCGTTGGTTTTCGATTCAGGTTAATATCGGATCATTTGGTTTCGAATCGGGTTAGTATCAGGTCTGTTTGTTTTGGTTCGGGTCAACCTTTAGATTTTTGGGTCAATTCAGGTTGATTTTGGTTCGGGTCAAACCTTTAGATTTTCGTGTCAACTCAAGTTGATTTCAATTTGTTTCAACCGTCAATACTCTTGGTCATCATAGTCATTGATCCTGCTCTTTTACTTGTAATTCAGAAATTTTATGAAACTATATATTATCACGTCCTAAATCCGAGGCTAGAAGTTTAATTTAAATGAATTGAATCAATAAATCTTTAAACTCCAAAATTAAAAATCAAATTATAATATTTGGAAGTATAAGAAAAACTTTATAAATCCTAATAAATTTTAGGATTGATTGTAGTATTAATTAACTCTCTATAATTTTTTTATTATTTCTGAATTAAAAAACCCTTGAATTTGGGGATTTTATCTATAAACCCCTAATTTTCGAATGGTGATCAAATTATAGGAATTGAAAACTTAGTGCCAGATTGTATGAGGGTCTAGTATTCGAGTTTGAAATAATTTTATTTATTTATTTAAGTTTTATTAAGATTTTCTTAAATATATATATATAATTGAGTTTGACATGCAAAAATAATTGAGTGTCACTGACATTGTATTAGTATTTGATTTGGTTTATATCTTTTTATCAATTTTGAATGAGAATTTTTTATTTGAAACTTGTGTTCAAAATTTATTTTCTTTTAAAGTTAATTATAATTAATCGTCTAAATAATGTGAATTAAAGTTATCACATATTATAATTTTTTGTTTGATTACTTTTATTTTATAATCCTTCATATCAAATAATGTTTTGAAATGATTTAGAAGTTATCATATATAGAGGTGATATTTTAACCGATGAAATATTATATTGAACTATTAAACTATTACTAAAAGTGGTAATTAACTAGTTGTATAATATAAAATGAGAATAAAATATATATCATTTTACTATTTATCTAATTAATATAAATATATTATAATAATAATAAATGAATAACTTATTCCTTCACTTAGACTTAATTTTCGGATTAAAATTGGATCAAAATTCGATTCAGATCGGATATGGGTAAATTACATTCGAGTTGATTTTGACTCAGGTTATTTTCAGTTCGAGTTGCTTTCAGTTCGGTTGACTTCGGTTCGGGTTGCTTTCGGTTCAAATATAATTTAGGTAAGTTTCGGGTCAATTCAATTTATTTTGGGTTTCAGATCAATTTTTGGTTATCATATTCGAGTATATATCAAGTCTTAAATCGGATAAATCAGTTTAAGTAATCGGGTACGGGTCAAATTTGTTTCGTCTAGCTGCAAAAGAAAGATC
Source organism: Hibiscus syriacus (assembly GCF_006381635.1). Classification (NCBI taxonomy): domain Eukaryota; kingdom Viridiplantae; phylum Streptophyta; class Magnoliopsida; order Malvales; family Malvaceae; genus Hibiscus; species Hibiscus syriacus. Next base: position 326,727 of record NW_024063140.1, on the reverse strand, counting down.
AATGGCTTCCACTTCAGCTGTTTCGATGGCTCTGCCCATAACTCGAGCTAGCCAAAACATGGGTGGCACCAAGCATTGAGAAGTTCTATAAGCCACTCCCGGTGAAGCCATCGAGGGCAATGAGCACTTTTACAAGACCCAGTGGAAGGTTCCAAGGCATCTTCTTCACTCAGGAAAAGACAGTGAATGTTGCTAGATTAAAATCTATAATTATTATAGAAACATATTTATAATACATATTGTTTTCATAAAATATAGCATAAATTAAGTGATAAATTATATTATAAAGTCATAAGGTATTAGAAGTGTAATAGAAATAAAAGTGTAGATAACATTAAAATTGTATTTATAACTTGATGAAAGACATAATTATAAGTACAAATAATAATTGATTGTTAAATCAGTTATATAAAGGAGTTATAATCCTCAAGAAATACATATTTTCGTATTTACTCTTATCCCGTTAGATAGTTTATACTTAAGGAATTATATATTCTTAAAAGATCATAACCAAAAAAAGATTAAAGGATTTCAACCTATTAATTAATCCATGTACATTTTCACTAGTCTAGTATTTATTTTATTCTTGATAGTTTAACATGAATAAATCTTAATTATTTTAATATTTAATATGATTTAGTTCTAACAAATGATATCTTCGTCTATTATGTTGAAGCATTAAGATTCAATTGATTTTAGGATTTATATTTTAGAATATTAAAACTTCGAATAACATCATGTGATAATCTTACTTTTGTTTGTTGTTCGATATTCATGCCCTTCGATCTAAAAAGTTGCATTTGATCTTTTCAATTTTTGGCGTATGGTTTTTTTTTATTACTTTATGTAATTTAGATAATCATGATAGAGATGCAATTGATTTTATTCTTTGGTATTCGTGCGCCAATCTTAGACCTACGCTGTTTGATAATATATGAAGTATATATTAAATTTGATTCGATTAAAATTTTAATTTTAATCATTGATTATTAATATGATATCTATAACATTATCTTTTAGGATGTTGAGTTTAGAGGGACAAATAAAGTTTAAGGAATTACTTTTTAAGGGAATTAAATTATCAATCTTATTATCACTTTTGATTATATCAATGTGTTTATACATGTCGTTAATTAAGAAGTGAATATAGAACCTCGACAATATAGTATTGAACAACGCTCTGCTTAAGATGAGAAATTATTATGAAAGAACAAACACAACAACCTCAAATAACAAGTGACATTAAGAAGATTTACGATATGAGAGAATTATTATTTTAATGTGTGAGTAATAAATCGACCCAAAGAAAGATGTTTTATTGACATGTTCTTATTATCCGTATTCGATTACTGCATTAGATATCATTTTAGGTGAATATTTTGTCTAAAGATAAAATATTAATGGAGCATATAATATTATGAGATAAGATTTAAGTGTATTTAAATTTATTATTATTATTTTTTGGTTATCATTTAATCAAAAGAAATTGATTGATTGAGAATATATATATATATATATATATATATATAATATATATATATATATATATATATGGTTTTGTTTATATTGTTAATGCGATATATGAATATATTCAATTCGGTTTGATAAATTTTGGTTGTTGGTTATTAGATTATATATTGAAACAAATTAATTCATATTTTGGCTCGGTATGATATTTTGATAGATTAGTTGAAACAAAATACCACCAAAGTGACATCTTTTGTATAGACTAATTTATTTAAAATATCAAGATAATAATATGTTTCTTGTTATTCATGCATTTATTAATGGATCAAAAGGAAAGTTAATATTTGGCTTAATTTCAAGCGACACCTGTGGTAATAACATGTGATAATTATAAGATATTTTATTTGAACATTACATTAGTCCAAAGATTAATCTTTTGTTCGACATAGCTTATTGTCAATGTTTGAATACTACAATAAGAATACCGTTTACCGTTAATATTATTGTCCAAAGATTTGATATTTACTTAGTGTTTGGTATCTTGAGATGAGATTAGCCATAACTTTGAATTTATTTGTTTACTGAAGATGTGAGCTTCCATTTAATTTATATTTTGTTCAACTAATTATTTATTTATTGCTATCATAATATATGCTATTATCCATTTTCTACTCATGTTTAAGAAAACGATTCTCAAGTAATGAGAAAATGCACTTACATAAGTTTTTGGTTGTATGAACATAGACTTTGCACTAAAGAAAGAGCAATTTCCAACTCTCATGGGGATAACATTCTTGATTAGATTTTGAGAGATAAAATTTGTTCAAATTGCATAAGTTTAATGATCATGAAACACAACATTTTAGAAGTCGTTAGGGGAGCATGATCTAAAAAGATAACTTAGGCCAATGGTTTATTTGACGAAACTGAGAAATATTTTCCTAAAAATTATAAGGTTTAAATGACATGACTTTTGACTTCTTTGTTGTCAATAAAATATAAGGGTCAAGGAAATGTGCGGAAGTACATTATGGATATGTTTCATTTTGCTTCAAGACTTAAGGCACTTAAGATCGAGTTTTTCTAAAAAAATTACTTGTTCTTGTAATTTCAGTATCACTTCCTATAGAGTTTAATTAACTGAAAGGGATAAATGAACTCTACATGAGCTCATTTTTCATTGTGTGAAAGATGAAGAAAGGTTGAAGCATAATAAGTTTGAAAATACTCACTTGAAAAGTGCATATAAAGATAAGGGAAAAAAATTAAAACTATAATGTAGTTGGTAGAGGTCCAACTCAAAAGAGACAATAATACGTTACAAAGGGTTGCTATCTTTTGAGATGAGTTAGGACAAATGAGGAGAAATTGAATTCTAAAACATTAAGCAAATACTTCGGTTATTTTTTAGATTCGAGAGAATTAAGATAGATCTACGTGAACAATGGAATAGATCCTGGATAGTGATGTTTTAACCTGTCTACCTTAGAGATAAGGAGAGGGTTTCAATCGACTAAAAGGGATAGATGCTTGCGTAGGAAAGACAACGACTATAGTTCACGTTGAGGGGTATTGCAACAACAATAGTCTTACAAACCAAGGGTTGTAGTTAACGCTGAGTAGTATTACCATAACAACCATCTTAGAATACTCAGTAATCCTGTCGGGCAACCTAAGCATATCATAACAAATCCTTCTAGACTTAGAATAATTTCTTGCCATAGCAAAAGACTAACCTGAGTGCTCTGTGAAAAGTCTGAATATGTGATGTTATTCTGAATATATTTGAGTCAACGTTTTTCTTTGCCTTGGTAATTTTTATTTGTTACTTTTGCATATTTTCTTTGCCTCGACCAAACTTTTCTATAACCATACTTCACAATATTCTCTTGCTTTAGCAACACTTTGACACCTGGTCGTATAATCCATTGCTAATTGTTTTTCTGTTTTGACAAGAATTCAGGAACTAGCTCATGACACCTAGTTCTAGTTGTAGTGAAACATCAAAACCCCTACCAATCCATGAGGAGATGATAACTCACTTACCCTTTATTACTTGATTCGAGTGTGTATACTTGTACAAATTTGCTTGCCTTATCATATACATTTACAAGCAATCAAGTTTTTGGCACCGTTGCCAGGTATTGGTAACTGACATAATTTTTGAAAATTTTTGCCATAACAAATTTTTATTTTTTGTCACATTTTACTTAGTTAGTTTCACATGTTTAATTTTTATTTTCCTTTGAAGGTTTTTATCGTTGCATGACCCTGAGATCTGTTGGTAAACCACTAGAACCATTTGACCCTGAGATTGAACAATCTTTCAGACAAAGGCGACGTAACCAACGAGCCATAGAGTATATGAATCAACTACAGTATCAAGGCAACAACAATATAGAAGATCATGCAAATCCCGACGTAGTGGCAAATAATCTTCCTAAAGAAGCTGCAAGACCACGAGCAATACGAGACCATTTGAATCCGATTCTTGATGATCTCAATCCAGGCATTGTGGCACCTGAAATACACACAACCCATTTTGAACTTAAACCGGTGATGTTTAACATGCTAAACTCCATCAGTCAATTTGGTGGCTCACCTAACGAGGATGCTAGACAACATTTCCGTGCCTTTCTCGAAGTGTGTTATTCATTAAGGTAACAAGGAGTGCATGAAGATGTGCTGAAGCATAAATGTTTCCCTTATTCCCTATGCGACTGAGTGAGAGCTTGGCTCAGTGGAGTCCCTTCGTGCTCAATGGAATCTTGGGCAGATTTATGTAAAAGATTTTTACTTCGATACAACCCTCCAAATATGAATACACAGCTACGCAATGACATTGCAAGTTTTCGCCAAGGCAACGATAAATCCATGTACGAATGTTGGGACAGATACAAAAGTTTACTTCGCAAGTGCGTGAACCACAAATTTCGCGACTGGACTTAAGTTGTGATGTTTTATAATGGAGTCAATGCACCTACTCAAATGATGTTGGATACCTCAGTGAATGTCACTTTGCTTGATAAATTACCCGAGAAAACCTTCGATATCCTCGACAGGATAGTGAATAATGACTATCAATTCATGACTACAAGGCTGAGAACCGGTAGAAAAGTATCTGGAGCATACGAATTTGAGGGTAAAGATTTAGTCTCTGCTCAACTTTCTGCCATAACTAATATGTTGAAAAATTTGCAGCGTCCTAATGAGGTGAGAGAAGTCAAGGCAACTAGTGTTGCATGCATTCTTTGTGGTGACAACCATCATGAAAGTAAATGTCTAGAAATCCAGGAGTCCATCAATTTTATAGGCAACTACAACTGAAGCAATAACAATCCCTATTCTAATACATACAATCCTGGATGACGACAACATCCAAATTTTTCATTGGGCAATCAAGGAACTAACAACAACAATCATATAGGCAATTATAATAGGCCACTGTAGAATAGTTTGGAACATTAAAATTTTCAGCATCAGCACCAGCAGATGCCCTGGCAACATAATAAAGATACAATTTCTTCCTCTAATACAAACTCTAATTCTAACTCTTTGGAAGCGTCATTGCAAGAATTTATAGCCTTGACAAAAGATTTCATGGCTTCAATAAATACTTTGATTCATGAACACTCATCGACATTTAAGAACCAAGGTAATTTGTTACAAAGCCAAGCAACTCTTTTGCAAAGCCATAGCCCATCCTTAAGAGCATTAAAGAACCAAGTGGGTCAAATCGCCATGGTATTACATTATCGCCCATAAGGAAGTCTCCCTAGTGATACTGAGGTCATTAAACATCATGGAAAGGAGCAGTGTATTGTATTTACATTAAGGAGTGGTACCCAGATTAATCAGAATGACAAGTTTGGGGGGAAACAAACAAAAAATTCTAGCCAATGCACTACATAACATGGGGATCAAGTTGAAATTGTTGAACTAGAGGGATTGCCTGAGGAGATTAAAAAGGATGAAGGTTCAGAAATTCAACAAGCATATAGTGGGAAATTTATTGCCAAGGAAAAGTATCCTCACCACCTATAGTAGATGAAGTCAGACCTCCACTGGCCTTTGCTCAATAGTTGAAGAAACATAATGATGAAATTCAGTTCAAGAAATTTGTTGACGTCCTGGACCAGTTGAATATTAATGTGCCCTTGCTTGAAGCCATCGAGTAGATGACTTCTTATCCTAAATTTCTAAAAGACATTGTCACGAAGAAGAGGAAGGTAGAAAAAATAGAAAATGTTACCGCAGTGAAAGAATTCAACTCTGCATTAAGCAAACTTTCACCAAAGAAAAAAGATCCTGGCAGTTTCATGATACCATCGGTGACATCTTTGTGGGATGAACTCTTGTTGACTTAGGGTCAAATGTAAATTTGATGCCCAAGTCTATATTTTTAAAACTAGAAATGTGTAACGCTTGCCCAACTACCGTTATCTTACAGTTAGCTGACCGGTCTTATGTCCATCCTAAGGGCAGAATTGTAGATGTCATTGTGAAAGTAGACAAATTTGTGTTTCTAGTTGACTTCCTCATATTAGATTGTGAGGCTGATGAAAATGCACCCATCATTCTTGGGCGGCCCTTCTTGGCTACGGGATGAATATTAATAGATTGCGAGAAGGGAGAATTCATGATGCGAGGGGAGACCAAAAAGTCACAATCAATGTCTTCAACTCCATGAAGAATGTTGATGATTCAGAATAATGCAAATGCATTAGAGACATGGAATTAATAGAGGAAGAGGGAGCAAAGAATCTTGGCCAAGGATAATTTTTACATATAGAAGAGTACGACACTTTATGCCAGGAAAAATTTTTTCTAATGTAAGAACGCGAAAAGTTTGGCCTGGGCGAAAAATTGTTAAAAGAGGATTGTGACAACTTTTGCCTCGACAACAGTTTTTCGAATGAAGCAAATGACATATTTCCTTATAATGAAACCAAAGCGGGTTATGAAGATAAATTAGAGGATCAATCTAGCTTCATTCAAGCTAAACCAGGAATGAAATTTGAACCCTTGGATTTCAATGAATTTATTCCCCCAAAATAATCATTACAACATGCACCCATAATGGAACTTAAAACTTTGCCTTCTCATTTGAAATATACTTATATAGGTAGTAATGAAACTTTACCAGTGATAATTTCTGCTAGTCTAACGTCCGAACAAGAGAACAATTTGTTAAATGTTTTGTCGCAACACAAAAAGGCTCTCGGGTGGACCATGGCAGATTTGAATAGAATCAACCCTACAATATGCATGCACATGATCAACTTAGAAGATAGTCATAGCAATTCTGTAGAACCACAAAGAAGACTAACCCGATCATGAAGAAAGCGATGATGAAGGAAATCATAAAATGGATGGATGCTGGATTAATTTATCCAATATCCGATAGCTCATGTGTTAGTCCGGTGTAGTGTGTGCCAAAGAAGGGCGATGTGACCGTGGTTAAGAATGAAAATGATGAGCTTTTAACTACTAGAATAATCACATATAGATGGATATGTATGGAATACAGGAAACTCAATAAAACAACAAAGAAAGATCACTTTCCCATCCCTTTCATTGATCAAATGCACGATAGGTTAGCAGGAAAAGCATTTTACTGCTTCCTTGACGGATATTCTGGATACAATCAGATAGCCTTAGCACTGGAGGATCAAGAGATTACTACTTTCACATGCTCGTATGGAACCTATGCATTTAGAAGAATTTCGTTTAGCCTATGTAATGTTCCAACAACCTTTCAGAGGTGTATGATGGCCATTTTTTCAGATATGGTGGAAGATTGTAGAGCCAAGGTGGAAGTAATCGATAATCTATCTCCACCTACCAATGTAAAGGGCATACATAGTTTCCTTAGACATGCAGGATTTTATAGGCGGTTCATAAAGGATTTTTCTCAAATCTCAAAGACTTTGAGTATTTTGTTCCAACAAAATCACCCGTTTGTGTTTAATGATAAATGTTTAAATGTTTTTACAGATTTGAAGAAAAAAACTTGCCTCGACGCCAATTGTTATTCCACCAGATTGGGACGTACCTTTCGAGCTCAAGTGCGACTCTAGTGACTATGCAGTTGGGGCGGTACTAGGACAACGTAAAAGTAAATTCTTTAATGTTATCTACTATGCTAACCATACCCATAACGATAAACAGATGAACTACACCATAACTGAAAAAGAACTTCTTGTTGTAGTATTTGCATTCGATAAGTTTAGTTCATATCTCATAGGGACTAAGGTTATTGTTCATACTGATCACACTGTCATTAAATATTTAGTTAATAAAAAATATGCAAAGCCTAGGCTCATTAGATGGATATTATTACTACAAGAGTTCGATTTAGAGGTAAATGATAGAAAGGGTACTGAAAACAAAATCATTTGTCATGACATGAAGGACATTCAGGAGGATTTCCCTGATGAGAAAATTTTATTTGTCACGGCTGTGTCGTGGTACGATGACATAGTTAACTTTCTTGTTAGTGGTATTATGCCTCCAAATTTATCTAGCCAGAGCAGAAAAAAAATTCAGACATGATGTGCAACACCATTACTGGGATGAATCATTCCTATTCAAGCAATGTGGCGACCAAATAATCAAGAGATGTGTCCCAGAAGAAGAAAACAAGGAAATTCTACTTTATTGCCATTCATCCCCGTACGGAGGACATTTTGGTAGAATGATGACTGCAAAGAAGGTTCTTCAATCCGGTTTCTATTGGCCCACCTTGTTCAAATATGCATAAGAATTCTATAAGTCATGCAATAGATGCCAGCGCACCGGGAACATATCAAAGAGACATGAAATGCCATGGCAAACATTTTGGAGGTCAAACTCTTTGATGTGTGGTGGATCAACTTTATGGGACCCTTCCTCTCATCTTTTGGTGACCTATACATTCTCTTAGCAGTGGACTACATGTCCAAATAGGTAGAAGCCATCGCAACACCTAAGAATGACTCCAACACCATGCTGAAATTCTTGCCATGGCATATCATCCCCAGACCAATGGGTAGGCCGAAGTCTCTATCCGGGAAATCAAACAGATCCTTGAGAAGGTGGTTAACCCAAACTGCAAGGACTGGTGGCCAAAGCTGGATGAAGTGCTATGATCCTATCGCATAGCATTCAAGACACCACTAGGAATGTCCCCATTCAGACTAGTCTACGGCAAGGAGTGCCATTTGCCTGTGGAACTTGAACATAAAGCATATTGGGCCATAAAGAAATTGAACATGAATGCCCATCTTGCTGGAGAAAGAAGATTACTGGAACTAAACGAAATGGAAGATTTTAGAGCTCATGCTTACAAAAATGCTCGCCTATACAAAGAAAAAAACGAAACGATGGCATGATAGAAAAAAACTTCCAAGGCAATTTTATTCTGGACAACAACTTTTGCTTTACAATTCACGACTCAAACTGTTTCCAAGCAAACTAAAATCTAGATGGTCAGGACCGTTCATTGTACACTAAGTCCATAGCAATGGAGCAATAAAAATCAAGAACTCAGATGATGGATCCACCTTTAAGGTGAATGGTCAAAGATTGAAGGAATACAAAGAAGCACCAATCATGCGCGACGATATCGGTGACTCACGATATCCAAGAGTTTATCTTTCTTTCCTAAACAATTTTGGTTACCTAGGAAACCAAAAATTTGAATTCTGTACATAAATAAATTAAGTTATTTTATTATACACGTTGTTTAAATTTTTAAGATACTTTTGTTTCTTTTAGGCATATAAGGTACACGTGGCAACACATGGTTGAAGCTCATGCATGGGAGGAAGAGAAACCCTAAGCTAATTAGTTTTGGAAGTAATTAAGAAGAGGGAAAGATATATTTCCCTTCCTTTACGTCAAATCAACAAATCTTCTCATTAAGATCATATCTTTTACCCTTTCCATATTTACCGTTTTAAGCCCAAATAAACCACCAATCCCTCATTCCTCCTCATTGTTTCCTTGTTTTCTTTGTCTTCAACCTTTTCTCTTCACTCTTTTCTCCAAAATATTGCCACGATACACCCTGTAATAGAGAAAAACCATGGCCATATCCAAGAATAATACACCCACATCCTCAGGATTTGAACGTTTCCAGACCGCCGAAGTCGAAGCAAGGTTAAAAAACCTAAATAAAGGCAAATCTATTTGAAGGACGAATTTGTTTTTTCTAGTAGACGGTGACGAAGCATTTGGACCACAAGTAATGGACGTATTAAGGAAGCATAAGTGGGAGAAGTTTGCTCGGTATCTTAAGGCGGTGGCGCCGTTGATGGTTCGCGAATTTTATGCCCATTTAGGAGACCCATATCAACATAATGTCTATGTGAGAGAGAAATCTATCCGTTTCTCTCCATCAGCCCTCAACGCTATTTTAAGCTCGGTAAGGTGGAGGATCAACACACGAAATTCCTGGCCGAAGCAGATCAAAAAACATATGATGGAGTTCTTGAAGACATGTGCTTCGGATGGGCTAAGTTCGAAGGAAATGTGCCCATGTGTAAGCTAGTAGATTGCCGAGCCCTTAAGCCAGTTGTAAAGCTATAGAATCACTTATTGAAGGAAATGCACTCGATTATTTATGGGAAAGCAATCGATGTTGGGGAGATCATCTTCGACCAAATTCATGACTGTGCAAAGAGGAATAGAGGTAACCTTATTTTTCCTAACTTGATAACTGCTCTATACAAGAAGAAAAAGTCCCCCGAGGAACCGCTCGAGGACTTTATCAAGTCAAAGGAAGGGATAACCAAAAAGAAGGTTCCATAACTCATGAGCTTCGATGATAATGCTCCACATGAGGGCCTGGAGAGAGGAGCCAAATCAGTTGTCGTGGTAAGAATGGCAGCAGTGGTCACATCTATAAGGGAGATGCGCGAGAGAATTGAGCTCCTGGAACGTCATATGCAGACTTTCTTTGGCTATTTCAAGGCGAGGGATGCACAACTAAATGCTTCTTCAAAGAGCTGCTCTCAATTACTAATGAGGACCTGCCTCCCTTTCCTAATGAAATTCTGAAACACACAGCAGACGACAATACATTTCACACCTCGGTGCAAAATGTTCCCCCGAATTCTCTGTAGATGTCCCTCCACTATCCACGCATGTGTTGCCTCTACACGAAGAAGACCACGACAAGAAAGACGAATATCTAAGCTCATTCTTCTCTTCGTCTGAAAACACACAGGAAATTTCACCCGAATTTTTTGAAGATGATGATTTCATTCCAGTCCTTGATCAGCCTACAACCGAGCAAGAATCTGAACAGTTCATGGATCGCCACACTACACTAGCTCCTGGACCTGGCCAAAGTCACTCTCAAGAAACACCTGTAGATCCCACCCACATTGAGGAAAGACCATCACCAGTAAATGCCCCGAGCACGAGGCGTTGTATTAAGCGAACAACAAGTCGTGTCCTTCAGCTATCTCCCTCTTCAATTCCATCAGGAGACACTCTGAGAGCCCCCTTCTCCAAAGCAACGCAAAACACGTGTGTACAGTCAAGCCTCCCCACTACAATAAGGTAAAAATTTTCCCTTTGCATTTGTAGTTGCATTTAGATTAATGTAGTTTGTTTTTATTTTTCATGCATTGAGGACAATGTATCCCACAAGTTTGGGGGAGGTGTTGTGTCTCACACTTAGTCAATAGTAGTTGATGGTAATTGGTTGAAAATTTTTGGTTGTCATGGCATGAGTATGTTGAGACTATTGTTTGGAATGAATTGAGGATACCCGATGATGAAAGAAGAATTTTATTACCTAGGCCAAAATTATTTTACAAGATTGTCAAAGGATAAAACCAACCATAGGCTTGATTCTTTGTAAACTTATAAAACCAACCATAGGCTTGATTCTTTGTAAACTTATAAACACGATTGCATGCTTTCTCTGCTTAAGCTGCTTAGTCAATAGCTTAAGTTTAGGGGTATGACAACTCTGTAAAAAGACTCTATTTTTAGTCATTTTACTTAAGTTATTTTTTGTCTAAACATTATTGTCATAACATATTAGTTGTATTTAGTTGTATTTAGGTTATAATTGTATGTGGTGGATAAGTTTTACCCATGCAAGATTTATTTGGCTTAACTGATGCAACTGAGGAGAAAGGGATTTTGTGGGTTATGTATGCATGAATTGACTTAGGGGGAACATTTCAGTCATGAAAATATATTTCGCAAGGGCCAATAGAACTCAAAAGATAAAGACTGTGAGGAACAAATTTTTCTTGCCAAGGCAAGATTTATCTTACAAGTCTGAAGCGGATCTGACAAATTACTGATGTCACCTGCCAGTTGTACGACTGACCTTACGTGCAATCAAGCCCCCAAGATTATGACCATATCCAGCCGCCTTTCCCTCTATAGAATGGACAATTTAACACAAGTATTTATGGAATATTTAATTACGCAAAACACTAGGAAAATTCCCTTAATAAATACCTAGTCACAGCCGCCAAAAAGAAGAGGCAAGGAAGAAGAAAATTTACCTGAGGCGTGGAGTAAGCAACTGCAGTACCTTACTTTCCACCGTTCTTTAACCCGACCGTCCTTGGTGTCCTCCATAGCCAGGCTATAGCAGAGCGACGATCAGGCCTTGAGAGAGGCTGGCTGCCAGAGCCAGTGTGGTGCTGGTCAGAGCCGTCACGGCAGAACCCTCTGTTTTGGGAGTCGTTCTTCCTTTGTTCTTAATTTTTAATCTATTTTAGGGTTTGTATTAAACGATGATACTATTGGATGACACTTTAGCAACACCATGAATTGCTTTACTTAGTGTTGGTTTTTGTTTTGCCGAGACAATTATTTTATGGTTCATGAATGTTGCATTATGATTTTGCTTACGTCTATTTTGTTCATTGTTTTAATATTTGCCTATTCATTATAAGATCTTTCGAGAGATGGTATGATGCTTAGGTGAAACACTTCTAGACCTTGTAAGAGCATTCGAGAGATTGCCTTTTTTTTCTAGAAATTGATTCTTAGATTCGAGAGAATTAAGATAGATCTACGTGAACAATGGAATAGATCCGAGATGGTGATGCTGTAACCTACCTACCTTAGAGATAAGGAGAGGGTTTCAATTGAATAAAAAGGGATAGGCGCTTGAGTAGGATAGACAACGACTATAGTTCATGCTGAGGGGTATTACTACAACAACAGTCTGACAAACAAAGGGTTGTAGTTAACGCTGAGTAGTATTTCTATAGCATTAGTCTTCGAATACTCAGTAATCTTGTCGGGCAGCCTAAGCATATCATAACAAATCCTTCCAGACTTAGAATAATTTCTTTCCATAGCAAAAGACTAACCTGAGTGCTATATGAAAAGTCTGAATATGTGAGGTTATTCTGAATATATTTGAGTCAACGTTTTTCTTTGCCTTGGTAATTTTTATTTGTTATTTTTTCATATTTTCTTTACCTCGACCAAACTTTTCTATAACCATACTTCACATTATTATCTTGCTTTAACAACACTTTAACACTTGTTCATATAATCCATTGTTAATTGTTTTTCTGTTTTGACAAGAATTTAGGAACTAGCTCGTGACACCTAGTTCTTGTTGTGGTGAAACATCAAAACCCCTACCAATCCCTGAGGAGACGATAACTCACTTACCCTGTTTTACTTGATCCAACTGTGTATACTTGCACATATTTGCTTGCCTTATCATATACATTTACAATCGATCAACGATCCAAGGGTTATAAGTTTTACGATATCATAATTAGTAATATTTTTAAGATGATATCTATAGCATTTTTTAGGATGTTGAGGTTGGAGGGAGAAATAAGGTTGAACGAATTGCTTTTCAGGGGGAATTGAATTATAAATCAATCCTATTATCACTTTAGATGATATCCATGTGTTCATACATGTCATTAATTAAGAAGTGAATATATAACCTCAATAAGATAATATTGAACAACTCTCCACTTAAGGTGAGAAATTATTACGAAAGAACAAACTCAACAACATTAAAGAAAAAGTGTCATTAGGAATACCCACTATATGAGAGAATTATTATTTTAAGTTTTTCTATAAAAAAATAAGGATGACAGTAGAATGATGAAAGATGATCCAATCAACTTTCGTCATGTCATAAAGGTTATGACTCTAAAAAATGGATTAATGCCTTCAAGTAAAGTATAAGTTCTATACAAGATAATAAAGTTTGAGAACTGATAAGTGCTTTATTTGGTTATTATTTTTCTTTTAAATTGCACCTTAATCGTTGGTTTTTGTGGCTTATTTGTTCGTTTTGATTCATTTTCTGTGCAGGATACTAGATTCTGGAAATTGAACTAAAAGGACAGAATTCTATAGTTTTTTAATTTTCAGAATCAAAGTTTGATTAGTGGGCATGACTTTGGGCATGACACACATATTACGAGGCAATGACTTCAACACCTTGTAGAAGGTTCAGTCAGCGCTTCTAGAAGGACGAATGGGTCAGCTGCACATTTCTGCAATTCAGATTTGAATTAAACTCATGTTTTAATAATATATTATTTTAAATATTATATTATATTATATCTTATCTTTGTTTTTAGTATTTTAGTTTAAATAGTTTTAAGTATTTTCATTAGGATTTATTTCTTTATTTTAGGAATTATCTTTACCTTGTTTTTAGGATTTTGAAGGCTATAAATACCCTCTCAGGGTAAGGTTAAAAATACATCTCTCTACAACTGAGAATTTATTCTTCTTCTTCTTTTTAGTTTTATAAAGTTATCTCTTTTCTTTTCTTTTCAAGTTTTCACTTTTTATTTTATTTCATTTTAAGTTTTATTTTCAAATATGCTAAGTATGACTTTTGTCCTGCTTAGCTAATTTTATTTTAAGCTGAAGGCTAAAGCGATGACTCAATTCCAAACGTGAGAATTGTAAAGCACTTAAATTACTTCGGATATCTCTCTCTGTTTTCTGGGCTTATTTTCAAATCAAAAAAAATTTTAAAACCAAAAAGTCGACGTTGGTCTGGATGTTGTTGCGGTTAACGTGAGAGGAAGGATCAGCTTATTGAAGCACATTTGACTTCATGGGAACACACTTAGCAAAATTGTTTTCTACGAGGAAACTGAGATCGAAACCGATTATTATTGAAACAATGTAATCTGAGTCGACAGCTTTTCGAGCCTCAACGTTTTTAGATCTACAACATTGTTGTTGATTAGATCAATTTACAAACCGATATTAAAGATAGTACTTGGGTATTAGGTATACAAAGCATAGTCACAAGGATTTATCCTTGTAGACAAGTAACCGGCGTGAATCCTGAAGTAAAGATCTATTTCGATGATCCGAGGAAATTGACTCAAAGCTGAAAGCCTGAGGCTACTTTTTACAATAAGTCTTATTTTCAAACTCAAATGACTATTTTATTTTATTTTATTTTATTTATTTTTATTATTATTTGTCTTTATCTTATTTTCAAACAGTCTTTCAAAATCCCACTATTTATCTTATTCTTTCCTCACCTTTTATTTTTTATATTTTATATTTTTATTTACTTTTTATCTTAAATTTCATCCCTATCCAAACTCTACTATTCAAAAACAAAAAAGATAAACTAAATTAGAAACTACATAGTCTCTGTGGGATCGACCCTTACTTTCCACTTGCTATATTTTCTTTATATTTCTTTTGGGAGTAAGGAATTATTTTGACACGAAAACGACGCGTTACAAATTGGCGACGCTGTCAGGGACTAACGATAAGTACTGATTTATTTTTCTTTGTTTTTTATTTATGACCAGAAGAAACCCGAGAGAATTAGTAGATCTTGACCCGGAGATCGAAGCACGAGCATGAAGAATCCACGCACAAACGCTTCGAGAAAAAAAGAAAAAGACAAGACGAACAAGAGTAGAGTTTAGAAACGGAATCAAATCTAGAGATAGACTATGAAGCAGATACATATAACGAAGATCAAAGCCCGTTGGCAGAAGAAGAACAAACGATCCGTGAGCTAGCCGCAACTCCTGTCACTCAGACACCATTATGCATCACTTTTCCTAATGGCAGGACTCCATTTCAATTAAAGACGGGACTTATTCATCTTCTTCCTACTTTCCACGGCCTTGCCAATGAAAATCCGTACAAACACTTTTTGGAATTCCACATGGTTTGCACTAGTATGAAACCACATGGAGTTACCGAAGATCAAATTAAATTGAGAGCTTTCCCTTTCTTTTTAGCCGGCTTGGCTAAAGATTGGTTATGTTATTTACCTCCTAATTCATTTAATTCATGGGCTGACATGAGTCGAATTTTTCTTGATAGGTTTTTCCCAGCGGCTAAAGCAAGCGAGTTGTGAAGAAGTTTTCTCTCCATTAGGTTTATGGGCTCTAATTTATTGGAATATGGATGCAAAATTTTGTCATATAGACTGCTAATTATGGATTGATAAAAAAGACCACTTGAGTTATTTTGTGACAACTAAGTTGTAGTCCTTTATTCCATATATAGTAGAAACACCTTAAGTCTAAGCACATAGACCTTATATTTTTGGTTGTTAAAGAAAATTCATAGTAGTTATGTGTTTATAGAGCATATTAGTACAAACTCATAATTACATGCTTCTAAGGAATTGTCACCCAAGGTCTTTCATGAGCATACTACTCATATGGGTGTAATATCATTTAAGGATATTCAATTTTAGTAGGAGTTTGTATTTAATGCTTGTTTATTATAAACATAATTTCAGTTACTTCGGTTTAATGATATTTATTTTAAGATTATTTTATGCAGAAATAAAGTTTATTTTGGTTTATCCGCACTCTGGCTTTGGTAAAATTTGATCTCACTAATGTTTAAAGAGGACCAAATGGAAATAGACATGTGTGGTTCACATTGCATGTAATTTCCATGTTACGCTCCATGATTGATCTATATCATTTGACTGTATTTGTATACGTGACCATTGATGGGTCTAGTCATGATAGATATTGCAAAGGCTGCTTTGATCCTATATGGATATGGTCGATGGACGAGAATGTTATAGAATATCTATTGTATGATAACAAGTTTTAAGCTCATAAGGTTATACATTTATTAGGAACCATATGTTGCCCAAGTGTGAGATTATTGGATTAAAATCCATAAGTACGAGTACATATTTATAATGTATATTGTTATAATAAAATATGACATCAATTAAGTGAACAATTATGTTGTAAAGTCATAAGGTATTAGAAGTGTCATGGAAATAAAAGTGTAGATACCATTAAAGTTGTATTTATAACTTGATGAGGGACAAAGTTATAAGTACAAATAATAATTGATTCTTAAATCAGTTATATAAAGGGGTTATGGTTCCCAAGAAATAGACATTCTTGAATTTACTCTTATCCCGTCAGAGAGTTTATATTTAAGGAACTCTATCTTCTTGGAAGATCACAACCAAAGAAAGATTTAAAGATTTTAACCTAGCAATTAATTCAGGTACATTTCCGCTAACCTAGTATTTATTTTATTCTTTATGATTTAGCATGATTAGATCCTAATTATTTCCATATATAATATGATTTGGTTCTAACAAATGCATCTTCTCCCTTGAATACTTAGCACATGAATTGTTATATACTCAACAAAGGCAAAGTCCCTGTTATTACTTTAGTTCTTCACATCCTACAAGCAAAAAAAAAAATACACGACAACATTACCTCTGAATAGTCCTAGAGATCACAAGTTACCCAATAATATGCTAGAGACGAGAAAACAAATACACAAGGTCATTAAACTAACCTTCACTAATTCTAAACCAGTAACTTCAGTACCAACCTTTGACACAACCTTCCTTAGGTCTTCCTCCCCCCAGCTTCTCGAAATATTACCAACAAACAATCGATGCTTTGATTGGGAAGTAGAACACCTAACTTTTTTACCCTGAGATAGAGAGACTGAAAGGTTACTCACCAACCAAAGAAATATGATTGAGAAGACAAAACATAAGAAAAAATAACGTTGTTAAAAACAAAGAGAAAACAGAGATGGGTACACAAATAGGAAATGAAGGATTTACAGATATCACAATACCGATAACATCAAGTATAGAATTGTTTTTAGCACTCTCAATTTCACTGATAGGTCTGAAGAACTGTTGACTCAGAATAGAGCCATCTTCATCAGCGCAAGGCTCCACGGTTGAATTTGACTCCAAGAATATCTCCCACTCGTTCCTCAAATGGTTGAAATTCTTTTGTGCAAGTTTCAAGCTACCCTTTGAAATCAAGTAAACTTTACCAACTTAAATAACATTGTAGAAGCGATCAAAATTTGCGTTGAAGTTGGTCATTCGTTTTTCCTTCCATCAGAGTCAAGGAGGTCAAAGGAAAAGACCTTCCCATCTTCCCTAGCCTTGTTGTGACGAAGATCACCTTTTGCAGTCAATCGAGCTTTAATAGCCTAATGTGTTGAAAATGCATGCACCACCGAAAGTGCCAAGCAATTTGTCAATTATTTTCAAGAATTAATGCACCGAAAGGTGCATGAAAATGTTTTATTAAATGGGATAATTCAATTTAGTCATTGTACTTTAGGGTATTTACAAATTAGTCCTTATGTTTCAACTATAAATACCCTAGCTCATTTAGCTTCAAAATCATCCCAAAGCATTCTAGCTTTCTCCCAATACTAGAGAATTCAGATAGTTTCTTGAGAGTTGTTTTCTCCTTTTTATCAAGAGAGAATTATCATTGTTTTCTCCTTGGTAGATCGAGAGAAGTTGTAATTCCTATTTTCTCATAGTGAAATTCTTCTACCGTTACCCGTGGTTTTTACCCTATATTATTTAGGGATTTTCCACGTAAATTTTGTGTCTCTTTTATCTTTATTTTTATTTTCTCAAATTATTAGTTGCGATTTTGATCTATCCGATAGCCGTCTTCCGCAACAATTGGTATCCGAGCCAGATTAGAGAGTGTAATATCTGCTTATTGTCTTTGTGGTTGCTACCAAAAGGTGGATCCTCCAACATAAGAAAGTAAGAAGGTATTACCCATTCTTTGAAGGTTCCAGAGAACTATTCATGATAGTGAAATAGTGGGAGCTATCCGTAATAGAAGCTATGGTAACAAAATTTGATATTGAAAAATTCAATAGGAGAAATTTCTCACTATGGAAATTAAAGATGAAGGCAATCCTGAGGAAAGACAGGTGTTTAGCGGCTATCAATGAAAGACCGATGGATTTCGTAGATGACAACAGATGGAACGAGATGGACGGAAATGCTATGGAAAACTTTCATCTAGCATTAGCAGATAAAGTATTATTAAGCATCGAGGAGAAGAAAATAGCTAAGGAGATATGGGATCATCTCACCAAATTGTACGAGGCCACATCGTTGCACAATAAAATTTTCCTTAAGAGGAAATTGTACACTCTCCGTATGCCATAATATATTTCAGTGACGGAGCACTTAAATACACTAAACACCTTATTTTCTCAGCTTACATCCTTAAGCTGTAAAATAGAAGAACAAGAACATGCTGAACTTCTACTTCAAAGTCTACCGGATTCGTATGATCAACTCATCATCAACTTGACAAATAGTAATGTCATCAGTCTAGTCTTCGATGACGTTGTAGCTGCTATTTTACAAGAAGAAAATCGGCGCAAGAACAAGGAATACAGAAAAGTAAATCTGCAACAAGTAGAAGCATAGACAATGACGAGAGGGAGATCAACAGAACGTGGCCAAAGCAGTAGTCACAAACATGGTAGATCAAAGTCCAGAAGAAAAAAGAATTTAAAGTTCTACCACTGTGGAAAGAATGATCACTTGAAGAAGGATTGTTGGAGTCTCAATAAAAACTCCAATCCACAAGGCAATACCGCAAACACTTCAGATGATGGAGATGCTCTATGCTATGAAGCGTCAACCACCGTGGAAGGTAGAAAAAGATTTTCAGATATATGGCTCATTGATTTAGAAGTAACATATCACATGACCTCAAGAAGAGAAAGGTTCCATCATTATGAACATGTCTCAGGAGGATCTGTGTATAATTGCAATGATCATGCCTTAGATATTGTTGGCGTGGGAACCATCAAATAGAAGATGTATGATGGAACAATTAAAGTTGTTCGAGATGTATGGCACGTGAAAGGCCTGAAGAAAAATTTATTATCCTACGGATTGTTGGATAATAATGCTAGCAAGATTGAAACACGAAAATGAATCATGAAGGTGTTCCGTGGAGAGCTTGTGGTGCTGAAAGGCGAAAAGATAGCTGCAAACTTGTACATGCTGAAGGGAGAGACTTTGCTAGAAGCAGAAATCTCTATTGCCTCATGTAGTTCAGATTCTGCAATGCTATGGCATCAGAAACGTGGACACATGTCAGAACAAGGAATGAAAGTCCTTGTGGAGCAAAAGCTACTTCCAAGCTTAACAAAGGTATCACTTACTTTGTGTGAGCATTGCATAACAAGTAAGCAACATCGGTTGAAATTCAACACATCAAATTCTAGAGGCAAAAGTGTTCTAGAATTTGTTCATTCTGACGTATGGCAAGCACCAGTTACATCCCTAGGCGGAGCAAAATATTTTGTCTCATTTATTGATGACTACTCCAGGAGATGTTGGGTGTACCCTATTAAGAAGAAGTCAGATGTGTTTTCCACTTTCAAAATCTTCAAAGCACGGGTGAAACTTGATTCTGGAAATAAGATCAAGTGTTTCAGAACAGATAATGGAGGAGAATACACAAGCGAAGAATTTGATTACTTTTGCAGGAAATGAAGGACTTGGGATCATCAAACAAGATTCTTGGGATGCAAATTCACCGAGACAGAAGTAATAGGAAGATTTGGCTTTCACAAAAGAATTACTTAAAGAAGATCTTGTCAAGATTCAACATGCAAGATTGTAAGCCAATTTCTACCCCTTTTCCTATTAACTTCAAATTATCCTCCAGTACGAGTCCTAGCAGTGAAGAAGAGAGGATAGAGATGTCTCGAGTACCGTATGCATCAGCAGTGGGAAGTTTAATGTTCGCTATGATATACACAAGACCAGACATTTCACAAGCAATGGGAGTGGTTAGTCGGTACATGGCAAATCCAGGCAAAGAGCATTGGAATACAGTAAAGAGGATCCTGAGATACATCAAAGGGACCTCAAATATTGCATTATGTTACGGAGGATCAAATTTACTTATCAATGGGTATGTTGATTCTGACTATGCAGGGGATTTGGATAAAAGCAAATCTACTACAGGATATGTGTTTAAAATTGCTGGTGGAGCTGTAAGCTGGGTTTCAAAATTGCAGTCAGTTGTGGCTACATCCACAACAGAGACAGAATATGTAGCAGCTACACAAGCCAATAAAGAAGCAATTTGGTTGAAGATGCTATTGGAAGAGCTTGCGCACAATCAAGAGTATGTCTCTATGTTCTGTGACAGTCAAAGCGCCTTGCATCTAGCAAGGAATCCAGTATTTCATTCAAGGACAAAGCACAAACGAGTTCAGTATAATTTTATTCGTGAAAAGGTGGAAGAAGGGACAGTAGATATGCAGAAGATCCATACTAAAGACAACATAACAGATTTCATGACGAAGACGATCAATGCTGATAAATTTACCTGGTGTCGATCCTCTTGTGGCCTGTCAGAGACGTAACCAACATGATGGTACAGGGTAGAAAGAATGGTGTGAAGATATGATTGTTCCAATCAAATCTGTAAGTGGGAGATTGTTGAAAATGCATGCACCACCGAAAGTGCCAAGCAAGTTGGCAATTATTTTCAAGAATTAATGCACCGAAAGGTGCATGGAATTTTTTTATTAATTGGGATAATTCAATTTAGTCATTGTACTTTAGGGTATTTACAAATTAGTCCTTATGTTTCAACTATAAATACCCTAGCTCATTTAGCTTCAAAATCATCCCAAAGCATTCTAGCTTTCTCCCAATACTAGAGAATTCAGAGAGTTTCTTGAGAGTTGTTTTCTCCTTTTTATCAAGAGAGAATTATCATTGTTTTCTCCTTGGTAGATCGAGAGAAGTTGTAATTCCTATTTTCTCATAGTGAAATTCTTCCACCGTTGCCCGTGGTTTTTACCCTATATTATTTAGGGGTTTTCCATGTAAATTTTGTGTCTCTTTTATCTTCATTTTTATTTTCTCAAATTATTAGTTACAATTTTGCTCTATCCGATAGCCGTATTCTGCAACACAATGTCCCTGATAAGGATTCAAAGCAGGAATGGGAATAATGTGTGTTGGTGCCTCATTCATCATTATTGTGCCTTGTGTTTTGTAATTTGGGGGCGGCTGATATGCAGGTTGAATAGTGAACCAGAAACTCTGGTCATTACCAGAAGGGACTTGAGCGCTATATTTATTATTGGTGGACCTCACAGAAGGCTCCAAGTTGTTATTAGGCAATGACTTGTTAGTTTCCGGTTCAGAACCTGTAATAACTTTTGGATTCCTGATAATTTCATACTCTTGAATTATAGTCTCCAAATTGAGCACAATAATAATCCTACACAAAGAGAAAAAATTGATACATCCAACACTTCTTAAATGAACATTTTTCTAACTCCAAATCAAAGAGCCGAGGCTCGAGAACAAAGCAACAAACTTCTGTTAATGTATAGTCATTGCTCACTAGGGGTCAGCGTTTGATCGAGTCGATTCGAGTCAAAACAATTTGAGTTATTCGAGTTGACCAATCCTATTTTACAACTCGAAGTTGACTTGAAATTTTTTCAAGTTTCTATTTAAATTTATTTATAAATATTTATAATACTATAATATTATTTTATTCCAATTTAAGTGACTTTCTATAACCATATATACAATACAAATATATTTCATCTTTTTCATATGTGATATACATATATCATACAAAGTTGAAGGACTCCACTTCAAACTTGAAAATAAATCCACTTATTACTAAAAATTTTGAGTTATTCGAGTTGTATTTTACTACTTGATTTGAACTTGAAATTTTTTAGAGTTGAGTCGAGTTTATGAAATTGCAACTCGAAGTAAATTTGAGTCAATTTTTTTTGAGTCGAATCGAGTTAAAAAAATAAGATGAGAGAACTACACGTCTGAGGTTGAATGCAATCTTCTCACAGCTTTCCGATCCGGTGGTTGTTTGTTAACATTTAGCCTTGTTCTGTACTGTAGTACAAGAATAAGCTGCTCTAGAAAAAGGAATAAGCACTCCTTGAAAGGAGAGGAAGCAGGCTAACCAAACCTCTCTGTAGGCATTAAAAGAATAGGAGTAGCTAGATCAGAGTAGTAAGGAAATGAAATCAGATATGGTGTAGAAGGCATTAGGCTGAAGACATGACTTAACACATGAGCGATGGGCGAAGAAAAGGATAACTTTAGTAGAAAGGACAACTGCTCTTTTTAGTCTCAATCTAGTCGAAACTCTATGACAATTTTTCAAAAATTGTTTAATCGCTAGTTTGACCAAATTTCATACTGAAACACCAATTCATTGATATTAAAAGCGCCTTTTGTCAAACAGTTAGCATGTACCTAAAGGACACCTCTTCCCACACCCACGGTTGGCAGAATCAAGGCTCTGATACCATGTTTGTAACATCTCTTTTGGAGTAGCCTCTTTGTGTCTCCCAACCAATTCAAAACATCAACTAATAAGACAGTCAAATCAACTGAGTAGAAACCCAATAGACCTTTGTTGGCAGTTTGCCACCAAATTTAATAGATCAAATATCCAATGCAAGATCTGCAGCAACAAGTACTCAGGAGAGAAAAATTTCACTCGACCCAACTTTGAATTCAATTCATTTTTTTCCGCACCAAAAATTCAAAGACAATTTTTTGGACTGATCCGGAAAAAAATAGATTCTTAGAATTCTTCATTGATACGACATGCTCTTTTTTCCATCCACCCCTTTTAAGTTCAGTCGTGGTCTTACAAACTCTACCGATAATTATGAACGAATCCTTTTCTTCATACAAATGTATAAAAGATGCTAGTCGCACTTAAAAGCTGAGTACTCTACCGTTGAGTTAGCAACCCCCAAAAAATAGAAAGAATATGTAGATACAATTGGAATAAAAAAATAAAAAATTGAATTGTTCAAGGCAATCAAAACACGATTTTTTTGCTAATGTCCTCGTTGAGAGTCGCTCTGTGAAAGGTCCAGTAATCTCTGACTTGGTCTTCGAATCATAAGTTTTAGCTCGTTCCCAACTCACCTCGCACTCAGGTTAGCCCTTCTACTTGACTAAGTAGTATTTCACTCGTGTAGTGGGTGTATGGGCTAGATCAATATACTAAAACAAATTTGTCAATTTATGACAAAATTTCTATATGACGTTACATATATCGTCACAAAACATACTATAATGTGACGTTTTCTTATTTTCGTCATATTTATTGATTAATGATATATCTTTTGTGACAATTTTAAAAATGATCATTGATTTTTGTCACTATATGTTTGGCGCCAAAATCTTTTCACCAATTGTTTTGGTGGGAAACCTTTTAATGACATTTAGATAAAATAATGACGTAAAATCATATCCAATGAAAAGCAGGTATTAGTGACGATTTATTATAATGACGATTCAATTTGAATTAGTGGTGTTGCACATTAGTCACTAAAGTTTTATTCGTGACAATTTAATTTGTTTTATTTTATAAGACACTAAAAGTGACATTTTATTATTGTCACAAAAAATAGTTTTAGCACGATGAAATCAATTATTTGTCACTTGTTTTTATCTCTCTTTTTTATATGACGATTTTAAAAGACGCCATGAAATTATGTCACTTAATGTTAAAAAATAAGATAATCTAACAACCTTATTAAATAATGCAATTTATATATTTTTTTGTGTTTTTTATTTTATTGACGTTATTCTATATTAGATTATCTCATATTCAATGTTTTTTTTAGAGTAAAACGTAAAATAATAAATCGTAAAAAAGAAATGACCAGATGATTTTTTATATATTATTATACTTCAATGATTTCCATGATGTTACATCAAAGTGTTTAGGAAAAAATAGATATTTATACTTGATCAGAGAAATACCCATAAAGTTTTAATATATTTAGATACATACAACATCAATAATTTTAAAATATAAAATATTACTCTTTTATATAAAAAAAACTAATATTATAAAACATTGAGTTGGTTTCGATCACAATAAGAAAATGGTATTGTGAGAGAGGTGACTTACTTGATGAAATAGGAATTAGGGATTGTTAAATTTGAAGTTAGTTTGCTTATTCTATTTGGAGAAGCTTTACATGTAAACCCATTATTTTTTTAAGTTTAGGAATTGCAACTTTTTTTAATAATAAAAAAATTCTTTAATATGCAATCCCAAAAAATTCTTTAAAATATATTAAAAATTATTTAATATATATTAAAAGACATTTTTTAAAAAAAATACATATAAAAAATATATTTATCTAAATTATTTTTCATAATTATTTATATCGAATATTCCTTATTTTTAATAACTATTTTAAATTATTTTTAATTTATCTAAATTTTCTATATTTTTCTAATTTTTAATAATTATGTTTAGATATATTGGAGGTAATTTTTCAACTTCCCTCCAAATAAAATTTAACTTCCCTCTAATAAAATTGAATATTCCTTATTCATAGTAGTATTTTTTTCTTATTCATAATGAATCATTATTGCTTTCCTTATTCATTGATTTTCATTTTATGAAGCATATGTGTATTTGATTTCCTTTAGGATTAAGAATACTATCATAAACTAGTAGGTGAAATAAGAAAATTCTTTTCTATATTCTATATTGAGATAATTTTGCTTTATAGTTTTATTATTTTTATAATTATTTTTTGTTTCTGGGCGTCATCCCATTTAGACGGAGCCGGCTTAGAGAACGGACCAAGGGGAACCCTTTGCGGCACCCGTTCGGTATTCTGAAACTCACAGATTGATGAGGACATATTCATATTGTCATGTCCACTATCATAATCTAAACCAGGATGATCCCCGATGAACTGGTTCCGCGTCGTGCCTAAAGAATGATCCTTTTATCTTCTGTGGCTACCATTCTGCAAAGCAGCCATGGAATCTGCTGTTGTGGAAGTGGAACATGCAGGAAGAACAGTCACCACGTCTACATCTTTGCAACTATCAGAGCCACTTTTCCCTGAATCATCATCAAGGTAATTTGCAGGTAGTACAAATGTTTCTCCAACTTTAATTTGCAGTTAATTGTTTGTTTTCTTTTAAATTTATTTTCTTTGCTGTTAAATATGGTTTTTTTATATTGTTGAATTTGTATGGTTTATGGTTAGTTTTATTATTTGATTTCTGATTTTTTGTTAAACATTGCTGTTTTTTACAAAATAATTTTAGTTTTTTCTTTTAAATTTTACTAAATGCTGCTGCTTTTATTATTCGATATTGTGCAATCTGATTGGAAAGCTCATTCAAAAACTTGTGCATGTCTTGTTTCCTTTTCACATTGATAATTCTTCATTTAATAAATAAATGTTGACTCAAACTCTGCAATGTTTCTATGCTTCCTTTAGGTGCATGTGTTTGTGAATTTTGAATTTATATCATTCTTTTTGTTTATGTTAATTTATTTACAGTTCCAGTTAAACTGGTTGAAAATATTGTTATTAGAATCATTTCATTGTAAGTTTGCAAAATTCTGCAATTTAGCATAATTATCAATGTAGTTGGATTGCAAATGAATCATTCTCTCAGTGTAACCGTACTGTTGTGTTTATGAATTAAGTTATAGAATGCTCTGTTAGTGGAGAGCAGTTGTGCTATAATAATTGATGATTTTGGTTGTGGTTTAATGCGCTTTTGCAGTTCCCTCTAATATCTAAGAGCAATTGATTGCAAAAGATGGGGAAAGCATTTATAATAGTTTTTTTATATGTTTTAGGATGGCACCAGGCAAAGTATCTTGTAAAAGGATTCAAACACAAGAAAATGAAACTCAAAAAGTCTCCAGTAAACTAAATCGAACCCAAGAATCTGAATCTCAACAAGTTACCGATGCTCCAAATCAAACACATGAAGAAATTGATCCATATATAACAATTGAAAATTCAGGTAAACACTACTTCCAATATTTATATAAATGAATAGCAAATGAGGATTGAGTAGTAACAATGACATAGTTAAAAATATAAAAACTGAGAATATGTATATATACATATTATTTTCTTTGTAGCAAAGTCAACGTTGAATAATTTATTTATTTTTTATTATTCCAAAGTTAATATTTTTATTCTATAGATTCAGTCAATTTATCACATAAAAATGTACGAGGACCAAGTCGAGGTAAGGATTGTAGTAACTAATGTTGATTATTTTAATTTGTAGCTTCGAATGATACCACGAACTCAACATCAACAGAATCACAACCGACTCAAGGTTTGGATTTAGATTGCTATAACAAAATATTCTTCAAGTCATATTATTTTTATTTTCTGTAAACATTTAAACATTTTTATATTTATAGAAATGAAATTATTATGTATTTAGTGAAATATTTGTTTAAATCTTATTATTTTGCAATAAGTGAACTATTTTATTTTTTATTTAGATTTGTATAAATAAAATAATTGTAATATATATTGTCATTAAAAATGTCATAGAATATAAATTATTTGTGTTTTGCTACAATATCTCTTTCGTCACATATAAGTTGATTTGAATGCATTATTTGTGACAATCTAAATTATCAATAACGAAATGTTATTTAATTTAGTGACGTAACCAACTGTCATATAATATAAATTATAAAGTGATGTTATGCATAAACGTCATTCATAATATTATTAGGTAACATTTATATCATGTCACTAAAAATGTGACAATATCTCTTTCGTCACATATAGGTTGATTTTACTGTATTATTTGTGACGATATAAATCATCAATAACAAAATTTTACATAATTTAGTGACATAATTAGTTGTCATTGAATATTAATTATATAGTGACGTTATATATAAATGTCATCCATGCTACTATTAGGTGACGATATACTACGTTACTAACAATGTGACAATTTTCTTTTCATCACGTATACAATGAAATTATTGTGTTATTGGTGACGATATGATTTATTATTGACGAAAATGTACATCATTTGGTGACAAAAGTAATTATCACTGAATGCAAATTAAATTGTGACATTATCCATTAGCGTCACTATATATTTAACAATACATGACAATAACACATACATCGTCACTTTTGACATTTAGTGACACACCTAGGGTGACGATCGTCGTGACATTGACTTTTACATCACAAAATACATCTAATGACATAAATTGAAGTTTTAGTGACAGTAACTTAGATGCCACTAATAAGAAAAGTTGTTGTAGTATATGATATACTCAACCTTCTTCTTTAGTAGTTTCATCTACAACATCTAGTGGTGCCCTCGCGGGCACGTTCCTCTCTAGGTTGGTTTGGTCTAATCGAAGTCAACTGACTCACATGGAATACGGGGTGAGTTTTCATCGAGCTGATCGCTTGAGTCTATAGGTTACCTCTCATATTCGCTTCTCTACAAACAAGGTCTGCCAATATCCTCGCCAAGAAATTAAGAACATAAATCCGGTAGCCCAAACAAGATGTCTAAATAAGAACATCCACGCCTAGACTGATAAACTATTCATACCAAATGAGTTATACCCATTGATAAGTTGTGAAGAGTTTAACCATAGATAATCTCTTAACCATCCCATCAAATAAGTGGAAGATTCATTAAAATGTGAGACATTACCCTGCCATAATGTGATGTGTTTCCAAAGCCAATAAAAAGTAACACATCCAATGGTATTTAACATCCAGAAAACCGCCAAATAAAATGTGTCCCACGCCGAAATATCACAAGTACCACCTCGACTCAGACCATCGTAAGAAAAATTATAACCGAAATCCTTTTTATCCGGCATTAACTTTACTAAGATCAATGTAGTTGTATGTAAACCTAGAACAATAGCATGATGAACCAAGAAGTCTCCAGGACCTATTGTTAGGAATAATGTCTATTTTATTTAAGCTTTTCCAATCTTGTATTCAATAGCTATTGAATAATTTTCTCTTCCTAGGTGAATGAACGAAATATGGAATTCAAAATAAGATAAGCGTGAGCAGCATATAGTCTTGCTACTGGCCGGGGATACTAACAGGATGCCCTGAGAACGCAGGGAAGTCTACCTTGACTTTGGAAGTGCTGCTAGTCGAAATCTTTTTTGTCCTCAATTCTTCGCGCTTAGCCTCATTGGTGAATTGTTCATCACTTTGAACTGAAGACTTCACAGTTACAAAATAGTATGGAGGTCCTTTGCTTTGTGGTCTACTAAGACTTTCTTATTCATTCATCACTAACAGGAATTGCTACTTTTGAGCCTTCTGGAAGTAAAGTAAACCAAGGGGAAAAATGTTATCTGGTTCTCTATTCTGACATCAACCAAGCCTTTTAGACGAAGTTCATTTAGGACCATCATTCCTTCAGGTAAGAGGGTTGAGTCAGGGACTAATAGGAATGACATCCACTATAAGATACCGGGAATGAGGGAGTGCTTCGTTTAAAGGCTACGTCAGCCACCTCAAAGCATTGGGGGTCCCAGTCGATGAGGGAAGTCATCCTCAAGCCCTCTTTCCATTTTTTCGTAGGTAGCAGCGTCGACAGAAGATATTTGAGGTATAGAAAGGGGGATAGCAAAAGCAGCGATTAGGGATCATCTTCTCATTCATAAAAAACTGGACTCCCCTACGTTAACTGCATTGTGGGAAAGACAGACTGTCTTCCGGTCGAGGCATACTATCTAAGCGACTCTCCTAGTGGGTTACTTCTTTTGAACAGATCCACACGCTCTATCTTATATATGTCACCTGCTTCACTTGAAAAACCCATATGAAATCATGCAAACTATGTCGGGTTCATAACCTAGGGCAGAAAGCGAAAGGCTAAGGGAAGGTATGGGACTAATGGTTAAGGGTATTGCCCCTAGTCATAGCATGGTCGAACAGCTGGGTTTCAAAAAGGTATGTATGGTAGTACTGACTAGATGTATTGTAGCTAAGGCATCCTAATAGACCGATAGACTTGAACCTTGTTCCTACATGACCCGATCAAAGGCGTCCCCTCCAGTCAAGAATTAGGACGTCATAATCACTAGCCAATATGCTTTCCTTTTCTCGCACACCTTTCTTCGTTCATGGTTTGATATTCTGATGTCCTAGGCGTAACCCCTAATAGTCACTATAAGACAAGAGAGGTAATAATCTAATCATTATCCAAAACACCCTAAATGTATAAAATTATCCTAATTTTTTGAGGTAGTGTTGTAGTTTTGGTTTTCAATTATACAATTTAGATAAAGAAAAACATGAATCAACTTCCTCCTTACTTTAACACAATCTTCTCCATGATAGTCCTTTTAGTTCGTTATTAGCAGTGGAAAGAGGATTAACAATAGTTTATCCACTTAAAAGTTCATTCAACTTCGAACACAAAAAATCAATCAAACGAATCAAATATAATTAAGAATTTGAAATTCTCTAATCTTGAACCAAACACAAATAAATATCCAAGTCTTAATTCCGAATTTGTTTCTGAAGGTTCTCATAGTGATTTTTCTGAGTAACCGCATATCAACATTCAAAGCATTCGGCTAACACAACAATTTGATAAGCTAATACAAGATTAAATAAAAGAAATCTAAATGTTTCGTTTTATTTTGTAAATGTATTGACCTTACATCGTTAGAATTTCAATATTAACAAAGTGTATGAACGTATTAACAAAGACTCTACATTCCGAGATTACCTCTCTCCCTACAGATCTACTATCTCAGTATCAACTCTGATCGGTTCTTTTCCCAAAGCAGCTTTATTCTTTTTCAGCATTCCACGGGTTCTAAGGAATATAACGTCGGAATGCTAAACTCTTGGGTTTCGCCTCGACTAGCGTGTCGTATGCAAAACCACGTATTGCAATTTTTTTAATATTTTATTAACGGTTAATTAACTAAATTAAATAAAGTTATTAAATATTAAATATATTATATATATTAAATACATATTTTAAGTTCAAACTCATTAACAATAAAAATTCAATTATTTGTTAATCACATTAGACTCATTAAATTATCAATACATAATTAAATTTTAATCCAAATTAAAAATATTCTTCTATTATATTTGAATTAATATAATTAAAAATTATTAAAAAATTCGATTAATTCAGCTAACCGACCGAAATAACCAAACTTTATTCGGTTCAATTCATATTTTTTTTTAAAAAGCTCGATTCGGTTAACTGTTAAAGTAAAAGTTCGATTAATTCGATTAATAGAAATTCGGTTTGATCAGTGACCCAATTAGCCGTTTGAACACCCCTAAGAACATTGATCAACTTTGGCACGATCAGTTCATGGCTCTTGTTATTACTCCAAAGTATTACTCTAGTTACAAGGGGATATGGGTGCAGAAATATTTTACAATGATAGAGGATGGTGATACAAAAGAAACATAACGAAAGATTACAAAAGAAAACTTAAGAAAACTATGGTTTTTAGAACCGGATCGGTTAGTGAACCGGTCATGTTACCGGTTCACTGGTTCAACCGGTCGAACCGATCCGACCGGTCGAAAGAACCGGACGACGTCATAATTATTTAAAAAATTAAATAAAAATACCAAAAATATTTAATAAAAAATAATTTTTTATATCACAAGTCATATTCAAAGCAAGTCATAACATATATAAGTTAAAAACCATAAAATCAAGTGAAACAAAATGATTCAAATTAACTACAACATAATAATATTTAAGGTAAAACATATTAAATAATAAATATAATTATATAACTATAATTAAAAAATAAATTTGGGGTTAAAAAAATCATAACAAAATGATATTGTTTGGTTTAATTTTTTTATAAAAAAAACAATCTCACATGGCTAAGAAACATAGAAGAGCATCCCAAAAGTCTAAAGAATAAAAATATGAGAATAAAACAATCTCACATTGCTAAGAAACATAGAAGAGCATCACAACTAACTTCTATAAATAATCGAGGTAATTTGGAATTCAAAATCATGGAGCCTCTTGGTGAGCATTGAGTGAACTATTCTTTCACTTCAATCAAGCTCGAATTTTAGGCTTCAATCGAGCTTCTAATTTTTTTTTTTGAGTTCAAGCCTTTTTGAGTTCAAGTTTCAATGTTATATTTCGAGTTTGAGTTGAACTTGATAATTTTTAGCTTGTGAGTTTGAGTTGAGTTGAGCTTACTTTTAAAGTTTTCAAGTTCGAGTCGAGCTCAGCAATACTCGAGTTCGACTTGGCTCGTTTAACAAACGACGTTGTTTGGTTTAATTTTTTTTTAAAAAAAAACAAAAATCCCGATTTTTCCTGGTTTTTTCCGGTTTTCAGCCGGTCCGGTTCGAACGGTTCAGCGGTTCTGGCCGGTTCACTAGTAACGGTTCAACCGGTTTAGATTGAACCGGACTAAGCAACGGTTCCCGATTGAACCGGCCGGTCCGGTCCGATTTTCAAAACAGAGAAGAAAACTAAGCTGGAGAGGAAAGTAGTAGTGTAAAAGGTGTTGTCTTGCTTGTTTGCTAGCTTCCGCTTTTATAGACTTCATTTCATAGTTACTTTAAATTTATTTTGAAGTCCTTCTAGTCTTCCATGTGTTGGTACCAGGGTCGACCCTGGGCCAGGTAAGAGTGAGCAAAATTCGATTCGACTTGAAAAATTGAATTATTGACTCGATTCGAATAGAAAAAACTCAACTCAAATTGACTTTGAGTTGCAATTTTATAAACTTGACTCGACTAGAAAAAGTTTCAAATTCAAATCAAGTTGTAAAATTCAACTAGAATAACTCAAATTTTTTAGTAATTAGTAGATTTATTTTTAAGTTTTAATCGATTCATTTCCCATTGAATGATATATGTATATCACGTATGAAAAAAATATGAAGAAATATATTTGTATTGTATATATGGTTATAGAAAGTCACTTCAATTGGAATCTAATAATATTATAATATTATAAATATTTACAATTAAATTTAAACAGAAACTCAAAAAATCAGCTCGACTCAAATTTTTTTAAATCAAGTCCGAGTTATAAAATAAGACTCGTCAACTAGAATAACTTGAAATATTTTGACTCGACTCGATGATCGCTCACCCCTAGGGCCAGGGTAGGAGGAGCGCTTTCCTAGGGCCCACAAATTATTTTTTTAATATAATATTTTCTTTATTTTTTTATAATAAATTAAAAAAACTATAAAATAAAATAATAGGACTCATAATTATGATTGTTTTATTTGGTTAATATTTTGTCGTTAATTAATTCTTGTTACCTCCTTTTTATAATGCTAATTTGAGATATTTATGTTTGAATATGTGCAAGACTCTATTTTCCATGAAACAATGATTAAAAGGCAAATTAAACAAATTTTCCTATTTTTTAGGAGAAGTCGACGCCAACTTAGATTCAAAGATTGATCCAGGAACAAACTATGATTAAATAATCCAAGTAGCAAGATCAAAGGAGGAAAGCAAGGTGAACCATTATTCTTTGGGAATTAAAAAGTTGTAATTGAATTCAAACATCTTATATTTTATTACGAATTTATTTTGCATATAATTTTTTACTATTGTTAGAATTTTTTAATATTTATTAATTAGGATTTTTATTTTGTTAGAAATTAAGAGTTTGAATATTTTAAGAGTTAATAATTTATTTTCTTTAGGTTTTCTCAAGCTATAAATACCCATGAAGGTGAAGCTTGACAAATGTACAAGTTTAGAATTCCATATAGAATTGGTTCTGGATTTTCTTTCGTTTTAGGTTTTTCATTTAATAAAATTATGTTTCTTCTTCATTTTCTTTCTTTTTACACGCCAAACATGATCTTTACCATGCTTGGCTAAAATTTTCTTTTACTGATAGCAAAGCGAAGAATCGATGCCCCCGGCTGGGAGGCAATTCCCTAAGAAGAAACTTAGCAGTAGTCCGCTAAGAGAACTCAAGATCGAGTTCGATTCTCGTCGAGACACCAAAATTTGAGTATGGGCTTTTCCAGTTCCTAAACAACATTGGTGTTAATATTGATAGACAATATTAATCCAAACAAGGGTTAGTTTTCAAAGATTGGCATTGGAAATCAGTTCAAAAGAGAGAAGAGCAAGATACAAGGGTTGGGGCTTGTAGACTGTCACCGATAAGTTTCCGAAGTAAAATATATTTTAGTGATCGAGACGGATTGAGGTGAGGCGAAGCTAGAGGCTATGTCTCATCTTAGTTATTCCTTTACAATTTACTTCTCTTATTTTTATTGCTTTGATTTAATTTAATTTATTTAGTTTACTTTGTTATTCAAAACCTTTTTTTAATTTTCTTGTTTTATAGATTTCTTGGTTAAAGATCAATTCAGATTGATATTAGAAATTTCTGAATCCCTATAGACCGACACCCTTCTTCTTTATATTATGTTCTTAGCATAATTATCCGAGAAAAATGGATTAATTATTTGACAATTACGATGCTTGCCAAATTGGCATCGTTGCTGGGGAATCACGACAAAATTATTGATTAAAATTTGTTTTGATTTACGACCACAAAAAATTTAGCCGAACTAGCAGATTGGGTACCTGAGATCAAAACACTAGCATGAAGAATACGTTCACGTACACTACAAGAAAGGCGAGAACAACAACAATAATCACAACAATTCGAATCCAATCCAGAACTCAATTCGGAGACACCTTTGAACACTGAAACCTTCTTTGATGTCAAAGAAGACTTTGAAAAACTTATTCCAATTGATCAACAGACAATCTGAGAATTAGCTGTGGCACTTTCTGAACAACAACCGCTATGCATTGTATTCTCTCATGGAGAATCACTGTTTGAGCTGAAAATGGGTTTGATCCATCTTCTACCTACTTATTGTGGACTGCCTAATGAAAGTGCTCAAAAACATCTTACTGAGTTTCATCTGGTTTGCTCTAGCATGAAACCACATGGAGTATTTGATGATCAAATTAAACTCTATGCTTTTCATTTTTCTTTAGCTGACTCAGCTAAAGATTGGTTATTTTATCTATCTCTTAATTTTGTTAATACATGGGTTGATATGACTCGTCTTTTTCTTGACATGTTCTTCCCTACAGCGAAAGTGAGTGAATTAAGAAGGAAAATCTTAGGAGTACAACAAAAAATGGAGAATCGTTATATGATTATTGGGAACGATTCAAGAATCTTTGTGCAAGTTGCCCATAACATTGACTGTCAGAACAAACACTTATTCAATACTTTTATAAAGGATTACTTCATTTGGAGATGAAGATGATTGAAGCAGCTAGTGGAGAAGCACTCGTTAATATGATTCCACATGTAGTTAGAAATCTGATTTCAACTATGGCTGCTAACTCTCAATAATTTGGCTCTGCGAGTGAACCCACTCGATGAGTTCATGAGATAAGTAAAATTCTTTAGAAAATAAACTTGATAAATTAGTTGATATTGTTCAAACTCTTGTTGCAGGAAAACAAATACGTCTAGACTTTATGGAATATGTACAATGCAAGAACATCCCACCGATTGTTGTTTGATGTTCAAGAAGACTCTATCGCACAAGTCAACACAGTTGGAACTTTTACTGGACCTCCCCAAAGACAATACAAACCTAAAGCAAATACCTATAATACAGGGTGGAGTAACCATCCGAACTTCAGCTTTACGCAAAACCAAAAACCTCCTCAACAACAGCAGTACAAACCGCCAAAGTCTTCACTATAATCCATCATAGAAAGTTTGGCACTGTCTCAAGAGAAATTTCAAAACTGAACTGAAGCAAATCTACAGGAAATAAATAAACAAATAAGTCAAATGACTCAAATCGTGGGATGAATAAAATCACAATGAAAACTACCATCTCAAACCGAGGCAGACCCAAGAGAAAATGTTAGTGTCATAACCCTTCGAAGTGGCATTGTGATCACGCCAATCCCTAAAGAATCTGTCGTAAATTAAAAAAAACTAAAATTCTAGAAGGATCAGGAAAGGGTTGACGCAGAAGAGGAAGAAAAAGAAAAGGAAGAAAAAAATCAAGAATAAATGGAGGGAGTTAACTCCCAGAAAAAGAAAGATTTAAAACCAATACCTTCTGTAATCTCTCCTTTTGTCATGCCACCTCCATTTCCCTCCAAGTTAGTAAAACATGACAAACAAGCCGAGGAAAAGGAAATTCTTGATGTTTTTTGAAAAGTAGATATAAACATGCCTCTTCTTGAGGTAATCCGAAAAGTACCAAGATACGCTAGATTCTTGAAAAAACTTTGCACGAACAAAAGAAGACTTACTGATAATGAAAAGATAAATTTAGGAGAAACTGACTCAGTTGTTTTCCAATGTAAACTTCCACCTAAATTAAAAGATCTAGGTATGTTTATTATACCCTGCAAAATCGGCAAGGTAGAGATTAAACGTGTTATTTGTGATCTTGGTGCTTCAATTAATATTATGTCTCTTTCTGTTTACAACTCACTTTCTGCTAAGCCTTTGAATGAAACTAGGGTGATAATTCAACTTGCTGATAGATCAGTTATCTATCCTGATGGATTTCTTGAAAACGTACTAGTTAAGGTTAATTTTTATGGCAGATTTCTATGTCATCGATATAGAAAATGACCGAACCAACACCTCCTATGAAATCCTTCTTGGACACTCATTCTTAAGCACAATAACACTAAAATTGATGTTAGAAGCAAAACTCTCACCACGGAGTTTAGTGGTGAAGTGGTGAAATTTGATGTTTATAAGGCGATGAAACATCCTGACTCTGTGGCTAATGTTAGCTTTGTTGATATAATTAAACCTTCTGTGAATGAACATGTTGATCATAAAATTTTAATTAGTTATACAAGAATTTGAAAAGTTGAAACTGATATCACTTCTAACGTGGACTTGTAGCTATGTAAGAATTTAAATTTGATACATTTTCAATCTAATTGTTTCCCATATGTTTTGCAAGCATTAAAGTTGTAATTAAAGTCGCCTCTGAAACATCTAAAGAATACATTTTTGGGTAAAGTAGATAATTTTTCTATTTTGAGCAAACTTCTAAAGCTGAAAAAGATCCAAAGAAAAACCTATGGGAAATCTACAAGGATAAAAAGAAAAAATTCTATGATCGTGGAATTTCTTATAAGGAATTTCTCAGTTGGAAAAAGCGTATGAAGTGGAGGAAGTAACTCTCGTGGAACATGTAGCCTGGAATAGGTCATCAAACTAATGACGTTAAACAAAAACGCTCTAATGGGAGGTAACCCATTTTTACTATTTACTTTATTTTTATTATTTTTATTGTTTATTTTTCTTTATATATTTAGGTACCTAAGGAATCTTCAAATTTGGTCATCAGTAAAGACAGAGAGTATCTCTATTCCTTCTCATATGCTTTAATTTTACATATTGGGACAATATGCTTTAAGTGAGGGGTAGAGAACTTAGTGAACACTTACATTGAATTATCGCTTGCTTGTTTATATGCTTGAAATTGAGTTGCTTAGATTGATTTGTTGAAATATCTTGTTATTAATTTTGAATCTTGCTTTATCTCATTGATTACCTTATAATTTTATGATCACACTTCTATTGGATTTAGGGTGCATGATGGTAAAAACAACATGACTATTATTTTTCCTTTAAATTTTTTGTTAATGTTCCATGAATCCGTTAGTTGATATGTTTCTTGACTCGATACATATTACCCATTTCTTGTGAGATTTGAGCATAAACAATCATACATTCTTATTCTGACTCATTTGTTTGATTGAGTATGCTGGATTAATCTTGACATTCTAGAACTTGTGATTAAATTCATATCGAAACCATGATAAGTTCATAAAAAGGCTACTTTTAAGGCCTTTTCCATTTAAGTTATTTTTTGTCTAAGGGTTCATATATGTCATTTTAGGTGCATTTAGTTGCATTTGTGGTGGTTGTGTTGTTTTACTTTGTTAAGGTGCTATATGATGGGAAAGGAATAGTTGGTTAGTGATGTGCAAGAAACAATGAGCATAAGGTAAGCTGAGAATGATACTGCGGCATCCCATGTTGTTGATGCAGACTGCAATGCCTTGGCATTTATGGTGCAAAAAGGACAAAAAGATATTTTCATAAGATAACAACTGTCAAGGCACATGTCTACTACTTGTAACTACCTGATGGGGTCCACCGCCACCTGTAGAGATAAGCTTCACGCACAAGGAATGATAGGTATTTTAAGTGAGAAATCCCAAGAATATCCTTAGATAATTTTTGTTATTAAAGGAACCCACACAAGAGATAGAAGGAGAAGGTTACACAAGCTTAAAAATCATCATCTTCTCTATTCTCTCAATCGTTCTTATTTTCTCCATTTTTATTGGTGTTCTACCATTGGTGAAGCTTGAGGAAGTGGCGTAAGTATCCGAGAGGAGCTTGAAATATAACCATTCATGGTGGTTTGAGGAAACGTCGGTCGTACACACCTTGTGTCTTCTTCTTCAACGTTTGCTCCATTGTTAAAGCTTGATAAACTTAATTGGGTTGTTTGGTTGAGTGAACGATTGTATATACTCTATAGTTTATTTGAACCCCACCATGATTTAAGCTATATTTTGTGGGTTTTCATTTGATGAATGCTTGAAAACTTTATTTTAATTGTTTATGATTGTTTTTCTTTTGTTTTTACTTGTTTTGTTTATTGGAAAGACACTAAGCGATCTTGGTTCAAGTGTGAACTTAATGCCTAAATCTATATTCTTGAAGCTTGGTATGGTAAATGTCAGACCCACCTCTATTATTTTACAACTTGTCGACCGATCCCATGTTAGACCTGAATGGAGAATCAAGGATGTCATAGTGAATGTGGATAAATTTGTATTCTCAGTGGACTTCATTATCTTTGATTATGAAGGTGATGCCAAGGTACCCATCATCTTGGTTAGGCCTTTCCTATCCACTGATTGTATTCTGATTGATTGTGAAAAAGGTGAACTTACTATGAGAGTGGCCGACCAATATGTGACTGTTAATGTTTTTCGTACTTTCAAGTATGCTGATGACTCTGAAGAATGTCGAGGCACTTTTGAATTGAAATCATTGATTAAAGAAGAAACT
Source organism: Hibiscus syriacus (assembly GCF_006381635.1). Taxonomy (NCBI): domain Eukaryota; kingdom Viridiplantae; phylum Streptophyta; class Magnoliopsida; order Malvales; family Malvaceae; genus Hibiscus; species Hibiscus syriacus. The sequence goes on along the minus strand of NW_024063140.1, from coordinate 288,068 downwards.
GAACAACATTTCTAAAGCAATTTCATTCAGCTAGTAGACTATGAATGGCCTATTGACAATAAAACATAAAGGAACATGAAAAATTGCCCTTTGGGGGTGGAGCAATCTAGCTTACTACTAGCTAGATCAGGTATGAACTTTGAACCCTTTAATTTTGATGAATTTATTCCTCCTAAGCCATTGTTATTGTATGCACCTACCCTAGAGCTAAAGCCTTTGCCAGAGCATCTGAAATATGTTTACTTGGGTAGTGATAAAACTCTATCTGTGATTATTTCTTCTAGCCTTACTACTAACCAAGAACAAAGTTTGTTAAGTGTTTTGTCACAGCATAAAAAAGCTCTTGGATGGACTATCGATGATTTAAAGGGGATTAGTCCCATGATTTGAATGCATAAGATCCTGCTAGAAGCATACCATGTCAACTCGAAATAACCAAAACGAAGACTCAACCCAGTAATGAAGAAAGTTATGATGAAAGAAATACTTAAATGGCTAGATGCTGGAATGATTTACCCCATATCTAATAGCTCATGGGTGAGTCTTGTCCAATGTGTGGCCAAAATAGGTGGCACTACTGTGGTGACCAACGAAGATAATGAGTTATTGCCACACAGACTATCACTAGTTTAAGGATATGTATGGACTATCGTAAGCTCAACAAAGCTACAAAGAATGACCATTTTCATCTACCATTCATCGATCAAATATTGGATCGATTGGCAGTCAAAGCATTCTATTGCTTCTTAGATGGGTATTATGGGTATAATTAAATTTTCATCGTACCAGAGGACCAGGAGAAGGCCACATTCTCTTGTCCCTATGTCACTTTTACCTTTAGGAAGATGCCTTTTGGACTACATAATGCCCCGATAACTTTCTAGGGTTGTATGCAAGCCATCTTTTTTGATATGGTTTAGGACTTCCCTGAGATATTCATGGATGATTTCTCTGTTTCTGGAGATGACTTTGAGGGATGCCTTGAAAATTTGGAAAAAAGTTATTAAAAGATGCGATGAGGTTGATCTAGATTTGAACTGGGAGAAATGTCACTTCATGGTGACTGAGGGCATTGTATTAGGGCCTAAGATATCCTGCAAGGGTATTGAAGTGGATAAAGCTAAGATTGAAGTGATTGAAAAATTGTTGCCACCTACCTCTTTCAAGGGCATAAGGAGTTTTCTTGGACACACTGACTTTTATAGAATATTCATCAAAGATTTCTCCAAAATCTCTAATCCCTTATGTACCTTGCTTCAACAAAACCAACTAGGCACATTTACTAAGCTAAAGAAACGATTGATCTCAGCGCCCATTGTAGTTCCTCCTTACTGGACATCACAATTTGAGATGATGTGTGTCGCTAGTGATTATGCCATATAAGTTGTTTTAGGGTAACACCAAGGTAAAATTTTTCATGTTATATATTATTCTAGTCATACCATGAATGAGACACAAATGAATTATACAACCACCGAGAAAGAATTACCTGCTTTGGTATTTGCATTTGATAAATTTAGGCCATACCTAATAGGAACTAAGGTTATTATTCACACAACTCACTCAATTATTAAATATTTAGTGAACAAAAAGAATGCCAAGCCTAGACTTATTTGGTGTATCTTACTTTCGAAAGAATTTCACTTAAAAGTTGTAGATATAAAATGTACTGAGAATCAAGTTGTTGATTATTTATCTAGGCTAGAAAGCGATTACGAATGCTATGACAATGTAGATATTTAAATATAATTCCTTGATGAGAAAATCTTATATGCCACGACACTCCCATGGTATGCTGACCATGTTAATTTTCTTGTTAGTGGTATACTACCGTTTGAATTGAACGATCAGGGAAAGAAAAAGTTCAAGCACGATGTAAGGTTCTACTTTTGGGATGAGCCATATTTATTCAAGCATTTCATAGACCAACTCATTAGATGATTTTTACCTAAAGAGGATCAACAAGACATCCTATCACACGGCCCCAAGTAGAGGCCATTTTGGAGGAGCAATGATTGTTGCCAAGGTTCTACAGTCAGGCTTTTATTGGCCAACATTGTTCAAAGATGCTCAAGCATTTTACAAGTCCTGTGATCGATGCTAATGCACTGGGAACATGTCCAGGTGACATGAAATACCACTACAAGGCATTCTAGAAATTGATTTGTTTGACGTTTCAGGCATTGGTTTCATGAGACCATTCCCATCTTCTTGTGGTGATTTGTACATTTTGCTTGTTATGGATTACGTGTCCAATTGGGTGGAGGCAATTACAACATCAAATAATGATTCCAAAATCGTGCTTAAGTTTTTGCACAAGATTGTCTTCACTCGATTTGGAGTGCCTTGAGCCATCACTAGCGACAAGGGAACCTATTTTGACAACAAGTTGATTGTCAAGGAATTGAACAGATATGGAGTCCAACACAAGTTTTTCATTACTTATCATGTACAGATGAATGGCCAAACTAAAATATCTAATCGCGAGATAAAGCAAATTTAGAAAAATTGGTTAATCTGAGGTGGAAGAAGTGGTCACCAAAGTTAGATGAGGCACTTTGAGCATATAAAACATCTTTTAAGACTCCTCTGGGCATGTCACCCTTCAAATTAGTGTATGTGAAGGCTTGACACCTCCCCATTGATCTAGAAAACAAGGCGTATTAGGCCATTAAGAGGCTAAATTTCGATGCTCAGTTAGCTGGGGAACAAAGATTGTTGGAGCTTAATGATATGTAAGAGTTCAGGGAACAAGAATATGAGAATGCCAACCTATACAAGGAAAAGACTAAAAAGTGGCATGACCAAAAGTTGATGCCACGATATTTTCATATTGGCCAACAAGTGTTACTTTACAATTCAAGGATTAATTTATTCCCTGGAAAGCTCAAATCTAGATGGTTAAGACCATTCGAGGTGCATCACGTCTACCCTCATGGAGTAGTTGATATAAAAAATGTAGACGATGGGATGATCTTTAAGGTTAACAGTCAGTGCTTGAAAATTTATAATGGAGCTCTACCTTTGCGCGATAAGTCGATGCTTAACCTGCACGACGTCTGAGTATGCCTGCCTTGTGAACCAAATTTCAATGCTACAACATTGGATTTTGCTGATTGTGCATAAATAAATAAGTTATATTATTATTATTATTATTATTATTATTTTATGATATTTATAATTTGTTTTGTACTATAGGGACCGCTAGGCTTGTATGATGGAGTGGTTACAAAGGGGAAAAAAGACAAAATTGAGGAGGAAAATATTCTTTTTACACTTTATTCCCTTATTTTATTTTTCCATTTTTTTGAATTGTCCTTTCACCTCTCATTTAATGTTTACAGTTTACTTTTTCAATTTCCCATTTCACCCCATCCACTCACTCATTTTCAACTATCTACTCACTCTCTCGCCTTCTTATTTCCTTTAACTTTTTATTTTCATCATATTTTTCTTCATTTTTTTCCCTCCATAACCGATGCCATTGTAGCAAATCAAATCTCTCATCTTTTTTCTTCTTTTCACTCTCAAATCGGTGCAAAAATGGTAAGAATGCTACCCTCAGGAGCTGACGCTGCTATTCCTCAGCAGTTTATTGATGATGCAGTGAAGAAGAGGTTCCAAATTTTCAACAATCGAAAACTAATTTTTGAGTTGGGGTTCATCTTCACTGAGAAGAAGGATGGTGGTTTTGGACCAGAAGTTATTGACTTTGTCGAGCCACATAAATGGAGAAAGTTTGCAAGGCACCTCGGCTCCATGAATGCCTCGTTGGTTAAAGAGTTCTATGCGAACATCTCAAAACTGACCCAATATGTAGTTTTTGTTCAAGGTAAATACATTTGTTTACACCATCTACGATTAATTTCTATTTTCATTTGCAGGGCATTGTAGATCAACATGTGGATCTTGAGAAAGACGCTGATAGTGCGACATATGATGAGATTTTGGAGGATTTGTGTTCTTTGAATACCACCTAGAAAGGCCATTAGACTAGTCACTATTTTGTTAATCGGGAACGCCTAAAATCGCGTGCAAAGTTTTGAAATCACTTCATGAAGCACAAGCTCATGTCCATAACCCAGGATACAATTGTAACCCTTTCTCGTTTAATGCTATTATATTCTATTATGGTTGCTTGTTCCATTAACGTTCGCCGAATAATTGTTGAACAAGTAAATGAGTGTTTAGGTAAGAAATCTAGCGCGTTGGTTTTCTTGAATCTCATTACAACATTTTATCGAAAGAAAAAGGTGATTGAAAGTAGTTTTGACAAAATCTTACATGGAGTCTCAAGCATAACAAGAGCACATGTGCCTATGATGTTGGGTTTGGTAAACCCTAAATCCAAGATAATCAATATTAAGGTGTCTGAGGACGATAAACCCCGTAAGAATGAGGCAAGGCTTCTTGCTCTCGAAGAATCTGTGCAATAGATAATGACTCAGTTGTATGATTTAAGGGTGATATAAAGAATTTCTTTGGTTATGTTAAGCATAGGGATGCTGTGGTGGAATCCATATTTCAGGATATGTTCCCCATGTGGAATGAATTTTTTTAATTTTCTCGAAATGAAATTTTGCAGATATTTGATTATGTTGAGGCATCCCCTGAGGCAGATGATGTAGACCCTTCTGCTGATGTGATCATCTCTTTTACCCCAATATCCTACTCCTGATTCTCCCGTTGAGCCACCCCATGTAGCCCCAATCCAGTTGAAGCACTAGTACCTTCTTCCACACGTCAACTGACCATTGTATTAAGACTTTAGCAGGTCATGTGCATATGAGTGAATGAAAGCAGTCACTGGATTACTCTACCTGACTAGATTGGAGGTGGAAGGTATGCTCATTTTCACTTTGAGATGGTAGGTGTGATGGGCTGACTCGCTTCGTAGCAACATAAAAAAAGTGTGTATTCAGTAAAAAAACGGAATATATATCTTCTTAATGAATAAGAAAATGATGTGGCGAAACTAGGAACTCAATTATAAATTACCTAGAGTCGTTAAGTGTAGATTAGATATAATCAAACACACACAACACAATAAAGAATCTTTACCTAGGGAAAAGTTCTTGATTTATTGATATGTCTAGCATGTTGAACCCAATTTTTTTTAGGGTTGAAATTCCATTTTTGTCTTGATTGTCCTATTGTTGAAAATTACCATGACATTATGTTTGTGTTAATTGCCATCCATTACTAAAGGATAAGTAATAGCTTATGTTTGAGTATGTGATAACTCCATAAGAAAGATACTTTTAATTCCTTTTCCACTTAAGTTATTGTTTGTCTAAGGTTTCATATAGGTCATTGTTAACTTCCTAAAAATGCTACTTTTAAGGCCTTTTTCACTTAAGTTATTGTTTGTTTAAAAGCTCATTTTAGTCATTTTAGGATCATGTAGTTGTATATAGTTGCATTTGTAGTGGTATTGATGTTTTATTTCTTAATGGTCTTGTATGAGAGAAAGGTGCAGTTGTTTGTGATGTACAGGGAATAGCAGACAAAATGACTCTTTGGGAAGCAATGCCGTAACATCACACATTGCTGAAGCATATTGAAATGTCTTGGCATTTCTGGCGCAGAAAATGACAAAAAGATACAGTTGGCTCTGCACGTGAAATGGTTGTTGTAACCGCCTGCCAGAGGACCACTTCCACCTGGAGGATAAGGTTCACGCTTATGGTGTGATTCTAGGGGTATGAGGGGTATTTTGCACCCAACAGCCTCATCATTACCCCTAGATATTTTTTATTATATATGTCACCTCATTGGAGAGAGGAGAGAGGAGGAGGAGGAGGCACACACACACGAATAGAGCAGAAAAATCATATTTTTATTTCCCTTTTCCCTTCTTCTTATTTGGGTGTTCCTCAATTGATAAAGCTCCAAGGAGTGGCGAGCTAGGCGTCCGAGAGGAGCTAGCTAGCTAAGGTGGCTCATGGTGGTCGAGGAGACCTTTGGGGGGGCGTCGAAGGATTATTCTCACTTCCCTTTTGATGTTATTTTTATATTATTCTTGAGTTGTTGGAACAAATATTTTCATGATTTATTTTGTAGATATTTCGAACCCCACCATGAACTAACTTATTTGGGGGTGGTTGGTTTAATGGTTCTTTAAACTTTATTTTAATGGTATATTTATGTTTATCTTGATTATTTGCTTGCTTTGCTTATGAATACTTCACCATCTAAGCTTGTAAGAGGCATGAGACTGTCCATTTCTTAGATGAAGGTTAGGTGTTCGAGAGAAACCTAAGCTAAAAATACTTGTATTCGAGAGAAACACAGGATAAGATCCTCAGAAGCAATGGGTTATAGTATTTTCAAGGGGATTTGAACCGGCCTAGGAATACTATATCCTAATCCCTTAGTACTCGATAGAGACTAGGATAGGATTTCAACGACTAAAAAGGGTGTTTTTATCAACAGTGTAGGCTGCCAGCTTCGTTGAGTGAGAGTAGATGCCTTGGTATCCTATTCTATTAGGTTCCTTTGACTAGAGATAGTGGGAACACTTTAGGAAGACCATGTCGAGTAAGAAAATATTAGATAGCGTAAATCTACTTGAGAGATAAGTTTAGCATCCTTAAATCAATCCCTACCATTCATTCCAGTGGAAGCTTGTCGAGGATTATCTTCTTATCATTTTATTTGTTGTTTATTTACTATTTTTACCATTTTCCACATTACACCATTTTCAACACTAAACATCTTACCTTGCAATAGCATTTCCATCTGTTGCACCATCAGATCATAACTCCATCTCCACCTTCATACACTTTTCATTTGCCATGACATTTGTATATACCAAGACTAACTATACTTAGATAGAATAGTGCATTATTTTTTATAATTTCACCCAATCCTTGTGGAGACGATACTCACTCATCACTTTATTACTTGAGCGATTGTGTATACTTGCACATTATTTGCGTATAATGTTATAGTACTCACAACACACAACAAGTTTTTGGCGCAGTTGCCAGGGATTGGCAGCTTGAAGTTATTTAGTTTTGCCAGAGCATTTTATTTGGTTTTGCATTTTTATTCGTGTATAGTTTACTTGATATTTTTGTTTTATTTTTCAGGCTTGTTTAGTGTATGCCTAGAAGAAATTCTGAAAACCTTTTGGAGCCAATAGAACCTGAGATTGAAAGACTCTTTAGACAAAAGAGACGTGCTCAACGTGCTCGAGGAAACATGTATCAGATTGGAAACCAAGGCATTGGTCAGGATGACGGAAATCAGAATACTGTAGCATTAGACAATGTTGAACCTGTTGGTAGGCCGCGTGTTATTCGAGATCACTTAAATCCGATACTGGATTATCTAAATCCTGAAATTGTGGCACTCAAAATTCAAGCTGCACATATCGAGCTGAAACCAGTCATGTTCAACATGTTGAATTTCATTGGGCAGTTTGGGGGTGTACCAAATGAAGATGCCATGCAGCATATTCAAAATTTTTTGGAAGTTTGTGATTCTTTTTACCAAGAATGAGTGCATGAGGATTTTTTGAAATAAGTTATTTTCGTATTTATTGCGTGACCGAGCAAGGGCTTGGTTGAGTGGTGTATCATCCGATTCGATGGAATCGTGGACTGATCTTTGCAAGAATTTCTTATTGAGGTACAACCCACCGAACATGAATACGCAACTAAGGAATGACATAGCATCTTTTCGACAGGGCGACGATGAATCCATGTATTAGTGTTGAGACCGTTATAAGAGTTTGCTTCGAAAGTGTTCAAATCATTATTTTCACGATTTGACTCAAGTAGTCATGTTCTACAATGGAGTCAATGCACCCATGAGGATGTTACTGGATGCCTCGGCAAATGGGACATTGCTGGATAAATCACATACGGAGGCGTTTGCTATCTTGGACAGAATTGCTAATAATGATTATCAATTTCCTTTCTCAAGACATGGGAGTAGGAGGAGAGCACCTGAAGTATTTGAATTAGATACCAAAGATTCGGTGTCTGCTCAACTCTCAACTATCACCAATATGCTGAAAAATTTACAAAGATCCACTGAAGTGAAGGAAGTGAAAGTAACTAGCTTGGCATGTCTGTTATGCCAAGGCAATCATCATGAGAGTGAATGCCCGACCAACCATGAGTCCATCAACTTTGTAAGCAATTTCAATCAGGGCAATAACAATCCTTACTCTAATACTTATAATGTTGAATGGCGTCAACATCCATATTTCTCATGGGAAAATCAAGGAGCCCACAATGCTAGTTAACCCACTCGGCAAAAGAATCACAATGAGCCTCAAAGTTACCAAAATGTTATACCATGGCATAATACCAACAAAGGAGCTTCAACTTTAGCAATCATGAGTTCCTTGGAAGCTACAATTTAAGAGTTCATATCTACTGCAAAGACAATGATGCAAGACCATTCTACTTCAATTAAGAATCAAGGAGCTTTGCTTCAAAGTCAAGGCACCTTACTTCAAAGCCATAGCTAGTCTCTAAGAGCTTTGGAAGGTCAAGTTGGTCAGATTGCTACGGCATTGCAATAGCATCAGCAAGGACGTTTGTTAAGTGATACTGAAGTCACTAAAGGGCATGGAAAAGAGCATTGCAATGTGTTAACTCTTAGGAGTGGAACACAAATCAATCAACAAGACAAAGCTAGTGGGGCACAACATGAAGACTCTACTCCCATTACTGATAATGGTGAAGCTGAATTACATGATGATCTCATTTCTGAGAAGGACAAGGAGGAGGATCATGTTAAGGCACCAAATTCTGATGCCAAGGCAAAAGAAAATTCTATTCCTGTAGTTAATGAAGATAGACCTCCACCACATTTCCCGCAAATATTGAAGAAGCATAATGACGAAGTTCAATTCAATAAGTTCATGGACATTCTTGATCAACTCCATATCAACGTACCTCTCTTGGAAGCTATTGAGCAGATGTCGATGCATGCCAAATTTCCGAAGGAAATCTGTACCAAGAAGAGGAAAGTAGAGATTATTGCCACGGTAATAGAATTTTGTTCTTCATTAAGTAAGTTCCCACCAAAGCAAAATGATCCGGGCAGCTTCATTATTCTTTGTTCTATTGGAGCTAATTTCGTTGGAAATGCGTTGTGTGATCTTGGTTCAAGTGTCAACTTAATGCCGAAATCGATATTCTTGAAGCATCGCATAGGAGATGCAAGACCCACAATGGTTATTTTATAACTTACCGACAAATCCCATGTTAAACCTGAAGGGAAAGTCGAGGATGTCATAGTAAGGGTGGATAAGTTTATGTTTCCAGTTGACTTCTTAATTTTGGACTGTGAAGTTGATGCCAAGGTACCTATTATTCTTGGAAGACCATTCCTACCCACTGAACCTATCTTGATAGACTGTGAAAAAGGTGAACTCACCATGAGAGTGTCTGATCAGTGTGTTACTATCAATGTGTTTCGAACGCTCAAGTATGTTGATGACTCTGAAGAATGCTAAGGCATTTCTGAATTGAACTCAGTGATTGAAGAAGAGACTGAACATCTTTGCCAGAACAATTTCATTCAGCTAGCAGAAAAGGAATATTGGGTGGATGAAGAAAGCTTAGTGGAGTCCAATAACTTCCCAATTTTACAGGAGCAATCTAGCTTACTACAAGATAGATCAGGTATGAATTTTGATGAATTTATTCCTCCTAATCCTTCATTATTGCATGCACCTACTCTAGAGCTTAAGGCTTTTCCAGGGCATCTTAAATATGTTTACTTAGGTATCGATGAAACTTTACCGATGATTATTTCCGCTAACCTTACTGCTAACCAAGAGCAAAGTTTGTTAAGTGTTTTGATGCAACATAAGAAATCAATTGGTTGGACTATGGCCGATTTGAAAGGCATTAGTCCTACGATTTGCATGCACAAGATTATGCTCGAAGATTGCCATGGTAATTCAATCGAACCAAAAAGAAGACTCAACCCTGTTATGAAGCAAGTGGTGATGAAAGAAATTTTGAAATGGCTTGATGCTGGAGTGATTTACCCTATCTCAAATAGCTCATGGGAAAGCCATGTCCAATGTGTTTCGAAGAAAGGAGACACGACTTTGATTAATAATAAGAATAATGAGCTATTACCCACTCGTACTGTTACCGGATTGAGGATATTCATGGACTATCGAAAACTCAACAAAGCTTCAAAGAATGACCGATTTTCTCTACCTTTCATCGACCAAATGTTGGATCGATTGGCCGACAAAGCATTCTATTGCTTTTTGGATGGGTATTCGGGGTACAATGAAATTGTCATCGCACCAGAGGACCAAAAAAAGACTACATTTACTTGTTCCTATCGCACTTTTGCCTTTAGGAGGATGCCTTTAGGACTCTGTAATGCCCGACAACATTTCAGCGTTGTATGCAAGCCATATTTTCAGACATGGTTGAGGATTTTTGGAAATTTTCATGGACGACTTTTTTGTTTGTGGAGACGATTTTGAACGATGCCTAAGCAATTTAGCAAAAGTTCTCAAAAGATTCGAGGAGGCTAAGTTGGTTTTATATTAGGGAAAATGTCACTTCATGGTGACTGAAGGCATTGTATTAGGCCACAAAATTTCACACAAGGGTATTGAGATGGACAAGGAGAAGATTGAAGTGATTGAAAAGTTACCACCACCAACTTCAGTCAAGGGTATAAGAAGTTTTCTTGGACATGCTGGATTCTATAGAATGTTTATCAAAGACTTCTCTAATATTTCTAAGCCCTTATGCACATTGCTTATACAAAACAAACCCTTTGTGTTTGACGAATTATGCCTCGACGCATTCATTGAGCTGAAGCAAAAACTTATCTCGGCACCCATTGTAGTTCCTCCTGATTGGACATCACAATTTGAGCTGATGTGCGATGAAAGCAATTATGCCGTAGGAGCTGTTTTGGGGCAACGCTGATTTAAAAATTTTTCATGTTATTTATTACTCTAGCCGCACTTTGAATGAAGCACAATTGAACTACACCACTAATGAGAAAGAATTACTTGATGTGGTATTTGCTTTTGATAAATTTAGACCTTACCTAATAAGCATTAAAGTTATTGTTCACACTGATCATTCAGCTATAAAATACTTAGTGAACAAAAAGGATGCCAAGCCTAGACTTATTAGGTGGATCTTACTTTTGCAAGAATTTGACTTAGAGGTGGTAGATAAAAAAGGAACTAAAAATCAAGTTGTTGATCACTTATCTAGGCTAGAAAACAATTTTGAATTCCATGACAATGTAGGTATTAAAGAGGAATTTCCTGATGAGAAAATTTTATATGCCGCGGTAATCCCGTGATACGCTGACCTTGTTAATTTTATTGTTAGTGGAATTTTGCCTTTTGATTTAGACAGTCAGGCTAAAAATATGTTCAAGCATGATGCAAGGCACTATTTTTGGGATGAGCCATATTTATTCAAGCATTGTGCCGATCAGCTCATTAGACGATGTGTACCCGAAGAAGAACAACACGACATTTTATACCATTATCATTCAGCCCCATGTAGAGGCTATTTTGGTGGAGCAAGGACTTCTGCTAAGGTCATGCAATCAGGCTTTTACTTGCCAACTCTACTTCGAGATGCCCAAGCATTTTACAAAGCTTGTGATCGATGCTAACGGACTGGAAACATATTCAAACGTCATGAAATGCCACTGAAAAATATTCTAGAAAGAGGGCTATTTGATGTGTGGGGCCTCGATTTCATGGGACCATTCCCACCTTCTGTAGGAAATCTATACATCTTGCTTGTTGTGGATTATATGTCAAAGTGGGTGAAAGCAATAGCAACATCAAGGAATGACTCAAAAACTGTATTCAAGTTTTTGCACAAGTATATTTTCACTCGGTTTGGAGTACCACGTGCTATCATAAGTGATGAGGTAACCCACTTTGATAACAAGTTAATTGCCAAGGTATTGAAGAGATATGGATTTCGACATAATATTTCCACGGCATATCATCTGCAGACAAATGGCTAAGAAGAAATATCCAATCGAGAGATCAAATAGATTTTATAGAAAGTGTTGAACCCAAGGCGTAAGGATTGGTCACCAAAGTTGGATGAAGCACTTTGGGCATATAGAATAGCATTCAATACTCCTTTGGGGATGTCACCATTCAAGCTAGTACATGGGAAAGCTTGTCACCTCCCGGTTGAACTTGAACATAAAGCTTATTGGGCCATCAAGCGATTAAATTTTGATGCTCAATTAGCTGGGGAGCAGAGATTACTGGAACTCAATGAAATAGAATAGTTTAGAGCACAAGCATATGAGAATGCTCGGATATACAAGGAGAAAACCAAGAAGTGGCATGACCAGAAACTGATGCCACGACATTTTCATGTGGGCCAACAAGTTTTGCTCTATAACTCCAGACTTAAACTTTTTACTGGAAAGCACAAATCTCGATGGTCAGGGTCATTTGATGTGCATCATGTCTATCCCCATGGAGTTGTTGACATTAAAAATACAGACGGGATGATCTTCAAAGTCAATGGACAGCGTCTCAAAGCCTATACTGGAGTTTCACCACTGCACCACAAGGCAGTTTTGCATCTGCACGATGTTGAAGAGTGCCCAAAGGAAAACCAAAATTCGATGCCACATCATCGAATTTGTGTTTTTGCATAAATAAAAATTTAAATTTCATATTTTCTTTAATTTTTATTCTTATTTTATTTTGTAAATAATTTTTTTATTTGATTTGTAGGGACCACAATGCTGTAAACCGTACAGGGAGCGGTTACCAAATGGAGGAAATGACAACTCATTAAATGGGGAGATATTCTTTTAACTTGTTTCTTTTTAATTTATTTTATTTTTGACATTTATTTTTCTCTTTCCACAGATATGTCCTATCATTGTCATTACTTTTGGCAGTTTTTTCCTTCCCCATACACGCATTAACATCACCTCTCCATTCATTTCTTAATCGTCCCAACACCCATTTCCCTCTCAAATTTTTAACTTTTTATTTTCTCTTTCATCCTTAACCTTTTCTATTTCATTTTAACTTTTACTGTTTCTCTTTCATTTCTTCATCTTCTTCACTCTTTTTCTCCATAGAAGAAACTCCCCAAAGCTTTCAAAAGATTCTTCATTTTCCATTTTTTTCCCTCACAAACGCTAAAAATAGTGCGCACAAGACCGACCACTACCGAAGCTTTCACTTTCCAACAGTTTGAGAATGACGAGGCTAAGGCACAGTTTCAAAACTTCAAAAACCGAAAACTCTTCTTTGAGTTGGGTTTCATTTTTACTAAGGATACCGATGGTGGCTTTGGTCCAGACATGATGGACATCGTCACGCCACTGAAATGGAAGAAGTTTGCAAGGCATCCGGGTTCAGTGAATGCCTCGTTGGTTAAAGAGTTTTACATAAATATTTCCAAGCCAAACCAACACTCCATTTTCGTGTGAGGTAAACAGATTCGGTTTACACCCTCTGCAATTAATCGGTATTATCATTTGCAGGATGTGGAGGACTGACATGCCACGTTTGAAAATGAAGCTGATAGCACCACCTACGATGAAATTCTTAAGGACTTATGCTTTACAAACACTGAGTGGAATGGCCATCAAACCAGTAGATACTTAGTCAATCGAGAGCGTCTTCAGCCGCACGCCAAGTTATGGAACCACTTCCTCAAACACAAACTCATGCCTACTTCTCACAATACGACGGTATCACTTTCTTATTTACTGCTTTTACACTTGATAATGGTATCCCGTCCTATTGATATTGGTCGAATTATTGTTCATCAGGTTCATGACTGTTTGGGTAAAAAGGCAAGTGCTTTGGTGTTTATTAACTTAATTATAGCTTTTTGTCGTAAGAAAAAGGTCAATGAAAATGCTTTTGATGAGATTTTACCAGGATTATTGGGCATTACTAGGGCTAGACTATCACTGCTATTGGGAATTGAAAATCTCAAGTCTAAGGACCCTGCTCATGAGCAATCTGCAGGTACTACACAATCAAATGCTGAGGCAAGGTTACTTGCTCTCGAGGAAGCTGTGATGCAGACTGAGACCTCATCTGCATGCTTTACATGGTTACATCCGTAATTTCTTTGGATATGTGAAGCATAGAGATATTGTGGTGGAAACGATGTTTCACAAAATTATTCCCCACGGTCAACGAAATTTGCCTGGCTTCCCAGACAAAATTCTGCCGGCATTCAATGCCAAGGCATCTCTGAGCAAGATGCATCCGATCCTCCAGTTGATGACCTGACTCCTGATCAGCACCGTTCCGAGACACCTTATCTGCATCGTTATGAGACCCCTGAATATATGCCTACTGTCCCTGTTAAAGAAACACCAAGTCCCGTTCCTGCACCACGTAGTGACCGCCACACCAAAACCACAGCTGGACGTAAGAATATTGTTCATTATTACTCTACTTCTTTAGATTCCATCCCAGCACCCCTACGCAAGTGTACCAGACGAGGAGTTTACAGTAGCTCCAAGGTAACACCACCATGTGAAATGATTGATGTAACCGCCTTCCAGAGGACCACTACCACCTGGAGGATAAGGTTCATGCTTATGGTGTGATTCTAGGGGTATGAGGGGTATTTTGCACCCAACAACCTCATCATTACCCCTAGATTTTTTTATTATATATGGCACCTCATTAGAGAGAGGATGAGGAGGCACACGCACAAGCATAGAGCAGAAAAAAATCATATTTTTATTTCCCTTTTCCCTTCTTCTTCATTGGGTGTTCCTCCATTGATAAAGCTCCAAAGAGTGGCAAGCTAGGCATCCGAGAAGAACTAGCTAGCTAAAGTGGTTCATGGTGGCCGAGGAAACCTCCGGGGGGCGCGTCGAATTCTTCTTCTCACTTCCCTTTTGTTGTTATTTTTATATTATTCTTGGGTTGTTAGAACAAATATTTTCATGATTTATTTTGTGGATATTTCGAACCCCACCATAAACTAACTTATTTGGTGGTGGTTGGTTTAATGGTTGTTTAAACTTTATTTTAATGATATATTTATGTTTATCTTGATTATTTGCTTGCTTTGCTTATGAATATTTCACCATATAAGCTTGTAAGAGGCATGAGACTGTCCATTTCTTAGATGAAGGTTAGGTGTTCGAGAGAAACCTAAGCTAAAAATGCTTGTAGTATTCGAGAGAAACACAAGACAATATCCTCATAAGCAATGGGTTATAGTATTTTCAAGGGGCTTTGAACCGACCTAGGAATACTATATCCTAATCCCTTAGTACTTGAGAGAGACTAAGATAGGATTTCAATTACTAAAAAGGGTGTTTTTATCAATAGTGTAGGCTGCCAGCTTCGTTGAGTGAGAGCAGATGCCTTGGCATCCTATTCGGTTAAGTTCCTTTGACTAGAGATAGTGGGAACACTTTAGGAAGACCCTGTCGAGTAAGAAAAGATTAGATAGCATAAATCTGCCTGAGAGATAAGTTTATCATCCTTAAATCAATCCCTACCATTCATTCCAGTGGAAGCTTGTCACGTGAGGATTATCTTCTTATCATTTTATTTGCTGCTTATTTACTGTTTTTACCATTTTTCATTGCCTCGATAATACACCATTTTCACACTAAACATCTTACCTTGCCACTGCATTTCCATCTGCTACACCATCAGATCATCACTCTATCTCCACCTTCATACACTTTTCATTTGCCGTGACATTTGTATATACGAAGACTAACTATACTTAGATAGAATAGTGCATTGCTTTGGTTAGACTTTTGTAATTTCACCCAATCCCTGTGGAGACGATACTTACTCATCACTTTATTACTTGAGCGATAATGTATACTTGCACATTATTTGCGTATAATTTTATAGTACTCACAACACGCAACAGTCTTTTTAGCTGCATATAGTTGTATCTAGTTGCATTTGTTGTGATTGTGTTATTTTACTTTGTTAAGCTGTTATATGATGGGAAAATAGTGGTTGGTTTGTAATATGCAGAAAACAAAGAGCATAAGGTAAACTGATAAGAATGTCGCGACATCATATATTGCTAAAGCAGACTGTAATGCCTTGGCATTTCTAGAAAATGACAAAAAGAAATTTTCAGAAGAGGACAAATGTCAAGGCACGTATCTGCTACCTGTAACCACCTGATGGGCTTCATCCACAAGGAATGACATAAAGGCATGATGGGCATTTTGAGTGCAAAATTCCAAGAATATCCTTAGATAATTTTTGTTATTAAAGGACACCACACAAGATAGAGAAGAAGATAGTTACACAAGCTTAAAAATCATCATCTTCTCCATTCTCTCCATTGTTCTTATTTTCTCCATTTTTATTAGTGTTCCTCCACTGGTGAACCTCGAATAAGTGGCGTAAGCATTTGAGAGGAGCTCACGCTAAATTCATTCATGGTGGTTTGAGGAAGCACCAGCTGTGCACACCTTGTGTCTTCTTCTCCAACTTTTGCTCCATTGTTAAAGCTTGAAAAGCTTAATTAGGTTGTTTGGTTGAATGAATGATTGGATATACTCTATATTTTATTCGAACCCCACCGTGAACTAAGATATATTTGGTGGGAGCTCATTTGATGGATGTTTGAAAATTTTATTTTAATGGTTGATGATTGTTTTTCTTTTGTTTATGTGTGCTTCATCTTCTAAGATTGAAGGAGGTTTGAGAGTGTTCATTTCTTAGATGAAGACTAGATGTTTGAGAGAAATCTAGTCATTAATTCCTAAGTTTTAGAGAGAAACGTAAGTAAGATTAGCATAAACAATGGGGTATAGTTAATTATTATAGCCTAACCCCTTAGTGTTGAGAGAGACTATGCTAGGATTTCAATGACTAAGAGGGGTAGTGCATCGTCAATAGTGTAGGCTGCCATAGTTGAGACTGAGAGGAGATATCGTGGCATTCTATTCTGTTAGGTTCTTATTACTAGAGATAGCGAGAACACTTTTAGCAATCTCCGTCGAACAAGTAAAACATTAGAAGACTAAATCAGTTAGAGAGATAAGTTTTTCAGCTCCTTAATTGTCTCCCCACCATTCATTTCCAAAGTACTTTCCCCTGTGAGGATTATCAAGTTTTCATTTATTTGCAATTTTTATCATTTTACTTTGGCTCGACATTTTCATCATTATAAATTGTTTTTTGCCCCGACATTATTCACTCAATCACATTCCATCACCATCATTCCATTCACTCTCACGTTTCCTTTACTGAATTATCATATGTGTATATATCATTTCTATACTTAGATAAATTAGTGTAGTGTTCTGGTCGAACTCATAATTTCCACCAATCCATGTGGAGACAATACTCACTCATCACTTTATTACTTGTTTGATTGTGTATACTTGCACATCATTTGTGTATAACTTTATAGTACTCACAACACGCAACATACCACATGTTGAAACTTGATGCTTTAATATGACTAGGGCATTTAGGATTAACCCACTTCTCTATCCAAATATGTACCCTTTATATTTACATCCACTAGTTAACCAACTTTAAGTGTTTACCCTTTTCTTTGTTTTTACCACATTATAAAACCCGAAACCTCTCAATTTTATTTTCACCCTCTCTTGTTACCCTTGTCGAGACATGAGATAAAATTGTTCCACGAATGAAAAATCAAGAGGAGAAAGGAGAAAAAAAATATGGATCGAACAAAGCGCTCGAACATGACAAAAAATCAAAAAAAAGAAGAAAAAAAAGGGAATAAAAAGGAAAATTTTGATTATGCTTCTTCAAGTGTTTACTTTTTTGGAATCATGGCTTGAACTCATATATTTTGCATCTCTTGTCTTGACACTTAAACCCAGTTTTTTTGCCTTATGTCTACCCCAAACTATGCCTCGTTACAACCTTATTAAAAGAAAATTTGATTAAATGCATATTGTTCGAACTAGTGGTGGAGACTTGATTTTCTTACAAGCTTATGATAATGTCTTTATTAATTCCGACTTTGAGCGATTTATTTTACCTTAAACACTTTGAGTGATATTGAGTGAACCCTTGTGAGGTATTGAGTCTTGCTACATTTAAGTTAAAGGATAATTGGTATATCTTGGCTTTTACTTAAAATTCTTACTGGTAATGCCTATTTTCTTAATTGTTACCTTGTTTCCGATAATTTATGTGATCATTAGCTTGTTTGGTTTTCCCTAATACATTATGAAATAATAGATTAATGATTTGAGATCTTAACAATTGATTAAGGCAAGCTTGAAGACAAGCATTAAATAAGTGCGAGAGAATTTGATGAGTGTTTTATTTGGTTAATATTTTGTCGTTAATTAATCTGTGTTACCTCCTTTTATAGTACTAATTTGGGATAATTATGTTCAAATTAGTATAGGACTTTATTTTCCAAGTATCAACAATTAAAAGACGAATTAAACAGATTTTTCCTATTTTTTGGGAGAAGTTAGTGCCAACTCAAACTCAAAGATCGATCCAGGCACAAACTCTGATTATATAATCCAAGTAGCAAGATCAAAGGAGGAAAGCAAGGAGAACCACAATTCTTTGGGAATTAAAAAGTTGTAATTAAATTCAAAAATCTTAGATTTTATTAATTATTTTATTAGGAATTTATTTTGCATAAAATTTTAGTTTAAGGTAAACTATATAAATAGTCCCTAAAATTTTAGATAGCTTACATTTTGGTCAATACAATGATCAAACTTTTAGTTCGTTTTCATTTCTGTCCCTACCGTTACCTCCATTAGATTTTTGCCGACGTGGCAGGTAACGCCTGTTAACCACCCCCACCCCTCCTCCGCCTTTTTCTTCTTCCACTTTTGAAAACCCTAACCTCTAGACAATCAAAAACCTAAAAATCACGTCCGAAACACTGAGAAAAAGAATTCGAAGCAACCTTTTCTTTTTCTAATATATTTGGAACTGATATATTGTCCACACCAAGCCCCAAAAAAACAATACGAAGAAATCGATATAAAGGCTAAGGTGGATATCACGCTGATCATAGTTATAAATCACAAACATGTAATATTTTTTTTATGACAACACGACGAGATTTGGCGAATTTACAAAACCAGCCCATAGTGAAAAAAGAACTAAAAGTTACAAACTCGAAAATAATCTTGGCTTCGACAGGTTTGGTTTTGGCATCATCTGTAGTTAAGTGCAAAACATCCTCCACCAAAACCCCGATCGATGAAGTACCATTGGATAGATAGTCGACTTTATAAGGACAAGGTGAAGAACATCTTCTATGATGTTCACACATGGGACTGTTATAGGAAACCTTTGAGCTTGTAGATGGTGTATTGGGGCTGTAGATGTTGAACTCTATCAACTAAAACACATAAATTAGAACATATGATGTTCACACATGGGACTGTTATAGGAAACCTTTGAGCTTGTAGATGGTGTATTGGGGCTGTAATTGTTGAACTCTATCGACTAAAACACATAAATTAGAACAAAAAATCAATCAAAATGGATGTTCGTGTATCAATGAACATAAGGATAATGAGAATTCACAACTATCGGGAGAGCATAATATATACTTTCACAAAATCAAAACAACAATAACAAGAAGGAAATGGATCCAAACAAGAATAACAAGGAAAACCCTTGTTCAGGATCGACCCCTGGGAATGAGCCAAATCCCCTGTTAGGTTCGAGTGGGGGAGAAATAGATTTGAGGAGCTCCAAACATGAGTGTCCAATAATGGTGCAGAGGGTGACACGAAATAGCAGAGCACGAAGGGATGATGATGCTTTTCTTCCACATATGTTTCCTCATTTGTCAAAGCAACGAAGTTTTCCAGCTAGGGACTGGCTTTTGGGTCGAGGAGGGGTATCATGAGTGTGAGCCAGTGAATATTCGTTTGGAAAGATTTTGAACCATGATTTGGCACCAAAGTTGCTAACTACCCACCATGCACAACCCCCAAATCCCCAAGCATTTCCAACTTTTCTATGGAAAAACTTTCACAACATCTAAGCGTTATCAATACTTCCAGGATTTGTTAAAAATGATTTTTGGGTTTTTCTGTTTTGAAGAGGTTATGATTTTCAATGGGGTTATGATTTTTGATTTTTTTATTTTTTGGAGGTTAGGGTTTTCAAAGGTAGAAGAAGAGGAGGAAGTGGGGGTGGGTTAATGGGCGTTACCTACCATGTCAACGAAAATCTAATGGAGGTAACGACAGGGACAGAAATGAAAACGAACTAAAAGTTTAATTATTGTATTGCAAGTTTCAAAAGTTGGGTGACCAAAATGCAATTGCCCTAAAAGTTAGGGGACTATTATATAGTTTACCTTTAGTTTACTATTGTTAGAATTTTCAAATATTTATTAATTAGGATTTTTATTTTGTTAGGAATTAAGAGTTTGAATATTTTAAGATTTAGTAATTAATTTTCTTTAGGTTTTCTCAAGCTATAAATACTCATCATAGTGAAGCTTGACAAGTGTACAAGTTTAAAATTCAGTATAGAATTGGTTCTGGCCTTTCTTTTGTTTTAGTTTTCATTTAATAAAATTATTTTTCTTCTTCATCTTCATTCTACACACCAAGCATGATCTCTATCGTGCTTGGCTAAATTTTTCTTTAGTTGATAGCTAAGCAAAGACTTGATCTGATAGTGCTTCACATCTTCAGATTTTTTTTTCCGTCGGACAATGGGAGGTAATAGGCCTTCCTTCAAACATCTTAACATCTTCAATCCAAAGAGTGCACATTGGTTTGATCGAAGTTTTTATCTACAGTTGGGGAGAAGAATCGGCTTGTAGCAAGTTCAATTTCCTAAGAACAAACTTAGTGGAGGTCTGCTAAAGGAAATCAAGATCGGGTTCGATTCTCATCGAGACACCATAATTCGAGCATGGGATTTTACAGTTCCTAAATAGCATTGGATTTAATATCTATAGTCGATATTAATCCTAACTAGGGTTAGTTTTTAAATATTGGCTTTAGAAATCAACTCACAAGAGAGAAGAGCAAGTTACAGGGGTTGGGCCTTGTAGACTGTCATCGGCAAGTATCTGAAGTAAAATCTATTTCAATGATCGAGACAGATTGAGGCGAAGAGAAATTGGGGGATATCTCTCATCTTAATTATTCCTTCACAATTTACTTCTCTTATTTTTATTGCTTCGATTTAATTTAATTTAATTTAATTTATTTAGTTTACTTTGTTATTCAAACCCCCCCTCATTTTAGTTTTCTTGTTTTACAGATTTCTTGGTTAAGATCAATTCATATTGATATTATAAATTTTCGAATCCCTGTAGATCGGCACCCTTCTTCTCTATATTACGTTTTTAGCATAATTATCATAGAAAAATGATTAATTATTTGACAATTACGACACTTGTCACATAAATTTATTGAAGTGTCAATTGTGCTCATTGAACTTTTATATTAACGTCAATAAGTTGTTCTTCTCATAAAATTCTAATTCAATATTTCTTTCTTAAAAGTCAAAAGAAATGAATTTCTTTAATTTTGGCCTTTTTAAATTCTCTCAATCAATTCACCAAATCTTTTTTCGGAATTTTCATATCAATGAAAAAATTTATTAACGTTATTTTTGTAACACCCCTATCCCGTATACAATCTCGTATACGAGTTAAAGATGTCACATCAACAATATAAAACATATATTGTTCAAATTTCAATAAAACTTTTAGTTCATTCAAAATTGAACATTATAATTAAAAACACAATAATAATAAATTTCATTGAAAATTGTAATATATAATTTATATCTATGAAATAAAAAAAAACTATTAAGACATATTAATTTTACTATATTTTAATTGTACTAATTTTTACACTACAAACCCATATCTAAAACATATATCAGAGCAGCTAAAATTTCTTTAATGTACACGCCCACAAACAGATTAAAATAACAAATCAGGATGTCTTTACCGATTCTTGTGGCAAATCTAACTTCTCTAAAATGACGCTGATATGCTCCCTACTTTACTCGTTCTCTTGTTCCTACGTGTAAAACACTAACACGCTAAGTTTTCACTTAGTGAGGCAACCAAATAAAATAAAATAAAATATTTTAACAGATAAAACAAACCATATCATATAGAAACATTATTAAATTATTATATGAAACATCAAATTAAAACTCATAATGAGAATTTACTATATAAATATGTAAATCGAATTGTACTATGTCATTTTAAATTTATACTTTTCTGTTTCATTTTGGATCATTATATCATTGTACCTTTCTTTTCTAAATCGGATCATTTCAAATTCATACTTTTCTAATTCAGATCACTCTATTGCAAAACTGTAATTTTCTATATTAGATCAGATAATCGTTTCAATTCAGATCATATCCCATTGTACTATCATGAGAATACACAGTACGCGAGTCAGATAACAAGTGAACGCACTATATACAAGTTTACTATCAGAACAGATTGTACCGAGTCACTTCACCTCGTGTATCACTAAGATATGTCGAGTCAGAGAACTAGTTACCCGTCTTGGTGCCATATAACATACATATAGAGTCAGACAGATCGCATTGGATCACTCCACCTCGTGCACCACTAGGGGTACGCCGTGTCAGACTACGAGTGATCTATCTTGGTGCCAGATCCTAAACATATATAGATTCACTCCACCTTATGGCATGCCATTGTACCACTAAACCTCATTCTCATACAATGGGTTTTATTTAAAATCAGATACTAATTTGCATTAAAAATAATAATTCAGATAATCCAATATAAAACCATTCTCATGAAAATCATGTTTTTGAGTCGTTCATACCCAAAAATATTTAAATGCTATGAAATAAAAGAATAGTAAATTTTACTTATTCTAAATATTATTTAAAAACATTTTCTTTCAGATCTATCGAGATTGACTCGTCACAAGTCACCCTCGTATTATTTTTGATAAAAAGTTAGTTGCACTCACTTGTTAACTCCCTACAGTTTAATTGCTATCTTCATTGCAATCTCAAACTTAATCCTTTTCTTTTGGTTCGTTTTGTATTTGTTTTCGATCACAATCTTCATACCATCGATTTCCCGACATAAACAATTTCAAATACGAATTAGTACTTTAACTAATATAATAATCATTTACATTCAAACAACTTTCTAAAAAAACAATTGATACATATTCGAAAAAAATTTCTCTCCCTTAATCTTGTGAAACTTTCCACATTAATCCAAATTCAATATTCTAACATTCTAACTATAATTTTCAGCATTGTATCCCAACTTTCCAAAGCTTGCATCTTAATCCTTTAAATTTTCCAAACTTTGTAAAATGTCACTAACAAATTCACCATCTCACCACCACCTTCCTTCAACTTACAATTGAGTTCTTAGACTTATAAACTCTTCCAAATCAGTCCAGTTTACTGTTCTGATATTAAATTTCAACATACAACCTTAACTTCTCAATAATATCACATCAACCCTTTAAGTTGCCATACTATGCAAAAAGGTCCCTCAAGGTCTTCAAAATTCCAATTTGGTTCCAAACATCATTTCAAGTACCTAGAATTAATCGT
Source organism: Hibiscus syriacus (assembly GCF_006381635.1). Classification (NCBI taxonomy): domain Eukaryota; kingdom Viridiplantae; phylum Streptophyta; class Magnoliopsida; order Malvales; family Malvaceae; genus Hibiscus; species Hibiscus syriacus. Next base: position 264,532 of record NW_024063140.1, on the reverse strand, counting down.
ACAATCAATTTAAACTGATAGGAAATTTTTACAAAGCTTTTCCTTAATTTTCTCCTTGGCCGAAACTTTGCAATAATTCTCATAATGGTCTCCATTTTGATTCAATCACAATTTAAGCCTTAATACACCATTTCTAATCCATTCTAATAAAATTCAAAGCAAAACAAATCAAATTCAACCAAGTAGCTAACATATCCATCAATGGCCAAATCACCAAACCAATCCCTCCAACAACTTTTATTCAACTTTCATGCTTAATTATAACTCTACAACACTACTAATATCAAAATCAAACTTAATTTCATCAAATTCTCAACTCCTCTTCATCCACCAAAATCACAACTTTAACCATTCAAGCATGGAACCAAGAAATAATTGCACCAAATTATAGAGAATTAGTAGGGATTGTTTTTATATTTCATACTTTAGTCCAAAATCTAATTAAAATGGACCAAAATTGAAGAAAAAGCAAACTTACCCTTTGGGTATGGAGGTTCGGCAGTTTGTTGGAGGAGAAAGCATATTTTCTACACATTTCTAACCAAATATCTCTTAATTAGCCTTTAAAAATCAATTAAAAATCAATTTTTTATTTATTTTACGACAAAAGACTAAATTGCCATTAATGAGTTTTCAAAAGTACACCCATGCCACTCAATTATCTTTATTTTAATATAACCTATTGAACTAATTGTCTTGGGCTGAACTAATTATTTACATAAACAAAATATAACTTTTGAAAATTTATAATTTTAGTCCCTAAACTTTATAACTTAACACTTTGGTCCTTAAACTTATAAAATTTTCATTTTAGTCACTAGTCCAAAATTTAGGATATTAAAATTCTCCCCTTTTTAAAATTCATCCTTGAATTTTCCACACATACTTGATTCAACAGATTATAGTACCATCATTCAGCTATCATTCATATTCCTTTGTAATTTTCTTAACTTAACGTTTCCTTCGAAAGACTTTAATAATTAACATCACTTGAATTCTCAATGCTTTGAATTCTTATTCTAATATCCTTATAAATTCTTCTTTATAGCCAAGCTCGTTTGAATTTTTATCTTCCTCAATATGACAACATTTAGAAGATTTAAGCTATACCTTTGAAGTGTCCATATACAACATACCTTGCAAATATTATTCCTGTCACAGACTAACAACTTCTTCGGCTTAACTTCTCTTGCTATCGAAATTGAATTACTTTTCCCCTTGATAACACTTTATCCTTAACTTAATACTTAACCTCTTTTTCTTTTTTTTTAAGTCCATTTAGAATTTTTGTTGATCAATAATTACCTTGAGATATCCAAGGTAATTTTTACCTTATTCTTAATTTCCGATTTTACGAAAATTCATATCATTCTTCATCTTTTTCCATATGATATTTCATAAGGAATCTTCTTGACATTTTTCTAATAAATATTATTTCATACAAGTTCCCCTAAAATCAATTGTTTCTCACCCAATACTTTTGGTTTTAGCTTCATATACCACATATAATTCCTCTGCAATTTGACTATTTTACTCAGACTGTCTATCCACTTAATAATGAAGAACAATGTTAAATTGAATTGAATTCCTAGGCTTAACATAACAATTTTCAAAATTCATTAGATAAATTTTAGCTCTTACTAGATACCATCAAGACAGTACTTCGGGAAATGATACAATCTTATCATATTATTCTTTGAACTTATTCAATAAGGAATCAATTCAAATCAAGACGAAGTATTCAAATCTACTTAATTTAACCACTGTCACTTAGATTGAATCCTTCTTATTGTATATTTAAGAAAATCTTATAACGATGCCCATTTGAAATGAATATCCAGCTCAGTTGGTAGAGCATAAGGTTCTTAACCTTGAGGTCGTAAGATCGAGTCTCATGGAGGGTATTTCATAATTTGGAGGTCTCCCACGGAAGATGCTCTCAACCTGGAGTTGGGGGCAGCCTACTATCTTACCTCCCTCTTATACTATTACATATGGGATTAAGGGCCAGCTGTTTTTTATAACGATGCCCATCCAAATTTCTTTCTATTTTCACCATGAAACAAAATTCAATTATCATGATTCCAACAACATTGAATGTTTTATTTTAACTTGTTTTCCTACTTTAAAATCAACTCAGTTATATCCTTTGTTATACTTGATCACTCGTACCAACTTCTTAATCCCTTTAAGCCTTAATTTCCCTTTGGAGAGAAAAATTTTCTTTATTTCCTTAATATGTACTTATTTTTCCTTTGTTCTAACAGAATAAGTCTTAACCCTACTTCTGCATTTATTATACCATCTTTTTCCATTAATCACCAAATATTAATGAACTTTCAATGCAGAATTTTTTTTGGCGTAACGTGTTAGCTTCCACGTTAGCCTTTCCTAAACCATAATTAATAATTCACTTATAACCCTTAAGAACTCCTATCCTCATCCTTTATCTCAATTCAACTTTCTAATTTGGTCCACACTTCAACTTTTCTTTTCTTTTATGATCGACGTAGTTGAATCATCACGTCCTACACTGCCATTGTGATACTATCTTCAAATAATCACAATAACTATTAATTTTCAACCATAACTAAAAAAATTCTTCATTAATCTGTAACTTTCTTCGAAACATAGGTCATTTCTTTTTCTTCTTGCGCCAATACACATCTCATATCGGTATGAGATGCGCCACTATTACATTTGTAATCCTCATAGATGTTAGAACTTATTACACTTTTCTCACTTGGCAGTCTACGCAACTTATATAAAGAAATAATATACTGTATTAATCTTTACACTTGAAATTATTTCGTTTGTTCCATTAAAACTAGAGTCAAATGTGAATCTAATCATATAGGGCATTTTTCCTCTAGTTCACTTGTACTATTTTTGGCAAATTTTCTAATCCAACCTACTAAATCTACTTTTAGCAGAGTTTATTGTTTTAGTTTCTGACCTATCATCAGTTAAAAATCCACATCCCCTTGTATATACTTCAAAATCAGTCTCCACTTTTTTTACATGAAACTTGATTGACTTATTAGTCTAGCGGTATAAAAATCGTTTTCTAATACCCCTATAGAGTTTTTGAAAATTTTCCCGACTTACCTTCCAAACTATCAAATTTAATTGGTTTTCCTGTTCGGCACTTTTAGGTTCCTTGTCACTTGTCAGATAAACAATACCTCTTTTTCTTTCTTTTTCAATAAGTGAGTAAGTTGGGAGGGAATCATTGAGAAGTTTTTTATGAACCTTCAATAATATCAAATGAGTCCATAAAATCTCCAGGCCTTAGAAACATTCAATAATAACTTGTACTTCCTTTATCTTATATAACTCAAGTATCATTAAGAAATATCACCACCACCGACCTTAGTATGGTTGAAAAACTCGATTTATATCGTACACAAATCTACCAAAGCATTATTCAACCTGAATAACATTTTCTTATACTCGTATAGTCATATCATGTTTTTAATAATCATTTTTAAAAATATCTTTCTCTTGATCTTTACTTGATAATAACCAAACTAAAGTTCAATGGGCAGTTCTAATGTACAACAACCTTAATATACGACTAAGGAAATGTTCTATCGGAAATGTTAATATTTTTTCTAAAATTTCCGGTAAAGCGTTACCTAAACCATTATTTTTTATCGGAAATGTTAATTTCACTACCTAATTTCTGGTAGAAAAAATAACATTTTAGTTAGCGCCCAATATTAACATTTCCAAAAGAAAAAAATAATGTTTTAGGTAGCGCCCAATATTAACATTTAAGGTAGAAAAAATAATGTTTTAAGTAGCGCTTTACCGGAAATATTATAAAAATATTAACATTTCCGGTAGCGTCTTTCCTTAGCCGTATATTAATATTGTTGTACCTTACACATCCCCAAGGTTCAACCTTAGAAAAAAAATCAATATACTTTTTAGCTAATTGGGGAATTCATCCATCCTTTAAAAGGATAATTATCTTTTACTGTCACTTCATTTAGCTGAGGATAATATGTGTAAACTACATGAAATCATATTTCCTTTTCACAACTAATATCAAGGGGCCCCAAAACGACAAACTCATTCTTATTCCACTCCAACTATTCTTATACTTATACCCTTTAATTTCCTTAATTCCTTATCAGATAATCCTTACCAATACTATTCATCTTTGCTCCTTAACTTTAGAGGTTAGCAACTATTTTATCACTTGTGATTGCGTCCTATAAAATTTATCACCTCTTTATTCTTTCCTCAATTACTAAGATTTTGAAACCCTCCGAATCTTTCTGAATTAACAACTTTATACAATCAATCTTAAATTGTCTGATAAAGAATTAACTATTCTATCTCCAAAATTATTCTGAATTGTTCAATGGAGAAGACTAATTCCATCAAATTCACTAGGAACTCAGCTTTCCCTTAATTCTTAGTGGAGAACTTATTTACTACTTATCCTTATCCTTAGGCATAAAAAAGGTTTAATCTTTACTCTATCACTCGAAATCAGTTCTAATCGAACGTTTCTCTTTAATCAATTTATTACTTAACTTATTTATTGATCCCAAAGTCATCTTCAATCTCAAGTTCCTTTGCATATCCCCCGGATATAATAATAAATCTCCCTGAGTCGATATCCTCACTTTTTAAATGAATAAACTACGACCGCATCTCAGTTTCTTCCTCGTCACTTGGCGGAGCATTCCTTCCTCAAAACGGGTGGAAACCTTTCTCAGGCAGTAAACTAAAGTTTCCTTTGGCTTGTTCAGATTAGGAACAATCTCAATCTTCCTTTTAGCATTTAATGCTAGCACTAACACTTCTGGATGTGTCAGTGTACCAGCATATTCAGACTATACGAGGGGCTAATATTATCTTCTTTATCCTCACTATTAACTTTTGCTTCCTTTTGAAGCTCTGGATTTGTCATTCGAAATAAATTTTTTCCTACTTCGGATATGTAATTTAATCACATAGTGTTTCACATTAATAAAAATCAACACCATTCATCAAATCACTTAATTATACCATATCAGTAACACGGATATCCTAGTGGCATGTACAGATTTTTTAACACCTCTTTAATTTTGGTTTAGGCTAAGAATTGACTAAACTTACATCTCTGATACCAATAAATGTAACACCCCTGTCCCGTATACAATCTCGTATACGAGCTAGATATGTCACATCAACCATATAAAACATATACTGTTTGAATTTCAGTAAAACTTTTGGTTCATTCAAAATCGACCATTATAATTAAAAACACAATAATAATAAATCTCATTGAAAACTGTAATATAAAATTTATATATATGAAATAAAAATACTATTCAGATTTAATTTGTAAAAACTACTATTTACCAGATTAATTTTACTATATTTCAACGTTACTAATTTTTACATTACAAACCAATATTTAAAACATATATTAGAGAAGCTAAAACTTCTTTAACGTACAAACCACAGACATATTAAAATAACAAATCGGGATGTCCTTATTGATTATGGTAGCATACCTAACTTCTCGAAAATGATACTGATACGCTCCCTATTTTACTCGTTCGCTTGTACCTACGTGTGAAACACTCACAAGCTAAGTTTTCACTTATTGAGGCAATCAAATAAAATTAAAATAAAATATTTTAATAAATAAAACAAACTATATCATATAGAAACATTATTAAATCGTTATATGAAACATCAAATTAAAACTCGTAATAAGAATTTACTATAGAGATATGTAAATCGGACTGTACTGCATCATTTTAAATTTATACTTTTCTGTTTCATTTTGGATCATTGTAACAATGTACCTTTTTTTCTAAATCAGATCATTTTGAATTCATAATTTTCTTATTCAAATCAAACTATTGCAAAAATGTACTTTTATATATTAGATCAGATAATCCTTCAATTCAGATCATAGTCCATTGTATTATCATGAAAATACGCGGTACGCGAGTCAGATAACAAGTGAGTGCGCTATATACAAATTTACTGTCAGAACAGATTGCACCGAGTCACTCCACCTCGTGAATCACTAAGATACGCCGACTCAAAGCATGTGTGGCCCGTCTTGGTACCATATAACATATATATATAAAGTCAGACAGATCGTATTGAATCACTCCACTCTGTGCACCACTAGGGTACGCTGAGTCAGGTCACGAGTGATCCATCTTGGTGCCAAATCCAAAACATATACAGATTCACTCCACCTTATGGCATGTCATTGTACCACTAACCATCATTCTCATACAATGGGCTTTATTTAAAATCAGATACTAATTTGCATAAAAAAATAATTCAGATAATCGAATATAAAACCATTCTCATGAAAATCAAGTTTTTGGGTCGTTCATACCCAAAAATATTTAAATGCTATGAAATAAAAGAATAGTACATTTTACTCATTCTAAGTATGATTTAAAAACATTTTCTTTCAGATCTATCGAGGTTGACACATCGCAAGTCACCCTCGTATTATTTTTGATAAAAAGTTAGTTGCACTCACATGTTGCCTCCCTACAATATAATTACTATCTTCACTACACTCTCGAACTTAATCTTTTTCTTTTGGTTAGTTTTGTATTTTTTTCGATCACAATCTTCATGACATCGATTTCCCGACATAAACAATTTCGAATACGAATTAGTATTTTAACTAATATAATAAGTATTTATATTCAAACAGCTTTCTAAAAAAAACAATTGATACATATTCAAAACTAATTTCTCTCTCTTAATTTTGTGAAACTTCCCACATTAATCCAAATTCAATATTCTAACATTCTAACTATAATTTCCAGCATTGTATCCTAACTTTCCAAAGCTTGCATCGTAATCATTTAAATTTTCCAAACTTTGTAAAATGTCACTAACAACTTCACCATCTCACCACCAACTTCCTTCAAATTACATTTGAGTTCTTGGACTTATAAACTCTTCCAAATCAGTCCAATTTACTCTTCTAATATTAAATTTCAACATAGGACCTTAACTTCTCAATAATTGTACATTAATCCTTTAAGTTGCCATACTATACGAAAAAGTCTCTCAAGGTCTTCAAAATTCCAATTTGGTTCCAAACATCATTTCAAGTACCTAGAATCAATCACACATTCAATCTAAACTGATAGGAGTTTTTTACAAAACTTTTCCTTAATTTTCTCCCTTGGCCAAAACTTTGCAATAATTCCCATAATGGTCTCCATTTTGATTCAATCACAATTTAAGCCTTAATACACCATTTATAATCCACTCCAATCAAATTCAAAGTAAAACAAATCAAATTCAACCAAGTTCCTAACATATCCATCAATGGCCAAAACACCAAACCAATCCCTCCAACAATGTTTATTCAACTTTTATGTTTAATTATAACTCTACAACACCCCTAATATCAAAATCAAACTTAATTTCATCAAATTCTCAACTCCCCTTCATCCACCAAAATCACAACTTTCACCATTCAAGCATGAAACCAAGAAATAATTACACCAAATTGTAGATAATTTAATGGGGATTATTTTTATATTTCATACTTTAGTCCAAAATCAAATTAAAATGAATCAAATTGAAGAAAAAGCAAACTTACCCTTTGGCTATGGAGGTTCGGCAGTTTGCTAGAGGAGAAAACAGATTTTCTACACATTTCTAGCCAAATATCTCCTAATTAACCTTTAAAAATTAATTTCTTATTCATTTTGGGCCGAAAGACTAAATTTTCATTAATGAATTCCCAAAATTACTCTCATGCCACTCAATTATCTCTATTTTAATATTATTAAATAACCATAAAAATCTCGTCTTTCAATTTTTCTTTTTGACCCTCTAGTTTTCCAAAATTTCAGTTAATAAATTGTACTATTTCACTTTATAATGCAATTCTCACCAAATTCCACCAATCTAACTTAAATTCCACTAACTAAAAATATAAATATACTTTTTTCCAACCCAAATATTCCTTCCTTCAAATTTTTGTAATCTTCCGATTCAATTTGGTTATCCAAATATTACCGATCTTTTTCCTTTAATAAACTTTTATGTAAACTCTAGATCAAAATTCTGAAACACATTAAACTAATTGTCTTGGGCTGAACAAATTATTTACATACCCAAAATATAACTTTTGAAAATTTACAATTTTAGTCCCTAGATTTTTACAAGTTTCAACTTTAGTCCCTAAACTTAGGAAATTTTTATTTCAGCCACTAGTCCAAAATTTGGGATATTACAATTTTTTTCTTCAAAACTCAATGACAGGAAAAATTTTAAGTATAATTAGAATGTTTTTTATCTTCCATGTTTAACGATTCTTCTGAAAATTATTATTCTCAGTTTTTTTAATTTATCATATTTCTCACAAACATAATTCTATCATCAATTGTGGTGCTTGAATCATATTAAAGATTGTTCTTAAAATTCTAGGTAGATCAGACTTTCAAATTCTTTCTTTTGATTTTTATATATTTTTAAATTTTAGATAAGAATGTTCTTTTATTTTCAAATGGTATGTTATGTACTGAAAAACATATATTGAAAAGTATTGATGTTGACACTATCATCAATGATTTTGCATCAAGAAATGCTCGAAGACAATGTTTTTTTTGTAAGTATTTGCATACTTAAATATATTTTTGATATTTTTTATATTATAATGAATTATTATTTGTTTAATTTAATAAAAATTCTAAAAATTTATATTATATTTTTCTTAATTTTTTTTAATTAGGGGCTCATTTTTTTCGTCTCGAGCCAAAAAAATATTTAGGAATGGCCCTGGTTGGTACTTTTATTTTTTGTCTTCTTGTGGTGGCTTACACGTCTTGTACTTTTATTTACTATTGTTGTCTTTCTTCTGTTTAAGATTTTGACAATTCTGCTGATTTTTTGTTGTACTTCATCCTTCTAGCATGTTGTCCAAATTCATAGTCTTGATTTCGTCCAAATTTAAATATTGGGGTGATGATGGTGGTGAGTTCCAATCATCCCATGAGCAGTTTATTCCTTCAGTTATATTGTTTGGATAATCATCAATTTCCATGTCAGCTATTTTTTATAATAATTTTATGGCTTCAAGGTCCATTGTTTCATCTTTATATTTTTGGTGTACAAATATTCTTCGCACATCAATCCATCATTTTTTGTATTGTTGTGGAGTATATTTCGTGCTTCTGCTTTGAGATCAAGTCTAACTTGGATCTGCTAGTAGATCATATTATTATAACATTTTCAATGGAGGATTGTAAGTCGTTTTTGCTTTCATTGACTGCAAAAAGTTATGGTCCTTCGAATACTTTAGAGTCAAATTTGATATGGTTTATAGAAATTCTCTTTCAAGCTATCCTGATTAGACTATTTATTTTAAAATGAAAATAATAATAATGATCATCTTGTGGAATATAAGTATATAATTTAGATTTTATAAATGCTGGAAAATCTTTCAAAGGATGAAAAGAAAATTTTTCAATAGTTATTTCTCGAACAAAACCCCATTCAATACTATTTATATCGAACGGTTCATGATCAAGTTTAAATTTAATTACTGGAATTTTTTTCTCCAATAAAATTTGTATAAACATAAGCTTTTAGAAAATATTCAGAAAAATATTTTTAAACAGAGCTTGTTGGTTGCTAAATGCTTTATGTATTTTTGAAAATAATTCTTTAGGTAATATTATTCTAGCTTTATTATATAAACATAATCTAAATGTTTTTACTAAAATAGTATGTGTTGTTCCTTTATCAAAAAAGTATTGACATGTATCAAGAAGATTGTTTGCCTCCTTATCTTTAAAAAAAAAAACTTATTTCTAAATCTTCTCAATCTCTATAAATTATGGTATTTAATAATAATTCTTTAACTTTATTTTCTTTAGTTGTTTTTTCAACTAAAGTTTCAGAAAATTTAGAAAGAGATATTATAAAATTTACTCTTTGGAGTAATAATATACAAGTATTAATATACAAGGGATATGGGTGCGGAAATATTTTATTAGAAAGAGATCTTCTAAAATATATAAGTATTATTGTAAGTTCTATCTTTGTCTTGCACTCTATTCATTTTGGTATTTTATCTTAAAACTCATATATCAGTTATTATGCTTTACTTTTGCCTCAATTCAGAGAGCAACGTTTATGCCTTGTTGTTGTTGTAAAGTGAGTGATTTTAAAAGATAACGGAAGGTTTTAGGTACTAAAGATAAAAGTATAGAAGAAATAGATTGTTTGTTTAAAGATGAAAATTGCAATCGTACTATGCATATAGACTCTAAGAACGAAAATAATATTACATATGTAAGTAAAGGTTTTAATAGTTTAGTAGATATGACATCTATATATTTTAATAAGATGAATAAAGTTAATAAAATAGAAAAACAAATTAATAATCTAGGATAGGTGACTGGAATAGATCTAAATAGTGAATGAATCTAAAAAAAAATTATTGTATGATATTAATAATAAATTAGATCAAGTAATAATATCTTCTAACAAGAAGATGATATAAATTTAGGTCCTTTATATTATGGAAATGAAAATGCCATATTAGTTTTATCAGATAAAAAAAACTTTATCTAAAAGTTCATCTAACAAGGATGAATGTAATAAAAAAAAGTTGACACCTCAACAAAAATGATTTTCAATCTTATAAAGAATTCATGGAACATTGGAAATTAAAAAATTTCACTACTAAGGATAAAAATGAAAAAGCAGAATTTTTAAAATTTATAGAAAATCTTTATGAAGAACATAAAGAATTATTTGTTTTGTTTAATTATCATTATATGTTAAATCATGATACTACAGACATTAGTACCAGTTCTGAAAATAATTCAGAAGAAATAAAAGCTATAAATATTTTAGATACATATGATGAAGAGAAAAACTCTTCAACAGAAGAAAATATTAATATTTCATATCCTATAGAAACAAAGCCGTCTCAAACATTTTTGGGGCCCTAAGCGAAAATAAAAAAATAGATCATGATTGAAGGAAAATATATTACATTACTTTAAACAATTAATTTAATATCGTAGAAAAACTATTAAACTTTTTTTAATATTAATTTTATTGTTTTGTTAAGAAAACACCTTAAATACGACTAAGAGAATAAAAAATCGAATTTGGGTATAAATTATGATATGGAGCTTTATTCTAAATAATAAGTTCAAAAAATAAAGAATAACATATTATGTTATCATTAGATTGAGATTGAAGAAGACTAAGAGTTAAAGAATATTTGGTAAATTAAAAAATAAGATTTGTAAAAAAAGAGAAAAATATGATTAGATTTAATTCAAAATTAAATAAATTAACGAGAGAGATGGAGAAAGAGATGAGAAATTGAGAATTTTATGAAATTGTAAAAACTTATAGGCCTTAATTATAAAGGTAGAAATCGAGGTTGAAATAGGGGCCTTAATTATAAAGTTAGAAAGTGTGATTGAAAAAACTTAAGGGCCTCAATTGAAAAGGTAGAAAGTGAGATTGAAACAAACTTAAAAGCCTCAATTATAAATTTAAAAGTGAGATTACAAAATTAGGGGACTCAATTATAAATGTGAAAAAAAGGAATAGAAAAAAATTAGAGATTTCAATTATAAAGATAAAAAGTGAGATTGAATAATAATAGGATCTCAATTATAAAGGTAAAAAAAATAAGATTTAAAAAATTAAGGACCTAATTATAAAGATGAAAAATGGGAGCCCCAATTATAAAAACCCTATTAGTCAGGTTTGTATGAAAACATATCAACTAGGCCCAGATCTAAAAGGAAAAAGAAAATTATATCCTGATCTTTTTTAAGATTGTTATTTAAGGTTTTCTAATTGAAACAACGAACAAGACCAAAATACTAATAGAATAATAGGAGAACAAGTAGAAAATATCTACACTAATGAAGTTAAAACTGAACAAACATGAGAAATTTCACAACCAATTCCTTATAGTGTAGAAAATCTTAATAAAAAATGTTGCTCAAGGAGTATATTTTGAATTAAATAATGTCTCTATATCAGATTATAAAAAAAACCCATAGATGATTGGGCACATACTATGACAATTATTGTAAACGACAATAATTGGCTGAAAGGAAAAAATTAATTAGTTTGTTGGAACTTTTCAAAGTGATGTTTTACAATTTCTTTGTAGATGGGAAGAATCAATAATAGACATTGAGTAAAAATAAAGTGAATAATTAACCAAATTCAAACGCCTAAAGATGTTTTCAAAGGATTAACACAAATTCTAAACACAGAATTTTGTTGTTATTAAGATAAGGAAGATCAAGATGGTCAAGCAAGCTATATATTATTAAAAATAAAATTATGTGATATAGTATATTTAGAAGAATTTTCTACAAAATTTCTTCATGAATATCAAAAATTAAAAAATATTTAAAAAATAAAAACCAATATTTTCATAAATAACTACCACCATAGGATGAGCTTTGTATAAACAAATATAATTCTTATCTTGAAAAATATAGTAGAATATTGTTTTTAAAAATTAGTGGAATAAATTCTATAAGAAATAGAATTAATTTTGTTAGAGAAAGAATAACTAAATATTGTCTACAGACTAAAGCTACTAAACAAGTGATGAAAGCCACTAAATAAGTGACCAAACCCTAAAATTTTAAAAACATTCATTTCAACCCCTAAACCCACATCGATCGTCACCTTTTGTCGTCGACGAAGCTCCACCCGACCTCACCTCCCTTCGGCAATCAAAACTCTCATAAAATTGTGATTGATCGACAGTCGATCGACATTTTATACCCTCGAACCCTAGATAGAAAAGTTAACGAACGATTAGCGCTCTAAAATAGCGGCATTTTTACTGCAAAATGCTCTAGAAAAAAAAAAGAATAAAATGACAAAGTGACTATTCAGTCATATGTTAGGGTCATTTTTTATTTAAAATGAAACATTGGTGGTCAAAATGCTCAAAAAAAGAATAGAGTCTAAAATGACTAATTTAGTATACATTTAGCATCCATTAAATAACCATTAAATTTATTAAAATATTATAAAATTGTCATTAAACTTCATCAAAATGTAACAAGATGGTACCAATACCTTGAAAATTAATTGATACCTCAAAATATTTTGAAATTTCATTTTAACCTTAAAACTTACACGTTAATACTAGTACAATCCTAAAGGAATTGGTTTAAATCCTAAGTTCGTTCAATGACATTATTGCCATGCTACTTTTATGTTCATTACGATTTGATCCTTACATGTTTTGAATATGCCATGAAGGCTCTAAAAGTTTCAATTTAATTTCATTTCCGCTGTGACTTCCAAATGTAACGACCCCTACCCTTTACGGACACTCTGAAACAAAACAAAACAAAAGAACCTACAAAATACGAATGGATTTTGAATGTTTTAATGGATATTAAGGAAGACTGAGAAGAGAAGAGTGAGATTTTGAAATGATAAAAAGGGATTTTTTTTTCCTTTCCCCTTCTTGTCAAGAGAGAAAATTTGGATTTGATTTCTGGAAACGAGAAATGGCACCGAAATTTCTGTCTGTGGATTCATTTACGGTCATATCCCCTGTACTGGTAGCGCCTTGCCGTCTTCCGGATGATTCATTTGAAAGGACTCGGTGGTTCAGATCTTCAAGACTTATGGCTTTCATCCTAAACGCAGCGTTGTGGGCTTTTCTTCTTTTACAGTTTCAAAAAGTTTATAAGTGGGTCCAATGGTGACTTTGACCTCTTTACTATGCTCAAATTTGGTATTTAGTTCCTAAACTTTAATCTTATATCATTAAATCATTTATTTTTATAATATCATTTGTTACACTAAAAGCCTAATATTAGTATCAACAAATTTAATATTAGTTTCCAATTAGAGAGAGTATGTATATTCAAATCTTGAAGACGACATTGTTAAAAAAAAAATTGAACTCCAAATAGAAACAAAGAACATCATGAAAGATGTTTTCCTTAAAAAATCAGCAACATCGATGTAAACATTTTATGTTATGCAATGAAATTAAAATCATATCACATTAAAATATAAGAATTAAATAATAAAATTCCTCAATTATAATTTGACCCAAAATTAAAAGTGAGTATAATTGGATTCCCTTGAAAATGAAATGTCCAATACAATTTTTTTTTGGATAATTATGTTTAAATACATGTCAAATACAATAGGTCAATAACTTTTCAATATTACTTAAAGTTTATATTTGAAATTAATATTTTTCATATTTGAGTATAAATATAACTTGTGAAACGTGAAATGATATGTATTCGTATTATATACCTATCTATATCCAACTATACATTAACAAGTTGATGGGTTTTTTTAGGTTAGGGTGACTCTCCCAGACCAGGACCAGGGCATACCTACGATTCAATTGAGATTTATGTAGGAATTTATAGATTGCCCACTAAGAGTAACGATGGTAAGATTCAAACTTAGCCTTACAAGCTCAAATTCTAAAATTCTAACTACTTGTGTCAACACTCATCGACAACAAATCGATGCTTTATTAGATGGAAAAGAGCATATAAGAATGAGGTTCAATGGAAGAGAAACAGGTCATTTGAAAATGATAAGCCCCCCAAAAAGCAAGTGATTTCTAGAAATCAATGATGCATTCATGTGAGCCCTTTTAAGATTTTTATCAAGATTAAGAAATTAATGCTGCCATCTAATGTGGGTCCATTGGATCATCAACAAAAGCGTATACTCAATCACACGAAACTGCTTCATTTGGCTTCAACGAACTCGTAAAACACATTTGATTACACCAAGAGAATCAAAGGCTAAAAGAAAACTAACCCAGCTATAGAGACAAGGGTTAAAAAGAAAACAAGTTCGATTTCAACCTCAAAGCAACCACCTTGTCCCCTTCCATTACAATTAACAATTTTACTCAAATTCGATATATTTTAATTTGATCTGATTAGATACGATCGAGCTTTCTTTCTTTTTTTTAAAAAAAAAGGGTTGAGTTTTAAAGTTCATATTTGGGATGGATTTTGTAAAACATGTAAAAGTAGTCATTAAATTCTTCAAATGATCACAAAATGATAATTAGATTAATAAATTTTCAAATAATCGTTTTGATCACTGAATTACACTCAAGTAAAATGTGAAAGCTCAATAAATTTTGTGACCATTTTGTAATCGTCTGAAAATCATAATGACTACTTTATAAATTTTGAAAGTTTAGGGATCAAACGATCATTTGAACATAATATAGTGACTTCTAGTGCACTTTACCCTTTTGTGTTTTAAGCAATCAAAAGCTCATTCATTATCTCTTACTGAGATTCTGCTGCCGTGGTGGTGTGTGATTGGGAAGCAAAAAGATTATCCACAGCTGCTTTTAGTTTCTCCAAAAGCAAGTGAGAAGCTGGAGTTTCAACATTGAAAAAAACCACCACCATAAATTGAAATTTATAGCATTCAAAAAGTGTTTCAACACATGATTCTTCTTCATTAGATTCAAAGCCTACAGGGGAGAGTTACACTGCAATAGAATAAAATTTAGCAGAATCGTGTCCATCAGAAAAGCTGTGAAGTTCATTGCCACAATGGAAACAAAAATGAATTGCTTTGAACAAAAAAAAGAACCCATATCTTTTCTTCTCTTGATTTAAATCAAGCAGGCCTGTTTCGTTTGAGACCGGTTTTGCCATCCGATTTAGCGGCGCCACTCGAATCGCCTTCGGACAATGCATCCGTGGATTTGACGAAAGAACTCGAAAGATCACCATAGAGATCAACCACTTTTCTTATGTTGTTGTTGAGCTCCCTAATTAAGCCAACATTTCTGGTCAGGTTATGAGGCATCTTGGACTCATGGTTCTGGTTTATCTCATTGATCAACAGCCTATTCTGGTCCAATATATTCTGTACCTGCACAAAGCTCTTCTGAAATGTCTGCACCACCTTGCTATCTATTTGACCACCGCCGCCGCCGCCATTGCCTTGCCCCGAGAATGTATCACTGTCACCCTCCATTTTAAAACCAAAACCAACCCTGAAACCAGACGAGGAGAAAAAGAGCATAACAAAAGATGAGACACATGTGTTACATAATTATTTAAAGCTAAATCCAATGGAAAAGACATGGGGCATTGGAATTGGAATTGTCTAACAGGAAATCTGGGGAAGAAGAAAGGTCTGCAGAGGAAATCATGGCCTCCTCAATGGGTTCTACCTTTCACAAAAGGGAATCCATCAGTTCAACAAAAACATGAAAATAATCAGTTTTCCTTCGAATATTACTCCGTGTTTTGATTGTTAATATTATAATATATTTATGATGAGATGCGAAGAAAGAACAGATCCTATTTCCATAAAAGGGAACCTTTCTTTATTGCACTAAGAATAATAATACCCACCTCAAGCCCTGAGTTCCAAAGAAGGGTCTCTTTTCTCAAACACCAACAAAACAAAAATGAAAATCAGAAATATCAATAAAAATCAAACTAAGCATGGAGAGAAAAATTACTTCAAATTCTGGGAAAACAAAAAAAAGATCCTTCTAGAAAGCAAAGAACAAAAACTTTCATAAACTTACCCAGATTGAAAACCCAGAGGGGGGAGGGAAACACAGTTTAAGCGAAGACGGAGTGAGAGATAAAGAGAGATTGCATGCTATTCTTACATAAGAAGATTATAATTGTTGCATTTAATACAAAAATAACTTTAACTTCGAAATTGCTCTCATTAATCAAACACTTATGTACTTACCTTGAAAATCTGAAGCATTATATTCTGGGAAATACACACACAGATTGAAAGGAGGAAGGCGAGGGATTGTGAAGGAACGAAGGGAAAAGATCGCCGATTAAATCAAATCTCCCAGGAACCAAACAAAACAAAATTTTCTCAGCTCATGGGAGAGAATTTCCAGAGAGAAAGAATGGAAAGAGAGAATATGCAGATTTGACGCTCAGAGTTCGGACATATCTGTATCTAAATACTAAAATACAGTTACATTTATAATACACAATTATAATCGTACATAATATAATTATAAAAAAATACAACCAGACTGATTATTAAAATATATTTTTACATAACTTAAAATAAAATTAAATAGATTTCACATCTAACAAAATATGAATCATAATAGATAAATATAGCAAAATATAATAAATGAAAGAAAATATTGCAAGTATGAAGATGTTTTGAGATATATATGTAATATGATACATAAACATAACTAAATTCATTCAAAAGTTAAAGAAATTGGTACATATTTTTTTCTCTAAAAATATTGATTTGTTTAAATAATTATTAAATATCATTTAAGTTTCTATACAAATAGTATATTTGATGTATACGTATATTTTGTTGGTATTAAATGAGTTGATTTTCCGGGGGGGTTCATTACTGACCACGTGGCATATGAACAATTATGGAGGTTGGAATCTAGGACAAAGGGGCCCACGACCCAAAGATATCTGTACAAATATTCATGTTTGTTTGGTGGGTTGAGATTTCGATGTTGATTAATTTTGGTCTTAGTGTTCGTATTTGTCGTTGAATGTCATTTTCAGCTTTTCATTCACATGAGTTGGCTAATTAGATTTTTGACGTTATTATCTGATTGAGAATTTTTGAATAATTTAATTATGATGATTTTAAAATTGATGAAACGCTATTTTATTTAATTTGATGAATATAAAGAAAATTATCAATACAGCAGTTCATTCTAAATTATTCTCTTCCTCCTCCATTTAGTTTAATCTGTTCCTTTCTACAAACCCAAGTGCAAGTGCAACTAATTAGGTTCATCAGGACATGATGCTAAGAAAACATGGGTTGAACCCAACAGCCCAACACCATCTTTTTTTAATCCGGTCATACAAGCAAGCAGACATTTGATCATCTTAAACTCTCTCTGCATCACCCCGAGGCCAGGCGGACAATCGATATCCTAGTTTCTTCCGGCTTGCACTGTTGCGATGTTGACCCATGACATGAGCGTACTGGACGGCCGTGTGTTATAAAGTATAGTGGTCAGCAAGTCCGTAATCTGAGAAGCTCGGTTCTATACGCATGAAATGGCCTGGCAATGATCGTTTCGAGACAGCTTCTTGCCAAGTATCAACAAACTCATCCATGATTTGCTTGGATTTCTCCAGTGAAGAAATCGGAAGATACTCCACCTGCAAAGGAACAAAAACTTCACTCGGACCAAACTACAGTTGCTCAATAAGTTTAAGAAGCAGTGCCGAACAGCTTAAAACACCAAACTTGGTAGTTGGGGATTTCAGAGAATAACCCCAGATAATTTAACCTCGACAACGACAAGAGGGCACTCATTTCTGGACTGACTTAGATTAAAAGGAGTAAAAGACGGAAAACTAGGATCAAATGTCGAAGCAGATATAACACCTCAGGTCGACAGATTGCTATGAAACACCAAACCATAAACACTTGATCTTACAAAAAGTATGAACTCGCAAACATGCATTAATTTGCTCATTCCAATTCACAAATATCACAACCATCTCTATCCACTAGAAATTAGTATCTCTTTTAGTGGAAAATCAACATCAGCTTGTTTTCCAATCTCTGCGGCTAAGAGAGAGAAAAAAATACAACTTTATCCATCACTAAAATCAAAATGATACACAAAATTCAAATCAATGAAAACTTTTAATCTACATTAGCATTCCGAGAGTGTGTTTTAAAGCATGCAACAAGTATAACACAATACCTCCATTACTATTCCTCTAGTGACAGATTACTGTGAATTGCAAAACCATGAACACATTTTACATTCAACAATTTGCACGCGTGCTCGGATTAACAAATACCGAAACACTATCTATATACAAGAAATCAATACATGTTACAGTAAAAAAAATCAAACATCAGCTTGTTTTCCAATCTCTATGGCATTGGTCTAAGAGAAAAAAGAACAAATTTATTCATCATTTAATCAAAATGATATGTAAAACCTGGTTTTAGCAAAAATTAATCTACATTAGCATTGCAATTGATGTTCTAAAGTATAAAACAAATAAAAATAGGGTACCTCCATTACTATTCCTCTCAAATTTTCAGAATGAATGGGCACAACTTTGCCTACTCTCAATTGAAAGTCGCTTAGTTGGTATTGAAACCCCTAGGAGAGAATAATGATATCAGAAAACAACCCCATTGCAGCAAATCTCCAATGATCCATAAAAAGAATAAGAGAAGTGAAGTGAAATCAAATACCTCGAAATTAAGGGCGACCCTGGATTTATAAGACTGCAATTTCTCCATTATTAACTGAATAGAAGAATCCGCTTCAAGCACAATCTTATTGGCTCGAAGTATAAAATAGTGCTTGTTTGGTTGTTCTGGAAGCGAAATCCCGATGAATTTACGCGGGAATTCGGCGGCTAATGCTTGATCTGAATAATAACATAGCTTAAAGTCGATAATTCGAATTCGGAAACCAAGGGAGGAAACGAAAGGAAAGAGAGAGAGCTAGCTGACCTCGTAACATTGGTTTGTAAAAAGTGAGAGTAGCTTTCCAACGCCATTCATGCTCTCCACGCATTGTGATACTTCGTTTAGAATTTGGCTGTTCACGGTCGATCCTACATTGGGCTGCCAATTGAAAACCCTAGGGCAAAAGAAAAAGGAGCCAAAAGTGAATTCAAAACTAACAATTGTGGAAATCAATGGGGAGTCTCAATTATGGAAAATATTTTCCATTTATTTACCATTTAAAGGCATAGTCTTTGGCTTCTTCGGGTGGCGATTGTAAGGCCGACTAGTCGTCGGAAAATATGACAGCAGACGGCGGACACCAGAGCCTCTGGGGACTTTACATCTGCTAAGACTGAAAATGTTGTAACTTTGGGTGCAGCCAAAGAAAAAAGAGAGTAGGATAAACTACGTATTTAGTCCTTAAATTATCAATTTTAATCTGTTTTAGTATGTAGTCTTTCATTGTTTTCAAAACCATAATTAAAATTTAGTTTTTATTTCATTTTAGTATTATATATTAAAAATTTAACATATTTAGTACTTAAACAATCAATTATGGTCCGTTTTGGTGTTTAAACTTTTAAATATTTTTCAAAACTTAACATTAATTTTTTAAAGGGAGTACTGAAATAAAAACTAAAGTTTTTAACGGCGAAGTATTAAAATGATAGTTTAGGTACTAAATGCATAATTTATGCAAGAGAATGTTATTTTTTTCTGAATTTAATTTTGTCTGTAAATGTGCATATGGTGTTAACGAGTTAAACTTTTTTGAGCATATACAATCTTATAATTATCTAACTATATAAATGATCATTAACGTTTGAATAATTTTTTCTTCACTAATATTTTAAAAGTAACGATTTGATCATTAGTTTTATTAATTTATAATAAATAGATCTCTTAACGTTAAGAATCGATTAAAATTAAAATAATAGAATGGTGATGTAGTGCATTAAATCTATTGACATGATATTGTTTAATCACTCGCGATAATCGTTTTAATCGACCATTTAACTATTTTCTTATGGAAGCACAATTTTTTTCTACTTTTAATTTGTTTTCGAAAAATATATCTTTGTTTATATTTATCTAACGTTACATGACTGTAAGAGTTTCGATCAATTCTCAACATCACAAACATCTTTTAGCAACTCACCACCATCAAAATTATGATTTTAAAATTGATATAAAATATTTTAAAGTTTATAAATGACTTAAATGCCCCATTGCCTCCTGAATTATACCATTTGTATCGAATTGTCTCCTAAAATATTTTTCGAGACATTTTACCACCTAAAATTTAAAATGTTACCTCATTTGTCTTAAATCACTATGTTAAAAAAGACACGGGTAAATTACATATTCAATCACTCAATTATTAGAATTCCGTTCTAATCACCTTTATTATTTATTTTGACCACCTAATTATTTTTTTTTCAAAATCATCACCATACTTACTTTTACTCTATCTGCAAATGCCTCGTTGTTTCACACCGCCACTCAAACACTCTTTCAGCCTCTCAACACATCAACCTACGTATATGCCTTCTCCCTCGTTGCTCTCCTCAACGTCCATTAGTCACCAATTTATTTCATTTATTTTTACTGTACCATTTTTTCGATAAGAACCAAACCAATGCAAACTAAAAATAATAAAAAATTTTGAAAAAAAAAATTGTAACACTCATCGCCCATATATATCTCAATATACGACCCTCAGACATCACATCAACTTGACAAATATTTACTGAGCATAAAGACTTAAAATCTTTTTTTTTTTTACTTTCTTTGTTTTAGTTTAAAAACTTTAATCTTATTCATATAATATCTTAAAATAAATTTAATCACTGAAAACAAGTTCATTTTCAATCAGTAAGCGGACAGTTCAGAACTATTCATAATTATATATATCATTGCTTAAATACTACTTAATTTAAAAATCATTTAAAACTAGTTAAAATATTCATTTATAATACAATTATAACTAAAATTAACCAAACATTAAAACGATTCTAAATTTCTATTTCATACATTTTTTAAATATAAATCTGATAAAGTAACCCAACTTATATAATGTACATGCCACTAATAAGTTAAAGTTAGGATGTCTTACTGATATTGTCGTTAGGTTTGATTTTCCACAAGATGCTGGCAATCTCCTCACTTCACGTCCTCTACTATATTCGAACATACGCATAAAAATCATCACACTCTAAGTAAAACTAAGTGAGAAAAAAGTATAGCTAAAACATAAATTTCATAAAATATAGGCAATAAATTGTAATTTAAATATAAAAAAAATTAAAACTCCAAATCGGGCTAGTTAAGGTGTTTCCCTTCTGAAAACCTGAAAACCACCATCTCGTGATTTTATCAAAAATCATGTAATACATCATCAAATATCATAAATAACTTTTATTCTTTGCATTCGAACATATTTCAGAACTTTCTTTTCAATTCTATATTCATTTCTTTCATATATTCTCATAACTTGCACATTTACTGTTATAGTCTGGTGTATATTTAAGAGAATACAAGGTACGTGAGTATAAGGTGTGCGCTAGGTACAAAACAATGACGAATCATAACTGAAACTGATATATGATGCACTCTAGTGCAATCATAACCTATCCACTAACGGTGTTGATCATAGGGTACACGAATGTACCATAGATGAACTAAAACTGAGATATTATGCACTTTAGTGCAATCATAACCTGAAAAGTACTCAACTTAATGTCATGCCAAATATACCTATGAATCTCAATGCAACATACAATGGGCTTATATTTATCATCATAATATCATTTATTAATCTACGTCTGATAACAATAAAACATCTGATAACTGTAAAATGTCTTATAATTGTAAACATTTAGAACTCATCAACATAAATATCGTAATTGGGAAGTTCATACCCAAAATCATTCATAAAACATGATGAAAAATATTATGAAAATATTCCATCATAAGAACTTATAAATCGTACTGGAGAAATAAAATGAGGTTGACTTATCGTAAGTCGTCATCGATCATAATAATCAAATAAATAAATAATTTGCACTCACTTTAACACTTTACTTATAAATCAAAATATAAGTCTCACTAAGCTTTAGGTTAAATCATTTACTTTAAATTGCTTCCACTACACAATTTATCAAAATTCCATATTCTGGCAGTTTGCACTACCTTCAAAGAAATATTATTCTGTATTAATCTACATACTAAAAAATTATTCTGTTTGCACCAATGAAAAATATACTCGAATAAAAATCTAACCATATAAGGAACTCCGTCTAGTTCCACTTGTACAATTTATAGTAAATTTTCAAAGTTAACTGACAGAAGCTATTTTGGGCAGAATTTGCTGCCATGTTTTCTAACCTATCACCGATTAAAAATTCGTATCATTTTGTATACTCCTCGAAATCAGTTGTCGTTTGTAATAAACGAAACTAGGATGATATATGAATCAAATGGTATAAAATTCATCCTCCAATCATTTTATGTAATTTCTAGTGATTTTATAAACTTACTATTTAGAACAAAATTTCTAGGCAATTTCACCAACTGGAGTCCTTAACTTATTCACTAATTCTATTAGCTAACTTAATGAACATATAGGCTTGAATCACACTTTACATAACACTAAGAGTCATTTTTTAACGTAATTCTGACACTGGCTCATCGCAAGTCAATGTTGATTTGGAACATAAATACAAATGAAATTCACTCACCTTTGCCTCGTTATCGAATCTTCTCCACGATAATCTTCTAATTCCGCATCTTTTCCTTCTCTTTTGAGTTACTTGGATTACTACATTTACCGTAGTCTAACAATGTCATATAACATCATAAAATATTCAAGCTTTTGCTAGTATCGAACTAACATAATTTAAACTTAAATATAAAATTCGATAAAAATAAAATCGATACTTAAATCAATATAAAAACTAAATCGTACTTCCATCATAATTCAAACTTCTAAAAACTTCCTTAAATTCCATTAATATTCATTTTCACCATCAACTCTTCAACTTTTAATAATTTCATAATCCAACCACTAATTATGAATTCTTTTTAGAATTCATATCAATTTTTCTATTTAATCCATAACGGCCCTTCACCATTATGATCACCTCACATTAATCACATAAAATTTCCATCACCTCGATAAAATATCCAATTCAATCCTTTAACATTTAAAATATTGCAATTTCAACCCAAACTTTTCTAAACTTTCAATTTCAATCACCCAACTTCATAAATTAATAATTTGATTCAAGCTCGTTAATTAAACTCAAAAACCAGCATGATAATAATATTTTCCAGCGTTGAAATTTTTTGTTCAAAATAATACCATCACCTTTATAAAATCACAAACAAGTCCATGAAGTTTTAGGAACCTTTCGAATTCCTCCACTAAAATCATCAAACTTGAAATTTAGTTCCCAACAACTTTCCTAACTTATAAATTCCAGCATATTATCCTTATAAATCAATACTAAGTCCCTTAAATTGTACATTTTCACATTAAAATCCCAAACTTCCCAAAACTTGTACATTAGCCCTTTTCTAACTCAAGCTTCCAAATTGATTCAAATCAACCTCCAAATCACATAGAACACTTCTAATAATCATTCTAGACCATAGGAATATTTTTAACATTTTTCCCTTAATTTCTCCCATATGGCATAATACATCATATCACAATAGGTGGACTTTTTGTTCAATCTCAAGCATGAATTCAACCTCCCATGATCAAATTCATGTATTTCCAATACTAAAACCTCAAATTGAATCAAAATCAATCAATTCTCCATAAACCCTAAAGTGACCAAAACTAATATAAGCATGTATAAATAATTTAAATCATCATACATACTTTAGAATTAATTTCCAACCTTAAAAACATAAAAATTCTTCATAAACTTTTCAAAATCACCAAACCCTTCATAATACTAATCATCAAATCTCATCACACAAACATCTTCACCATACAATATTTATGCCAAATGATAGAGAATTTCATGTAGAATAATTCTATATTTCACAACCTAGTCCAAAAGTCATTCAAATAGCTTTCAAAAATCAAACAAAGTTTTCTTACCTTGAGCAAGAGGAGTTTCGGCTAAGAAGAAGATAGGAGCTGAAGATGTTGATTTGTTTCTCAATTATTCTAGTATTTAAAAGCTATTACACTTGGCTTAAAAATAATTTAATTGAATTTTTAATTCAACTTTTAAGAAATTCCATTTTAGTCATTAATGAATCCTAAAAATTACCATATGTCATTTCCCCCAATAAAATAGTCCTTAGTCAAAAATATCTCAATTTGGCTTTGAATTTCCATTTTAGCCATGCAATTTTCAAAAATTACATTTTAGTCTATAAAATTCCACCGTTCGACCAAATCTGAAAAATTACTTTGATCTGAGCTAAATTTATCTAATCTAAAATATTTAAATAATATTTTCAACCATTTTCTAACATCGTCCAAATTTTCGTCAAATTCTGACTCGATCTGATTATCTGATTTGTATATCGAACTTTATCTCTTTATAGTTTTTAATACAAATACCGTACCAAAAATATGATTCCCATGAAAATTATTGTTTTAGGCCAAAATTTTTATTTACGAGCTAAAATATATAATTTTTCAAAATTATATTTTTGATCCCTAAACTTTTACAAAGTTTATACTTTAGCCCTTAAACTTTCAAAACTTATATTTTAGTCACTAGTCAAAATTTAGGTATTACAATTCCTCCCCTTAAAGAAATTTCATCTTCGAATTTTATATATGTATGTATATACTTGAAGTAAAGAGATAAGGAAATTGTCTTTTCTTGTCTTTTTCTCTTTCCCAAGTTATTTCCTTAACTTTATGATTTTACTGAAAAACTTTCACCAATGAAATCGTCTTATTTCTCAGTTCTTTGTCTCTATATACTAAAATCTTTACTGATTTCTCTCCCTGTAACAAATATGATCGAATATCGATTTTCTCTATGTAATCACATATAAAGTATTCAATCTATACTTTTGAAGCAGCGATACATGAAACACATTATGAATCTTATCCATTTCCAGAGGTAAAGCCAACTGGTAAATTACCGGACTAACTCTTTTTACAATCTCATATAACTGATAAATCTCATACTTTACTTTCTTTTATGCTCAAATCTCATAACCTTTTTCTAAGGTAAAATTTTGAGAAATACTTTATCATCTTTTTTATATTCAATTTCCTTTCTTCGCTTTTTCGATCCTTTATGAATATCTTTTATCATTTTTGGGAAGATCTTTAAAAATTTGACAATATAGGTCTCAACATCAACTCCACAACAAGTACACCATTATTTTTCCTTGAAAATCAAGTATTTAAAGCTTTTAAAACAAAGAAGATCTTTTGACTAAGTGTGTCAACTACCATATTAACTTTTTCTAAGATGATAATGAATAATCATATCAATCTTTTAGAAGTTCGGTTCATCTTCTTTGCCTTAGATTCAATTATTTATGAATAAACAAATACTTCTAACTTTTATGATCTGTTTAAATATAACGTCATCCACCATATAGATAATGGTGTCATATTTAAAAAGTAAACACCACAATCGAATAATTTTGTTCATGCATCTTCAGTTGTCTTGATGTATAAACTATTACTTTACCTTCTTTCATCAAGACACATCTCAAACCATTAAAGGATACATCATTGTAAATCACATACTCTTTACCTGATTCTGACTGCGCTAAAACTAATGTTTATGTTAAAATTCTCTTATGTGTATCGAAGTTTTCGTGTCATTTTTCAATCCAAACAATTGGTACATCATTTCAAAGTAACTTTGCAAATAGAAAAGTAATCATCGAGAAATTCTTCACGAATCCCTGATAACCGTCAGTTAATCCTAACAAATTACGAACTTCAAATACATTCTTTAAGGTTTTCCATTCTATTATAACTTGTACTTTCTTGGAATCTACTCAGATTCCCTCTGTTGAAATCACAGGGGCTAGGAAAGAAATTTTTATCAACCAGAATTGACATTTTAACAACTTAACATACAACTTTTTATGTGGCAACATCTGAAGTACAATGCGAAGATATGCGTCGTGCTCCTCTTTAATATTATAATAAATCAAAATATATCAATGAATACGACTACGAAGTAGTCTAATTACGACTAGAACACTTGATTCATTAAATCTATAAATATTGCTGGAACATTAATCAGTCCAAATGACATCACTATAAACTTATAATATCCATATAGGGTTCTAGAAATCATCTTCATGATATCTTCACTCTTTAATCTTTAACTGATGATACCCTGAAGATCAATCTTCAAAAATTCCGATGTACCTTTGAGTTGATCAAATAGATCATCGATCCTTGAAAGGGGGTACTTATTTCTTTCTGTCACTCTATTCAGCTGACGGTAATTTATATATAGCCATATATATTTATTTTTCTTTTACCAAAGAGTACCAGTATACCACATGGAGATACTTTCGGTCTGATAAAACGACGGTTAAATAGCTCCTGTAGTTGTACTTGTAACTCTCTGAATTCTATCAGAGTTATCCGATATGGGACCATCAAAATTGGCATTGTACCTGAAAAAAATCAATTTTAAACTCCATTTCTCGATCAAGAGGTAATCCAGATAATTCATCAGGGGTTACATTTAGAATTTCCCAAAGTATCAGAATATCCTCTAATCTAACTTCAATTGTTCATCTGTCAATTACATTTACCACAATGATCTCAAATTCATCAAATGATAATTCCATTAAGTTCGTTGAGAATATTATTCTTTGAATTTTATCAGGAAATTCCTACTTATCTATGTTACTCTGGCGTTACGACCCAACAATTTCATTACTATAAATAAATTCTAAGAAAATACATGTTTAAAACAATTCTTTATTAACATAACTTATTCAAGAATTCTATTCTCAACGGTAAATTACTACTCTATCACTTGAAGTTATTCTTCATATACTTTCTCATTTCTATAATCTTATTTCAACTACCATAATCGTAAAATCCTTTGAAGTCCTTCAGATTAACAACTACTCTCTTTCAATCCCATTCTAAATCCCTTCGAAGGTTAACAAAATTTTCATCTGATTCACTAAAAACTTAACTTTCTTTAAACTTTAATAAACAATTTACTTATATATAGACATTCCAAAATCATCGATATTTTTAATAATCTCTGCATTTTTTTAATTCTTGATTTCTCTTATATATTTTCTAAACTTTCTGATAGTTTCCTCTAATCCAACTTCCTTTTTAAAAACTGGGGTATATCTTCCATAGAATAGAGGAAAAACCCTGACAACCCTAACCTTACTAGGGAGAGATACTAAAGTATCCCTGAATCCAATTGAATCAGTTCTAATCTCGATTCTATTTCTAATATTGTCTACATTCTTACCCTAGTTCTTAACTTCCAACATCTAACACATACATTTCCATATTACATTAGTAAGGAGTAACATCACTAATAAAATCATAAAATCATACCAGATCAGTAATTTTGGCATCCTAATGACATGTACATATTTCTAACATAACATAGGCTCAGTTTAGGCTGAGAATAGACTGAACTTGTTGTTCTTATACCAGTAAATGTAACTGTCATAGCCCATATATGTCTCGATATACGAGTCACATATGTCACATCAACTTGATAAACATTTACTGAGCATAA
The DNA here is from genome assembly GCF_006381635.1 of Hibiscus syriacus. Taxonomy (NCBI): domain Eukaryota; kingdom Viridiplantae; phylum Streptophyta; class Magnoliopsida; order Malvales; family Malvaceae; genus Hibiscus; species Hibiscus syriacus. The sequence continues at coordinate 236,321 of NW_024063140.1, read as the reverse complement.
AAACTTAAAATCTCATTTTTTTTTAAAATTTCTATGATTCAATTTAAAAACTTTAATATTATTTATATGAAATCGTAAAATAAATTTAATCACTCAAAACAAGTCCATTTTCAATCATCAAGAAGACAGTTCAGAACTGTTCATAATTATATATATCATTGTCTAAATACTACTTAATTTAAAAATCATTTAAAACCAGTTAAAATATTCATTTATAAATACGATTATAACTAAAATTAACTAAATATTAAAATGGTTCTAAATTACTATTTCAAACCCTTTTTAATATAAATCTAATAAAGTAACCTAATATATATAATGTACATGCCACTAATAAGTTAGAGTTAGGATGTCTTACTGATATTGTCGGTAGGTTTGATTTCCCACAAGATGCTGGCAAGCTCCTCACTTTACGTCCTCTACTATATTCGAACCTATACATGAAAATCATCGAGCGCTAAGTAAAACTTAGTGAGACAAAAGTATAGCTAAAACATAAATTTCATAAAATATAGGCAATAAACTGTAATTTAAATAAAAAAATAAAACTTCAAATCGGACTAGTCAAGTCATTTCCCTTTTGAAAACCTGAAAATCATCATCTCATAATTTTATCAAAAATCATGTAAGACATCATCAAATATCATAAATAACTTTCATTCTTTTCATTCAAGCATATTTTAGAACTTTCTTTTCAATTCTATATTCCTTTCTTTCATATATTATCATAACTTTCACATTTACTGTTATAGCCCATTGTATATGTAAGAGAATACAAGGTACATGAGTATAAGATGCGCTGGGCACAATATGGTGCTGAATCATAACTGAAACTGAGATATGATGCACTTCAATGCAATCATAACCTGTGCACCAACAGTGCTGATCATAGGGTACATGAATGTACCATACCTGAACTGAAATTGAGATATGATGCACCTTCAGTACAATCATAACCTAAAAAGTACTCAACTTAATGGCATGTCAAAATTACCTACGACTCTCAATGCAACATACAATGGGCTTATATTTATCATCATAATATCATTTATTAATCTACGTCTGATAACTGTAAAATATATGATAATTGAAAAACGTCTGATAATTGTAAAATGTCTGATAGCTGTAAAAATTTAGAATTCATCATCATAAATATCGTACTTGGGCAGTTCATATCCAAAATCATTTATAAAACTTGATGAAAAATATTATGAAAATATTCCATCATAAGAACTTTTAAATCGTACTAGAAAAATAAAATGAGGCTGACTTATCACAAGTTGTCATCGATCAAAATAATCAAATAAAAAATAATTTTCACTCACTTTAACACTTTACTTATAAATCAAAATATACATCTCACTAAGCTTTAGGTTTAATCCTTTACTTTAAATTGCTTCCACTACACAATTTATCAAAATTTCATATTCTGACAGTTTGTACTACCTTCAAAGAAATATTATTCTGTATTAATATAGATACTGAAAAATTATTATTTTTGTACCAATGAAAAATAGACTCGAATAAAAATCTAACCATATAAAGAACTCAGTCTAATTCCACTTCTACAATTTATAGCAAATTTTCAAAGTTGATTGACAGAAGTTGTTTTGGGCAGATTCTGCTGCCCTGTTTTCTGACTTATCACTGATTAAAATTTTATATCTTTTTGTATACTCCTCGAAATCAGTTTCCGTTTCTTCTAAACGAAACAAGGCTGATATAAAAATCCAATGATATAAAATTCATCCTCCAATCGTTTTTATAGAATTTCTAGTGATTTTATAAAACTTACTGTTTAAAACATAATTTCTATGCAATTTCACCAACTGACGTTCTTAACTTATTCACTAATTCTATTAGATTAGTAAATGAACATATAGTCTTGAATCACACTTTACATAACACTAAAAATTCACCTTTTAATGTAATTCCGACACTGGCTCATCGCAAGCGAATGTTTGTTCGAAACATAAATACGATAATCTTCTAATTCCGCATCTTTTCCTTCTCATTTTGAGTTACTTGAATCACTACATTTACTGTAGTATGACAACTTCATATAACATTATAAAATATTCAAGCTTTATGTTAGTATCGAAGTAACATAATTTAAACTTAAATATAAAATTTGATAAAAATAAAATCGATACTTAAATCAATATAAAACTAAACCGTACTTCCATCGTAATTCAAACTTCTCAAAACATTCCTTAAATTCCATGAATATTTAGTTTCACTATCAACTCTTCAACTTTTACTAATTTCATAATCCAATCACTAATTATGAATTATTTTTATAATTCATATCAACTTTCCTATTTAATCCATAATGACCCTTCACCATTATGATCACTTCACATTAATCACATAAAATTTCCAGCACCTTAATAAAATATTCAATTCAATCCTTTATCATTTAAAATATTGCAATTTCAACCCAAACTTTTCTAAACTTTCAATTTCAATCACCCAACTTCATAAACTCATAATTTGATTCAAGCTCATTCATTAAACTCAAAAACCAGCATGATAATAATATTTTCCAGCATTGAAATTTCTTGTTCAAAATAATACCATCACCTTTATAAAATCACAAACAAGTCCCTAAAGTTTTAGGAACCTTTCAAATTCATCCACTAAAATTATCAAACTTGAAATTTAGTTCCCAACAACTTTCCTAACTTATGAATTCCAGCATATTATCCTTATAAATCAATACTAAGTCCCTTAAATTGTACTTTTTCACATTAAAGTCCCAAACTTCTCAAAACTTGTACATTAGCCCTTGTCTAACTCAAGCTTCCAAATTGATTCAAATCAACCTCCAAATCACATAGAACATTTCGAATATTCATTCTAGACCATAGGAAAGTTTTCAACATTTTCCCCTTAATTTCTCCCCTATGGTCGAATACATCATGTCACAATAGGTGGACTTTTTGTTCAATCTCATGCATGAAATTCAACCTCTCATGATCAAATTCATGCATTTCCAATACTAAAACCTCAAATTGAATCAAAATTAATCAATTCTCCATAAACCCTAAAGTGACCAAAACTAATATAAGCATGTATAAATAATTTAAATCATCATACATACTTTAGAATTAATCTCCAACCTTAAAAACATAAAAATTCTTCATAAACTTTTCAAAATCACCAAACCCTTCATAATCCTAATCATCAAATCTCATCACACAAACATCTTCACCATACAATATTTATGCCAAATGATAGACAATTTCATGTAGAATAATTCTCTATTTCACAACGTAGTCCAAATGTTATTCAAATAGCTTTAAAAATTGAAACAATGTTTTCTTACCTTGAGCAAGAGGAGTTTTGGCCAAGAAGAAGATAGGAGCTGAAGATGTTGATTTTTTACTCAATTATTCTAGTATTTAAAAGCTATTACACTTGGCTTAAAACTAATTTAATTGAATTTTTAATTCAACTTTTAAGAAATTCCATTTTAGCCATTAATGAATCCTAAAAATTACCATATTCCATTTCCCCCAATAAAATATTCCTTAGTAAAAAATATCTCAACTTGGCTTTGACTTTCCACTTTAGCCATGTAATTTTCAAAAATTTCATTTTTAGTCACTAAAATTTCACTGTTCGACTAAATCTGAAAAATTATTCTGATATGAGCTAAATTTCTCTAATCTAAAATATGTAAATAATTTTTCTAACATCCTCCAAATTTTCGTGAAATTCTGGCTCGATCTGATTATATGATTCGTGTATCGAACTTTATCTCTTTATAACTTTTAACATAAATCCCGTACCGAAAATCTTATTCCCACGAAAATCCTTGTTTTTGGCCAAACTATTCATTTACATGATAAAATATATAACTTTTCAAAAATTACATTCCCTAAACTTTTACAAAATTTATACTTTAACCCTTAAAAATTTCAAAACTTACATTTTAGTAACTAGTCAAAATTTGGAATATTACTAAAAATCTTTGTTTTTGTTTAAGAATTTTTAATCGAATGTGACGTTTAAAACCAACAATGTCGCTTCTCGTATTTTCAAGCAACTAATTCGCACCAAAGCACCTGAAACCAGTGTATAAACATTACCCGACTCTTAATTTTTTGGTTTTATATTCTATGGTTTTGAGTTTTTGTTGCCCACCACTTGTTTGATGATTTGTCTCAATTACAACAAGTTCATTGCACTAGAAGATTTGACGATAATTTAGTTCCTGGTTTCAGGATACACGATATGGAATGTCCTGGCCATTCCCTTTTTTAAGTTCAAGTTTTGGTGAAGCTTTCATATCACAACGATCTCACCAATAGATTTGCAGCCCTCGATCATTTGCTTCAATGGTGGACAAATCGTCTTCTAGTTTGCCTTCTTTAACACTTTCTTTACCGTCTCCTAATGCTTCTTTGGCATCTTCGATACTGATTTTTCCTTTTGCTTTGAATGCATCCCAATAGCCGATTTACTTCCCTTAACCAATGCTTTGTTCATCGCTGCAAAATCAACAACAAATGATTTTGTTTAGTCTCAACAGCAGCAGCAGCAACAGCAACACGGGCTCATTTATCAATCAATTTTTGCTGGAGAACCGTCACTGGTGCCTCAAGACAAAAAATAGTTTAGTGATGATTTTGTAAAAAAAAAAAGGTTAGAAGACGAAAGAAAATACTTCGGGTGACCAAAGTGAAACCAATAGAATAATTGAGTGACTTAATATTAATTTACCTGTTCCTTTTTTAACGGAGTTGGTGGTTTGAGGTAAAGATGTAAAAATTTTAGTGGATAAAATGTCCGAAAAATACTTTTAAAGGATAATTCGGTATAAATAGAATAATTCAGGGGTAATGGGGCATTTAAACCTTTATAAATCAATTTAGAGTGAGAATTATGATTTAAGTACCTCTGGTACAATTAAGTCAAAAAAATGTCAGACAATAAATATGAGGGACTATTATTACAGACAGTAAGCAAGCGCAGCAGGCCAAGTAAGTGGTTGAAATTAAAAACCAAAACTACATATCAGGCTATCAGCACAATTGGAGGAGCCATTCAATCTTAAATAATAGGATGCACTTAATCCTTAGGGGCTTAATGCATCCGCCCTGATCACCACCAGCTGCCAAAAGAAAACGATAAATAAGAGACTAAAAACCGTAGAAATGAGTGACCCCCCACTCAGTAAATTCTTGCCCTCTTACTGTAGAAAGGTTATACTGGGATATTCAACCACCTGCAGGAAAAAAAAGAATTATGTTAATTCTTACAACTAGCTAAAAACCAGAAGTTATGTCTTTAATATATACTATTGTCTGATCTTGGATTAAAGATGGAGATTGAGAGCTTGGTTGTTGAAGGTGATGATGAGTTGTTTGATGATTTGTCGTCCAAATCAAACCATGATGAGCCTCTATGTTTTGGTGGCCATTCATCAATGAAACGATGGATTGTTGTCCTATGGTTTGAAGAAGATGAGCTCGTTGTTAACGGAGTAAATTGCCATGAATCCTCCATTGATGAACTTGAGAAGCTCCTACAAGGCTCGTGTGCTTGAAGTGACAGCCCAATGCCAAGAGCTCTTGAGGCATGGGGATACATTATGGGGTCATTGAGCTTAGACTGATAACCAGTGTAACCAATTTCATGGCGGTCGTTTTGATTATCGGAGGAAGACAAGCTTAAGAACAAGCTCTGGGTTGCTGTCGAAGTGTTCGCCATTGTTGTAGCAATAGGTTCCATAAGCTTTCTTGAACGGTTTTTGCCTTTAGGCATGTGCCTTTCACAATAATTGGAATCAATGTAAGCTTGTTTCGAGCATCTCCATTTTTCCCATCAGTTCTTCGGCACCTCCCAGGTTCTGGGTCCATTTTTCTCCCCTTGAAGCAGTTACATCCAACTATGAAACACAACAACCAAACGCCATTGTTAAAGGCGCCAGAACGAAACAAGAAAATTTATTAACCAAAAAAATGGGGATTTTAACTTCTTACCATGTTGAGCCTGGTAAGAGAAAAGCCTGGAAGAAAATGAAGAGTAATCCTTCAAGAAGCTTCTTTTGATGGTAAAGATGAGATCAAGTGGTACAGGAATGCCTGAGACCATATACTTGAAGATTAAAGCTTGATGTTCAAACTCTTCCCATTGAGTTGCAGTAAAAGTGTATTTGTTTCTTCCACTCATCATCATTCAAGCAAAGCTAATAACATGAAGAAGGTTTTCATTATAGGCATAATGCAAATAAATACCTCTAACGTTTGACAATATTATCAAACTTGTCTAAATCGTTTTTTTTAACATTTGACCCCTAAACGTTTTATTATAGGTCAAAAATAACATTCGTTAAATGGAAACCGTTAGTCAACTAACGGTCAACGCATGATGCTGACTAAGCAAGAATGCGTGTACCTAGATGCTGATGTGACGTGTACAAATCATCATAGAGTGACACGCAGATTTTTAAATAAAAATTAAAATATTATTCTTAATATTTATATATTTTTATTTAATATTTTCTATCCAATAGATGATGACACATGTCAACATCATATTAATTTAAATTTAATCCAAATAAAACATGCTTTTGGGGGATTGAGCATGGGCCAAATGTTTGAAATCTCATCACCAAACCACCAAGCTAAATATTTCATTTGGTTATTTTTTGCATTACAAAATACTTAACATATATATTATGTATCTAATACATTTTATCAAACACCTTCATCCCATCTTCACGTGCTTATTAACCGTTGGTGCACCAAAATAAATTCAACATCTTTTGTGAGATGGAGTTCAAAGGTAAAAAAAACCCAGATCCAAGACCTCATCTTCTCTCGTCAAGGTTGCTTCTTCAACGAAACGTCTAGCGTGTCCGAAAGCTTGAACAACCTAAGGAATCAAAACGTTCCAGGAAGAAATCCGGCGAGGAAGGGTTCGATTCTGCCGATGTTGTTCGATAAGAAATCTGGCGGAGGCAGTTTGGAAGATGAAATTTTAAAGCATGGATTGCATATGGCTGGGGAAGAAAAGAGAACTGCTTTAGAGGAGAAATGAAGGAAATTGCAGGTTGCTGAGTTGGAGCTATTTTTGGAGAGGAATATACCGCATTATATACCTGTATAGATCTTTGAGTTCGCCGTGTTGTATTGGATCTGATATTTTTGTTCTTGGATTTTTACTTGTCATAAATATATGGTGTTAATGGTTTTCAAACCTTATTTTTGGGCCACTTGAAAAGTTCAATGTGTAGTACTTGCTGGGATTGCTTAACAAGGATAAGGCACAACCACACTACATTGCACGAGATGCGGGGAGGAAGAAGAAACATGTTTGAAACAATCGAAAATGTCCTGTACTTTTGTGCAAATGCCCAAGCAGTTTAGAGAGTGTATTGTTTTCATTATTCTCCCTTAAGAACATGTTTTAAATCCTTCGTCATGGTGGTCTGATGTTGGGGAAAATACTTGCCAACTCTCATTTTGTTTTCAGGTTAGAGCTTTGGTGGGGCCTATGGAAATTCCGGAATGAGTGGTTGTTTGAGAAAACAAAATGATGATGCTGTTAAAATTTGGAATAATGCTTGATATTGTTGTAATGAAATTTCAGGTTAGTTGCAATGCTGCCTTCAATGGAACGAATGAAATTTCATGGTGGTCTGATGACTGATAAAAGTGCAAGGGAAGCACCCGAAAATCTGCCTTATAAGCATGACTGTTCTGAGTTCAGCTTTGACTGAATTTATTTTGGTGCAATTTTTCTGCAGGCATTCACCAAGTGTTTGATAAAATGTTTGAGAGACATAATATATATGTTAAATGTTTTGTAATGTAAAAGATATCCAAATTAAAGATTTGGTTTGGTGGCTAGGTGACAGGGTTTCAATCTTTTGGCCCAGGTTCAATTCCCCCAACAGCATGTTTTGTTTGGTTTAAATTTAAACCAATATGGTGTTAACATGTGTCATCATCTTATTGGACAGAAAATATTAAATAAAAATATATAAATATTAAGAATAATATTTTAATTTTTATTTAAAAATTTGACGTGGCAGAGCCACGACATCATCTCTGATGATTTGTACATGCCACATCAGAATCGGGGACCATGTGTTCTTGTTTAGTCAGTATCATGCGTTGACCATTAGTTGACTAACGGTTTCCATCCAACGAATGTTCTTTTTGACTCATAATGAAACATTTGAGGGTTAAATACTCCAAAAAAAATAATTTGGGCAAGTTTGACAATACTGTCAAACGTTTGGGGTCATTGAACTTAGACTGATAACCAGTGTAACCAATTCCATGGAGGTCGTTTTGATTATCGGAGGAAGACAAGCTTAAGAACAAACTTTGGGTTGCTGTCGAAGTGTTCTCTATTGTTGTAGCACTAGGTTCCATAGGCTTTCTTGAATGGTTTTTGCCTCTATGCATGTGCCTTTCAAAATACTTGGAACTAATGTAAGCTTGTTTCGTGCATCTCCATTTTTCCCATCAGTTCTTCGGCACCTCCCAGGTTTTGGGTCTATTTTTATCCCCTTGAAGCAGTTACATCCAACTACGAAACACAACAACCAAACGCCATTGTTAAAGGCGCTAGAACGAAACAAGAAAATTTATTAACCAAAAAAATGGGGGTTTTAACTTCTTACCATGTTGAGCATGGTAAGAGAAAAGCCTAGAAGAAAATGAAGAGTAATCCTTCAAGAAGCTTCTTTTGATGGTGAAGATGAGATCAGGTGGTACAGGAATGCCTGAGACCATATACTTGAAGATTAAAGCTTGATGTTCAAGCTCTTCCCATTGAGTTGCAGTAAAAGTTTATTTATTTCTTCCACTTATCATCATTCAAGAAAAGCTAATAAGAAACCTCAAAGGTAAATAAAAGAAAGAACATTAACATGAAGAAGGGTACTTCATTATATTACTTGAGAGGCCTGCACTTGTGGTAGAGTAGGTATATTTATATTGAGGGACCATCTTCACTGCAAATGTCTTCTTAACATGGATGAAAATTGAAAACTAATGGTTTTGATTATGATGCTGTCATGCCAAAAAAATTTATTTTAAAACCCCCCAATAAATAATTATTTAAAGAAATAGGGCCCTCCAGAGATTATTTGGAAGCATAACCCAGAAATCGTCCACATAGGACGACCTTGCAGCCTGCAAAATGCGTATTAAATCCTCGTACCCTCCAATATGCGAGTTACGTCTGACATGGGTGCAATTTTCAAGTAAGCCAATAAAACAATTGGATAAAATGATCTCGTGCATTGTGAAGCACGAGGTACCCTTTATGATCCAAAATATCGTGAGATTTATGGGGGACCTCACGGTCTGCAAAGCGCGAGGTTCTTTCTAATTCCCTAACTCACTTTAGTGTCCATAGCCTTGCTCGGAAACTATTTCCGGGTGGGAAACTGAATTTAAAAAAAAAATTAATTATAAATGCGTAGTGTTGCAACTTATCTTTAAGGTGACTATAATATCATCATATATAAGACATTTTAAGCGGGGTAAAAATGACATATTGGAGTGTTATTTCTGGCTTGTAAATATGAGTGATTTCATAATTTATATGCTTAGAGGTATAATATTGCAACTTATATTTATGTTAAATTTGTTCTTCGTGTGTCCGGGATTCCTACATATAAAGCATAATTTTAGTTGTACATTTTTTCTTGATGTTTGATCAAATCCTCGTCATAAAAAAATCAGGGTTGATCATGGAAGACTGTTTTTTTTCGTCTTAGTGTATAATCTGGCGTATTGTAGGTTCATCATCAGCTTCATCCGAATCCTATTCATTTTCAATAGGAGGGAACTTGTATTCATAAACCTTGAATTTAGTTTCAATTAAGTAAATCCGATCAACGAATTTCATGTAGAGTATACGAAGAGAAGAAACAACAACAATGTATACGCACACGAGTATTTGAAAGTTTGGAAGAATCCACACTCGCATGTTTTTTCTCATAAATTAACCACGTATGTGTTGTATTGTATGCCTTCCAATGGCCTCACAAATTCTGATACACAGAATAATGTCATTTCGCGAGAGAAGCATATCGCACCTATCACGTTGTAATGCTGCTGGAATATTTGCAATTTTCTAAGGAGGTCTGGGTAGATTTGGTGGCCACCTACAATCCAGTCAACTGCTTGCCTTCCTAATGTTTCAAAAAATATTGTCAGTCGATAATATATCGCTTTGACAACGGACGTGATAGACAAATGGCGCATTCCCATTAGTGATGTATTTATTGCCTCAGCCAAGTTCGTTGTCATGTGACCATACCATCTACCTCTATCAAATGATCGAAGTCATTTCTCCTTTGGGATTCTAGTAAGGTAGTTAAAGCCCTCAGAATTCATGTGTCGAAGTTTCTGCATCAGGTCCTCAAACTCACGTACGAACTGTGTATAACCTATCAATAAAAAGTAGAATTCTTAATTTGAAATAATTTTTGTAAAGATATGGTAAACCGAAAAAGGTGAAATACATACCCATTCAAAGCACCATTAGACACTCATCTTGACTCTTGAACTTCTACAAATAGTTTGCGGTAATATGTCGTAAATAGTACCAGTGATAAATATTAGGGGTTGGCAAGATGGTCTCATACGACAGAGTGTGTATTTGATATCAGCACCTCTGTCAGAAATAAGAAAAATCCCATCATCTTTATCATGCATCACAGGTGATAGAACATATATTTGTAAGTTCGTAAGAAAGAATTCCCAAGAGTTAATATCTTCATTTTCGACAATTGCAAAGGCGATGGGAATAGTTTTTCTACTGTCGTATTGTACAACCGACAATAACACGATCATTTTTGTACGTCATGACTGTTTCCAATTTCACAATTGTTCCCGGGATATGTTTTTGCATTAGTTTAAGCCATGGCTTTAATTTATTATATGATTCCTCTCATTGGCCGAACAATTTTTGTTGGGCCTGATACCTTGCATACCATGCTTTATGGTATACAACTGTGTACCCATATAGAGATGTAATTGAAGTAATACAGGTCGTAATCGTAACATGTGGATTTGATTTGAATAGAGAAATGAAGCCTTCAGAAAGCACGTGCACATCCAAGTTACTACGATTTTGATTCAGGATATTGGTGGTTCATGTATGTAGTTGGACATGTTTTGTGAGTTTCCAAAGGTTGTTCATCGTCTTCAACCGTGATGCACGAACCCTCTAATTCATCCATTCTTCTTATGGAGACATTCAGTGATGTACTTATCCACATCAGTTTTTTCACAGTTGATGTGACAGAGCGAATTATGTTGTAGTTATTGATTAAAGTCATAACTTGTTCTTTTATCCTAAAAGTCATTCATAAAATAAGTAAATAAAATTGTCAACTTACAAATAAACAAATCAAAATAAATAATGAAAAATTAAAACATTATATTAACCTAAAAACCATTTCAATATAGAGATCACCATTACTACGTTGATTGTATTGCTCAATGTGTGGGAATTGGGAAAATTTCAGAGCATTGAGTGCTTCCATATCAATTATTGTAAAGTGTGATGGTGGCTGGTAATAAGAAATAGGCATTGCAACATGTGTAATCGTTGTAGCCGCTTCGTATTCTTCGTTGTCTTCTGCTTCTGGTGGCATGTCAAGGTCTTCTGGTTCTTTATAGAAGGGGCATAACTCATCACCATCTGGGCTTGGCTCCCTTATTGGTTCCTCGTCAGAATGATCCCCCTCAAATCGAAATAGTTTAGCCTCATTTAAATCAAAGTTAGCCACTGCTGCAGGTGTTTGTCGATCATGAGACTGCTCACGAACCAGTTTCCTAAGATCAACGTCACGTACACCAGTAAAAGAATGTCTCCATATATGTGTTGAGAAGTCATCCACAGTAGGGATATACGTTGAATATTGTTAGGATGAGGAATCATCAAACAGGTTAAATGTGAATTGTTACGTTGGTGGCATGTTCAAGTCAAAATCGAATCTAGCAACGCAAGAATGCCTTGGCATCGAAGATGATGATACACCAAAATCGTTCTGTGTACCGTGTGTGCTTAACAAATTGAAGTTGTTTCTCAAATTTACCGTCGGACTATCGATAGTTGGATCAAAGTCGAACTCCACTCGTATCCAACTGGGCACACTGGTACCATCATCAGCATCCAAAAACAATGCATACAACTCCATCGACCCTCCAAATTAATATTGCAAGTGAGCGTCGACCATAATTTGCATATCACCATTATACTCAACGCTTATACCGATTACGTTAATGGTTCTAACTATATCGACAGTCGATACTTCAAGGGTAACAATTTTATACCACGAGCATATAGGACATTTTTCTTCACTTTCTTCATCAACTTGTCATAAGTTGTAGTGTTATTGTAACAGTGTGTACAGACTAAAAAATGAAACCAAGAGATGCATCACTGATCATTTCACCATCATAATATACCAAAGCAGTAAGACTTTATCTCATTGACATTTTAGCTTAGTTGTTGCCTAATAATACTGAACTAGGGTTTTTTATTGTTGAAGAACCTTACAGCTTACAAGATGTGAATTTCAAATAGTTCACGTGTTGCAGGTGATAACTCCATAAAATGGCTACTTTTAAGGCCATTTTCATTTAGGTTATTGTTTGTCTAAGGGTTCATTTAGGTCATTTTAGATGCTTATAGTTGCATATAATTGCATTTGTGGTGGTTGTGTTATTTTATTTTGTTAAGGTGATGTATAAGGAGGAAAGTGTGGTTTTTAGTGATGTGCAGGAAATAACAAGAAAGGGCAAGCCAGGAAAGAATGTCGTGGTATCACACGTTGCTGAAGCAGAATGAAATGCCTTGGCATTTCTGGCACAAAAAAGACAAAAAGATATTTTTATAAAAAGACAACTGGAAAGACATGTTTCTGATGTTTGCAACCGCCTGTTGGGGACCACTGCCACCTGTGGAGATAGACCTCGTGCATAAGGAGTGATTCTAGGGGTATGATGGGTATTTTGAATGTAAAAACCCAATAATACCCTTAGATATTTTTTATTTAAAGACAACACATAGGAGAGAGAGAGAATGAGGTTACACATCAGCTGAAAATCTCTAATTTTCTTCATCTTCTCCACCGTTCTCTTCCTTATATTTTTTTAGTGGTGTTTCTCCATTAACGAGCTCTAAGGAGTGTCCATCTAGGCGTCCGAGATGAGCTAGCTAGCTAGCTAAAGCGGTTCGTGGTGGTCGAGGAGAGATCCGGTTACGAGCCGAGTCGAGTTTGCTGAACTTGACTCGAAGTTGAAAACTTTAAATATAAGCTCGACTCGACTCGAAAACTCGCGAGCCTAAAATTTTCAAGCTCGAATCGAACTCGAAAGATAATAATGAAACTCGACTCGAACTCGAAAAGGCTCGAACTCAAAAAAAATTCAAGAGCTCGATTGAAGCTCGAGACTCAAGCTCGATTGAAGCTTGAGACTCAAGCTCGATTGCAGCTCGATTTTGTATTCGATTCAAGCTCGATTTTGAACTCAATTTTGAGCTCGATTCAAGTTCGATTTTGAGCTCAATTCGAGCTCGATTTTAAGCTCGATTCAAGTTCAACGGGTTAATTTTCATTTACTGAAAACCTATCCCCTTTTATAGAATCAGTTTACCCCTTATTCCCCAAGAACCACCGATGTAGAATCGTGTGTGTTCCAGGGTGCCCAGCCTAGAATCTCAGGGCATCGCTTGCCACAGACTCCAAAACTTCCCTCAATCCTTACGAAATTGGATCCATAAACACTTTCAATTCCTTCACTTATTACATCTAAAAACGAAAGTCGGGAGGGAAAATCTAGGATCTCGAGCTCTAATGATGGATGAGTGTTTTCATGTTTGGTTCTGTGTTAAAAAACACTTCAAAGAGGAGTTTTGGGAATTTTAAACAGTTGGGATCTGTTCATCTTAGCTTATCTTACCTTCAAAGCAAGGCCACTCTTCATCCTCATCATCAGGAAGCCATAGATTTCTTCAAAAGAAACCACACATTCACCTCCCCAAGTTCTTTGCTTTAGACCCACTTCTCCATCGCCGTGAGCTCAAGCACTGAAAAACTGCATTATTTTCCTTTTGCAATAGGCTTGTTGATAATAAACATTATCTTTCTATCTTCTTTTCTTCTTTAAATTTCCAGAAATAGACTGCAAGATTTGTTCAATATTTTCGATTCAATGTACTTTGTTGTGGCCTTTCTGGCGATGAACAACAACTCATCTATCCAACCATTTGTTGCCACAGAGAGGGTTGTTATGTACCGAGAAAGATTTGTAGGGATGTACTCTTCTTGGGCTTATGCACTAGAACATGTACGTTCTCTTACGCATCATAAGTTAAAATGGACTTTTTTATTTTCTCTCTTTGAGCTAAGTTGCTAGTTTTCTAGGTTCTCGATAAAGCTTATAGTAAATAAGGAGGGTGTAAATATTCTGCAGGTAGCAGTTGAGGTACCCTATCTATTTATCCAAACTCTTTTGTTTGGAATGATCACATATCCCATGATTGGCTATTTTGAATCAGCACATAAGGTTTTGTGGTACTTCTATGCCATCTTCTGCACACAGCTCTACTTCACCTTCTTTGGAATGTTGTTTGTGTCATTGACACCGGAAGTCACAATAGCTGGAGTTTTTTCATTGTTCTTCTATCCATTGCTTAATATTTTCTCCGACTTTCTTATGCCTAAACCGGTAAGCTATTACTATTAGAAAGAATTTGGTATAATGAAAAGTGAATATGTTGAATTATACCTAGTATAACTATGGTGTAGTATTCACTTAGCTGGTTATGTTATTCTTTATCTGCAGAAAATCCCAAAGTGGTGGCTCTGGTTGTATTATCTAATGCCTACATCTTGTATATTGAATTGTTTGCTCACTTTACAATATTGAGATGTAAACGATGAGATTTTGGTATTCGGTGAAATGAAGCCATGACAGTGGCCTCTGTGCTTGAAAACTATTTCGGGTTTTGCCATGATCGCTTATACATTACATCTGTCGTTCTGATTTTGTATCCCCTAATTTTTGTAACCCTTTTCCCATATTTTCTTGCACATTTGAACTTTGAGAGAAGGTGAATATGTCTGTCCCACAAGGATGAAAATTCTGTGCGTAAACGAATTGTGTTCCCTTTGTACTGAACTGGGTTTCGTTGTCTACTCTTTGTTTGAGTTCTCACCATTCCATTGCTTGTTGTAGTTTCTAGTCTTGAAGATGCTCTAATTTAATCAACCTTTCATTAATTAAGAACCAAAATCCATGGATCCAAATGTATGGCCAAACATTTCAATTGATATGCATGGGTTTTGAGACATTTTATGGTGAAATAACAACTATATTAAGACTTGGGGTCGAGACAAACGACTCATGAAATTTGGAATCGAATAGGCACCATCTACGATGGACCATCGTAGGATGTGTGAGCATTGTTAATTGATTAAGAAAATTTTAAACGTATATTACTTTATAACTATCCCAAATTCTACTTCCATTCTAAAACGCTTTAATTGCTTATAATTATATATATCATAATTCTATCATGTATTTATCTCGACTATTCATATGATTCAAACTCATCATTTTTCATTAAAAAAATGGTGATTGTATAATATTGATGTTAACCTGTTGACTAGGGTATGATAAAATATGATCCCATCGTTTTAGTTATATTTGTACATCAAATCTCCGTTTACATTATGTCGTCGAGTCAATTCTTAAAATATTATGTTGGTGAGTCAGTACTTGAAAGAAATGATGGTGTCGATAGTCATCGTTAAGATATGATAAAATCATGTCTCAATCAACAAGTTGTGTATATTTATTTTGTGTGTTGATATATTTTTGTATAAGTATGCAAATGATTTATTTAGGAGTCACATAACATCATTTTGCATAATTTGTATGTTACCTTCATGTGCATAACTTAACCTCTATCATATAATCAGATTTAGGGTTTAAGGTTTATAGTTTAGGATTTATGGTTTATATTTAGGGTTTATGATTTAGATTTTGAGGTTTAGGATTCATTACAAATACATTAATTAATTGACTTGGTCCTGATTTATGAGGTAAGTACAATATAGTATCTTGATATTAAATGCATTACAATATGGTTTAGTTGTATTATAGAATTTTTAATATATTTTTAAAATTTTATAATTATCAATAATGTATTTTTAATAATGTAATTTTAAAAAATATAAAATTATAATATAACATTTTTTTTCGAGCTACTCACGAGCTTTTCGAGTCGAATATCGAGTAGCTCGTTTCGGCTCGTTAAGAACTCGAGTCGAGCTCGAGCTCGAGTCGAGTCTATTCGATCCGAGTATTTATCGAGCCTTGATCAAGTCGATCTCGAGTAGCTCGTGATCTGTCTACTCTCATTTATAGCCCTAGCTCCGGTATTGCATGCCGAATGAGTTTTCCTCCTTCCCATTTAATGTTATTTCTCATTTAATTTAGGTTGCAAGGGACAAATGGATTTTATGATTTATTTCATGAATTATTCAAACCCCACCATGAACTAGATTTAGTTGGTGGGAGTTCACAATGGATGTTTAAGTTCTTTCTGTAATATCCCCAAAATAGGGTTAGTGACTAAAATTTAAGTTTATAAAATTGTGTAATCAACTTCAGAAAATTTAAAAGTTTAGGGACTTAATTGGAATTTCTTTGTGTAGGGCTGATTAACCAAGAAGGAAAGATGAGAGGGTATAATGGTCATTTGATAAGAAAGATTTTTATCTTTCCTTTTATACGATATAAATCACGTGGAGAATGAGAGGAAATGAAAGAAAAGTCTGGAGACTTGGTTTAGTTATCTTCTTCTTCCCGTGACTTCATTGGTAAGTTAAGTTGGTCTCAAGTTGGTTATTTCTATCATTTTAAAGTTGGTTTTGATTCTTGGAGTGATAAGAAAGCTTAAGGGAAACTTAAGGTCGCTTAAAACTCAAAGAGGGATAAGTTATGAAAGGTTAAAGGTAAAGAGTTTTTAAGGGAATTATTGAGAAAGAGATTTATAACATGTTGAAAATTTGGTATGATTCTTGAGTTAAGTATTATGGTGAGATATTGAATGTTTATATGTGTTAAAGTGATATAAGATGGTTTAAGTGAGTATATAGTTGAAATTGAAGTAATGAAAGCAGTTTAAAGTATGAAGTTTATGTAAGTTTTGGAAACTTTTCGGGTAAAATTTATGGGCATGGGGTATCGGCATTGTTCATCTAGTACCGATACTTCAAAGTAAAATGAGTATAAGTTGAGCTTGGATTATCGATATTAAAGGACCCGTATCGATACCATATGATAAAAATCCGATGAAATCTTTAAGAAGAATCGATACCTAAAGAGTGGTATCGGTACTGGTTAAAGAGGGTATCGATACCAAGTGTCTAGTATAGATACCATTATCAAGTTATAAATGCATAATGTCAAAATGGTATCAGTACATGGGGGTATCGATACCATAAGAGGGTAGTATCGGTACTATAGTAGGAATACTGATACTATTAAGCTTGAAATGCTAAATTAAGTGGTTCTTTCATCTTAAGTTATATTGATTGGTTATAAGCAATTCGAACTCTGATATTCATATAAGTCGTATAATTGTGTAGATATCGATCGGAAGCGAGTATCTAATGAGTCAACGAGATAAGATCGAGCAAGAAAGAGATAAGTGCATGACTTGGACTAGTGAGGCTAAGGTGAGTGCATATTATTAAGTATAGAATATTTTATGAAAATAAGACTTGCGATGAGTCTATTTCCTCTATTAGAGTACATGAATCTATGAATATTAGTATGTGCTACATGGTACTATATGAATACATGTATGTGTGGTAACTATGTGTTATATGTTATCTTGTGTGATAATGATTTAGGTAAATATATGATAATAAGTATAAGTTATATGAATTAGATCTATGTGAACTGGTATAATTGATTTATGTGATTAAATGAAAAGATAGATAAGCTAAGTATTATTGACCTATATGATAATATGAGAATGTTATATGAACTAGATGATAATAAGTTATGAGAATATATGCTTATATGACAAGGTATGCGAAACTGAACTAAGGGAATATATGAAATTAGTATATATAAGAAATATGAGATAGTGATTATGTAAAACTAGGATATAAGTTATTATGTATTGATATACGAAATATATGGAAATGAGTACATGATTATGTGATAATTTATATGAACATGTGATATAAGCTACGTGCCAGTGAATTATATGATTATATGTCTTTTTGATATGTGACTATAAATGTTACATGATATATTTGAACATATGAGAACAAAGTATAAGTTATATGATATGATATAAATGATTACACGAGAAATGATATGAGCTCTATGAGTACATATATATGTGATGATTTGGTTGACTATGTGAATATGTAATAAATATAAATGATAATGCCCATGTTATGTGATATGAGAGCTAGGGGTATAGTTGGTATGCCAAGAGTCGAGGGTTCTATGTGGTCCTTCGGGACATATATTTGATCCTTGGGAACATATATGTGGTCCTTCAGGACATATATTTAATCCTCTGGAATATATATGCGGTATTTAGGGACAATTCTATGTGGTCCTTCGGGACATATATGATGTCCTTCGGGATAATTTTATATGCCACTCAGTGTAAATTTATACGAGCTGTGGTGACAACATTTGTGCACAACCTCAATGTACTCACATATCTTTAGTTCTTAAAAGTGTACATGGGCTATTAAAAAGATATAATATAAATAAATTCTATGTGATGATTATGTGTTTTGCTGTGTGAAATGTATGATATGATGTGTATAAATGTTAAGTATAATATTAGAAGATAAGAGGGGTTAATGAGAATCATATTGATAACTATAGAAGGTTGAGAATGATAATAATGAGATATGTGTATATATGTATTTTGTTATATGAAATTTTCTATAGTTTTGTGTGATATCATTGTATGAAGCGTTCATGCATTGTTCGATAATTAAAGATTTCATTATGTGTTTTATATGCCTCACTAAGTCATAGACTTAGTGTGTGAATGTTTCACACGTAGGTTCCGAGGGGATTAAGGAACAAAGAGGGTCAAGACAGGTTAGCTTCTCCTTTCCGAAGATCAGGTCAGAAAAGTATTGAATTGTATATATCTTGTTATAGTGAACGTAGTTGGCATGTAAATAAAGCTTTGAACAAGATTTTCTCTGATTGGTTTTGTAAAACTGTATATTGTAATTAATGTAAATTATTCAGTTTTGTTTTCAATGTGAACTTGAATTTTAGTTAATTTGTAAAAGTAAATGTTTTGAAAAGTTAACGTGATACCTCAGATTCGTATCCGGGTCGGGTATAGGTTGGGGGTGTTACACTTTCTTTAATGAATGATTGTTCTTTTTCTATGATTTATTTGTTTTGTTTATGGTGATTAATGTCTTAAGGTTGAAGGAGTTATGAGAGTAGCCATTCCTTAGGAAAATATTCAATGTTCAAGATAAACTAAGTAGCACATCTTTAGTGTTTGAGAAAAACTAAGGAGGGTCAACATAAGCAAAGGGTTTTAGATAGTAACTAAGCCTAATCCACCCTTAAACATAAGGTTAGGATTTCAATCGACTAAAAGGAGTAGTACTCGGTCGAGAGGGTAGATGTTAGTGTGAATATTTAATGGTATTGTCGTGACATATTCTGTTGTACTGGTGAGATCTCTGCACCTGCTAACGCCAATAGGTATTGCCATGGTATTTTCAACCTGTCGAGTCCCTTAACTAGAGATAGTATAGGGAACCTTTAGTAAACTCTATCGAGCAAGTAAAACATAGAAGTGAGATCATCCTGAGAAGTTAGACTTAAGTTTCCTAAGTGACTCATATCATTCATTTTCATAATAGCTTGTTGTGCGAGGATTATCAACTCATCTATTTCAATTTCAATATCTACATTTTGTTTTACCTTTAAATTTTTACTTTATTTCACTACACACACTTTATTTTGCCATGACATTTCCATCTAGTTTGTCACTAAATCTCTATTTGCTACCACATCAGACTATCATTCCATCCCGACCAACACATATTGCCTCAGTATTTTTCATTGGTGCATACCATCACACTGACTGCCATGACATTTCCATCTAGTTTGTCACTAAATCTCTATTTGCTACCACATCAGACTATCATTCCATCCCGACCAACACATATTGCCTCAGTATTTTTCATTGGTGCATACCATCACACTGACTATGCTTAGATAAAGTAGTTCTTTACTTTGGTTAAACTTGTAAATTTCCTCCAATCCATGTGGATACGTTACGACTCATCATTAAAATACTTATTCGATTGTGTATACTTACATATATTTGGCGTCTATATTTACTGCTCACAAAATGCGAACAAGTTTTTGGCATCATTGTCGGGGACTGACAACGTGAAGTTAATTATTTTTTCTAGAGCATTTTATTTTTGCTTCTTTATTTTTGTATATTTTACTTTATTCTTTTTTAGGCTTATTTGGATTATGCCTAGAAGATATTCTGACGAACCAATTGAACCTGAGATTGAGAGACTTTTTTGGCAAAGGAGATACGCTCAACGTGCTCGAGAAAACATGTATCAAATTGGGAACCAAGGCATTGGTTAAGAAGAAGACAATCATAATGCCGAGGCATTCTAAAATGTTGGGCCCGCTGATAGGCCTCATGCTATTCATGATGATCTAAATCCTAGAATTGTGGCACCCTAAATTCAAACAGCCCATTTTGAGCTCAAAACAATCATGTTTAATATATTGAATTCCATAGGGCAGTTTAGGGGCATGCCAACTGAAGATGCCAGGCATCATATTTGTAAATTTTTGGAGGTTTGTGATTCTTTCCGCTAAGAAGGAGTGCATGAGGATGTGCTGAAGTTAAAGCTATTTCCATACTCTTTGTGTGACCAAGAGAGGGCTTGTTTGAGTGGTGTTCTATCCGGTTCGATAGAATCATGGGCCGATCTTTGCAAAAGTTTTCTATTACGCTATAACCCACCGAACATGAACACTCAGCTAAGGAATGATATAACATCCTTTCACCAGGGCGACGACAAATCTATGCATGAATGTTGAGATCATTATAAGAGTTTTCTTCGAAAATGTTCTAATCATGGCTTTTGAGATTGGACTCAAGTAGTTATGTTTTATAATGGAGTCAATGCACCCATGAGAATAATGTTGGACGCCTTGACAAATAGGACATTGTGTGATAAATCATCTAATGAGGTATTTTTTATCTTGGATAGAATTGGCAACAATGACTGTCAATTTCTTTCCACAAGGATTGGGACTAGGAGAAAAACACATGGGGGATTCGAGTTAGATACCAAGGACTCGGTTTTCGTTCAACTCTCAGCTATCAGTAATATGCTGGAAAATTTACAACGCTCCACTGAGGTAAAGGAAGTGAAAACAGCTAGCTCGGCATGTATGTTATGCCAAGGCAATCATCACGAGAGCAAGTTCCCGACCAATCAAGAGTTCATCAACTTTGTAGGTAATTTTAATCAAGGCAATAATAAAAATCCCTATTCTAACACTTATACTGCAAGATGGCGTCAAAACCCTAATTTCTCATGGGGTAATCAAGGAGCCCATAATGCTAGTCAACATACTCGTCAGTAAAATTACACTGAATCTCAAGGCTACCAAAACACTATGTCATAGTATAATACTAACAAAGGAGCCTCATATTTAACAAGCATTAGTTCTTTAGAAGCCATGATTCAAGATTTCATATCTACCATGAAGAAAATGTTGTAAGACCATTCTACTTCTATTAAGAACCAATGAGCATTGCTTCATAGTCAAGGCGCCTTACTTCAAAGCCATAGCTCATCTTTGAGAGCTTTGGAAGGTCAAGTTGGTCAGATTGTTGCGGCATTACAAAATTGTCAGCAAGGATGATTGTTGAGTGATATTGAAGTCACTAAATCTCTTGGAAAATAACAATGCAATGTATTAACTCTTAGGAGTGGAACAAAGATTAACCAATTAGTCAAGGTTGGGGGAACACAACATGATGATTCTAACCCCACTACTGAACAATCTGAATTTGAATTACACGATGATATCATTGATGAGAAGGACAAAGAAGAGGGTTCTATTACTAAGTCTGCTGAAGCTAAATTCCAATACCAAGGCAAAAGCAATTCCATCTCCCACAGTTAAGGAAGTTAGACCCCCAACCCTTCCCGCAAAAACTGAAAAAGCACAATGATGAAGATCAATTCAAAAAGTTTGTGGACATTTTGATCAACTTCACATTAATATACCTTTCTTGGAAGCTATTGAACAAATGGCAACTTATGCCAAATTTCTTAAGGAAATTTACACCAAGAAAATTAGAGTTCAGAAGTATAAGACAATTGCCATGACAAAAGAATATTGCTCTGCATTGAGTAAGTTGCCACCAAAGTAAAAAGATCGAGGTAGCTTCATTATTCCCTGTTCTATAAGAGTTAATTTTGTTAGAAAAGCATTATACAATCTTGGTTCAAATGTGAACTTAATGCAAAAATCTATATTCTTAAAGCTAAGTATAGAAGATGTGAGACCCACCTCGGTGATTTTACAACTTACCGACCAATCCCATGTTAGACCTGAAGGGAGAGTTGAGGATATCATAATAAGGGTGGATAAACTTTTGTTTCCAGTCGACTTCCTTATCTTTGACTGTGAATTTGATGCCAAGACGTCAATCATTTTGGGGAGGTATTTCATATCAACTGGTCGTATTTTGATTGATTGTGAAAAAGGAGAACTTACCATGAGAGTTGCCGACCAATGCGTGACTATTAATGTTTTTCATACTCTCAAATATGCTGATGATCATGAAGAATGCCAAGGCATTTTTGAATTGAACTCATTAATTGAAGAAGAAATTGAACAGTTTTTTCTTGAACAATTTCATTCATCCAGCAAATAAGGAATATTCGATTGATGATGAAAGCATGGAAGAATGTGACAAATTGTCAGCTGGGATGAAGCAACTACTAGCTAGATCAGGTATGAACTGTGAACCCTTTGATTTTGATGAATTTATTCCTCCTAAGCCATCATTATTGTATGCACCTACCCTATAGCTTAATCATTTTCCAAGGCATCTTAAACATTTTTATTTGGGTAGTGATAATACTTTACTTGTGATTATTTCCTCTAACCTTACTACTAACTAAGAGCAAATTTTGTTAAGTTTTTTGTCACAACATAAGAAAGCGCTTGGTAGGACTATGGTTGATTTAAAGGGGATTAGTCCCACGATTTGCATATACAATATTCTGCTAGAAGAATACCAAACCCCGTTATACAAAAAGTGTTGATAAAAGAAATACTTAAATGGCTTGACACTGGAGTAATTTACCCCATATCTAATAGCTCATGGGTGAGCCATGTCCAATGTGTGCCAAAAAAAGGTGGCACTATTGTGGTAACAAATAAAGATAATGAGTTATTTCCCACACGCACTGTCACTGGATGGAGGATATGTATGGATTATCGTAAGCTTAACAAAGCTACAAAGAATGACCATTTTCCTTTACCATTCATCGATCAAATGTTGGATCGATTTGCAGGCAAAACGTTCTACTGTTTGTTATATGGGTATTATGGGTACAAACAAATTGACATTGCACTAGAGGACCAAGAGAAAACCACATTCACTTGTCCCTGTGGCACTTTTGCCTTTAAGATGATTCTTTTTTGACTCTGTAATGTCCCGATAACTTTTTAACGTTGCATGCAAGCCATCTTTTCTAAAATGGTTGAGGACGTCCTTGAGATATTCATGGATGATTTCTCTATTTCTGGAGATGACTTTGAGCGATGCCTACACAATTTTGCAAAAGTTCCCAAAAGATGCGATGAGGCTAATCTAGTTTTGAACCGGGAGAAATGTCACTTTATGGTGTCTGAAGGCATTGTATTAGGGAACAAGATATCTCACAAGGGCATTGAGGTTGATAAAGCTAAAATTAAAGTGATTAAAAAATTAACACCGCCTGCCTCTGTCAAGGGCATAAGGAGTTTTCTTGGACATGCTGGTTTTTATAAAAGATTCATCAATGACTTCTCCAAAATCTCTAACCCCTTATGCTCCTTGCTTCAATAAGAACAACCCTTTGTGTTTGACAAGTTATGCCTAGGCATATTCACTAAGCTGAAACAAAATTTAATCTCAGCACCCATTGTAGTTCCTCCTAACTGGATATCACCATTTGAGTTTATGTGTGATGCAAACGACTATGCCGTAGGAGCTTTTTTGGGGCAACATCAAGGTAAAATTTTTCATGTTATATATTATTTTAGTCGTACCTTTAATAAGGCACAAATGAATTATACAACTACTGAGAAAGAATTACTTGTTGTAGTATTTGCATTTGATAAATTTAGACCATACCTAATAAACACTAAAGTTATTGTTCACACTGATCATTCCGCTATCAAATACTCAGTGAACAACAAGGATGCCAAGCCTATACTTATTAGGTGGATCTTAATTTTTCAAGAATTTGACTTAGAGGTTGTAGATAGAAAAGGTACTAAGAACCAAGTTGTTGATAATTTATCTAGACTAGAAAATAATTCTGAATTCCATGACACTGTAGATATTCAAGAGGAATTCCCTAATGAGAAAATCTTATATGCCACATCAATCATGTGGTACGTTGACCTTATTAATTTTTTTGTTAGTGGTATATTGCCTTTTGAATTGAACAACCAGGGCAAGAAAAAACTAAAGCACGATGCAATGTACTAGTTTTGGGATGAGCCATATTTATTCAAGAATTGAGCTGACCAACACATTAGATGATGTGTACCTGAAGAAGAGAAATGAGACATTATATACCACTGTCATACGACCCAAGTGGAGGCCATTTTGGAGGAGTAAAGATCACTGCCAAGGTTTTGCAGTTAAGTTTTTATTGGCCAACATTGTTCAAGGATACTCAGGAATTTTATAAGTCTTGTGATTGATGCCAACGTACTAGAAACATATCCAGGAGACATGAAATGCCACTACAAGGCATTTTTGAAATAGAGCTATTTGACGTTTGGAGTATTGATTTAATGGGACCATTCCCATCTTCTAGTGGTGATCTATACATCTTGTTTGATGTGGATTATGTGTCCAAGTGGATGGAAGTGATTGCAACATCAAAGAATGATTCCAAAACTGTATTTAAGTTTTTGCATAAATATATCTTCACTCTGTTTGGAGTACCTCGAGCCATCATTAGCAATGAGTGAACCTTGTTGATTGCTAAGGCATTAAGGAGACATGGATTCTGTCATAAGATTGACACAAAATTCCATCCATAGACGAATGGTCAGGCTGAAATATCCAACTGGGAAATCAAGCAGATCTTAGAAAAAGTGGTGAATCCAAGGCGGAAGGATTGGTCACTGAAGTTAGATGAGGCACTCTGGGCATATAGAACAACTTTTAAGACTCTTCTAGGCATGTCACCTTTCATGTTGGTGTATGGGAAAGCCTTCCACTTCCTTCTCGAGCTTGAACATAAAGCGTATTGGGTTATTAAACGGCTAAATATTTATGCTCAATTATTTGGGGAGCAAAGATTGCTGGAGCTCAATGAGATCGAAGAGTTTAGGGCACAAACATATGAGAATACCATGATATACAAGGAAAAGACTAAAAACTGGCATGACCAAAAGTTGATGCCACGACATTTTCATATTTTTCAACAAGTGTTATTTTACAATTCCGTACTTAAGCTTTTTCCTGGAAAGCTCAAATATAGATGCTAAGGACCATTTGAGGTGCATCACGTCTATCCCCATGGAGCAATTGATATAAAAAAATATAGACGATGGGACGATCTTTAAGGTCAATGGTCAACGTCTGAAAGTCTACAACGGAGCTCCAATGTTGTGTGACAAGTCGGTGATTTATCTACACAACGCTTGAGTGTGCTTGCCTAGTAAACCAAATTTCAATGTCACGTCATTGAATTCTACTGATTGTGCATAAATAATGAACTTATTTTTCTTTTAATTTTTTTATTCTTATTTCTATTATTCGTGGATAATAAAAATTTGTTTAGTACTGTAGAGATGTACAAATGAACGATTATAAAGGGGAAAGAAAAGATAAAACAATTAAAGGGGAAATATTCTTTTATACTTTCTTATTTTATTTTATTTTTATATTTTTTTGATTTGTCCTTTCACATCACATTTAATTTTACAGTTTACTTTCTCCCACCTACCCATTTCACCCCATCTACTTACATCATTTTCAGTCGTCCACTCTCTCTTCCTCATTATTTCTTTTAACTTTTCATTTTCATTTTCTTCTTGTTTCATTTTCCTTAATAAACAAAGCTCTTAAAATAAGCAAAGCTCTCTCCTTTTTCCTTTTTATTTCTTCAAACCGATACAAGAATGGTACGAACAAGACCCATGGAAGTTGAAACTACTATCCCTCAATAGTTTGTTGACGATACGACAAAGAAACAATTTCAAAATTTCAAGAATCGCAAGTTTTTCTTTAAGTTGGGTTCATCTTCATTGAAGGAAAAAATGGTGGCTTTGGACCAGACGTGATGGACATTGTTGAGCCATTAAAATAACACAAGTTTGCAAAACATCCCAACCCCTTTAATGCCTCTTTAGTGAAAGAGTTCTATGCGAATATTTCTAAACTGAATCAACATGCCATTTTCCTTTGAGGTAAATATATTCAGTTCACACCTTCTATGATTAATTGATATTTTCATTTACAGGGTGTTGAAGATCAACATGCAAACTTTGAGAAAGATACCGATAATACAACTTACGAATGAGTCCATAAGGATTTATGTTTTTTGAATACTTTTAGGAATGACCGCCAGACCAGTTGTTACTCTGTTAATTGGTAACGCTTGCAACCACGTGCAAACATGTGGAACCATTTCATAAAGCATAAGCTCATATCGACCGCCCAAAACAGAACGGTAATGATGCTTGTACATTCCATTATGGTTATGCTTTCTATAAACGTGGGTAAAATAATTGTTGAACAAGAGCATGATTGCTTAAGTAAGAAAGCTAGTGTTTTGGTCTTTCCAAATCTTATTACAACATTTTGTCGAAAGAAAACGGTTTGTGAAAGTAGTTTTGATGAAGTATTTTCTGGAGTATCGAGCATAACAAGAGTCCGACTGCCTATGTTGTTGGGTTTGGTTAACCCTAAATCTAAGGCAATTGCTACTGAAGAGTTCGAGTACGACAAACCATCTAATGTCGAAGCAAGAATGCTTTCTCTCGAGAAAACTGTCAAGCAGACACATACTTATTTGCATGATCTACACAGTATATAAGAAATTTCTTTGTCTATGTAAAGCACATGGATGATGTGGTGGAATACATGATTCAAAAGATGCTTCCCTACATCGAACATAATTTCTTAGGTTTCCCTAATAAAATTATACTGACATTTGAAGAAGTTGAGGCATTCCCTGAGGCCGATGATGTGGACTCTACCGTTGTCGGGCTAATACCAGACCGCGTACCCTAGTCCCATACCACTCTGAAAGAGAACAAGGCGTGGAGCTGCTAGCACCTCCACTGCAACATCACCACCACCATCAAAAGATTGAGGTACCTCACTTTGCACTCATTTTGCATACATTTCATAACATTGCACTTAGTTTCATTTATTAATTAGTTTTGTTAAGCATTGAGGATAATGTTTCTCTCAAGTTTGGGGGAGGTAGTGTTCTTTGTAGAACATATGCATGATAATATTAACATAACATTATGCCATGTCATTTGTAAATGATATGATAGTTAGACAAAATGTTTTGGTGATACCCGATGATGATAAACTTTTTAGGCTAAAAATTGATAGTAAATGATTGTTGAGAATGATAGAACTGACTCTAGGGTTTTATGTTTTGTGAATTATTTTTTACATGACTTATATATTCTCCATACTTAAGAAATTTAGGAAATTTTTATGAATGAACTATGGTTATTCTTGGCATTAAAATTTGGAATTATGCTGAAATAATAAATCAATGAGAACTTCCTTATGTCTAAAATTATGAATAAATGTTTCAGCATAGCTATAGAGAGACATTCCTCTTTGTCTTGGTATAACCAGGAACTTTATTGAATAAATGGTCATTAAGTGTATAAGAATGAATGAAATCAGTCACAAGATAACTCTACCTAACTAGCTTAGGGTAGAAGGTATGCTCCCTTTAACCTAGAGTGTGGTATGGTATGTGTGATAGGCCGACTCTCCTCGTAGCTACGTCTATGATTTAAAATATGTATTAAGGGAGTATAAATGTGCATAATGAATGAGTAAATGTCGGGGCAAAACTAGGGGACTTAATAAGAAATTGCTTAGATTTGTTAAGTATAGATTGAATACAATCACACACACACAACCACAAAGAATCTTGTCCTAGTGAAAAGTACTTGATTTCTTGATATGACTAGCATGTTGAAGCCAACTTTTCTGAGGGTTGAAATTATATTTTTGTCTTGATTTTCTTGTTGTTGAAAATTGTCATGACATTTTATTTGTGTTAATTGCTATCCATTGCTTGAGGACAAGTAATAGCTTAAGTTTGGGGTGTAATAACTCCGTAAAATGACTACATTTAAGCCTTTTTCACTTAAGTTATTATTTGTCTAAGGGTTCATTTAGGTCATTTAAGATGCATATAGTTGTATTTAGTTGCATTTGTCTAAGTTTCCTACGTGACTCATATCATTCATTCCTATAGTAGCTTATTGTGCGAGGAATATCAAGTCATCTATTTCAATTTCAATTTCAATATCTACATTTTATTTTGCTTTACATTTTTACTTTATTTCACTACACACTTTATTTTGCCATGACATTTCCATCTATTTTTCTACTACATCTCCATTTGCTGCCATCACACTATCATTTCATCCCCACCAACATATATTGCCTCAACATTTTTCATTGATACATACCATCACGCTGACTATATTTAGATAAAGTAGTTATTTGCTTTGGTTAAACTCGTAAATTTCCTCCAATCCCTGTGGATACGATACTCACTCATCATTATATTACTTGTTCGATTGTGTATACTTGCACATATGTTGCGTCCATATTTAGTACTCACAAAACACGAAAAACATGGTGTGAGATCATGTTATCTCGTATTTTACAAGATGTGGGTTCTGATAATGTACAATATATCATGGGTTGCAGGGTGCGAATTTCACTGAAACCTATTTTATTAATTTATTAGAAAAACAACTCCCAAGATGAATCAACTAATGAAAATTTTTGCAACTAAAAATTGTTCGATAAATATCGGTAGTCAATTAACTCAAAATAAAATAGTTTAGTATAAATATTTTAGTTTTAAAGAACAAAATAAAGAACAACAAATAATGTTTATGTCAATCAGTTCCGTATCGTGGTGGATGACGAGTCTGACGTGGACGTAATTATGGTTTATCTTCCTCTTCAACAATATCATCTTAATTCGGACCGACAACTATATATGGAATCGATCCACCATTAGCACTGGAATCAGGACCGATGAAGAATATGCTTTGCGGCGACGTCTGCTCAACAATATCATATCCAAAGGTAGCCACCAATTGTGTTGGTTGTGAATTCAACTGGTCAAAGATGTCAGAGATGAAACCTTTCGAGAACTACACCATTTGCTGAAATGTTGATTGAGTTGAGTGCATGAAGATAGGGTCAGGGTGTGTCAGTGGTGTCTGAGGAGGTCCCTGTGTTGTTTTCGATGAGGATGATGCACCTTGTTGTCTTCTTCTTCTCTGCCTTGACTCCCCCAATGTTGCTCCCCGTTCTTGGGCGACTTTGTGGAGGAACATATAATTATCGCGCTCGATCTTCATCGGTCAATATCTGGCATCCCATATAACTCGTACCACCGCATATAATTGTATGTCACGCTGTGATCAAAGATGGGTTGAGTCATGGGCATCCTCTCGAATCTTTGAACCCATTCGTTAATATAAATCGTATTATGGTCTGACCAATTAATTCCCGTCTTCCTTTGTCGCGTTAATCGGTGCAAGTCATCTAAGCAAGGTGGATGTGGCGGAATCATTTGGACACAACTGAATTGTCGAAGGACACGCTCGGTAGGATACCACTCGACTATCTCATACAAGATCAACGGGGCTGACACAATGTTCATGGGCGCATAGTCACCAGAATCTCATGCGATATATAGTCGGCAATAACAACATCGCAGTAAGACGTCCATAGGAACTATATAATTAAAATTACATAATTTTGTTTGCTAAAAACCTCAAATCAATTAAATTATTCTAAAATTATAAGATAAAAGTCGAAGGAAAATATTTTATTACATGATGTCCAAACTTATTGATCAATAATATGAAGTCTTGTTGATGTGTTGGTAAGTGGGCGTGAGAGGTTTTATCAGTCCACCTATCATTAATACAATAAAATTGTATTAGTTATTAGTAATATTATAAAAATAGATAAAAATTAAATAAAATTTTTACCCCTTAAGTAATAGAAATTCATATGGGACATGTGTTTTATGGATTGAGCATAAAAAGGGCATTTGGCCATGCCCATGACTGCAACAATAGTAAACACCCTCTAATGACATTTTTCGTCGGATCTACGGCTCTACAAAGTTGCCAAAACAAAAACGCCAAAACTGTCGACTCCCCAACTTATATTTCTTGAATCACTCAAATTTTGCAAATGATTCAACCACATCAGATGCACCTTATTTTGGGATTTGGTTGTCATTAAATCCGCCCAATAACTTGTAGTATATGCGCACGAGCAAATCACTTGAAAAAGTTAATAAAATAATATAACTAATTAATTTCCAAAAAAGTTAAATAAATAAATTGAAATATTAATTAATATTCATAGATAAATATATTTATATTTACCTACTTAACTTCATGCTCCACATTATGGGGTAGGTTCGTAAAATTTTCATCCAAAAATTTAATTTTTATTTTTTCCACCATCGTGTGCATTATCAGGTGGATCAATTCCGAGCAATATCTCACATACATTTCTAGTCACCGGTAACACCACTAATAACTACTCCATCAATAGGCAGTCCCAGATGAAATGCAACATCTTGCAAGGTAATAGTTGTCTCCCCACACGGTAAATGAAATGTGTGCGTCTTCGGTCTCCATCTTTCCACCAACACATTGATAAGTGGAGGATACAACTTCACACTGTCACCAGTTATACTACTGATATATCTGAAACCTGCTAAATGTAAATACTTAATAATATCCGCATTGAGCGGTGTCACACGATTTATATGACACTCTAATACATGTTCATATCTCTATGAAATATAAATATTAAAAAATTATTTAAATACCAAAACAAATAAACTAAATAAATTAATAATAAAAAATCAAAATAATATTAACTAATTTATCTCATCATTTCGCCTCCAATAATCGAATACGTGACTTCGATCATATCTTAATATACTCGCCAATTTGAATCTTTGAATATATGAAAGAGATACCCGATGTGGTGATGAAAAGGAGTGAAAGGCCCAATTTATAGACCTTCTCACACCCGGGAAAGCGTGATTTTAAATGCAATTCACGTCCTGCAAGACGCGAGGTACTGAAAACACGAAATTCTCAATACCTTACGTTGTGTATGACGCGAGATTGCTTTAATTCAAATTCAAATTTCAAAATTTCCAAAATATATTACAATTATTTTTTATAAAATATGTATTTTAATTACTATGTTTATATATTATTATATTTTAATTATTTATTATATTTAATAATTAATATTATTATATTTATTTATTATAATATAATTTTTCATTATTTCAAAATTTACAAAATATATTATAATTATTTTTTTTATAAAATATCTATTTTAATTACTATATTTATGTATTATTATATTTTAATTATTTATTATATATAACAATTAATTTTATTAATAATTATGATTATTATATTTATTTATTATAATACAATTTTTTATTATTTCAAATTTTAAGAAATATATTATAATTATTTTTTTATAAAATTTCTATTTTAATTATTATATTTATATATTATTTTATTTTAATTATTTATTACATTTAATAATTAATATTATTACTTAATATTATTATATTTATTTATTATAATATAATTTTTGGATTATAAAGGGTATTATTAATTAAGTTGTTATATGAAATCTAAAAGAATCTCGTGCTTTGCAGATTGCGAGGTCCCCATAAATATTACGATATTTTAAATCATAAAGGATATATCGCGCTTCGCAATACACGATATCATTTTATCCAATTATTTTATTGATTTACTTAAAAAGTGCGTCCACATTGGACATATCTCGCATGTTAGAGGATACGATGACTTAACACATGATTTACGGGCCGCGAGATCCTCCTATATGAACGATTTATGAGTTACTTTTTAAAATAATTTTAAGAGAATTTTATTTATTTAAATAATTATTTATTTGAAGTTTTTTCCCTCTATTCACTGACAGATGAAATCACGAAGGAAGAGAGAGAGGTGTTTCGATGTTGACTGACACATCTTTGTTGCTTTTCTGCGATTGCAGATAAGTTGCTTCAATGGCAGCTCTTGTCTCTGAAAACTCCACCTAAGCCCATAAAAGTAAAATGGTTTAGTGGATTGAAAAGAGAAGAGAAAAAAACCAAAAGAGAACTATTATCAGTGTAAGGGTTGGTATCCGACAGGCTGAGCTTAAATGAAATGCCTGCTCTCATAGGATGCTTGTACAGTTTTAAGCTTTTACTGCTACCAACTCTTTTACTTTTTTCCCTCTGTTTCTTTTCCCACAGTACCCCAGCATTTTCACTGACCAATTCAATCTTTTTTCAGTTTGGGAAACTGGGAAAATAAAAGCTTAGTTCTAGGGTTCTTTTTCAAATGTAAGTTTTTGATATGCAAATATGTTTAATTTAAGTTAATAAATAATTTGTTTGCATTTAAGTCCTTGGCACTGCACTTTGTACTGTAAGTTTGGCAGAGGTGTCCCCATATGCTGTTCTTATCCCGTCAGTTTCAAACACATGCAAAGCAGAACACCTTATTTTTTGACCTTTTTTTATTTTATCTTAAAGGAAATATAATTCCTTTTTCTTGGTATATCCCACTTCCATTGCTTCATTTAATCATGGTGCAGTACGATAGGTAAATCTGTCTAATTGGTATCGTATTCGTATTATTATCATATTTAGAATTTATTTATTTGTAAATTCATGTTAATGTTGTGTATCTGTATACTTAAGACTTAAGAGCAGTTCTTTAAAGTATAGCACTTGTCTTGACGTTGCAATGTTAAACCAGGTTCTCACATGTTTGAAAAACCAGATTCGAGTAATGCAATAAGATATTGCATGAATGCTTTCCATGCCAAAAGGAAGTAGAGATGCACAGAAGCCGGATTTCAATTCAATCCGGATCAGATAAAAACCGATTCGGTTTTTTCCTCAATTCAAAAACCGGATTTTAAAAAAACCGGATCGGATTCTAACTGGTTTGGAAGGCCGGATGGTGTAACCGATTTCGGTTTACAAAAAAACCGGTTTTTTAAAAAAAAAACCGGATTTTTTCGGATAAAAATCCAGTTTTTTTAAAAAACCGGATTTTTTTTCGGATAAAAAACCAATTTTTTATCCGGTTTGAAAAAAACCGGTTTTTTATCCGGTAAAAAAACCGGTCGTTCAATTTTTTCCCAAACCGGTTATACTATCTGGTTTTTAAATATCCGATCCGGTTTAAAAAAACCGATTTTTCCAAAATCCGGTTTCGAATATTTTTTTAGGCAAAATCGGATATTCAGAATTTTTGTGCACCTCTAAAAGGAAGCATCATCATGCTCGTTTGATATGCATTTACGTTGTTCAGATCCTTAATGTGATGCATTCATATATCTTTGGGCGTTGAGCATTTATTCACAAAGTTTTGTATGGTAATTAGATAAATGAAACACTATATCAAAATAAATGATGGCACAGAGCCACTTATCAGTACGTGGAAACCCCCAGCAAATACATAATGCAAGTTGTTAAGCTGTATCTGCAGCCTTTGTTGCAGTCAGAATTTTACCGGCAGTGGATCACCTTGATCGATACAATCACCTCAAATCCTCTTACGGACAGTTAGGGACATGAAATCCCTCTGCATCGAATGAACGTTTATCTATTACCTGTACCTCTTGAGAAAGGAGAACAGTGTGTCTGACCCTATTCACTTCGGGCCAGCTGGGGCCTCCATTGATGATGACTTAATGCGTGCGTTCAGATGCTACCCTGGGAATTGCCCCCTCGAGCAGGCTTTGTTCAGCCATCGAGTTGTGTTGTGGTACTGCGTGGTATTATATACAATTTTTATCCTTATCGAGCATGTCTGAAACCTTGCCAGCACAGTGCAAACCTTCTTTCTTAGTCAAACTTTTTTAACTTTTTAATATTTAAAAACAAAATTGTAGAAGCTGTGTTTCTGCTTCCTACATCTCTTCTGTTCTTTCTGTTCTTTCACAGATGCATCCCGGAAGTGGATTTGAATAAAAACTCTCCTCCAGTTTTGGAAATTCTCCAGGCTCTCTAAGATATGGAGCGCCAGCTAGATCTTTGTGAAGCTTTTTCACTTTAGAGCTGAATTTCTTCCAATAAATATTCCCCTCATCATAGTCATCCACAAGTTTCACAAAATTCATTCTGCACCAACAGATTAATAATTGTTTACGCACATTATGGTCTGGAAATTGCAATGATTCGGTGCTATAGCACTGTTCATTCAAGAAAGGACAGAAATAACTATATTGAAAAGCTTAAAAATAGTTCCAATCTAATAGCTAGCAAATTACCTGTCAGGGCAGATAGTCTTCTTGAAGTTCTCAAATCGCCTATGGCCTTGAACTGCCTTTGCCATATTTCCGTCATAAGTATACACAAATACATCACTCTGAAGGGCAACAACATAGTCTAAAACGGCCAACATGTTCTGATGGTTCTTGAAAGGATTCAACTCCTCATCTGTTGCCAGGGAGGAATGAGAGAAGATGTTAGGGAAATCCTCCTTAAGAGGCTCCATACTTCCATTTCCATAAGCTTCACCAGCTACCAAGTAAATCCGAGTACTTGGTGGGAAACCCAATGCTCTGAGCAAGAGAGAAGTCTCCTTCCAATGGCTAACTTCATAACGCATCCCACGTAGTTCATCATCTTCTTCTGCTATCAAGCTATGACTGCAGCCAGTAAATGCAAGCATATCCATCTCGTATCTACAAAAGTAACAACATACATTAGCCTTGGTTTCTTTGCAGTATATGACGTTAACCAATGTTACTATTTATCATGAATGTAAAGATGATACTATAAACCCATTTTTCATGAAAACAACTGCTTAATAATATCAAGTGCAAACAATTAGAGTACGGTGGAAGGGAAATATGGTATTGTTTTTATTTCATTTTTTTGGACAAGTGGGAATGTAGCATCGATACGCAAAAGAAATAAATTTATTCTACTTGCCTCAAATGTAGAGCAAGATAAGGGCTTCCATTTTGGCGCATTCTAGAAATCAACGTGCTTCCAAGTTCTTCAATTGCAGCTGAATATCTCAGTGCCTTGTAGTTCACCCGGCACCTCAGTTTTTGTATGGATCTTGAGATACCGTTATTGGCAAGCCGAGAATCAGTGTGTGTAAAATAGATTACTTTATGCTGCTTCAGCAATGGTAGGACCTCTGCCTTATAATAGCTAACCTATACCAAAGAACATAATAATTAGCTGCTACTTATCTCAGAGGGAATCAGTAATACAAGATACATGTATCATATGATTGACTAAAAGCAAAGCCACTTATACGGCTGTATAGATGGGCTACTAAAATGATTGCCATTTGAAGCCAAGAAAAAAGAAACAAGCATCCTCAATCATAGGTGCATTTACTTTCTGTAAGTATAATTGCCAATGACAAAGATAAGGTTCTAATGACCTTAGACCAGGATATAGGCGTTTTGTTAAATGGCTCAATTCCAGCATACTCGGGTGGTATTGTCTCAACTATGTGGACATCATCCTTCAGGGTTTCAATGAAGTGCTGCCAGTCAAACAGATTTTTAAAGCCACTGCAAATATATCAAACCAACCAATTAGCTAAGGACGCAACAATAGAGCATGTCATACAACTCTCTTGTGACTTAAGTAGCCAAAAGCAGATGTCAAGCATACCACCAAACTAGGGCATAACCATAAGTTAGCCATACATTAGTAGCAATGCATGCCGATTTATTAAGAGCAAAAAAAAAAAGCTTTGCCTAGTTGGCAAGGAAATGTATCATTTCAGAAGATCAGACAGGCTATATTAGCTTTAGTATTCAAGTCCAGAAACATGTAAATCCAAGTTATTAGCTTTAATATTGAACATTTAATCAGATCATATTAGGGACTGATGCATTGATAGGTGTAAAGCAGACAATCCGAAACATTAGCCAGGTACACAAAGAAGCTAACCTATCATCTGCCCAATATGAGGATGATCAAGTGAGGAAGGACAAGTGTTGCCTTCATAATCTTAGCAACAGCAACCATATCACAGATCTGCATTCTAAATTATTGATACATCAGACTGCAGTAAATAGACAGACAGGCTATAAAAACTAACAATGAGAAACACACAATAACAGACCCCAAATCTCAAATTGCAACTTTGCAACACACGGAAAGCATCAAGATGTCACTGAACACACACAGAGAGAGAAAGCAGGGAGAGATTATCAACAAAGCAGTAAGAATTCCATACTCTTATGATTCTTTGAATGGTCAATGCACTGGGTGAAATTCTCACTATATGGTTTTGACCAAATACCTGAGTGCTGG
Organism: Hibiscus syriacus; assembly: GCF_006381635.1. Lineage (NCBI taxonomy): Eukaryota > Viridiplantae > Streptophyta > Magnoliopsida > Malvales > Malvaceae > Hibiscus > Hibiscus syriacus. Next base: position 199,372 of record NW_024063140.1, on the reverse strand, counting down.
ATAAGAAGAAATGAGACAAATCTCAAGATTCTTTTTGCTAATCAAAGTAATAAGTTCCAAATGTTTTTCATTAATCATGTTCTTCTAGCAAACCATACATAAGCGTGACAATAAGTCTAAGATGCAGACTCTAAACTTACCTCTGTTACATCTGATGCCAGTGTCATTAAGGTTCGATCTGAATCACTTCCCCCCTCCCTGTACCCGTAGTCGTGAGAGCCTTCATCAGTTAGCTTTAGTCGATTGGTGGATGCATCAGGTAAATCCTAATTACAACAATGGAGGTGGCAAATTAGCGAGGAAAAGTCTTGTAAAATGTTCTTCAATTGATCAATCATTTAACATAACTTAAGAAAAACACATGTAGTAACAAAAAATTAGTTTTTAGCACAAAAGTTAAGAACGCAATTCTGTCCAAGTGATAGACTAAGCATCTGATCAAGTCCTCAACTAAAATAGAACGCAATTCTGTCCAAGTGATAGACTAAGCATCTGATCAAGTCCTCAACTAAAATAAGTTGAAATTCACTCTCTGGACCTCAAATTTGATTAAGAAGAAACTTAGAATGCAACCATTCCTACAAAACTCCAACTCTTCTTTTTTCTTCAGGTATAAGTGCAAAACACCCATGTCCAGCTTATATATGGATATGCACAAGAGGATATGATCTTCTAACATGGAAAACCATTCCAAATTTTGAAGAAAAAAAAAGGTTATACGAATACGAATAACATATAACTAATACCATTCACAGGCATAATAATATTTCATCTTCCAATGCAAAAACATACTTAAGCCACTTATTGTACTCCCTAATTTCTTCTTAGTATTCGTACATGCTTTCCAAAAGAGAAAACAGTAAACATGAAGCATGACAACGGTCACTAATTCATTTCCGAAGCAAGATCATTTTTGTAAAAGAAAATTTCTTAGGAATCTCAAAGAAATAGATCACATTTTTCACATTAATCCATCTGAACTAAATTCCAGTGCAAGTCAATTCATAAACAGCAATAACAAAGACACAACATATAAAATTCAAAACTCATGGAAAATACCCGATTTGATGTTATGGTTTCGATAGCAGATCCATACCAACCAGCAGAACAAATCTTTAAAAAACCCAAAAACAAACACACTCCACAGAAAACCAAGAACATCCAATGCCCAATCTTCCTTCTCTCTTTCAGCCCAAAATCAAAAACCATAGATCCAACACTCGGCTTCCTCTGGAACAACCCTTTCCTTTGGCTCAACCCTTCGATTGAAACGGAACCCACAGCTCCTCCAACTTCCGATCTGGGCGAGTTCAATGGCAGATCGATCGCATGATGAACGCTCATGTTATTGCCGTTGCTCCCGCTATTACCGGCGTTACTTGAACCAGCGGCGCTGGCGTTGGCGCCGGTACATGTACCGGTCTGGGAGTTGCCATTGTTGTTGCGCTTGAACGAGTGGCCCCGACGAGTCATCGGGCCCGAGAAACGGGGGCTGTGAACCCGCGGTGAAACGCCATCGGTCGCGCTGTGGTGATGCTGCTGCGTATGGTGAGCCATATAAAAAATTATTACTCTATAGTGATCAGCAATACTTAAATTTATTTATAGCAACAAGAAAACGAAACAAACAGGCAGACAAAGGATTTTGATTAAACCTCCATTATCAAAAAGAACGAAACAAAGACTTTTGCGGTATTTAGCGCTCTGAAAAATAATGATTATTTTGATAATAACTGATAAAAATATATAACTAATCAATTCCAAAATTAGATTTCTAAATTAATTTCTTATTCGTTAGGAAGTAAATATATTAGAAATTTATGTATAAAAAACTCGACAGACAACAATTTCTACTGTCCCAACACGCTTTTTGGGAAATTCCGAATATAATTATTTTTTTTAAAATTATGGAAGTAATATTTTAAAGAATATATTGTAAGATCTGGATGTGGTCTTTGTCATTTTCAAATGTAAATATAACAAAAATTCATAAATCCAAGATTAATATAATAATAAAAGCTAAGCCACTCAAAAGAATTCCAAATATATAATAATAAAATAGTATTAACTTTTGTGTTTTAATTTGCACATTGAATTTGAAACAAATGAACATGTCTGAATGTGATGGGAACTAAGAAAACTCTTGTTAATCCTTTGTGCCGGCAGAGAGATATATTGGTCCCATTAGAATTTAGGAAGTGCAGGGAGGGCAACCAAAAAAACGAATTTAGGAGGCGAGGGCACCGAATTAAACTTGAATGGAAGTAGAATATTTTTTTTCCAAGCAAATTTCCCCATTAAAGAGGATAGCAGATTTTACGCTTCAAAGAGTCGGTGACCTCATGGGTAAGTTGTTAGATATTATATTCGAATCTAAAATTTTAAAGAATAATAATAATTTCTTTATTACAGAGGTTGTTTAGATCGTGCAAAAATATTATTATAATTATATTCTATTTTCATTTTCATCACCTAAATATAAATTTTATTAATGACACGTTTCATTATATTTTGATTACATGTGTCACTAATTTTAACGATCATTTTTCGAGTTTTTTGAATTTGGGTGAAAAAATATTCTTTGAATAACTAAATGATTAAATGCATAATTTATGTTATTGCATTTTTGTTGAAAAAAGAAAGAAAAAAAACGATGGGAACACGTGATGGCATGCTAAATTTTCGTTCTGAGAGGGCCCAAACATGACGCGGGACTTTCCGGTTTCCACAACTAATCAGCTGTCGTTTAGACGATGACAGCTTTTCGGATAAGAATTTTTAGTTTATTATTTAAATAAATTACGCTCTGAAACATGTATTTTAAAAATATAATTCTATTTATACAAGGCAAAAGTGTTGAGACGAAGGTTAAGGGGGGAAAAATACTTTTATGAGATAATAAAAAAATTATTTTTAAAATAGAAAGAAACAAATAGTACGAGGGAAAGTCGGTCGAAAAATTTAACGCCTTTAAGAAATCAATCAGAATATTTTATATCTTTAAACTCTTCATCTTTTTCAACTAGTGTGTTGGCCACCCATGACGGTAGTTGTCATGAAAGTATCAATATGAGGGTCTATTTTACTCACCTCGATATCTCAACTAAAAGTTTATATCGTGTCTCAACTCTTAGGTGTTCAGTTGATCTGTTATCGTTCTCGTTCACTGACAATGAATCACTTAGCTTGTAGACACCAAATTCTCCTACTGACTTTCTAAAAACTTCAAATACTCGGCTCAACTTTCTCCCTACACTATTCATTTCACCTTATTTAAAAAATTAATTTTCTCAATACCCCGAATAAGTCTTTTTTTTTTCTTTTCAAAACACTATCTCAACACTTTTACCATTTAAATAGTGTCGTAATATCTAATTTATTTACTTTTCTTAATTCATGTATTTTTTTTTATTTTAGTGAGTCATTTTTTAAAACGCCTAAAACCTGTTGTTCACATTTATGTAAGGGTTTAAATAAAGTAAGCTTCATGATTTTTTATATCATTTTATTATAGTCGGGCGGGGTTTTTATCCATTTTTTTGTTACGAAGAGGAAAAGCTGTGTTAACATCGATTAGAGTTTCTTCTCCAATTGTCCATGTGCTGTTGGAGGAGGTATTGCATATCGACAGCCGGGTGAGTAACCACGGAAATATCAGGCGGTGTCCTGTGTCCGAGATAGGCCAGCGCATCAGTAACGAATTTCTTCACGGTGGATATGGGTGAAACTGATGCTCCTCTGCCGTTGGATGAGGTTAAGGATTCTGAGAGTGATAGCCGGTTCAAACATAAGGGCAGGAGCAGAAAGAGTCCTGACAGCTTCACTACTGGCCATCTCAATCTCAATGTGTATAAAGCCTCGGTCCCATGCGATTTTTTTTTTTTTGAATGAAACTCATGAGCCTCATTAAAAATCCCTTCTAAACCTAGTAAGGGGAAAAGAGTGCCCAAATTATATTAATCAAAGATCAATGACATCGTTTTTAACATTCTGAACAATGATGTCGGGACAAACCGACTCAAACAACAAAGAACATCAGATCAGCTGGCTAATTCATGAGCAACCTGATTATACTCTCTAGGAGCATACAAAATACAAAAACGATGATGATCCTGAAAAATAGTACGAGCCTCTTGAACATACATCCCGAGGGTGGAAATATTTGTAGAAGTTCGTGTAATCTTATAGACGAGCATCAAGGAATCAGTTTCAAACTGAACATCATATCATATCATATCATATCACAAGTCATTCTAAGACCAGCGAGTAAAGCATATAGTTCCGTAAAACCTGCCTCAAAACATCCAAAAGAAGGCTGGGACAAACCACCACAAACCTGTCCACACTTATCAAAAACAACAACTCCAATTGCAGACAGTTTGCGCTCCGCAACAAAGGCACCATCAACATTCACTTTGATAACTCCCTCCAAAGGTGGAGTTCATCGTATAGTTGTATTTGTAGACCGTTGTTTATTCATCCCCACACTAATAGCCCTTAAATAGTCCTGATGTAGTATCTTTGCATTAGTCACCAAGAGCCACACTGGTTGCAACCTGTCAGAATGAACAAAGGAGTTTCGATTATTCCAGATATTCCATAGAATTATCAAAAAACCAACAAAACCATCAATTCCTAGAATAGAGAATACTTCCTCCATCTATAATAAAGGACTATCCATAGTACTAAAAAATATAGAAAGAGGCAGCTATGCTAGACGTAAAGCCTCCAAAGTTACAGGACAGTCCCTTATGGCATGTATAATCGTCTCCTCCCCATTAGAACACATAGGACAAATTATATCACCAAAACCATCACTTTTAAGTCGACTACCCACAGGTAACGCATTCCGAGCAACCCGCCAAGCAAACACACGTATCTTAGGAAGAATTTTCAATTTAGCCATAACTGACCACAATTTAGACTTCCTCTCATTATCATGATGTCGTTTCTTTAACCACCAATAACCAGATCTAACTGAGTAGATACCCGAATCATGGTTAGCCCAAACAATAACATCTTCAGCACAAGGTGTAATAGGAACTGAAAGAATCTGCATAGCATCTTCCTTAAAAAATAACCTATAAATCAAAGATTCATTCCAAACATTAGAACCATCAATCATAAGATCAGAACAATAAAGAGGATTAAGATCAGAGTTAGAATAACTCCCTGTGAGAGAAATAGCTTTTGAACCACCCCAGATATCATGGTGAACCCGTTTATTACTTCGTATACCAATACGCCAAAAAAGACCCCACGCATCTCTTGCAATGTATGGTATAAACCTTTCCAAGCATAAGAACTTCTATCCTTTAGAGTAGCATGCAACAGATCACCGTGGGGAAAATATTTAGCACGAAATACTCAAGCCACCAAACTTTCTGGATCCTTAATAAAATGCCATAATTGTTTGCCTAATAAAGCCAAATTGAAACTATGCAAGTCCCGAAATCCCATCCCACCTTCTCTTTTGGGTTTGCACATTGTTTCTGTAACACCCCCAACCCGTACCCGACCCAGATACGAGTCCGAGGTGTCACATTGACTTTTCAAACGTTTTTCTTTACAAAATGGCAAAAATTCAAATTCATAATTCAGGAAAAATAATTACTCTGCTTTAATTAAAAAAAATCATTTGGTTTACAAAACACATCAGAGGTTATACAATTCAAATCTTTAAACTACATGTCAACTATGTTCTATATAACAAAATACATATACTTCAATATATTTATGATCTGATCAGTGGAAAGGAGAATCTGACATGCCTTGCTCCTCTTAATGTCTCTTCTCGTTTTCCAGAACCTACGTGTGAAACACTCACATACTAAGTCGATGACTTAGTGAGGCATAAAAACACATATACTAGAAACTCTAGATACTTAACAATGCATACATTTCACATTTCATGTAATGCACATCATCATAAAACAATTAATATAATCAAATATAAACATGCACACATATCATCATTATTCTAAATACATCATTTACATTATCATTATTAATCTTCTTATAATTATCAATCTTGTTCTTATTAATCCCTCGTATCCTTTAATTATGTACTCAACATTTATACCAATTATATATATAACTTACATCCTACTCATCTATATATATATATATATATATATATATATATATATATATATATATATATATATATATATATATTAACATAACTAATATATTATCCTTATTTTTTTCCTATAAATCATATAATATATACTTCATTATCCCATAGTTAGATCACATGTTCATGTATCTATTTTCATATATTCCCTATATCAATGTCATATAGTTTATATCCTATTTTCACATACTCGTTATAGTATATTTCTTATATACTAACTTCCTATATTCCGTTAGCTTATTATCACCCACCTCCTATGACTTTATCATATAATTTCTTGGATCTTTGTACTATACCTTTTTCCACCTAGAAATAAACTAAGGTTTAACTCATAATTTCATTTAAACCCATATACCTCCTTATAAAACCTATCTGACATGTTTGTATACTCATTTATGTCAATATCTCCTAATTTATATTACATTCTCATGTTATCACTTGCATCTCTTATACCTAACCTTCTTAACCAGAAATTAGACACAATATCATTTAATATCATATAACATCTTTACCATTATTCATGTTATTATCGTTAATTCTTTTATCATATGATATTGTACTTATCACTGATACACATTGTAAAACTCATATAACATCATATAATCATTGTAACACATCTCATAACACAAAGCATATAAATCGCATAGATTGCATTTATTGTTATCTCTTATTTAGCCCATGCACACATGTGAGAACCAAATATATGTGAGTACATAGAGGTTGTGCACACATATGCTGTCACCACAGCTCGTATAAAGGTCCACTGAGTGGCATGTGAAATATGTCCCGAATGACCTATCCATATGTTCCGAAGAACATAGGTAACCTGTCCATATGTCCCAAAGGACATAGGTAATCTTGTCCATATGTCTCGAAGGACATAGGTAATCCTGTCCATATGTCCCAAAGGACATAGGTAAACTATCCATATGTCTCGAAAGACATAGGTAACCCTCGACTCTTGGCATGCCAACTATACCTCTAGTTCTCCTTACACTTAACATGGGCATTCTCTTTTATATCGTTTCACATATTCACATATTTCACTTACGCGTAGATAATTTCCATATGGTTCACATATCACACATCACATGGCTTATAGCTCTTGATCATTTAATCATATATAACTCATAATCACATTTTTCACATGTTCACATAATCACATAGCTCATTCACATATACATGTTCTCATATAGTGCATATCATATGACTTATATTCCAGGTTCATAGCATCATATAATTCATTTAACATAGGTTATCATATCAACATACATTCACATAATACCTTTAACATACATAGCATAACATGTAACTTATACAATAACTTATGACACACATACACTTACATTTATATGCTCTAACATGGAAAATAGACTTATCACAAGTCTTATTTTCAGCCAATATCATATATCTAATATTATGCACTCACCTGGCCTTACTAGTCAATATCGTTCCCTTATCTCTTCTCGATGACTATTACTTGTCGACTTGTTCGGACGTTGCTCTCGATCGATATCTACACAATCATGTATTGATACATATCAATATTCCAATTGTTATACTCTAATCTTTCATTTCTTAGACTAAGAGAAAGACTAATTTCATCTTTTATTTAAGGTAGGCATCGGTACACTCTATAGTGCATCGGTACATTCCTTAACATGTGTATCGATGCACTAACTATGCATCGATACACAAATTACATTCGATGTTTTCATTTTAAGGGGTTCATCGATACACTTCCTATGCATCGATACACACTGAATAATTTCTGGAAATTTACCATTGATGCATCGGTACATGTTGAATGTGTACCGATACACACTAGCCTAGAATCCACATTTAAGCCCGAAAATCACTCCAATTCTACTTAAACACTTCATATTTCATTCCTTATCATATTCTTAACTCACATACGTATGATTAAACTCATTAATACTCATTTACCACCTCTTAAACCTCAAAATCATATCATTCATATGAAATTCAAGAATTCAACTCAATTTTCAACATGTTCCAAATTCAATTCTATTATTTCATATCTCTTAATTAAGTTGATGACAAATCAAATTTGGCTTCCAATTCTACTTATCAACTTTATTCCAAGTTTTCATTCAAAAACCCCAAATATTTAATCTCTCCTAACTTCTTCATCCTTTGATTTTAAGATAACTTAAGCTTTCCTTAAGTTTAATTATCATCTAATGATCATAACCCAATCTTAAATTTAGCTAAAGATCAACCAACAAGAATTCTTACCTTTGATTTGGCTCTCACGGTGAAGAGAAAGAAAGAAGAAGAAGGGAGAGTTCTCTGAAACTTTCCCCCATTTCCCACGTTATATATCCTACAAAAATAAGAAAAAATATTTCTTATCAAATGACTATTTTACCCTTCTTTCTTTTAGTCTTTAATAAACTATCCTTCACAAAATGTTTCCAATTAAGTCCCTGAACTTTTAACTTATTTCAAAATTAAACACAAAGCTTTTAAAATTCACATTTTAGTCACTAGCCCTGTTTTAGGATGTTACAGTTTCCCAAGCAACCATTGGCCAACCATACCTATTAGCATCACCTAACCACCAGTAGTGTAACACCCCCAACCCGTATCCGACCCGGATACGAGTCCGAAGTGTCACATTGACTTTTCAAACATTTATTCGTATAAAATATTGAGTAATTTAAAAACTTTGATAACATTTAACTTATTCAAAACATTTACAAAATATATCAGAGTTCATACAATTTTTATCTTTAGACTACATGCCAACTACACTCTATATACAATACATATATTTTCTGATCTGACATTTGGTAAGAAGAACTGACCTGTCTTGCTCCCTCTTTATTTCTCTTTTCGCTTTCCATACCTACGTGTGAAACAATCACACGCTAAGTCGATGACTTAGTGAGGCATATAAAACATATAATATTTCATATAACATAAATCATACATAAACATATACCATCATTATCATTAAGAAACACACATAACATCATATGGTTCCCGTAACACATTTCAAACCACTTATAAACCCATCGTATACATATCACATTCAGTATGCTTGTTTAATCACTTTATTAGCCCATGTACACTAGTGAGAACTTAAGGTATGTGAGTACATTGAGGTTGTGCACACATATGCTGTCACCACAGCTCGATCAATGTCCCGAAGGACCAGTCCATAGATTCCGAAGAACCTAGGTAATCAGTCCATATGTCCCGAAGAACATAGGTAAACAGTCCATATGTCCCGAAGAACATAGGTAACCCTCGACCCTTGGCATGCCAACTATACCCCTAGCTCTCATATCACATAACATGGGCATTATCATTTATGACCGTTCACATTACTTATTCATATTCTTTCTCTTATAAACACATATCTTTTCTTTTCAGTCACGTATCACATGTACGTGTAATCCTTGATATCATAATCACATGTTCCTTCTCTTCTATCACATATCAAATGTATGTGTAAGCACATATCTAATATCATATGTTGCATTTTCATGTAAGCATGTAAATCATGTAACATATAAACATACATCCATTTCTATGTACTAATGCACATAGAGTAATCACATAACATTATATAATTTACCTCTTACCAAAGTAACTCTATCATTGACTCATCGCAAGCCAATGTTTGATCAATCACATAAGTACAATTTAAATTGCACTCACCTTAGCCTTGCTTTAACTCGATTATAATCCTTTGATTATTCCGGAACTTGTTTAGGTTCAATATCTACATAAATATATCATTTCAAAACAACTATCAGAGGCCTAAACTTTAAACTTGATGTTAATAACTTAAACCGGTTTAATGAATCAAATTCTATATTTTCATTTAGGGGGAATCGATACCCCCCCAGGGGAATCGATACCCCTGAACATACTGGAATTTTTCGTTCAAGAGGAGGAATCGATTCCCATTCATAGGGTATCGGTTACCTCTAACCCAAAATTGTATTCTAAGCTCGAAAATCATCAATTTTCAACTCAAACCTTCCTATTTCACTTCCTTTAATACTCTAACTCAATACACATACTTAAACTTATTTTCTATTCCATCCTTCTTTAACTTCAATCTAGTCATTTCCTATGTAATTGCAAAAATTATACTAGTTTTGTAACAGTTCAAATTCCTATTCTAACACTTCCTATCCCTTAATTAACTTGATGACAAGTCAAATTCAACTTTCAATTCTCAATATAGACTTTATTTCGATTTCATTCAAAAACTCCAAATCTTTAAATCCTCCTAAACTCTTCATTTGTTGTTTTAAAGCAAATTAATCCTTCCTTAATCTTACTTAGCATCTATAATCAAAACTAAACTTAACTTTCAGCACATAATCAGCTCAAGAGAAAACTCACCTTTGCTTGGCTTCACACGTGGAGAAGAGGAAATGAAGAAGAAAAGAGAAGAGATTTCTGGAAAATCTCCCATCCTTATCCATATATATATCATTTAATTATAATTTTCAAGTCTAATGATATTTTGCCCTTTAATTCCTTGGATAATTACTATAACTTTTAGGAATATTTCCGAACAAGTCATTAAACTATTAAACTATTATACTTAATCACCATATTATGAAATTTTACAATTTGGTCACTAACCCGTATTTTGGGATGTTACAAATCTCTCCTCCTTTTAAGAAAATTCGCCCTCGAATTTTCACTGAACATCTTAATAAGAACATATCTTCTAATGTCTTATGTTGCTTCCCTGACTTATTCTTTCTTGTCATCATCAGAAACTTACTTTTCAATCCTTTAATTTTCCAACTATCTTTTTCGTTTATACATTCATCTTCTGTTGCTTATCATATAAACAATAACCAGTAATACCAATCCATTGTTGTCTTTTCTCTCATTCGATTATGCATTTTTCCTTTGACCTTTCTAAAATTCCATATAATGTCACTCATCACGTTGACAGTAACATCCATCTCATCACTCTATATAAGAAATCCATCTATTTCTTCATAACTCTCTAATTACCTTATAACCATACCAAACTTGTATTTCGTCATCATTTGACCAAAACTCAACTTTAAATCTTCTTCAATTGTGATTAAACATATACTTTAAGGAGTCAAACAATATTTTCACATCACCTTGCACACTTTTCGGGTTTCTATATCGAACTTATCATTTACACTTCCATACGAATCCTCACTTCATTCACTTATCACATTTACGTAATCAAAATATACAACTATATCCAATACAATTTCATCACAAAATCTTGTTAGTCAACGCTAACTCTTTCATTCTAAAGTACAAATCCTTATCATCTCCACACTCTTTCTTATACACAATACTATCCCTTTATTTCAAATTCATAACTCTGATTTCATTCATATAATGTTACTTATCCTGTAGACAGTAACATCAATTCTTATCACTCAAAATCAAAAATCAATCAATTGATTTCTTTCCTCATTTCCTAATTAATTCACCACAATCCAAACTTTTGCTCAATCTTTCATCCTTGTCTGTATTACGATACACATAATCTCTTCATATAACCTTACATACTTTTCTTACTTCTAATCAAATTTATAATCTTCACTTCCTTATAATCCTTTATCATTTTTAATCCTTTCATTATTTTTTTTTCAAAATCTTCTTATAACATAACTAAACTATATCTTTTCATAACTTTGATAATCAACCTTACTTATACAGAACCTCATTCTTATCATCTATTGTACTTGTATTTCCTTCAAACATACAAATCTTTATCTTCTTCACCACACACCTTAAAATGATCAAACTATACAACTGTATCCAAATCCTCTTCATATTTGGTTATCATAACCTGTCAATATATTATAATTCCATTACATTTTCATCACATACTCTTGTTAGCCAATGCTAACTATTTCCATCTAGAATACAAACTCTTTTACAAACAATAACCGCGTCACTTGATCTTTTAACATCCTTATGGTGACACTCGTTCACCATATTCCATCTTATTCACATAATAACAAACTTCTCAATTTAATTTCTCCACTATGGAGAAATGAACATCTTCTAGCATTATCTTCATATCATTTATCCAAAGGTCTGTAACAACAGAACCTTTCTCAACTTCACCCTTGAACTCGGGTGCACTTAATTCTATTCGATACATTCATTCTATGAGTTAACAAAGTATACAATTAAAAACACAACGGAATATCATTCTACATCATGAATCATCCTCTAATCTTATACAGACATTCCCTGAGGTTTTCGCTCTTCTCCCTGCCTGGCCAGGGCAGGTGAATGCTATTACCCTCAGGTCTATCGCCTTGTGCTTCACTTTGGAAGCTCTCATATATTCATGTGCTCATATCCTTACTTCTATTACATATCACGTGTGCATATGATCATCCAATTCATATCATATAACGTATGTCATTTGTATATGTTCACATATCATCTATCATATTATATAAACATATATATATATATCTCATAACTCATTCTCAGTATTCACTTATCTTATATCACATAACAATTTAACTCTATTAACAAGACAGCACACTCCTTACCCTATCAGATCAGAAAATTTTTCACTTTGTGTTGGCATGTACACTTTTTAAAACATTTTCGACTTCGTTTTTAGCCTAGAATCGGCTAAACCGTAGCTCTGATACCATTAAATGTAACACCCCCCAACCCGTATCCGACCCGGATACGAGTCCGAAGTGTCACATTGACTTTTCAAACATTTATTCGTATAAAATATTGAGTAATTTAAAAACTTTGATAACATTTAACTTATTCAAAACATTTACAAAATATATCAGAGTTCATACAATTTTTATCTTTAGACTACATGCCAACTACACTCTATATACAATACATATATTTTCTGATCTGACATTTGGTAAGAAGAACTGACCTGTCTTGCTCCCTCTTTATTTCTCTTTTCGCTTTCCATACCTACGTGTGAAACAATCACACGCTAAGTCGATGACTTAGTGAGGCATATAAAACATATAATATTTCATATAACATAAATCATACATAAACATATACCATCATTATCATTAAGAAACACACATAACATCATATGGTTCCCGTAACACATTTCAAACCACTTATAAACCCATCGTATACATATCACATTCAGTATGCTTGTTTAATCACTTTATTAGCCCATGTACACTAGTGATAACTTAAGGTATGTGAGTACATTGAGGTTGTACACACATATGCTGTCACCACAGCTCGATCAATGTCCCGAAGGACCAGTCCATAGATTCCGAAGAACCTAGGTAATCAGTCCATATGTCCCGAAGAACATAGGTAAACAGTCCATATGTCCCGAAGAACATAGGTAAACAGTCAATATGTCCCGAAGAACATAGGTAACCCTCGACCCTTGGCATGCCAACTATACCCCTAGCTCTCATATCACATAACATGGGCATTATCATTTATGACCGTTCACATTACTTATTCATATTCTTTCTCTTATAAACACATATCTTTTCTTTTCAGTCACGTATCACATGTACGTGTAATCCTTGATAACATAATCACATGTTCCTTCTCTTCTATCACATATCAAATGTATGTGTAAGCACATATCTAATATCATATGTTGCATTTTCATGTAAGCATGTAAATCATGTAACATATAAACATACATCCATTTCTATGTACTAATGCACATAGAGTAATCACATAACATTATATAATTTACCTCTTACCAAAGTAACTCTATCATTGACTCATCGCAAGCCAATGTTTGATCAATCACATAAGTACAATTTAAATTGCACTCACCTTAGCCTTGCTTTAACTCGATTATAATCCTTTGATTATTCCGGAACTTGTTTAGGTTCAATATCTACATAAATATATCATTTCAAAACAACTATCAGAGGCCTAAACTTTAAACTTGATGTTAATAACTTAAACCGGTTTAATGAATCAAATTCTATATTTTCATTTAGGGGGGAATCGATACCCCCCCAGGGGAATCGATACCCCCTGAACATACTGGAATTTTTCGTTCAAGAGGGGGAATCGATTCCCATTCATAGGGTATCGGTTCCCTCTACCCAGAAATTGTATTCTAAGCTCGAAAATCATCAATTTTCAACTCAAACCTTCCTATTTCACTTCCTTTAATACTCCTAACTTCAATACACATACTTAAACTTATTTTTATTCCATAATCACTTCTTTAACTTCAAATCTAGTCATTCCTATGTAATTGCAAAAATTATACTAGTTTTGTAACATGTTCAAATTCCTATTCTAACACTTCCTATCCCTTAATTAACTTGATGACAAGTCAAATTCAACTTTCAATTCTCAATATAGACTTTATTTCGATATTTCATTCAAAAACTCCAAATCTTTAAATCCTCCTAAACTCTTCATTTTGTTGTTTTAAAGCAAATTAATCCTTCCTTAATCTTACTTAGCATCTAATAATCAAAACTAAACTTAACTTTCAGCACATAATCAGCTCAAGAGAAAACTCACCTTTGCTTGGCTTCACACGTGGAGAAGAGGAAATGAAGAAGAAAAGAGAGAAGAGATTTCTGGAAAATCTCCCATCCTTATCCATATATATATATCATTTAATTATAATTTTCAAGTCTAATGACTATTTTGCCCTTTAATTCCTTGGATAATTACTATAAACTTTTAGGAAATATTTCCGAACAATTCATTAAACTATTAAACTATTATACTTTAATCACCATATTATGAAATTTTACAATTTTGGTCACTAACCCGTATTTTGGGATGTTACAAGTAGCGCCTCATATTACTCACCAAATCGTGAACTAAACAATCAGGAAGCCGATAACAAGACATAATATACTGTGGAAGAGATTGAGCTACAGCTTTAAGAAATACCTCACGACCTCCAAATGAAAGAAGATGTTTCGTCCACCCGTCAATTCTATTAGAAACCTTTTCTTTCAAATAACCAAATGTATTTATCTTATTCTTTCCGATGTGAAGAGGCATACCAAGGTAGTGTCCCAAATCAGACACTTCGCCAATACCCAAGACACTCGAAATCTGATCAAGACATTCTTGTCTCGTACGTGGACTAAAATATAATGTCGATTTCTCAAGATTCACCTTTTGACCAGAAACAGCTTCATAAGCACCAAGAGCATCGCGAATAATAGAAGCCTCCTATAAAGAGTTCTTAATGAAGATAAGGCTATCATCAGCAAAAAATAAATGAGTTACCTTAGGCCCATTCTGACTTGCCCCCATTCCACAAATCTTTCTTTGAGCCTGCAAACGGTTAAATAGAGCGGATAACCCCTGAGTGCAGAAAAGAAATAAAATAGAGATAAAGGATCGTCTTGTCGTAACCCTCGATTTGGCCTAAACTCCTTAGTGAGACTACCATTGATACGAACAGAGAAAGAGACGGTTTCCACACATCTCATAATAAAATTAACCCAATCAGCACAAAAACCTAGCTTTAACATAACCTTTCTCATGAAATACCATTCCACTCTATCGTACGCTTTCTCAATATCCAATTTAATAGCAGCACCCTTATTCGAACTATTTTTTGAAGAGTTCATATAATGAATAAGCTCATGTGCCACCAATATGTTACCCGAGATTTGGCGTCCAGGAAGAAAGGCAGCTTGTGTTTCATGAATGCAACTCGCCATAAGCCCCTCAAGCTATCGAACCAGAACCTTGGAAACAATTTTATAAACTACAGTACAAAGACTGATTGGGCGAATATGCTTCATATGTTGAGGATCAGATATATTTAGAATAAGAACAATCACTTTCTTATTAACCAAACTCATGTCTAACGTACCTTGTACCAATTGTAAGCACAAATGGACCACATCAGCCCCAACTATATCCCAATGCAATCAATAGAAACTCGTCGGAAGACCATTAATGTCAGGTGCCTTCAGCGGATGAATATCACGAAAAGCTGCAATGATTTCATCAGTTGTAAAATCCGCACAAAGTGCACCATTCATTTCATCAGTAATGACCGTATCAATAGCATCAATAATAGAATCATCAGAGACAATACTCGCAGAAGCAAATAAATCCTGAAAATATTTAACTGCAATATCCTTAATATCCTGCTTACATTCCTTCCAGATGCCATTTTTATCCAATAACCCTCGAACATAATTTTTCTTAATGCGACCATTATCACGAGCATGAAAATAGGAAGTATTTCGATCTCCATTAGCCAACCATTGAACTTGAGACCTTTGCATCCAATACACCTCCTCCTTATTAAGCATAAGATACAATTCCTCTTTATCTCTTTTTAGATTCTGCAATTCTGCCTCTGAAGTATGACAGCTGAAGGAAGAATTAATTTTATTCCGAAGAACTTGAATTATGCCACGAGAGGTAACCAAACGAACCTTTTGCCAAGAACTAAGTTTTGACCCAACCTCAACAATTTTATCCAGAATATCAGAATAAGGTAGATCCCAAGCGACCTTAACTAATATTCTACAAGCTTCCTCAGAAGCCCAACATTGTTCGAAACAAAAATAATCTTCACCTCGATCCCAGGATGAAGGTTGAACCCAAGCAGTATCCATTAATAAATAAAAATGATCAGAAGTTTCAGCAAACTCAGTAAATACCTTACTATTTGGAAATGCTTGTAGCCAACTTTGGGAAGCAACAAAATGATCAATATGTTCCTTAATAGCATGATTCGCCCACGTAAACCAACCTCTAGAAGGCTTAACATAAAATAAACCATTATTGGCAAGCACCATACGAAACTCATCCATTTGAACTCTTGATTTCCTTCGCACACCTTGTTTTTTAGAATCATGAAGGATTGCATTAAGATCCCCACCCAATAACCATGGAAAATTAGAAGCATTTCGTAAAGAATGAATAGTGGACCAAACCTCAATCTTGAGATTAGCATGGTGACTTGCATATAAACCTGAGAAATGAAATTTGGTAGTGCCATCATCAATGATAAAATCAATATGAAACCGAGAATGATAAAATCGAGAAATTAATATTATTATTCCGCAAGAGCATTATCCCAGTACAATCATTGCTTTTGTCTACAACGAAACAATTATCTATACTAAGCTTACAACGTATATAGTTACTCTTGTTTTGCTTTATTCGAGTCTCGTTTAAGAAAACAACATTTGCACTCTTAAGACTGATATATTGGCCAATTGCACGAACTGTCGTAGCGTTATTTAGACCACGACAGTTCCAACACAAGACAATCATTGATCACGGCGGGGTTGAGCCTCAACTGCCGCCACAGAATTTTTAGAGCTACTCATCCCAACATCATTTGTTGAAATATGTGCAAGTCTTGCTCGCTTAGACAAAATTGGGTTAATAGTATTTGCCCTGTAAACCACGCTTAGACAAACGATTTGTTAAAATATATGGACCATCATTACCAGTTTTAACCATCATAACAGAAGTATTTGAATATTCAGTATCCTCCAAAACTACAATTTTATTGGACATATCTCCTGCTGAAGGGTTGTCGACCACCACCTCTGTACTTGTATTCTCCACAATTTGACCAGATTTGGTCGGCGATAATGGACTCAATCCATTATTTTCAATTGGAACCACACCTTCGACCTCCTTGTTAACTTGTGCACCATCAGCAGCATGTGAGGAACCTTTCACCAAATTTGGCCACTTACCACGATCAACCATAAGAGCAGCTGGACAAGTCAGTGGAGCTAATTCCATAACAGAAACATATCCAACACCCTTCTTCACACTAGTAGGCAGAGTAGTTTTTGGAGGAGGCAAACGCATCCATTCGCCATACTGAAGTTTAGAAGATGCTGTAATAGAAACTGTACGACAGGATGGTGCTTGATGACCCAACAATCCACAACCAAAACAAAAAATAGGCAACCTCTCATAACGTACTGGGCATAAACGAGGTTTAGAATTATCAGGAATCCCAAGGGCGATACAGCGACGTAAAGGCTTCATGGCATCAAACCGAACCCGTACACGTAGAAAATCACCCATATTACCACCAAGGACCCTCGTATCAACAGCAATGACCGTCCCCATACTACCACCAAGCGAGATTGCCATTGCTTTAGTAATAAGACCCAATGGCACCTGATAAATCCGGATCCAAATCTCCATATGTGAAAAATCATAATCCTCAGGGCATGAAAGAGGATCGAATGAGAGCAATTAAAACCAAACATTATTAAACGACCATGGACCACGCCTCAAAATATAATCCTTAGCCTCTGCCGAACGTAATTTAATATGAAAGAACCTCGGCCGAAGCTCCAAAATCTCATCCGCATTGTCACTCTTCCATATTTCCCCAAAAACGCCGCCAAGAGCTGGCCCGTCAACCGGAATCTCAGACATGAATTTCCCATCAATCCAATTTTCCAAACCCAACTCTTTTATTTGATCAGATGGGAGAGATGTAACAACATGTGAAAATTCATCCTCGGTGAATGAAAGATCACCCAGTTGCAATAAAATATCATCAGCCATAATAACCAGTACAAGACAACTAAAAGAGAAACAAAAATGGTAAAACATCAAAGAGAGAGGACAACAAACAAATGTAGTCGGCCAGATGAATGAGAAACCAGAATCATTCCAGCCCCAATAATATAATACAGCCGAAGTAAAGAAATCAGGAATCCCGATAATGAAGTGCCAGATTATGCAGAAAAATCTGTTAAGGAATCTCCAGCTCACCAAATTTCGACACGCAATCAACAAATAACCCAGACACCACGGAACATGATTAAATAAATTCATAAAAGAAAGAAAGTCAATCCGTTGCCAAATAGGAAAGTGAGATAATAACCCAAAATTATATACACAAATCGACCCTTGACCAGGAATATAATAATGATATAATATATTTCGTAAATATCCTATCATAATATATCCAGGACAGCAAACAGGGAAAAAAATAACAAATTTTATAACCATGGTAATTCACCTTCAAAAATGAACCCAAAGTCCAAAGAAAGTATACGAAAATTGTTGCATGGAAAATGACCCATACATGAAGAATCATATATTGTAATTTAAAATAATTAAACAAAAATAATATTAAAAGAATTCCATGCAAAAACCACGAATAAACCCAATCTGGAAACGTAAGAAAAATCAAACTGTAACCCTCCCTGTAACCGTCAAAAAGAGGGCAAAGTTCAGCATGAAGGGCCGAGCAACGGTCAAGACTGCAAAAGTACCAGCCAACCAGACGCCATATGAGTCTCGAAGGACACTACCGCCTGTTGTCTCCTTGGAAGAAGGATTGACGGCTCCGTCCGAGATCAACTTGACAACTCCAAGACTGAGGGACTCCAAACATGCTTCTTATTTGTGCGGTGGATATTCCTTTTGCTCGAATGAATTGAGCCCAAGAGCGCGCGGACTAGATTATAGCCGAAGTGGATCAGATCTCTCTGTTGAAGACGAAATTGCAGTTGCTTCCAAAGTCTCCCAAGCAGAATTCCAAAGAGATACCTCCAGTAGTAAGCTTCGCCCACTGATCCTACAGGATGATTTAAATTAGACTTCAGCCAATTAATAAAAGATAAGGGAAAAAAACTCCATATTAACTACGGGGGTATAATCTGAGTCCACATCATACTTGCCGTAGTACAAGCACAACCGCGGAAGGGCGCAGTGGCAACAGAAGGTCTTATTAAAGAGTGGTGCGTGGAACATTATCCAGTCGACAAGCTCAAAAACTTGCAATTATTTAATTCGTAGAGATGAAAATAATTTGGAACCAATAACTAGTTGGTCTAGTAGGATGAGAAACTAGGTCCCTTAAGCAAGGTCACAGGTTCAAACCCTAGCGTTTGTGAATGGAACAAACTGGTTGGTAGGGTCGTCTTCGCCTCTACAATACCCGATCTAGATTAATCGGTCAATAGATCGAATACTAGTAATTAATTCAAAGAAAATAATTTGGAATCAAATTTCTTAGCAAATTATTTAATCCATTTTCTCTTGTGAAGGTTTATATACCTAATCTTATTGAAAAGGAAAGCATGCTACGAGTACTTAAATACATATAAATGATAATGTCAATAAACACATTTAAATTAATATTTGTCATCAATTAGATGTCTTAAAATATCAATACCCAATAATAGATATTGATATCAGATTAAGTTACGTACATAAAATCTATATTTGAAGACTACCCCAAACATTCAAAACCAAGCCCTCCCTGGACCTTGGGCGCACATAAAATAAGGTGAAGTACCTCAAAATTTGTATACGAATTATAACTTCATCAAAAGTTCTATAACGTATGGGTCCACTCTTCTTCCTTTTATCTACGATGGTCTACTCTTTTATGTAACGTCCAATTAGTTATTCATGTAATTTTCCCCTCTAAAAGACTCCTCACTGTGGCTGGCCTTTAAATTTAGAAATCTGGACTTAATTCATATTAAATGATCTCCAACAAAAATATTTATTGATTTCAGATTCCCTTGGATTATCATTTTTTAAGTTAAAATCTTGTTCGAGTGTAAGAGGGTTCAAGTTATTTTTTTATTGAAAAATTTTGAATTTAAATTAAAATAATTTTAAATAAAATTTACTTGTTGGCCCAAGATTTTTACTGATTTACCTCGTTTACCAATAATTTTACAAAGAGATCTGTCAATAAAAGTAGTCAACGTAAAGTTAAACTAACAAATCTAAAAAAAAATTATGATTAGATTTAGAATCTGTCAAGAAAAATTATAATTAACAATTTTTTTTTATAAATTGTTAATTTCATGTCTAAAAATAGTTATCATCGGGTTTTCTTTTAGTTATCATTGACGTTAATTGCAGTTAGATACATGTATCATATTTCGTTATGAAATAGTGCATTCGTGTCTTCTTTTAGTTAAATTTATATTTTTCAGTTAGTTATGAAGTAATGTACTCGTGTCTTCTTTCAATTAAATTAAAATTGCATTCGTTATAAAATAATGCATGAAAAATAACAAAATGAATCACTTCAAAAATAATTTAAATTATACTTTACATTTCAAAATTTGAAATCATTATGTTCGTTCATTTATTAAATTAAGTATTTACATCATATTCTATAATAAAATAATTTAAAGAGATCACTTTAAACATAGAATATATTGAGATTACATTAATCTAAACATTTTTAATGAAGTAATGCACTAAACACATCAAAACCATTAATCGGAACATAGAAATTAAAGCATTGAAATTACATATTTCTTTCACAAAGGTTTCGAGTTTTTCATCAAACAAATGGATTATGATCCTCATTAAATCTCTATGTTTTAGAAACTTCTTCTTCTTTGAGAGATTAAGATAACTGATGAAGATATTTGGGCACAAATTTTCGAGCCCAAACATGTTTTCCATTGATGTTAAACTTAGCTTTGTCACTACCATTAAGGATCATTTCAATGGCAGATGTCGAGCGGCAAACGATACGTGCAAACAAGGACTGTTCAGTAGGCATCACTTCTTGCATATGTAACGATTCGATGCAATTCCCATAGAACCTGGTGAAAAATTCTCTAACTTCCCATTCATGAACCGGATACCCCTTTGAGAAAGTGACGAATATGGTCCGGTCATCTGGTGGGACTACGTCGCTGATTTGGCTCCACGGAAGTCCCACCCTGACCGGACCATATCCTACCCCCTGATCCAAACCTGGTTGAACCGTAGGTTGTTGCACTTGTTGTTGTTTTATTTGGGCATGATTTGCTAAGCTTCGTGTGGCATTTCGTTCCATGGCGGCTTGCATGATGTCCCTCAACACCCTCATGCACACCTCGTTGACGATCTTCGCCAAGCCTCGCATCGCGATCAGTCGATGCCTGGCGAAGAACTGGAGACAAAGATCATCGTGGATCAAGTTTTGCATCGAAGTGACATCGCTGGATAAACACGATGTCGATGCCTGGTCATTGTGAATGATGTTAAGACACACGAAAGCCTCATCGGCGAGTTCATTTACCACCGTGTAAGGCAAAGACAAGATCTTTTTCACGACATGTTTGAACCCAACTCTTTCCAGCCAAAGCCACAGAGCTACGAACTGAAGAGCTTCCACTGGGTCTCGCCATAGATCTATCACGAGTAAACGATATATTGTACGATCAATGTTGTGAAACATGTTAAATTCCTCATCTGAAAGAGAAATCATCGTTTCCAATACTGCAAAATCAACCATTTATAATCACCAACAAAAAACGAAATGAAATGTAAAGAAAGAAAGAAAGAAAAAAACTAATGAAATCATCTAAAAGCAAAAGAGAAACCTGATTCTCAGATAGGACTGAATATGCCTTCGGACAAGATGAAATCAAGGGGCCCCACCATAAAACAAGGCAGTGTTTTGATTTCAAAGATGTGTGTGGGTGTGGGTGTTTGCTTATATATCTTTTTGTGCTGATGAGTGTGACTGTGTTGAAGAAAATTGAGCAATGGGGTGAAATAGTTCTTTCTTGAGAAATTAAAATATTGAATAGCCTGAAAACCAACAAAAAGTTTGTTGGGTTTATATGTCAATAGAATAAAGAAATTTGTTTATGATAACGTTTAATTAATAAGAGTGTCGGCTTTGTATGGTATTAGAGTTGGAATCATGTATGGTAATATTCATTACAAGGCATTAAGTTATTTGACATTCGTACTTACCTTGCAAATGTCTTCCCAACGTTAAAAAGAACCTTTTTTCCCTCTAAAAGTTGCATTTCACCGCAATTTCAATTTTTTTTGTCTTAATATAAAAATGAATGTCATAACTATACCTCGAAAAAGCTAAAAACTTTTTCGTTAAAAATAAGTGTCTAATATTTCAAACGATATATTTTTAGGTGTTCAGACGTTAACTGCCATTAAATATCTCCGTTAAGTGACGCTTGATCACGTTTTGATAATTTTGAGATTTTTAAAAAAAATTGAAAAAAAAGAAGAGCCCCACAAAAAGTGATTGGTCGATTGGCGGTCACCGTCAGTGCCACCATCATCATCATCATCATCGACGTCGACCCCCAATCGAACCCTTATTGGTCTTTCGTCATAATATGCTACCATTTGCCGTGGAAAAGCGTTCAAATTTTCATTGGATTTTAAGCCACCATCGTTGTTCTTAGTCGATTCCAGCCAATTTCGTCGTCCATAAGCTATACTGTCGTTGTTATTCGAACCACCATGTTATTCTGATCAAAACCCAACCGTTCGATGATGACGACAATGGTCGACGACCGTTTGAGTTAAAAAATTGAAATTGGAAGTTAGGGATTTGGGTATTGAGGATTTTAAATTTAGGGATTTTGGGTGATAGTAAGGATGACGCTTGATCAATGGGTGGGTGGCGACGGGTGAGTAACCGTTCGACGATGAGGATGGTGGCCGGAGATGATCGGCAACGATTGGTAATAGGGGTTGAAATGAGAGATTTTAGTTTTTTAAGGTTTTTTATAATTTCAGTAAAAAGTTGGGTTTTTTATAAATTAATTAATTTTTTCCTTTTTAATTAAAAATATTTTTTATTATTAAAATTTAAAATATAAATGATGGGCACATAAAAGTATAACTGAGAAAACGTTAGACACTTATTTTTAGTGAAAAATTCTTTATGCACTAAAACGTTTTTCGATGCATAGTTTGAACACTTATTTTTGTATTAAGTTTTTTTTTAATTCTAAATCTAATTTTAATATGATCTAGAGGAGAGAGAAAGAGACTCTAAAAGAAAGAAGAAGAATGCTTCTAACATCTTATCTATAAAAATATGATAAAACAACATAACAATTTTATTTTTTATATAAATTAAACTTGGTTGTAACATAAATGACGAAGTATAAAAAAAGATTGTTTTGTAGCTGAATTAAAAGAAGATAATTTTTATAATTTTCTAATTTTGTTAACGTATGGGTAATAAGTGATATTAACTTATTCACATACGGACACATGATTTTATGTTAACGGGGTAAATTTCTAAAAGTTTAAGAGGGGTGAACCTATAAAACTATAGGGGACGAAAATATATTATCAATTGGAAATATAAAAAAACCTAAAACATATACTAAAATTTTCAAGAAAATGATTGTCTCCACTCGTCTCCTTTGAGTCAATCTCTGAACTTAGTCAAAGATTTAATATGTAATATAGATATCCATAAACTTGGTATTTATTCATGCATTATATTTATATTGTTATTGGTTACTTTTACATTATTTTTTTTTATTTTTGGATTCTATTTTCGACTCAATATCACCCGAAAGTAGTAGAACTTGGTAATAGAGTTAGGGGTCAACTTAAAATTTTAAAAATTTTGGAGGTTTAAATTAAAATTTTTGAAGGGTTTAATTTACATTTTTCCAAAACTTAGGGTATAACTAAAATTTTTAAAATTTTGAGAGGCTTAATGATAATTTTTAAACATTATGGGAGTGGATTTAACTAAGAACATTAAAAGTTTTAAATTTTAATTGAATTTTTAAAAAAAATTGGGGTACAAATTAAAAATTTTAAAAACTTTAAAGATCTAAATTATAATCTTTTAAATTTTAAGGGAGACATGACCTCCACAGCTCCACTAGTCCCTCTTGTATTCCGCCACTTATCGTTAATTAAATTAATAAAAACATCAATTTTTAATTAAAGTTATCCAATAATGATAGTAGTGAAATAATTATATATTACATGTTTGTCTATTTTATGCATTTTTCGCGAGAAATTATCAATTCGATGACATAACAATAAGCTAACGTAAGTAGCTCAAAATTTGAATTATGTATTTATATAAAATTTTATCATAAGTTATAAGGTAAGTTATACTTACTCACTGAACTTTATTCTCTCTATTATTTCACTCTGTCGTTAATCTGGTAACAGCATTATGACATAGTAATTAACATCAAAACGACATAGTTTTGGATCTTATAGAAAATCAAATTTATAACAAAACTACATAGTTTAGGTCTAAATAAAAAATATTTTTCTCTTCATTTTTTCTTTCTTTCTTCTTCCCCCATTCTCTTTCCAGTCCTCCTCAGCTTTACTGAACCCAAATTCCGACCACCATGTCGGCCACTATTCCAACCTTCATAACGGCAGTTTGCTTTGCCAAAACGAAATTATAACTTTTGTCTCTGTTTCTTAACCAAAATACCATCTATTCATTCTAATAAAACCATGAAATCCTCCATACGATGACGAATCTAACACTCTCTCTCTTTCAAAACATCACTGTCTCTCCTTCTCCTTCCCAAAACTTAACTGACACTCTTCTATTCGAGGGCGGAGCTAGGATTAAACTATGAGAGGGGCAAATTACTTATTTTTTAACCGAACAAGGTTCTAAAAGGTAATTAAATCACAAAAATAGAGGATTGAGACTTAATTTCACTAATTTCAAAATTGCCATGTCCTAAAAAATAATTAAACCAGAAAATTTAAGAGAAAGACTTAATTTATTTCACTTTAAAACTGACAGTGTCTTAAAAATAATTAAACCAGATAATTTTAGAAGGGGTCAAGACTTAATTTTAACTGTTTTAAAATTTTCAAGGACTTAAAATAGAATTAACCCAAAAAAGTTGGGTGGGCTATGTTCCCCTTCTGCCCCCAAGATGTTCCGCCCCTGCCTCTATTTGATAAGCAAGAATTAACCCAAAATGCCACTACAATTTTATATCTTTGAAATTTAAACATTCCCAAATTGAAATCAACAATTTCCATATTAAAGATCCTCGTTTTACTAGTTTGGTTGCTAATTTTTCTTTTCGCAGGTATGTTGCTAGTAGGTGCTGCTATTTGTTGAGTGAGTTTGTAAAATTGTTGGGTTGTTGATTTAGTTCATTGTGGCAAGAGATAATCCATTGTGGCTTGCTATTTGGGGTTAGTATTTTATTTATAAGTCTCCTCCTAGATTGGGTATACCAAAACTAGATTGAAGGGTCCAAAAATTAGAATCCATACTAAATTCAAGAGAAAGAGAGGTCGTTGGAGATGGCTTCCTCGAGAAAAGAGGCACTAAGAATAGAATTTGAGTGATATTAGCAATGAGATTTGGGATGTTTTTCGGTTAAAGAAACACCAAATTTGCATTTAAAATGATGAGATACGTTCGGTGAAAAGTTTTTAGAATCATTGACCTCCGGTGACCGGATTTGGTTAGAATGGCGATCGGTATGGTGG
This sequence comes from Hibiscus syriacus, assembly GCF_006381635.1. NCBI lineage: Eukaryota > Viridiplantae > Streptophyta > Magnoliopsida > Malvales > Malvaceae > Hibiscus > Hibiscus syriacus. The sequence continues at coordinate 173,040 of NW_024063140.1, read as the reverse complement.
TCGGAATGTAGGAGGAAGAAGAAAAAAGAGCAAAAAAATGAAAAAAAAAAATCAATGTATGAAGTTTAGTGAGTAAATTGAAAAAAATTGAAAGTACGGTGAATGAAATAAGAGAGAGAGAAAAGTTCAGTGAGTAAACAGGTAGGTTACCCTAAGTTATATAACATATGGTGAGAGAGGGTCCATCCTTTTATGTATCTTCTTCATGTGATTTTTTTCTCTTTAAATATCAAAATCTGAACTAAACTCATATTAAACAAAAGTAGTAAAAAATTTATTCATCTTGGATTCACTCGAATGATCATTTGATCTCTAATTAAAACCTTGTTCCCGTGTTAAATGGTTCAAGTTTTTACTAAAATACCTTGTTTACCAATAATTTCACCCAGAGATTTATTAACATAAAATTATGGATAATTAATCTTCATTTTTTAAAAATAGTGTTATTTTCACAGACGATCATACTAACATAAATAAAAATGGACGAATTAAACTCTCCACCGAAGTTCAATTAATGTTTATTTTTTTCGTTGGGGTATACAACGATGTAAAAAGAGTGATTGAAAAGGATTGTGTAAATTTAATAGATTCATTACGTATAGCAGTGAGAAAAACACTAATTCCACCCCAAAGTCATTCCAATCAGAATCATAATCAGTCTGTCCGTACGTGGCGTGGAAGGAGTAATTTAGGCTCTTCATTCACCTGATGTATGTGACGATGGATTTCTTCTAGACGTTGAAATCTTCTGTAGTTCGAGGTTCGACATCCGCTCAATCTCCAAGGCTCGTTCAAGCTTGCCTTTAACCATTGATCTGTCATTACATTAATATCATTCGATATAACGATGAAAACATATTCAGCACCCGTATTTGATACACATGTCTATATCCGAAGAAACGAACTAACATGCACACAAATACGAAAAGGATCGTGGGAAAGTTACCTTTGCTGCTCAGGTGCTCCACTCTCCTAGAATAGCTCTCAACCTCTCGTTTTCTTCGACATGCTGTTTCGGGGTTTTCAGCAACGTAAATTTCAACATGGCAGTGTGAGATTACAATCGTTTTCACCATTTTACTATTAGGTGTTTCCAGCTTACCTGATTGTTGGTTGTTCGAACGTGCTAGACCTCTGCCTCCGTCTCCGCCATTAAAGAACAAGCAAGTCTTAGCTAGGACTGTAGTTCATTCATCTACAATTCGAATAGTTTAATATCTCAGTTTCTGACTGAATCTAATACTTTCACACTTCTCTGAAAAAAAAATGCCGGAGAGATAGGTAGAACGATCACTACCAATGCTCGAAGTTGAACAACCTAGGGTGCATGGAGAAGAATGAACAAATTGGAGTTCAAATACAAAGAAACACTCCCTGTCCCGAAGTGCATATCCAAAGATGTACATGAAATGCATATATTGACTCGAGCATAAGTGTTGGATATGGATATCCATCTGATAACTTTTCGTGCATTTAGGGTGTCAGCCGTCAACCCCCATACCCATGTCTGAAAATGTCCCAGACATGGGTGTGAGAAACATATACTTCAACTAGAAAAAAGAAGGGATAGGACTGTAGGGTTTGCATGCCAAATGAACACCCCGCTTCTTTACAGGTTAAATCCTTACCCTCAAGCATAAATCACCTATTTAAACCATGAACATGAGCAGTGGCAAAACCAGAAAATTTTTATAGACTAGGCCAATATAAACTTAATAAATTTTTTATCTAACATAATTCATACATGTTTTTATTTAGCGTAAACTAACTATTTGCTCACCCATCTATTACTTAATTTATATTTTAGTCACTCAACTATTATTTTTCATAATCATAGCTAACCTCACATTTTGGTTCTATTTTGATCACTTACCATTAAAAAATTTAACGATGTTAACATGACATTTTTTTAAAGATGAGTGACCAAAACAGAACCAAAACATAAATTAAGTGTGATTTAAAATAAATAAAAGTGACCAAAACAAAAAGTAAATAATTTATGAGTGACTCAATAAGTAATTTCCCCTTTTTGGGCATGGGGGGTGCCATGGCCTAGTAGGCCTAGGATTGCATCCGCCCCTGAACATGAGCATATGTTCTAACCAGATAGAACAGCATGAAAAGGGAAAAAGGTGCATAAGTACAACAGATGATATGCAAGCATGAAAAGTTTATTTGTTCAAAAGAAATCTCTGCACTGATAGTGCAAGCCCGCAAATTTTCATGTTTCCAATATTAACTAGTGTACCTCAGCTGATAGTGTTCGCAATTCTTGATCACGTGCTGCTAATAGATGGGCAAGATCGACCTGGAAAAGAAGTCGAGAGTAACCAACCATTATTTTGACCATTTCTTTCAAAGTTATCACAGCATTCATCTGTAAATATGAATAATCACCTGAGGTGTGGTTCCATCATTAGATCCTTCATATTTGCTTATGCACTCTTGCAATCGGAGAACCTGCAGATAAAGATATATTGCTCGTATTACGGGTACACTGCTAGGCTACTGCAAAATTAATTAGAAAAACAACTATTTCAAGTACCTCCTCACTCAGAAAATGAAGTTTTTCACGCTGATACTGCAGTAAAGCCATTTGCTGATCAGAGTCGACCACCATTGTGATACCTGGAACACCAATCAGAAGCAAACATGGCAAACACCAATGTATAACAACAGTTATGATTCATAATTTCTTATTAATCTTTGTCTTTGATTTCATGACAAATGAATCTCCAGCGACTATAATCAGGATATCCAGAAACCAGCAACGCTCCCGAAATGGCAATATCAAACTAGTCTAACTAAATTAAAGATTGAAAGACGGATTTCTTTCACGGTGAATCTTGAAAATTCAGATTGGATTGACAAAAGTTTTTCCATTACCTCAAATCTTCCAAAGGACTTTGTGGTTGAAGGGGAGAATATAATGACTTCAAAATATAAGGCTAAGAATCCAATGAATTGTACTGGTGTACATAGCCTACAATAACCACAAAAGCGAAGAAACGCATTGGAATCTAACTGAATAAAAAAAGAAAGAAAAAGAAACTCATATTATAGGCATGTTTTATTCAATTAAACTCTTCGAGTGGTTCTACACATGTATGTGTGAGCTTACCAATATACACAATCATAACGAATGCAGAAAATACTGCTTCAACCAACATAATAATCCTGCAAATCAAGTGGGATATTGTCAACAATATGTAGTTTTGAATGAAAGGGAGAACTAGGAATGTTATTGTAATATATTTTTAATTGCAACTTCTGGATTGAACCAACATCATCAATGGCATCATACAGCCCCAATGATGAAATTGTAACATAAAACTAATTAGAACGAGCATCTAGAACTCATAAATCGCACACGTTTCAAGATGCAAACATTTAAATCAATATGATAGGATACAAAATCAGTATTTCTTTCTCAATCCCCAATAAAGGCTAAAAAGTAACTAGTTCGAATAAATCCTTCGACAAGCATAAGAAATATATCTCAAGCTTAAAGAAAAAGGAATTATTGCTGAGCCGTAGATTACCTGGGTATAGCAGAGGTGGAAAGAAAACTAATGTAGGGTTGCCAAACCATGACAAGCATCATTCAAGCAGTTCCTAATACAACAATAATGATGTGACAAATACGATCTTTTACCAAAAAATTACATCATAATTCCTAATTGAAAAGGTTCCATGGAGATAATCCATTATTGTCCAAGCGGATAACGGAAAAGATACTCACCATAAGCAGTAATGGCAAATGGTAGACCAACAATATGCTTCAACTTCTGACTGAAACTATAATAACCCTACAAAACATAAAAACATTTAATGGCTTCTACTAAATTTAAATGTCACTTAGGAAACCAACAGGATGGAGTAATCGGTAAAGTTACTCGTAAACGTATCTTCTGGACTTGATAAACATGATATTGCTGAAAAAAGCCTGTAAAACAAGAACTTAAAAGTTAGCAGTGCACTCAAATCCTTGTTATAGTACCGCATTCCTTCTATATCAAACCGATATATAAAGGAATTCGTATTCAAATGTATACTATAAAGCATCCCATGGACGGTAGAGATCTGGAACAACATCTTTTCTTCTTTTCATTCAATAAATACAAGAGATGACCTGGCAAAGAGACTTGTGACCACTAGAAGAACAACATCGCAACTGCAAAGCAACGGTGAGACGAAATTCCCAAGAGGCCGAAATATCCAAGGAGCTGCTGCAGCCAATATTGCATAACCTGCCTAAAATTTCGAAAAACAATCAGAGCTTCCCCTAATTACGCATTGAAAGATTCATTGTTTGATAGAAAAAAGTGATAAACTTCAACTTGCCAGTATGAAACAGTAAAAAAACCCTCAACGATACTCCTTGGTTTCCGGTGACCGAATAATTGAGCCTCATGAAGTATATCAAGGAACCTACAAATTGACTCAAAATTTGAAATTACCCATCACTCAAAGGAGGCGCATTCCCTAGGACGCACCATTCATAAAACTCATGGAAGGCATGTTTCATGTGACGCGTCTTTCCTCCCATCAGCTAAGACCTGTCGTACGCCTCCTTCTCTCTCTTAAAAAAAATGTTAGATCGGAAAAGAGTTAAAAAAAGATGTTTGATAGGTAGTATTTTTTTAGTAGGGTGATTTTTCGTCAAGAAACCATACTTTTTAAGGTATAATTTATTTTATATTTATTATTTTTAGTCAAGATTTTTTTATTATTTTATTACTTAACTTTTTATTATTTGATTACTCAATTGTAAATTAATTTAGTTTATATTTATTATCCACATTTAAAAAATGGAAGGTCGGGATATTGCGATTGGATGCTGATCATATTTCGAGTCATTTTGTCAATATGGTAAGAATATAAACTATATTCTTTTTAATTTTTTTAATATTAGGATACTTATCGTATAATATTTAAATTGTTAAAATTTATTTAAATAAATTTTGAAATATTTAATTCAAATTTTAATTGATATAATTTATTTATTAGAAAACTTATCGTATATTAGAAGTTTTTATTCGTGGCAACAAGATGAACACACTGAGTCATGTAGGAGGTTGAAAACTTGAACCCACCATTATTTCTGCACTGATCGAGAGGTGGAGGCTAGAGATATACAAATTCCATCTGCCATGTGGGGAGTGCATCATTACCATGGAGGATGTTTCAATGCAGTTGGGGCTCCCGGTAGATGGAACTAGTATTTGTGGTGTAGGGTATGATGATTGGAAGTCTTTGTGCATAGAGTATCTTAGAGCTTCTCCGGAGGATTTCAATGGTAGCCGAATACCGTTTGGATGACTGCAAAGAAATTTTAAAGAGTTGAGCAAAAATTGTTCCAAGGACGAGGTAAAAGCATTTGGTGAGGCATACATATTACAAATCATTAGAGATATATTGATGCCCGACAAATCTTAGAACCAGGTTCATTGTATGTGGTTACGACATCTCATCGATTTTGAAGTAGTCAGCACGTTGAGTTGAGGCTCTGTAGTTTTGGGATTTTTGTTTAGAGAAATGTGTCGGGCCACGAGATTTAGTAAAACTTCTATTAGCGGACGTCTCCCGCTTCTTCAGTCGTGGGCATGGTATCACATGCCTTTTTTTGTGTCCGATCGTGAATCAACCATTTGCCTTTCCGTTACTATCAAGGTAATTTTAATATTGAAATTATTTTTAAATAAATTTTTATTATTATATAATGAAATATATTTTTATATTAAATAGGTGGTCATCGAATAGGAAAAATCATCGTGACATCCCAGATGAATTGCAAGATATTCAATTACGAATTGATCAAAAAGTTGGCTTAGAGGTACGCTTTTAAATTTTAATTTTTGATTTAATTATTTTTATATAATTTGAATCCCATTTTAATTTGATAAGAAATATATATTTTTGTTTTAGTTCCAATGGTTGCCCTGTGTGAACAACGAAATGAGGGCTTGCATCCCGCCTGAGTTGAGTGGGCAACTCTACATATAGGTAGTTGTTGTGCCTCTTATCTGTTATGTTATTTTTGAGTGGCATCTGATTGACCGTGTGCTTCGTTAGTTTGGTTTCAAGCAATATATTCTTGAAGAACCTATAAATCTTGACAATATGCATAACATTGATAGACGAGGCAAAAAAGAGGTTAATTAGATGGTGAAGGATAGAGATTGGATAGCGATGTGGGAGAATTGACATCAACGCTTGCGCCATTGGAAGTATATATTATAAACTAATTCCTTGATTTTAGATGACTATATTGAATGGTTCAACGGAAACAGGAAACCATTTTTACTTTCAGAGGGAGCACGAGGGGCCAATTCATTATCGCCAAGAAATACGTCCAACATCACAGTATCATTATTCCTTTAATCGTGGACAAAGAGTAGGCGCTTCTACGACATCCTCATCAATGTCACCGAAACCATCACAACATCCATCACCACTAGTTTACATCCCAATCCCACTAGTTTATATAGGTACTCCGTCGGTTCAGATGCCACCGAATTACGTTCAAATCATCTGCCGGTTCAGATGTCACCATCGTCGGTGTTTCAGATGTAACCACCGTATTGTTACGTACAGAGCCCTCAGGGTTTTATGACACCCCCTAACGGATATTATATGGCGATGCCTATGGGTCTAATATTTATTGCTTATTCTATGCAGACATCGATGTCAGGTTTTTCACAGTTTTTGCATTTCTCACTTAGCAGTGGGATGGTTGGTCATACACATTCAGGGTCCTTATTTTATGCAGATCATGCATCATCATCCATCCCTTATCAACAAAATATAGTTGTTGCCGATGATGATGATGAGCATGAGGAGGAGGAAGAGGATAAGAGTGAAGAGGAAGAGCAACTTATCAGAAGAAGCCCTCATCGAAATAGACAACAACTACCTTATGAAACACATTCAATAAAGAAACATCGATAGAATTTAATTAATTGTAATATTTTTATTTAATATTTTTAATTTTTTCATAAAATGAAATGGATTATTTTTTTTATTATGTTTCTTTATTAAGTTCTTATATTAAGTCTTTTTTATTACATCTTTATATTAAGTTTGGGTATTATGTTTAATGTTTATGTTAATGAACCGGAAAAAAAACCCAAGAGTCAATGTCTATAATAATCTTATATTAAATTTAATTAGTTCTACTAAAAACAAAATCTAGTACAATATTGTTTTCTCTTAACCGTTGACCACCACTAATGTAATTGTATTTTCTAATGTTTCAACTTATGTTATTTCATTATCTTTTAGTTTCATTTAATGTGATTTGACCTTGTTTATTTTACATGTCCTTTTTCTTATATGTATATTTTTTTGTAATTTAATGTTTAAGATTCATTATTTTTGGTTTAAGATTTATTTCTTATAATCTAACATACAATCAACTTTAACCCTAAACTACTTTAAAAACACTAAACCATTTAAACAAAATACCCTAAACCATTTAAACAAAATTCTCTAAATCACTTTAAAAACCTTAAACATTCTAATATACAATCAAATTTAATCATAAACTACTTTAAGAACCCTAAACCATTATACAAGATATCCTAAACCACTTTAAAAACCTTAAACCATTCTAACATAAAAAACTTAATGCTAAACCACTTTAACCCAAACCCAAATCATTCTAAAAACTCTAAACCATTCCAACATAAAAAAAATAACCCTAAACCATTTTAACTCAAAAAACCCTTAAACCATTTTAACATAAAAAATAACCAAAAACCATTTTAACCCAAAAAACCCCCTAAATCATTCTAACAGAAAACTAAACTAAATCATTCTTTTAAAAAAACTAAAAGCAAAGTGTGTTTGGTGGAATGTGCCTCCTTCTCTCTCTTCCAAATGAGTGTTAGATCGATAAATGTTCTTGAAAGGGTATTTGATTGGTGTTATTTAATTTTTGGGGTGATTTTTGAGTAAAATTGCCTTTCTTTGGGATGGGGTTAAGGGTCAGTGATGCAACAAACGTTCCTTGCTTATTACAGGTACCAAAATACACATTATAAATGGATTATTTTTCTGAGCTATAATTAATTAAAATATTTTTAAAAAATATTAGCACAAATTAAAATATGATTTAATATAATGTTAATTTTCTCCTCAAATTTTATATATTATATTATTTTTTATAATTTAATAAATTTAACATATCATATGAAAAAATTCAACCGCTTTATTATTTTTATAATAATAACAAAATTTCATTTAAAAATAAATAGACATAATATCAAATCATTCTGATATTTTATAATATTATCAAACAAAATGAGTTATAAATCAAAGTAATAATTAAATAATTATATTTTATTATAAAATAACAATAATTTATGATTAAATTTTCATTATAATATAAAATAATATAATGTTTATAAAAATAAATAATTTAAAATATTTTTTTAATAAAAATAGCAAACTAGCAAGAAGAAATTGAAATGAAATTAAAATATTTAAGAAGAACATGAAAATGATCAATCGTTGCGAACTAGTTCCGTTGGGGTATCTTGATAGTAGAGTGATGAACGTTGCTCGAAGTCGAGAAATTAAGCCTAGGGAATAGACTCAATCAAATAACAAGATGGGATAAAAACAGAGTTTTACCGCAAGTTAAGATTTTAAATGAAAAAGAAGGTTGCCGAAAATCAAACAAGAAGATGATTATTAAAAATATAATGGATAAAATTATAAAAAGATAAAAAAACGATTAAATAACTTGAATTGAAATTTTCTCTTTGATATATATAAGCTTTGGCCATAAGATGATGCGGTGATGTAGTTGTGGGATGATGATAATGATGATAAAGATGAAGCACAAATGTCCTACGAATCCTCCTAATCGCAAATGACTAGGCAAACTCGTTAATTGGCTTTAATCAATTCTCCTAATCGTAATGAGGAGACAAATCGGAGTGTGAAGATTTCTCTCACGAAGAACTTAAATAACTTAATGATGAAAAATGCTTCAAAGACAAAAGGCAATCAATACTTGTAAAAACGAACTCTCGTTATATTATTAATCAAAGATATAATTCAAAAGATGAATAAAAATTAGATTGATAAAAATTTTAAATACAAAAAGTTAAATTTAAAAAATATTTAATTAGAAACCGAATTGATATATGTACAAATTTTAAATATTAAAATTATTATTATATTAAATTTTATTATTATTTTATTATTTTTATAATAATATTTTAATTGATTGATTAAATTATATTTTTTAGGGAAAAAGTGACTCAGTTATAACTAAACTAGTAAATGAATGACCTAGGATGTATTTGACCTCTTTTATTAAAAACGTCCAATGGGAATGGCAGCCGACAGGCCCAATAGCTAGAGTCTTATATTGCTGGTTAAGCATGGACCAAGTAAGCCTCAATGAGTCTTTATTATTCATAAGATAATAGGCCTAATCCTTTAACCCCTGTCTTGTTCGATTAAAAAAAAAAAGTAAACTATGCATTTAATATTTAAATAAGTAGTTTTAATCTGTTTTAATATCTAAATTTTTAATTTTTTAAAATCAAATCTTACCTTAATTTTTATTTTAGTATCCGCCGTTAAAAATCAGTTTTTGTATGAAATACTAAAGTGAAATAAAAATTAAACTTTAAGTATAATTTAAAAAATGAAAATTTAGGTATTAAAACAATGAAAACTAATAATTTAATTACTAAAGGCATAATTTACCGAAATAAATTTGTCTCGTTTTCGATTTTCGATAGGCGATAGTCTACTGTCTATCTTGACAGGGCAGTGAAGTGAGCCAACAAAAACAGAAACCATATAGCTAAAACAAAAAACCCTACTACTTCCTCTGATTCCCGTTGCAGGCATTACATATTTTCTACATTTCTCATCGAAATATTTCTTTTCCATTAAACAGCTTTAACATCTTTTGTCTTCCCAATGATCCATTTCAGTAATTGATTGCTTGAGATTCATCATGGGTTTAAGCTCTTCTCTGGTTTTATATCATATCAGTCAATTAGTTCGAGCTGCGGATCGTTTTGTCATGGTACCATACTTATATTTCTCTTCATCTTCACGAAGATTAGAGTTTTCAACGAAAATCCCAAATTTGAGCCTGGGGTGTCCAATAGAAAATCTCAAATTTGAGCCTGGGTTGTCCAATAGAAAATCCAGTCATTTTCAAGCTGAGAAATTTTGGTATTTAGTTAAAGCTAGTTATGTCGTGGTTTACAATCTTACAGATGACCCTTTTTTCATCGACAAATCGTCTCTCAAGGGTTCGAACAGCCCCCAAGGCCTTCATTCCGCGGCGTCGCATCCAATTTCACGGCTCATCTCATCCGCAAGGCGAAAAGGGAGCAAAGGCAATCCAAAATCAAGAGTCTCGGTTCGTTAAGGTTGTATGCATTCTCGTTGTTTACTCACAGCCGTTGGATGATTCCTGTTTGGGTTACTGTTAGGGAAATCAAGTTATTTCTCACACGAACGTAGTTTCAAAATTGACCTAAAATGTCAAGATCAAAACCATAAAAGGTTGCAAAGCGGATAAACCTGTCAAATTATTGAATATTGAAACACAATGGAAAAATCGAATAAAAACAATAAAAGAGAGAACATACCAAAGTTACGAGGTTCGACGAGAATATCGTCTATTCCTCGGGCACCACACCAGATGATAACTTCACTATCAACAAATGAGAATTCCCAAAGTGGGAGAATGAAAAATACAAGAGGAAGAGAGAACTTGTTTTTTTGGGAAGATTTCTAATGAAATACTTAGGCCTATTTATAGTTGAGTTTTAAGGACTAAACTTATAAATAACCTAATATTTTAGGGATTAAACATGAAAAATAAGTTGACCACCTACCAAAGAATTTTCCAATGTGTACAAGTTAGCCACCAAATATGAAATTCCCATGTTCAAAGTTTGGCCACCAACCAATATGAAATTTCTAATAAGTTGGCCACCAACCAATATGAAATTTTCAACTCAACTTAATTTCAAGCCAAATCTAACAAATCTCCACCTTGGCTTGAAATTACCAAGCCTACTCAACTTCTTCAACTCCCCAAATTTGTAGTACCTCTAATTGTGCTCACAAGCGCCACACACTCAAAGGTGTTCATACTTTCAGGATGTTAATCAAGTTCAAACAATGATTGAACTTGATTACTGTTACCACCTTGGTCATCATATCTACAGGATTTTCTGATGTCGCAATTTTCTGAAGTAGAATCTTTCCTTCTTCAAAGATCTCCCGCGCAAAGTGATACCTCACGTCGATATGCTTAGTCCTTGAATGGTAGACTTTATTTTTCGCTAAGTGAATAGCGCTATGACTGTCACAATAGAGACTAATGTGACTTTGAACAACTCCCAAGTCTTCCATCAATCCGTTAAGCCAAATTGCTTCCTTTACAGCCTCTGAAACTGTCATGTATTCTGCCTCTGTAGTAGACAAGGCCACCGTAGATTGCAATGTAGACTTCTAACTTAATGGGGCTTTAGCAAGAGTAAACAAATACCTAGTAGTTGATCGACGCTTATCCAAATCACCAGCATAATCAGAATCAACATATCCAACCACACACTGACCAAGTGCTTCATCCTGTTCAAAAACTAAACCAATATCCACGGTTTGTTGGAGATACCGTAGAATTCATTTCACAGCTTGCCAATATCTTTCTCCAGGATCATGCATGTACCTACTCACAACTCCAACTGCTTGTGAAATGCCAGGAAGCGTACACACCATTGCATACATCAAGCTCCCAATTGCATTAGCATATGGAACTTTTGCCATATACTCTCGTTCTTCGTTAGTTTTAGGAGATAATTGAGAACTAAGTTTCAAATGAGAAGCTAGTGGGATACTTACATGTTTGGTATTTTCATTTATGCCAAAACATTGTAATACATTTCTCAGATACTGCTTCTGTGTTAAACAAAGCTTCTTTCTCTGTCTATCTCTGCTTATCTCCATACCAAGAATCTTCTTGGCCTCACCTAGATCTTTCATCTCAAACTCTTGATTCAACTGAGCCTTTAATTTGTCTATCTTCTTTTGACTCTTCGAAACGATCAACATATCGTCAACGTACAAGAGAAGATAAATGAAAGATTCATCTTTAAGCTTTTGCAAATACACACAATGATCATATTTGCTTCTAGTGTACTTTTGCCTCCTCATAGAGCTATCAAATCGCTTGTACCACTGCCTCAGAGATTGCTTCAATCCATATAGCGATTTGTTCAGCTTACAAACCCATTTCTCACGACCACCATCTTTGTATCCTTCTGGCAGATTCATATAGATCTCATCTTCTAAATCACCGTGCAAGAAAGCCGTCTTTATATCAAGTTGAGCTAGCTCCAAATTCAACTGTGCTACCAAGGCCAACAATATTCTAATGGAGGAATGCTTCACAACAGGGGAAAATACTTCATTGTAGTCGATCCCCTCCATTTGAGCGTAACCTTTAGCTACCAACCGTGCCTTGTAGCGAACATCTTTCTTGCTATGAGATCCATATTTCTTTGCAAATACCCACTTTCATCCAATTACTCTTTTACCTTTCAGTAATTGAGTCAGTTTCCAAGTGTTGTTCTTTTAGAGAGATTGCATTTCTTCATTCATGACACTTTTCCACTTATCACTTTCCAAGCTTTGTATTGCTTCTTGGTAAGTGACAGGGATATCATCATCAACAACTGGAAGAGCATAGGTCACCATATCAACAAATCGAGCAGGTCTACGAATTTCTCTTCTTGGCCTTGTAATTGCAAGTGGTTCTGTTGTGTCCAATGGTTCTTGGGTTTGAACCTCTTCATCTTCTGATTCTTCTATTGGAGTTGAAGAATCAGCTACATCAACTTCTGAGATCATCGTCTGCTGAAACTCCACCTGTTTTGGAGTATGCTTTACCTGCTGCGGAGTACTACTTGTCTGGACAGCTTAATTTTTTACCTTCTTTATTAGGGCATATTCATCAAAGGTAACATCTCTGTTACAAATTATCTTCTTGGTGTCTAAACACCAAAGGCGAAATCCCTTCACTCCATGGGTGATTCCTATAAAGAAAGCCTTCTTTGCTCTCGAATCAAGCTTGAATTCCTTCACATGATAATAAGTAGTGGATCCAAATACATGTAAGGAATCATAATCAATAGCATGCTTTCCAAACCATACCTCCAATGGTGTTTTTCCTCCTATCGCTGATGACGACAGACGATTGATGAGATGACCAACATATGTCACAGCCTCAGCCCAAAATGACTTGCCTAACCCAACATTAAACAACATACATCGAACTTTCTCTAATAGTGTTCGATTTATACGCTCTGTCACCCCATTCTGTTATGGTGTATTTCTAACAATGAAGTGTCGAACGATACCATACTCCTGACAAATGTCAAAGAATGAGTCATTTTTATATTCCCCTCCATTGTCCGTCCTAAGATGTTTGATCTTTCTACCAGTCTGGTTCTCGATCATATTTTTCCATTTTAGGAAAATTCGAAGCACTTCATCTTTAGACTTTATCGGATACACCCAAACTCTTCTGGAAAAGTTATCTACAAAAGTTACAAAAAAATGGTTTCCTCCCAAAGACGATGTCTTTGAAAGACCCCATACATCTGAGTGAATATAATCCACAATACCTTTTGTATTAGAGAAAATAACCTCAGTGACCGAGAATGCCTTATAATATACGATTTTAACCAACTTTTTTTGGATTTGCCAAAATGACCAACAAATTCGCAACGCGAATTCAAATTTCGTAACCCATGTTCCAAATTCGCAACGTGAATGTCAAATTGACAACGCGACAGTCAAATTCGCAACACAGAAGTCAAATTCGCAATGCAAAAGTCAAATTTGCAACGCGAAAGTCAAATTCACAATACGAAAGTCGAAATTCGCAACGCGATTTAAGATTCGCAACGCGATACTCCAAAATCGCAATGCATTTGTTTCTTAAGAATTTTCTCTAAAAAGATAGTATCCGCGCGGACGTGTCGAAGACACGTATTACCACGACTACGACCACGACGGGACGGGACAGGACGGCGGCGGCGGTGCGCGAGAGTCCCCCTTGTTCTCTTTCACTCAACAAGGAAGTGGGAAATCCAAGCCTTAAATACCCATTCCCAATAGTGTTTCCAATACTATGTGGGATTGAGTATTACCAACACTTTTTTCCAATGCTAAGTTGAAACATTTAACATTTAACATTTGGAAGTTGGAACACATTTAACCAAGTGAACATCCTTTCGGTGGCCAAGATAATTAAGTTGGAAAGCATTTAATCAATGCTTGAAAAGGCAATGTACTTGGCGAAAGTTGGGTTAAGAGAAGATAAAAGAGATGATATGAAGCAAGAGTAAGCACTTCGTCGTGTTCCCAAGACGATGTCGCCATCACACCATGTAGCCAACACAAAAGACATTTGATTAACCCCAATGTGTTGTGTACATCCTAGCACGTAATAATGGAATAGGATCTTATGTTAAAAATAAATATCACTTAAATATTGCAAAACAAACCAAGTTTTCCCAACTCGATTACAAATATCACTTAATTATCTTGGCCACCGAAAGGATGTTCACTTGGTTAAATGTGTTGCAACTTCCAAATGTTAAATGTTAAATGTTTCAACTTAGCATTGGAAACAAGTGTTGTAATACTCAATCCCACATAGTATTGGAAACACTATTGAGAATGGGTATTTAAGGCTTGGATTTCCCACTTCTTTGTTGAGTGAAAGAGATCAAGGGGGACTCTCGCGCACCGCCGCCACCGTCCCGTCCCATCCCGTGGTCGTGGTCGTGGTAATACGTGTCTTCGACACGTCCGCGCGGATACTATATTTTTAGAGAAAATTCTTAAGAAACAAATGCATTGCGAATTTAAAATCGCGTTGCGATTTTCGACTATCGCATTGCGAATTTGATAATCGTGTTGCGAATCTGGAAACTGAGTTGAAAAATTGGAGTTCACGTTGCGAATTTGACTTCTGTGTTGCGAATTTGACTTCTGTGTTGCGAATTTGACTTTCGCATTGCGAATTTGACTTTCACGTTGCGAATTTGGTACCTAGGTTGCGAAATTTGAATTCGCGTTGCGAATTTGTTGGTCATTTTGGCAAATCCAAAAAAAGTTGGTTAAAATCGTATATTATAAGGCATTTTCGGTCACTGAGGTTATTTTCTCTTTGTATTATGTATAGTGGTACCAAACTTCACTCTCTTCTACTTTCCCAGAACACAATGCTCGCAAAAGTTCAATTTGCAAGCCTTTGCACCTTTCAACAATCCTTTCTTTGCCAGAATTTGCAAGGATTTCTCTCCAGCATGTCCCAACCGCATATGTCATAACTGGGTTACATCCAAATCATCACCTCCGGAAGCTGCTGCAACTGCTCCAATAATTGTACTACCTTGATAGTAATACAAATTATTTTTCTTGATGCCCTTCATAATCACAAGTGCGCCATATGTGACTTTTAAAACTTCATCTCTCATAGTGACTACTGAGCCTTTGGATTCCAAGGCTCCCAACGAGATGAGATTTTTCTTCAAACTGGGCACGTATCGGACATCCGTCAGAACTCTGGTTGATCCATCTTGATTCTTCAATCGAATTGAACCTATCCCAATAGTTTTACAGGCATTGTCATTGCTCATATAAACAACTCCTGCATTTAGTTCTACTAAATCGGAGAACCACTCCCGATTAGGGGATATATGATAGGTGCAACCCGAATCTAATATCCATTCATCTGAATGAAATGTTGTTGATGAAGCAACCAATGATATGTCAGAGTCATTTGCATCATGCTCTGCAACACATGCATCTGGAACAGCTTTTCCTTTCTTCTTCAGCTTCGGACAATCTTTCTTCCAATGACCTTTCTCATGACAAAAGGCACATTCATCTTTTCCCAGTCTGGACTTCGACTTTGATCTCCCTCTCCACTTTGGCTTTTGACTTTTTGAGCGACCTCTTGCCACCATGGCCTCCGCTGTTTTGTACTTGCTCTCCTTCTTGGTTTTCTTCATGAGCTCATAACTATACAAAGCAGCAGTTACATCTTTAAGGGTAACATTATCCTTACCACGAAGTAGCATTGTCTCAAGGTGCTCAAATTCATCTGGAAGAGATAACAACAACATCAAGGCCAAATCTTCATCTTTGAAGGTTTCATCCATGCTCAATAAGTCTGCCACTAGCTCATTGAACGCAATGATGTATTCATTCATACTGGTGCCTGGTTGATAATCAAATCTAAACAATCTTTTCTTCATGTGGAGACGATTCTGAGAGCTTTTCTTTAGGAATTTTTTCTCCAATGATTTCCACATCTTACTCGCAGAAGTCTCATTCTTGTAGACATACTTATACTCCTTGGAAAGACAAGATCGAATCGTGTTGCACGCCAAACGATTGATTGTTCCTCATTCTTTCTCCTCCATATATTTGGGCTTTTGTTCCTCAATGGCGATGTCTAGACCTTGTTGGAATAAAGCGTCTAACACCTCGCCTTGCCACATGCCAAAATGACTGGATCCATCGAACAACTCCACCGAGAAATTTACATTTGACATCCTCCTCCTCACCGGTATGGATGAAGAGCTTGATGTCTCAACTGATCTGTATTTTGGCATTTTAATTCTATCGAACAATATTCAATAGCACGAACTGTATCTTTTCAGCAACGAAACCACCAGGATAACCTCAACCGAAGCTTTGATGCCAATTGTTGGGGAAATCGGGTTATTTCCCACACGAATGTAGTTTCAAAATTAACCTAAAATATCAAGATCAAAACCACCAAAGGTTGCACAGCAGATAAACCTGTCAAACTATTGAATATTGAAACACAATGGAAAAAACCGAATAAAAACAATAAATGAGAGAACACACCAAAGTTACGAGGTTCGACGAGAATATCGTCTACTCCTCGGGCATCACGGATGATAACTTCACTATCAATAAATATTACAACAAATGGAATTCTTTAGAATTCCCAAAGTGAGAGAATGAAGAATACAAGAGGAAGAGAGAACTTGTTTTTTTCAGATGATTTCTAATGAAATACTTAGGCCTATTTATAGTTGAGTTTTAAGGACTAAACTTATAAATAACCTAATATTTTAGGGATTAAACATGAAAAATAAGTTGGCCACCTACCAAAGAATTTTCCAATGTGTACAAGTTAGTCACCAAATATGAAATTCCCATGTTCAAAGTTTGGCCACCAACCAAGATGAAATTTCTAATAAGTTGGCCACCAACCAAGATAAAATTTCCAACTTGCCAACTTAATTTCAAGCCAAATCTAACAGATACTTCAACAAGAATTTGACTCCTTCGACTGAATTCGAAGTTGTTAAGTGGTTAAACAATCCGGCTTTCAGATTGAAGTTTTTCGAGTTAAGTAGGGAGAATCTTGATATTACTCATTCTTTTTGGACCTATAACTTGCTTATTAGGTCATTTTGTCATGTGGGTTTACATGGTTCTGCTAAGTTGGTTTTTGATTATATGAAGATTGATGGGCATTTGCCTGATAGTACTTTGTTAGGGTTTATGATCTCAGCTTTTGGGAGGGCTGGTGAATTTTATATGGCAAGGAAATTGCTTGCTGAAGTTCAGTCTGATGATGTAATGGTCACCGTTTATGCAATGAACAACTTGTTGAATATGATGGTTAAGCAAAGCAAACTAGAAGAGGCAGCTAAGTTACATAAAGAGAACGTAGAATCAAACTTCAAACCGGATACTTGGACGTTCAATATTCTAATTCGAGGACTTTGCGGAGTTGGAAAAGTGAATCAGGCTTTTGAGTTTTTTAATGACATGAAGAGCTTTGGTTGTTTTCCTGATCTTGTTTCATATAACACCATTATAAATGGATTATGTAGGGCAAATGAGGTAGACAAAGGTCATAGTTTATTGAATGAAATTCGTTTGAGAGATGATTGTTCACCGAATGTTTTGACGTATACATCGATCATATCTGGTTATTGCAAGTTGGGCAAGATGAAGGAGGCATCTGCTCTTTTTAGTGAGATGATAAATTCCGGAACTGTGCCTAGTGTTGTCACTTTTAATGCTTTGATTGATGGCTTTGGAAGAGTTGGTGATATGCTTTCCGCTAAATCAATGTATGAGAAGATGGCTTCTTTTGGTTGCAGTGCTGATGTTGTTACCTTCACCTCCTTGATTAACGGGTATTGTCAGATAGGAGATGTGAACCAGAGTTTGCAGCTTTGGAATGCAATGGTAGTGAGAAATATATCTCCAAATGTCTATACCTTTGCAATTACTATTAATGCTCTATGCAAGCAAAATAGAATACACGAGGCTCGTGGACTTTTGAGGGAGTTGCAATGTACGAATATTGTTCTGAAACCATTTATCTTCAACCATGTGATTGATGGGTTCTGCAAGGCCGGGAACTTGAATGAGGCCAACCGGATAGTTGCAGAGATGGGGAAGAAATGTGAACCTGATAAAGTGACATTTACTATTCTCATTATCGGGCATTGTATGAAAGGAAGAATGCTTGAAGCAATTAGCATTTTCGATAAAATGTTATCAGTTGGTTGTGCCCCAGATGGTGTCGCTGTACACTCTTTGATATCTTGCCTTTTTAAAGCTGGGATGCCTAATGAAGCCTTTCATATTTCTACAATAGCATCACGTGACATGAAGTTGACTGGTTCAACTTCCGATGATAATAGTGCTCACTGGAGGATAAATAGAGATATGTCTGTGTCTGCTTAAGATAAAAGCTTCCCTGATCATTGAACTTGGTTTCATCCCCAAATATCAAGTATTCATTCAAGCATCTCTAGCCCGAAGCACAATCGAAATTGCATTCGGTAAGTGAAGTCTTTGTGTTCTTTCATTCAGATCATAAACTGCAATCATGCCATTTATTATCAATCAACTGTTTAAACTGGATCTTTATGAAATTGCAAATCTTCAAAGATGGCCTTTTAATTTTTCTTGAAATGAATTTTTTCTCCATCCGGCTAGTCCCTTTGTTCAATCTCCATGTATGTTAAAAGGCACACCATCAAGTTCGTCGGGGACAGCTTTAATTGCCGGGTAGTTCAACACTCTTCTTAGCCAGAAATCAATATCCTTTTTTCTTTTTCAATCGATGCAGCACTTATAACTAGTAAATGCTACTTAGAAAATGAATCCGAGAATTGGAGATTACTTGCAACCTCAGAAAGATGATACTTTTTTAGTTTAGCAGCATAGTTAAAGCAGTAGTATGCATGTGTACATGGATTTATAATATCAGAGCATCTGTTGTTAAGTCTTATTCGTAGTACTTGAAGGATTGATGTCGAGTTGCATTGCTTATTTACTTAATTTGTTTTGAACGTATCATTTGTTGTTTCTTCGTGTTTGCAGGATCGCAGATAAGTATTTTTCAAGATATTGTAAACTTTAATGGTACTGTGTTGTTGCTTCTTAACCTTATATGAGGGATATAGGAGATTTAAAGCTACTCAATCTTAAATCTGAACTTGGTAGGGGAACAACACCAGTAAATGCTATCAAAGGCACCTTGCATGGTATGCCTAATGAGTCGGAAAGGACCACAGAGGTTAGCTATTTATCCTCACAGTTTGGTATCTGTTGTTCCATGTCAGATAAAATCTCGAACATAATAATGTAAAATTAAGCAATTCCATATTTAGGGTCAGGAAAAGGGGAACGGGTAGATCAATTTTGTGTTTTCGATTTCATTCTTTGTTCTTTGGGGAAATTCGATATTGTTTTAAGCTTCTTGGATGATACCTGCTACATGTAACGTTCAATATGTACAGATTGTTAGAGATTTCCGAAAGATTAATGAAAATATTTCCCCTCTATCATGCTAGTATTCTTGATGCAATTTCCTCGACATTAGCCTCTGCTAACAAGGGTGGTATCGTGTTTTCTTGTCCGAGGGCCGTTATAGTGTTATGGGGAAAATGATCCATATCAACTAGACATGGATTGGACCATATGTCGCCAGTGCAATCCCATAATCCTTGTATTGACAGCATTAAAAGAAAGACAATGTGATAATCCTTTATGGACGGTATTAAAAGAACAGGCAAGTTGAGTGATCTTTGGGGGAATAATAAAACCACATAAGTTGATGAAATTTTTGTTACACAACAAGCATGTTAAATATGGAACTACATTTGTCTTTGTTGTGTACAACAGATTTGCATCTAATAAATGCCTTTGTAATTATTGAATATCAAGTCAAGCACCCTCAACTAAAGACAGTTGCTCAATCAGATGAAGCAACAATAGGGTATGATGCACATGTAGCCACACCTGCAACAACCAAATTGGATATATAAGCATAAAGGGAATGTCAAAAAAATTATGAATTTGGAGTCTTTGGAGGATCATATTCTCTTAGCCATATCTTTTGAATAAGCATTGAACATGCGCAAAAAAAAGTCTGAAATCCAAGGGAGGATGAGACTTACCACACATGTTTTTCCCCATCTCCATCTTGAAGTAGCCATTTTCGCCCCAACCGGCTCCCCATGAGTTCTTGATGAGCCAATATGGAACCCCGTTCTCGACTCCATATCCGACTGCGAGAACAGCGTGGTTCACATCCTGCAACACAAAAAAGGCCCGGAGTTTTGGATGAATCACAAGATGTGTTTGACACATATCTATATTTGACAGTAAGACAAGAAAAACCTTACCTGTGAAGTTTTACCACATGTTTCGTCAGAGAAAACCCCACTTTTGTAATGCCGGAAACTAGACATTACTTGATATGCCACGCTAACTGGCCGAACCAAGGCGACTGCATGCTTTAATTCATCTTCAGCACCCTATATTCCATTATCCGAAAGATGAAACATTTAAATCCACAAGGCATTCATTTTCCAGCTTTATACAAGAAAGAGAAACACCACGAACTTACCATGGTAATGTTGACAGAGCCAGCGACTTTGACACCCACATTTTCGGATGAGAATTTGCATACATCATCTTTTCCAGTGTAGGGGTAAGATTCCTCGGTATCAAGTCCGCCGTTATATTTGATGTATTCAAAGGCTTGAGACGGTAACCCACCGTGGCAACCTTTGTTATTAAAGGCTCCAGCACAGTCCACAAGCTGCTGCTCAGATAGAGAGATTCCTTTCCCAAATGCCTGATGGTAAGCTGCTTCCAAAGCCCCAGTGGTACTGCAATATCCAAATGCATAAAGTTCACAGCTTAAAACGTTTCATGCTCAACATTTTTATTGAAATAGCTGTATCTGATATTTGTGTCAAACAAAAATGTCGGATATGAACACGAGAACTAACCTGAATGTCCAGCAAGATCCACAGTGGCCTTGTTCTTTGACAGGGCTGACAATGCCCACTTCCCTCCAATCCTTCTGCAGATATTATTCGATCATTATGCATTTGTAACATCCAACAGTCGAACGGAGTACTAAATAGTATAGCATCGTAAAGGATTCTTTATGTTCATATTTGTACCGATTCAGGAAGGACGACATCGGTGAGTTGGTGATTGCCCTTTAGAGTAGCGGAGCAGTTTTGAGCAGCTCCGAGCTTGTGTTTTTGAAACTCTTCCCAGCTCCAATCAGCAAACTCTGCATCGTCGACTCAAACAAATAATCAGCTCATAATAAAATACAAAACAAAACATCATGAGTTCACAGTTTCATCCGAGCCAAAGTAAGTTCAGGCTACCATTGACATGTAACCAAACATACTGGAACTGAACTCAGCTAAATTACCTTGGTGCCGGAATCAGACAAGTCCGATTCATCTACAGATCGTGGATATTCACTGAAATAATCTTTCAACTAGAGCCAAAAAAAAAAAAACTTACGATTAACGCCAAGAGTATAAGACAAGCCTTTCTTGTTAGTAGATCGGATTAAATCCAAATTCTCTTCAAAAATCTGAAACCGAAGCTTCATCTTCTCCACGCTCTCGTACCTCCTCCCATGTCTAAACAAATAAAAAAAAAAACTCAAATTTTCATCCACATTTTCAATTTTTCTCTAGGTTTTCTTTTCTTAGAGTACTAAACCAACGAAGCAAGATAAAAGGTGTAAATTTCCAATAAATGAAAGCTTACTTGTAAGCAAAGCGGGCGAAGGAGATAGCATTACGAGTATGGCCGATGACATTAAGAACGGATGACTCGAAGCCACGGAGGCCGTCGGATACCATGTGAATAGGGTTGGAGTCTTCGAAAGTTGATGCTCCGGCAATGCAGCATAGTATAAGGATGATGGATGATACCAACGTTAATCGAGCCATGATTATGCTTTTTCTTTTGACAGCTCTCTGTTCAATGTACGCAGAAATTTAAAGGAAGCAGCAGCTGGTTGGTTAGTTATGACAGGTGGGACTAGTCAATGAGTAAATAGAATAATATAGTAATAAATTAATACCTCCAATTATGGAAATTGGGAAAATTTTAAGAATTTATGGAGATTTCTTTTATAATTTATTAGATCGTAAAAATGATAATTTTGACATAATAATACCATATAAGAAAATTGTATACCAAATTTTCACCCAAGGATATCATTAACATTTGTTTAAATAGAATATCACATGTAAATATGTCATGTCAATATATAATATCGAATCAATTAATGATTATTTTATTTAAATAAAGTTTAAAATAAATAATCAATAATAATGTATTAAATTTAATCTAAATACAATGACAAAACTTTCGAGATAATGTTCTGGAAGAAATTAATTCACGAGATAATGCACTTCCCATATTAATTACTCAAATAAGTTGAAATCCACGGTGTTGGCCGTAGGTCGTCATGCCTTTCGGGCGACCTACTACGTGGTCAGCTTCTCGGCGAACTCACAGAGAGAATGAACATGTTGCATGACACATGCACGTCCCAACACATAGGTCGCAATGCCCTCCGGGCGACCTTGTAGGTCGCCATGCCCTCCGGGCGACCTACCCTCGCATAGCTCGCTCGACTGCCCTTGGATGGCCTCGATCGGATGGCATCGGATGCTCTCGCATAGCTCGGTCGGATGGTCTCGGATGCCCAGCGTGTTGGGACGTGCATGACACATGCAATCTCTCGTAACTTGCCGAGAAGACATGGCTGACGACCTACGGCCAACACTGTGAATTTCACCCTATTTGAGCAATTAATCTTGTGAGTGCATTATCTCGTAAATTAATTTATTCTAGAACATTATTTCGAAAATTTTGCCTAAATACAACACTACAATAAATATGGCACATACAATAAAGGAAAAAACATCACAAACCCATTTACCTGAGTTAATTTCATAATGTGGTGCTTGTGGATTACGTGTTCGCATTGCATTCTTTATGTATCTTCAACATCAATGTGTACTAGTCCAGCGAATTTATTTATTGCTCGCTCCAATTGTTCGTCGATGAATGAACAACGACTACAGAGGTATTTGATCAATAATCTCGCCATTAAATTGGACCAATGAAAATCTAAAGGATGGCATGGGTGCAGATCACATAGTTGATTGAACTAATTGTGATGATAATGGTGCAAGAATAGTAAAAAATGGCATTGATAAGTATGCAGTAAAAGTCAGATCTGATAGTATTAGTATACAATAATATCGTCACTGTCTCTAAATAGGTGAAAGAAAATAGGGTAAATTATGCATTTAATACTTAAATTATTAATTTAAATCCATTTCAGTATTTAAATTTTTAATTTTTTTCAAAGCTATACACAACTTTAGTTTTTTTCAATTTTAATACCCCACCTTTAAAACGTTTAACGTTTTTAGCACTTAAACTATCGATTTTTATTCTGTTTTAATACTTAAACTTTCAATTATTTTTAAAACTTAATGTTAGATTTTGAAAAATGATACTAAAATTTTGAAAAATAATACTAAAATAAAACAAAAACTAAACTTTAAATACGATTTTTAAAAAAATTAAAAATTTAGATATTAAAACAGATGTATGCCAAGCCCACAGAAGTTGGGTGATCTTTGGGGGAATTAATAAAACCACATAATCTGATGAAATTTTGTTACACAAGTACCTCATATATGAAATATACAAATTTTGTCTTTGTTGCGTACAACAGATCTGCGTCTTACAAATGCCTGTAATTATTGAATAATAAAGAAAGCTCCTCCATCTAAACACCATGACATTGACCCTTCATTTTCTTACACCATAATTTAGACACAAAACAACGACAAAATCCAGACAGCTGCTCAATCAGATCAAGCAACAATTGGGTATGATGCACATGTTGCCACACCTGCAACAACCAAATTGGATATATATGACATAAAGAGAATTCAGCCAATACTAATATTTTCTAAAAAGAATATAAAAACTCTGAAATCCAACTGAGGATGGGACTTACCACACATATTTTTCCCAAACTCCATCTTGAAGTAGCCATTTTGACCCCAATCGGCTCCCCATGAGTTCTTGATGAGCCAATATGGAACACCGTTCTCGACTCCATACCCTACTGCGAGAACAGCGTGGTTCACATCCTGCAACATAAAGAAAAAAGCCCGGAGTTTTGGATTAGGCACAGATGTGTTCAGCACGTATCTATATTTGACAGTAACACAAGACAAACCTTACCTGTGAAGTGCTACCACATGTTTCAGCGGAGAAAACCCCACTCTTGTAGAGACGGAAACTATGGATAACTTGAAATGCCACGCTAACTGGCCGAACCAAGGCGACTGCATGCTTTAATTCGTCTTCAGCACCCTATGTTTGGTTATCCAAAAGATGAAACATTTGAATCCATAAGGAATTTGTTTACAGCTTTATACCAGAGAAGCAATACAATGAGCTCACCATGGTAATGTTGACAGAGTCAGCAACTTTAACACCCACATTTTCCGATGAGAATTTGCATACACCATCTTTTGCAGTGTAGGGGTAAGCTTCCTCGGTATCAAGGCCGCCGTTATATTTGATGTATTCAAAGGCATGAGACGGCAACCCACCATGGCAACCGTTGTTATCAAAGGCTCCAGCACAGTCCACAAGCTGCTGCTCAGATAGAGAGATTCCTTTCCCAAATGCCTGATGGTAAGCTGCCTCCAAAGCCCCAGTGGTACTGCAATATCAAAACGCATTAAGGTCACACCTTAAAACATTTATGAGCTAAACATTTTATCTTAAAACACCCGTATCCGACACATATCTTAACATGAATATGAGAGCTAACCTGAATGTCCAGCAAGACCCACATTTGCCTTGATCTTTGACAGGGCTGACAATGCGTGTTTCCCTCCAATCTTTCTGCAGATATTATTCGATTATCATGCGCATGTTATCCACTTATCACAACATTTGATGCTTATGTCAAACACGTGAATGGAACAATATGAGTCTCCCATGTAAGAAAATAAACTTCAAAAGAAGTAAATGCTATAGTAGCATCTAACAGATATTTGTATCCAACGATCAAACCAAATACAGATAATACAGCATCGTAAAAGATTATTTATGTTCATATTTGTACCGATTCAGGAAGGACAACATCAGTGAGTTGGTGATTGCCCTTTAGAGTGGCGGAGCAGTTTTGAGAAGCACCGAGCATGTGCTTTTGAAACTCTTCCCAGCTCCAATCAGCAAACTCTGCACCGTTCAGTTCATAATGAAATACAAAACAAAACATCATGAGTTCACCGGTAACAAATATACTGGAATCAGCTTGGAGCCGGAATCAGATAACTCCGATTCATCTACAGATCGTGGATATTCACTGAAATAATCTTTCAACTTAAGAAAAAGAACTTACGATTAACACCAAGAGTATAAGATAAGCGTTTCTTGTTAGTGGATCGGATTAAATCCAAATTCTCTTTGAAAATCTGAAACCGAAGCTTCATCTCCTCCACGCTCTCGTACTTCCTCCCATGCCTAAACGAAATTAAAAAAAATCTCAAATTTTCATCTAAATTTTCAATTTTTCGTGAGGGTTTCTATTTTTAGATTGCTAAACCAAATAAGCAAGATGTGAAATTCCGATGAGCAAACGAAAGCTTACTTGTAAGCAAAGCGGGCGAAGGATAAAGCATGACGAGTATGGCCGATGACATTAAGAACAGAGGACTCGAAGCCACGGAGACCGTCGGATACCATCTGAATAGGGTTGGAGTCCTCGAAAGTTGATGTTCCGGCAACGCAGCATAGCACAAGGATGATGGAGGATACTAACGTTAATCGAGCCATGACTATGTTTTGTTTTTTCTCTGTTCAGTGTATGTAGAAATTTAAAGGATGGGAAGCAGGGGATTGGTTATATCTATCGACGGTTGGGATTATCCGACGGCAGCAAATAGAATAATATACTAATAAAACGATTGTTATCTCATAGCCAACGGAAAAATACTGTAAAATTAGCTTTAAAGTTTTTTATTTTTGGGAGATTTAAAAAAAATTATTTTGTAAAAAAAAATCCAAAATGAAAATCTATAAACTGAAAATTGATATATTAAAAATAGATGGATTTTTAAAATTAAATGTTTGGTGATTTAGGATTGTTCGATTTGTCTAAACAAAGATATTTTATGCTTTCATCATCGTCTATCAGTTGGAAGATCAAACAAGGCACCTTTGCTTGCCCAAGTCAAATTTTAATCTTGTTCTATCTCTTTATTTATTTAAATACTAATTAAAGTACATAAAAGCAAATTAAAATTATCAATATCTCTTATATAATT
Organism: Hibiscus syriacus; assembly: GCF_006381635.1. Classification (NCBI taxonomy): domain Eukaryota; kingdom Viridiplantae; phylum Streptophyta; class Magnoliopsida; order Malvales; family Malvaceae; genus Hibiscus; species Hibiscus syriacus. The sequence continues at coordinate 146,278 of NW_024063140.1, read as the reverse complement.
TTTTATCACTTTTAAAATATTTTTTTATATAAATATTTCAATCCATGGACATCATTTACAAAACCTTACTTTTATATTTATTGAACCAGTTTATTTGTCAGTTCTTCTACCAACTATTTTGGTTTTTCTCCCTTAACTCAAAAGAATACTCTTATTTTTTTTTTCACAAATCAAATCAAATAAATGGGTAGTTAACATTATAAATCTTTAATTTAAATTTTAACTAACTAAATTAAAAATAAAACACGACCTGAATTTTAATTCCTTTGGGTTCCAAAGAATAAAACAAGAGATAAAGAAATGGTTCTGGATTAATTTAATTTTCAAAGAAACACAACTAAAAATATTATGCCACTCCGGCCACGTGCAAAGTCTTTAAGTCCGTAAAAATTTTCGTAGGAGACTCGCCACCAAAACCAGATGCGTGACCCAAATTTGTTCAGATTAGTCAAGACGAAACCTTGGAACCAGAGGGCAACCAAAAAAAGGTTAGTAGTCAGTCGTATATTATTTAGGGTAAACTATGTGTTTAGTACATAACTATCAGTTTTAATTCATTTTAGTACTTAAACTTTCAAATTTTTAAAATCATACCTAACGTTTAGTTATTGTTTTATTTTAATGTTCGCCATTAAAAATTAATGCGTTTAGTATCTAAACTTTTAGTTTTTATCCGTTTTAGAACCTAAACTTTCAATTTTTTCGAAACTTAACATTAAGTTTTTAGTTGGGGTATTAAAAATGAAACAAAAATTAAATGTTAGGTAACATTTTAAAAAATAATAATTTAAATACTAAAATGACCAAAACTGATAATTTAGATACTAAATATATACTTTACCCTATTCTTTATTTACAATGAGGTTTTATTAGGGGAAAATACTATTGCATAAAGCAAGTATGAATTAGATAATATAGTTACATGGTGTGTGAGATCCATTTTGTATTATTGTGATTATATCTTCTGTCCCTTTTATGTATCTCTATGACTCGATTGGTCCACGTGTAAAATAGATTTTATTATTTATACATCATTTTAACATCGTTTTCCCTCAAATTTCAACTTTTATTTGTTTAATTATGCATCAGCAAAACAGAATTCGGTGAATTTTCCGAAAAATCACCCTTATAATCATTATTTCCCTTTCAGACACTATTTCGATTTTATTTTTCGATCTAACACCTTTTTCCAAGAATGCGCGACCCTGCACCGCGCCTTAAGCTGATGCGGCGCCACGTGAGATAAGGTGCGGCCCATGCACCGTACCTTGTGAAACGTGTAAAAAAATCCGGATGCTAATTTTATAAATATTTTTAAAATGACACCTACTACATAATTAATTTATATTATGGTGATATTTTTGTAAAACCGTCAATTTTATTTATTTATTTTTTGTGTGTGAAAAAAAACCTTTCTACATTAAAATCTTTAAATATTCTTTTGCAAATTATTTTATAACTCGACAAATTTTGATTTTTGCATGAAATTACACAATACGTATAATTTAGCAAAGGAAATCTTTGAGGCTAAATATTTTAAAATATAAATAATTTTATAAAAGTTTTATAACTAGTATTTCTTTTACAAAATGATGATGATGATAAATATTTTATAATTTTAAAAATTATAAATTTCATATATTTTTAAAAAATTATTGACTTTTAAAATTAATTGTTTAAAAATATAAAAAATATTAAAATAAAATTTTAATTACAATTGACTTTTACAATAAAAGTAACTCTACTTTTACTTTTTTTTTTGTGCACGTGGGCAAATATATTCAGCAGAAAAGAATTGAAAAAGAAAGGAGCTCATACGCGGGAGAAAATGATGAGACAAAACAGTTTTTGTGAAGCTTGGGCAGAAAAGATCAACTCTTTGATTAGATATTTATTCGTGGTACAATTGAGTTGATATTTAGACAACAGTTAGACGATTTTGAGTTATTGACTTTGTACGATCAAATTTTCATTCGATTCCTGTAGCTTTCCACACCTACGACTGTTTAACAATCATAAACTTGACTTTAGGTCTTGAGAATGGAGCATTTTAAAATTAATTATTTAAAAATAAAAAATATTAAAATAAAATTTTAATACAATTGAGGGATCAAATGAATTATTATTCATTAATTATTATTTTTTAACAACAGTTAATAATGTTTATTCATTTTTAATAAAATTAAAATTTAATATTTATTTTATATTTTTTAAATTTAATATTAGAAAGAATATTTTAAATAAAGAGGTAATATTTTTTAGCTTTACATTCTATTTTTATTGAATTTTATTCACTTTTAATTCTTTTTTATTTATTTTAAAAAAATGAATAATAATTCATTTGATCTCTCAATTGTAATTAAAAGTTTTTTTAATATTTTTATATTTTTAAACAATTAATTTAAAAGTCAATAAACATTATTAATTGTGGTTAAAATAATATCACATAAAAAATAAATAGATAACGTTGGTGCTTTTACACAAATATTACCCTAATAGAAAGTAATTACATATTAGCACCATTATAAAAATATTTATAAAAATAGCATCTATTTTTTACACGTTTCAGAAGGCGTGTTCATGGACGTGCCTTCCTGCAAAGGATGTTAGATCGGAAAATAAAGATGAAAGAGTGCCTGACAGTGAAATAATGATTATATGGGTGATTTTTAGAAAATCGCCAAAATTAATAATATTATGTGCTCATGCGTCCCAATCCACAATATTTTATGCTTTCGACTTTAAAAATCACAACAAAGTCAGATCTAAGGAAATAATAAGGGTAAATTACACTAATAGCTATCGAAGTTTTAGAATGTTTGTATTTGGATTATTGAAATTGAAATTGTTTTCATTGAAGTCCGTATTGTTAAGGAAGCCTTTAATTTTAATCACTGAATTATTAAATCATTAACAATAATTAATATCGTACATCCCCTTGTTAACAGTAGCTGAATCGATTAGAAATATCTTATTGCTTTACGAGCAATGATTATGCAAAAAGAAATAAGAGACATGGTTCGGACGTGAAATATATGGGCTTTGGAATAGAGATATTATAATTCTGATCGTCAGCATTCTTTATTGTCTTTTTCTTTTTTATATCATATCTTTATTTTTTTATTTTTAATAAGTATGTCTGTGCACGTTTTCATATTTTTATGGCACGTTTTCTTATGTTTTTTGACATGTTTTTTAGTTCTTTGGACGTTTTTTATTTAGCTTTCTTTTAAGGGTTGATTTGACATAGCCATGACTGATCAAGATGACATTTATCTGATATCTTGTTAATTTCCTTGATTTGGACCCTCGGATTGTATTTGGATATCCGATTTGCGTTTGTGGATAGCTTTTCATGTCTCTCGAGTCTGATTTGCAGTTTGTCAGTGGTTTTTCAATAACTTGATCCCCTTGTTTTGGTTCATTTGCCAATACGATCAGATTTGTTTGTATATTTTGTTCGAGTTTCTTGGTTAAATTTAATCTTTCCTTGTATAGTTCTTATATGATCTTAAGTTGCTAGTTTTGTTTCAATGATTATAATTTTTTTCCTAATTATGTGCTTAATTTACGAATGTAATTGTAAATCTTTATTGTAATTTGAGATATTTTCTATTTAGAATAAAATTAGTTATAGTTTTCTATTCATAAATGGAGATCGCTCCTAAGACTCTTCCTCTTCCGACGCTCTCTGATGTTGACTCCCACGAGCTTTCGAGGCTCTTTGATGCCACCAGAAAGGTTAGATTAAAAGATGATGTAAACCAGCTAACCTCGAATATGGCAATAGATCAGGTAAAGAGCCCTGTGTCACATATGCTTCAATCCTTGCTCGTTCAGCCTCTAATAGAGCCGTCTCTAGCTACTAAAGATGGATACGATGAGGATATTGATATTGCCAATGAAGATATCATCATGGGCACCCAAGAAAGACTCTCCTCGATTCATTTTTCAAATCGTACGTACAAGCTGATGGAGGCGAGTATGGCTAGAACGATTGTTCTTAAGCTTATAGGGAACAATTTTGGTCTTAATGCTCTTACCAACAAGATATACGCACTGTGGCGAACATCCCAACCGTTTACTCTTATGGATCTTTATGTCACGGCATGCATAAAGTTTTTTCATAAAATTTTCTAAGCACCTTAAGGAGAGAAAGCATACAATCATGTTTACAAGTTCCCAAAGAATCAAGCCTAAGGTAAGTTCTATCCTTCAACAATCATGTAACATAATTCTATCCTAGACAATGAAATTATGCTTTCATTATCAGACATCCTCAATTTATTCCAAACAATAGTATAAACATACTCATGTCATGACAACCAAAATTTTCAACAAATTATCATCAACTACTATTAACTAAGTGTGAGACACAATACCTACCCCAAACTTGAGGGATGCATTGTCCTCAATGCATGAATAATAAAAACAACCTTCATTAATCTAAATGCAATGGAAAGAAAAAAGTACCTTAATATGGTGGGAAGGCTTGACTGAATGCGCGAGTTTTGCGTCTCTTTGGAGGAGGGGGCTTTTGGATCCAGTATCTCCCAAAGGAATCGAAGAGGGAGAAGGTTGAATAACACGACCAACTGTTCGCTTAATGCGACGCCTCGTGTTCGGTGCACTAGATGGTGATGGTGGTTAACCCAAACCATAAAGACTGGTCGCCAAAGCTGGATGAAGCTCTATGGGCCTATCGCACAACATTTAAGACACACTTGGAATGTCCCCATTCAGCCTAGTCTATGGCAAGGAGTGCCATTTTCCTATGAAACTTGAACATAAAGCATATTGGGCCATCAAGAAATTGAACATGGATGCCCAGCTTGCTGTAGAAAGAAGATTATTGGAACTGAACGAAATGGATGAGTTTAGAGCTCAGGCTTATGAAAATGCCCGTCTATACAAAAAAAATGAAACGATGGCATTATAGAAAAATTTTGCCAAGGCAATTTTTTCTGGACAACAAGTGTTGCTCTACAATTCATGACTCAAGCTGTTTCCAGGCAAGCTGAAATCTAGATGGTCAGGATCGTTCATCATACACCAAGTCCATAGCAATGGAGATATAGAAATCAAAAACCTAGATGATGGATGCACCTTTAAGGTAAATGGTCAAAGACTAAAGGTATACAAAGGAGAACTCGTCATGCGCGATAAACCGACATCGATAACTCACGATGCCCAATAGTTTTCTTTTCTTTCCTGAACAATTTTAGTTGCTTAGGCAACAAAAATTTGAATTATGTACATAAATAAACTAAGTTATTTTATTCTGCACGAGTTATTTATTTTTATTTTATTAAGATATTTTTTCTTTTTGGTATTCAAGGTACACATGGCAGCACATGGTTGAAGCTCATGCATGAGAGGAAGAGAAACCCTAATCTAATTAGTTTTGATGACAATTTTGAAGAGGGAAAGATATATTTCCCTTACTTTAAGTCATATCAAATATTTTCTCATTAATATCATATCTTTTCCCTTTCCCTTTTTATTGTTCCATCCATTACTTTCCCTAAAAAACCACATGTCTTTCCTTTTTCTTCACCGTTTTCTTGTTTTCTTTTCCTTCAACATTTTCTCTTGAACCTTTCCTCCAAACTGTAGCCACGAAAGTCCCTGTAACAACAAACACCATGGCCAGATCCAAGAAAAATCCAGCCACGTCCTCAGGATTTGACCATTTCCAAACTACCAAAGCTAAAGCAAGGTTCAAAAACCTACAAAATGACAAGTCTATCCCAGAGGTAATGGATGTTGTAAGGAAGCATAAAAGAGAAAATTTTCCGGCATCCAAAGGTAGTGGAGCCAGCGATGGTCCACAAATTTTACGCACATTTAGGAGATCTATCCCAACATAATGTTTACGTGAGAGGGAAATTCATCCGGTTATCTCCCTCAGTCCTCAACCGCTATTTTAAGCTCGGCAAGATAGAGAATCAACACAAAAATTTCCTTGCCGAGGTAGATCAAGAAACATACGATGGTGTCCTAGAAGACATGTGTTTCGGATGGGCCAAGTTTGAAGGAAATACGCCAACGCATAAGCTGGTGGATCGCCCTTAAGCCAGTTGTAAAGCTATGAAATCACTTCTTGAAAGGTAAGCTGATGTCTACTTCCCACAACATAACAATATTAGTGAGGAGGTTGATGCTGCTACACTCAATTATTTATAGACGAGCAATCGATGTTGGGGAGATAATCTTCGAGCAAATTCATGACTGTGCGAAGAGGAACCGAGGTAACCTTATTTTTTCCTAACTTGACAACTGCTCTGTGTAGGAAGAAAAAAATCCCTGATGAAACGTTCGAGGACTTTATCAAATCAAAGGAAGGCATCACCAAAAAGAAGGTGCCTGAACTCATGACCTTTGATGACAACGATCCACATGAGGGCCTGGAGAGAGGAGCGAAATCAGTTACCGCGGCAAGAATGGTAGTAGTGATAACACCTGAGTTCCCCGTAGATGTCCCTCCGTTTGCCACGCATGTCGCTCATCTACATGAAGAAGGTCACGGTGAGACAGACGGATATCTCAGCTCCTTATTCTCTTCGTTCAAGAACATCCAGGAAATCCCGCCTGAAATTTTTGATGATGATGATTTTATTTAGGTCCCCGATCAGCCCACAACCGAGCAAGTATCTGAGCAGTCCCCAAATATCTATACTACACCAGCTCCTGACCCTGAAGACGACCAGTTTCAAGAAACCCCTGCAGAGCCCACCCACACTAAAGAAAGGTTATCATCAGCTAGGGCCTCGAACACGAGGCGTCACATTAAGCGAACAGTTGGCCGTGTCATTCAACCATCTCCCTCTTCGATTCTTTCGGAGATACTGGATCTGAGAGCCCTTTCCTCCAAAGAGACGCAAACTCGCGCATCTTGTCAAGCCTCCCTATCACAGTAAGGTACTTTTTCTTTCCATTGCATTTTCATTTAGATTAATGTAGGTTGTTTTTATTATTCATACATTGAGGATAATGCATCCCTTAAGTTTGGGGGAGGTGTTGTGTCTCACACTTAGTTAATAGTAGTTGATGATAATTAGTTGAAAATTTTGGTTGTCATGGCATGAGTAAGTTTAGATTGTTGTTTGGAATAAATTGAGGATGTCAGATGATGAAAGCAAAATTTCATTGCCTAGGCTAGAATTATGTTACATGACTGCTGAAGAATAGAACTGACCTTAGGCTTGATTCTTTGGGAACTTGTAAACACGATTATATGCTTTCTCTACTTAATGTGCTTAGAAAATTTTATGAAAAAACTTTATGCATGTCGTGACATTGAAGAATTGGAAAGAGTAAGTTGAACTTCTTAGTATTTAAATTTTGTTGAATTAAATGGACACTTCTCTATGTAATGGAATGACCTGGAAACTTCTTAAAAATAAGTGGTTGCCTAGGCTTATGAGTGAATAAAAGTAGTATGAGATGACTCTACCTTAGTAGCTTGGGGGTGGAATGTATGCTCCCTTTCACCTAGAGTGTAAAAGGGTAGGTGTGATGAGCTGATTCCCCTCAAAATTAAAAAAAATAAAAAAAATAAAAAATAAATAAATATGAGTTGAATAAATAGAAGTAGAAAATGTGCTTGACGAACAATTTGATACCTTGGCAAAACAGAAGCACTTATTTGAAGTTTTCTAAATACATTAATGCATAAACTGGGTACAATCACACATACACACTAGCAAAAAGTCCTGAATTAGGAAGGTACTTGATTTATATGACAGTCTAGCATGTTGAGGCTAAACTTTTTGCTGAGGGCTGAAATTTTAAACCACATGATTGTCTTAATTTTACTTTGTCGTGACAATTTTAATTTTTCTATTAATTATTATCCATTGCTTGAGGATAAGCAATAACTTAAGTTTGAGGTGTGATAACTCCATAAAAAGACTATGTTTTTAGTATTTTTTTCTTAATTTATTATTTGTCTAAACATTTTTGTCATAACATATTAGTTACATTTAGGTCATATTTGCATGTGGTGGATAAGTTTTGCCTAGGCAAGATTTATTTGGCTTAACTGATGCTGCTGAGGAGAAAGGGCTTTGTGGGTTGTGTGAGTGCAGGAAATGACTTAGGAAGAACATTTCAGCCGTGATAAAACATTTCAAAAGGGCCAATGGAACACAGAAGACGAAGACAGTGAGGAACATATTTTTCTTGCCAAGACAAGATTTATCTTGTAAGTTTAAAGCAGATTTGAGGAACTGTTGATGTCACCTACTAATTGTTTGACTGACCTCACGTGCAATCAAGCCCTTCAAGAATTTGACCACCTCCAGTCGCCTTTTTATCTATATCATTGACAAGTCAACATGGGTATTTAGGGAATATTCAATAAATCAAAACCCTAGAAATTTCCATTATAAATACCCCATTATAGCCGCCAAGAAGGGGAAGCAAGCAAGGAGAGGATTTACCTTAGGCGTGGAGTAAGCAGCTGCAGTACCTTACCTTCCACCATTCCCCAACTCGACCGTCCTTGGTCTCCTCCAGAGCCAGACTATAGCGATGGTCAGGCCTTGAGAGAGGCTGTCATGACAGATGCCCTGTTTAAGAGTCGTTATTCCTTTGTTCTTAATTTCTTTATGTTGTTTTAGGTGTGTACTTAAAGATGATACTTTTGCCACACCATGATTTGCTTTATTGGGTGTTGTTTTTGTTTTTTTGAGACAATTATTTGATGGTTAATGAATGATACATTATGATTTTGATTAGTCTGTTTTGTTTATTGTTTTAATATTTTGCCTTGACACTGTAAGAGATTTTGATAGATTGCCTAATACCTTTGTGAAACACTTCTAGACCTTGTAAGAGCTTTCGAGAGATTGTTGTTTTTCTAAAAATTGATTCTTAGATTCGATAGAATTAAGATAGATCTATGTGAGCAATAGAATAGATTCGGAATGGTGATGTTCTAATCTTCCTTAGAGATAAGGACATGGTTTCAATCGACTAAAAGAGATAAATGCTTGAGTAGGATAGACAATGACTATAGTTCACGCTGAGGGGTATTGCCGCAACAACAATCTGACAAACCAAGGGTTGTAGCTCACGCCAAGTAGTATTGCTATAGCAATTGTCCTAGAATACTCCAGTAATCCTATCGGGAAGCCTAAGCATATCACAACAAATCTTTCCAGAATTAGAATAATTTCTCGCCATAGCAGAACCAACCTAAGTGCTCTGTGAAAAGTCTGAATATGTGAGGTTATTCTGAATATATTTGAATCAATGTTTTTATTTGCCTTGGCTATTTTTATTTTTTACTCTTACATTTACTCTTACATATTTTCTTTGCCTCGACCAAACTTTTCTACAACCACACTTCACAACATTCTCTTGCTTCAACAACACTTTGACATCTGTTCATATAATCCATTATTAATTGTTTCTCTGTTTTGACAAGAATTCAGGGACTAACTCGTGACACCTAATTCTAGTTGTGGCGAAACTTCAAACCCTACCAATCCCTAAGTAGACGATAACTCAGTTACCCTTTATTACTTGATTCGACTGTGTACACTTGCACAGATTTACTTGCCTTAGCATATACATATACAAGCGATCAGATCTAAAAAATGGATATCTTCTTGCGCATTTTCAAACTGATGAAGATTACACCAAAGTCTTGGCTGAAGGACCATGGATCGTATATGGCCAATATCTTATAGTTCAACCTTGGACTCTTGGATTTCAGCACTTTGTAACCTTATCCAACCACGGTTATCGCATGTATTAGATTTTCAGGTATCCCGGAATATATGTAGCAATGAACTATTATTTCTAGAATCAGGAGTTTAGTTGGAAAGGTCGCAAAACTATATTTCCAAAAAAAAAACAAGTAATCGATGGAGATATTCTCGAGTTGCAGTTTACGACGATCTCAAGGCCACCTTGTCACGGACATTTGAAGGATAACTGGATGCATATTGTCACGGACCGCGACCTTGAAGCCAAGTCCAACATCATCCAGTCTACATCTGCACGCACCAAGGCACTCCGAGGCCCAGACGCATCAAGCAACGAACCAAGCCCACCGCAACACACGCCAAGCCCGCGACAGAATGGGATAAGGTCAAACACAACATGATTCAGGCCCTCCCCAAGCCAAATTCGACCACCTCTAAGAAAAGAGACAAATTCACCATCCTTGTTCAAGTAGGACTCAACCTTTAAGTTTTAACTTAAGTAGGGAAGTACTTTTAATTAGAGTAGAAGTAGACATAATTATCAACTCATAGAAGATCATCACTATAAAAGGGGCCTCCCCACCCCATTGTATTTTATTCATTCTTTTCTATTGGAAATAAGTCTAACCCGACTTCCAAGCCAAATACTCTCATGCATCTCTTATTTTCGTTCATACTCTTTTGTTCTTACATTTGTAACAACTTAAGTGATTAAACTTGAGCTTTAAGGCTGCCTTGGTACCCAGTAACCAAGCAAAATGACTAAGGGTCGCACGGACCAGCTAGCCTACACTCTAGCCCCATGTCAAGTGGTATCAGAGCATGTTTCATAACAAGGCGAGATGGCTACTCAAAGTAGGGAACTAGCAACACATTAAGGCGTCGAGACTCGCAACCTAGAGAAGAAGCGAGGAATGTCAAAGGACATGCTCGCATCGCTTCAAGGAAAGATCGCCAGACTTGAGGACTCAACGAGAGAGACCAAGGAGGTTTTGGATCTATTACAATCCATCGATCTTGAGAAGCTGGGATCACTAGATCTCGAGAAGCTTGAAGTCTTAGAGCATATCTAGGAGGATGTGCAAGAGACACTCAATGGATTTGATTCAAAGAGTTCTCAACAAAAAGATGTTGTTGACACCCAAATCCTTGCTCTAAGATAAGAGGTCGAAGAACTCAAGAATAAAGGTTCAGGGATCGAAGTCGAAGATGTCAAGAAGGATATTGAGCAACTCAAGACCGAGGTGACTTTGTGCAAGGCTGTCGTGGCTGGCAACATGATGACCAACACCTCCAAGGGCCGAGCCGAAGTCCCTAAGCTAGAAAAATTCAAGGGGAGCAGATCGACAAAGACGTGGAAAACTTCATGTGGGATATGGATCAATAATTTCAAGCCATGGGCATCGAGAATGATATTGAAAAGATAAATATTATCGTTGTTAGCTAACGGATTTAGCACTCTTATGGTGACGACTCAAGTGTGCCGAGATGAAGTAAGACGACATCACATGGGAACTTGGGCGAAGTTCCAAACTGAATTCAAAGAGTAATTCTACCCCCACCATGCGAGAATGAGGCACGGTTAAAACTAAGGCATCTTAGGCATGATGGCTCACTAAAAGAGCACGTTCGACAATTTATCGAGTTAATTCTTCAAGTCCCGATTTTAAGTGAAGAGGATGGGTTCTTCACCTTCATGGATGGGCTAAATCCATGGGCGTAGAACGAGCTAGAATGTCAAGGAGTTAAGGATCTCGCCAAAGCCTTGACTACCACCGAGTTACTCATAGAACTTGGGGTTCGAAAGCATGACTCTCCAAATCAAAATACAAAGCTAAATGTGGAGATAAGGATAAGCTATTCAAAGGTAGATCGGACAAAGAACCAAGTGGTCATAGAAAGCCATCAAATAATAAAACCCAAAAAGGGAAAAACGAGAAAAAAAGGGGTGGGACACTTGGCTAGAGAATGCCCTCAAAAGAATCAACTTTCTGCCATCAAAGGAATCGATGAGGAAGAAGAAGAAGAAACCGAGACTCTTAAACTTGGATCCATCATCAGTACCATGGAAGTCAAGAATTGTCAAAAGAAAAAGAGACTCATGTTCGTGGATATCTCCATAAAGGGGCAAAAACTAAGTGCCCTTGTGGACACCAACACCTCAAAACTATTTATGTCCAACCAATTCGCGAGTAAGCTTGCCCTTTGTCTAGACAAGGTGAGTGGCTACATCAAAACCGTAAATGCCGAAGAGATTCCAATCACAGGATTCTCCAAAGGAATTGAATTCAATATTGGAAGCTAGACTGGTAAAGAAGTCATCACAGTAATTCCCCTCGACGATTTCGATGTGGTACTCGGGTTAAGTTTTCACGACAAGATCAATGCCTTCTCGGTCCCCTTTGCTGACTGTCTATATATCTTGGAACCAAAGCATCAATGCATTGTCCCAATTAATTGAGGACCCGGAGTTGGAGCCAAGATCTTATCCGCAATACAATTCTCCAAAGTTGTGCACAAGAAAGAGCCGACATTCTTGGCATCACTAGTAAGCGAGACACATATTGCAACCAAAGATGTTCCACGAGAAGTAGGACAACTATTGGACGAATTCAAAGACATAATACCTCCTAAACTACCCAAGGCATTACTGTCTGCTATTTTTTAGTACTATATATAGGTGCGAAAATATGTCTAAGTATACACAATCGAAGAAGTAAAACAGTGATGAGTGAGTATCGTCTCCACAGGGATTGGAGGAAATTAATAAGTTCAATCAAAGCGTTTACTATGTCACCTAAGTAAAGTTAGTAATGTTATTTGCAAATGAAAATATTGTGGCAAAATGAATGGATGTTGTGGAAATTGTCTGATGGTGATATGGTAGTAAATTGAGATGTTATGGCAAATTGAATTGTGCTGAGTGCAATCAAATGAAAATGTAAAGGCAAAATAAATTGTAAATATTGGATTTGCTTAAAAAGACTTTAGACTCCTCACACGACAAGCTACTATGGGAATGAGTGATAGGAGTTACTTAGGAAATTTAAGTCTACTTCTCAGAATGGTCTTACTTCTATGCCTTCTCTGCCAGACAGAGTTTACTAAGGGTGCCCTATGCTATCTCTAGTAAGGACTCGACAGATTGAAGATGCCTTGGCAAAACCGGTTGGCGTTAGCTACTGCAGGGATCCTATTGGTCCAGATAACAGGATATGTCTCGGTAATACCTTTTTGCGGTAACATTAACATCTAACCTATCGCTCATACACAACTCCTTTTAGTCGAATGAAATTGTAGCCTTATCTCTAAGGTGGATTATGCCTAGTTACTATCTATAACCCCTTGCTTATGTGGTTCTCCCTAGTTTCTCTCGAACACTAAGGATGTGCTACCTAGACATTCTCTCGAACACTAAGTAATCTCCTAAGGAACGACTACTCTCATAGCTCCTACAACCTTTAAGGCGCTAAGCTTCATAAACAAAACAGAATATAAAATAGAAAAATAACCATTCATTAAAGCAAAATTTAAATATCCAAAATAAACTCCCACCAAATAGGATTAGTTCATAGTGGGTTCGAAATAAGCAAGCACAAAGCAAGTTAATACGTTCCTTACAACCCAAAAGATAAAATATGAAAGCAAAGAGCAAAGGGTAGCAGGAAAAGCCTTCGACGTGCACTACTGGAGCTTCCTTCGGCCACCATGAACTGTCCCAGCGATCTAGCTCCTCTCGGACACCTAGTTCGCCACTCCCTCTAGCTTGTCAACGGAGGAATGCCATGGCAAAAACGATTGACGAAAAAAAAGAGATATTTTTCTACAAATTTTTAGGCTTTGGCGGCTGTCTAAAATTCTCCAAAGTCTCCCCAAAAAGTCAGGTTTCATCTCCTATTTATAGGGGAGAATGAACCTAGGGTTTTGTGTTAAAATTACACTAGCATCCTAAAGTTCATTCCTTTTATGTGAGAGTCGTGCAAAGATGGTAACTAGCCCCTCCATTATGGCTGATTGCATAAAGCACTTTTTATGTCATGACAACTGGCTCTTACTAAAAATATTCTTTTTTCGTTTTGATCGTTCTCGAAATGCCAACTGGTTCGTCATTTGCATTTTGCTCAACTGTCTCCTTATGTCATAGCATTTACCTTTTGCTTTTCCTTGCTCCCAAATCCTGCACATCACCAGACAAACACCTTCCTCAGAAAGAACACTGATTACAAAATAAAATACCACGACAAACAAAATTTCACCACATGCAACTATATGCTCCTAAATGCATCTATATGATCCTATATGAGCTCTTAGACAATCAATAACTTAAGTGAAAAGGTCTCAAATATGACCTTTTTACGGAGTTATCAATTACCCTAAAAAAGGGAAGTGGATCACAAGATAGAACTTCTACCAAACGCAAAACCACCTGCCAAAACTCCCTATCGAATGGCTCCACCAAAATTAGAAGAGTTGCGTAGACAACTGAAGGAACTCCTCGATGCAGGTTACATCAGGCCTTCACAGGCACCCTATGGACCACCAGTGTTGTTTCAAAAGAAACATGATGGAACCCTCCGAATGTGCATAAACTACCGAGCCCTAAACAAGCTCACCATGAAAAACAAGTATCCAATCCCCCTTATTACAGACTTGTTTGATCAACTTGGCGACGCAAGGTGGTTCACCAAGCTAGATCTGAGGTCAGGATACTACCAAGTTAGAATTGCTGAAGGAGACGAACCAAAGACAACATGTGTCACACGTTACGACTCCTACGAATTCCTCGTGATGCCCTTTGGCCTTACAAACTCCCCAATAACTTTATGTACCCTCATGAATAAGGTATTACAACCTTTTCTCGACCAATTTGTTATGGTCTACTTGGATGACATCGTGATATACATCAAGACACTGGAGGAACATGTCCAACACCTAAGGCAAGTGTTCCAAGTTCTACGAGAGAACGAGCTATATGTCAAAAAAGAGAAGTGCTCGTTTGTCCAAAAGAAAGTCCCCTTCCTAGGCCACATCATAGGAGGGGGCATGATCCAAATGGATAAGGACAATATCCAAGTCATTGAAAATTGGATGCCCCCAACCAAGGTAACTGAACTACGATCCTTTTTAGGATTAGCCAATTACTATCGAAGATTTATCAAAGACTACTCCAGGATTGCCACACCCGTAACCGAATTACTTAAGAAAGAAAAGCCTTGGGTGTGGGATCAAACATGCCAAGAGGCATTTGACAAGATCAAACTCCTTCTATCGAGCGAGCCAGTGTTGTGCCTGCCAAACTACAGCAAACCTTTTGAGGTTCAAACTGACGCATCCGATGTTGCTATCGGGGAGTCCTCATGTAAGATGGACACCTAATTGCCTATGAAAGCCGCAAACTCAACGAAACTGAAAGAAGATACTCAGTCCACGAAAAAGAGATGAGTGTCGTAATCCATTGCTTACGTTTATAGAGGAATACGTACTCGGATCAAAATTCATAGTATTCATGACATCATCGCGAACAACTACTTCCTGACCCAAAAGAAATTATCACCCAAACAAGCTCGTTGGCAAGAATTCCTTGTAGAAATTGATTCCTCCATGGAACACAAGTCCGGTAAAGTAAATTGTGTCGCCGATGCCTTAAGCCGAAGGTACAACATCGAAGTAATTAGCTCACCAAAGGGACAAGTGCTAGAACACATAAAGAAGGGCTATTGTAAGATTATGAAGCCAAATCTCTAATTGAATACGCCAAAGAATGCAAATCTAGAAGATTCTGGCTTGAGAGAGATCTCCTATATCCGTGGGCACCGCATCTATGTGCCCAAGTATGGAAAGCTATGCAAGGAACTCCTTATAGAATACCACGATTCCAGTGGGCAGGACATCCAGGGACCGCACATGAACGAAGACGTAGAAGCCTACGTGAAAACATGCCTTGTGTGCCAATAAGATAAGATAGAACTAAAGAAACCAACAGGATTGCTACAACCTTTGCCCATTCCCGAGCGACCATGGGAAAACATCTCAATGGACTTCATTGTTGGACTCCCACCCTCAGAGATTATCAAACATCATGGTCGTAGTTGATAGATTCTTCAAGTATGAAACTTTCATCCCTGTGTCTAAAGTATTCTCACCCAAGGAAGCAGCTCGCCTGTTTCTCAAACATGTGGTAAAATACTGGGGTGTTCCCAAGACGATCATCAGCGACCGAGATACCCGATTCACGGGCAGGTTCTGGACTGAGCTATTCAAATTAATGGGGACAAGCCTGAACTTTTCAACTACAGTCCACCCAAAAACCGAAGGGCAAACCGAAAGAGTCAATGGACTTTTAGAAATTTATCTTAGGCACTACGTAAGTGCTACCCAAAGCGACTGGCCAAAACTTCTATACGTGGCACAATTTTCTTGCAACTTGCAAAAGAGCGAAGCCACCAACCGAATCCGTTCGATATTGTAAACGGACAACAACTGATCACGCCTGACACGGTTATAGTTGGGTATCAATGACCCAATCCCTCCGCTTATCAATTTGCCAAGGAATGGCAAGAGAACTACGAGTTAGCCCGAGCCTGCCTACATAAAGCTAGGAAACGTACCAAAAAGTGGGCAGACAAAAATCATAGGGACGTAAACTTCCAAGAAGGTGACCTTGTCCTTGCCAAACTCACAAATATCTTGCGCAACCACGATAGACATAAAGGGTTGGTTCGAAGATACGAAGGACCCTTCACGATTCAGAAATGAATAGGCACCAAGGCCTATAGGTTAGACTTGCCACAAACCATCAAGGCTCACCTGGTGTTACATGTGAGCCTACTCAAGCCATTCCATCCAGACAAGGATGATCCCGATCGAAGTATCTCTCATCGAACTCCAGTTGGAATAAAAGCCTCTTACGAAAGGGAAATCAAAGTAATCTACGCTGAAAGAGCAGTTCACCGAGTGGGGCACAAACCAAGGCAGGAATACTTAGTTCAATGGAAGGGGCTCCCCAAAGCGAATGGAGCTGGGAACCTGCCGAAGCCCTATGTAGTTCAGAGACAAGATCGAGCAATTTCATGCAAGCCAAGCGACGAGGGCGTCGCTAGAACTAGTAGGGGAGAATGTCACAGACCACGACCTTAAAGCCTAGTCCAACATCATCCAGCCCGTATCCGCACGCACCAAGGCACTCCGAGGCCCAGACGCATCAAGCAACGAACCAAGACCGCCCCAACACACGCCAAGCCTGCGATAGAATGGGATAAGGCCAAACATAACATGATTCGGGCCCTCCCCAAGCCAAATCCGACCCCTCTAAGAAAATGGACAAAGCCATCATCCTTGTTCAAGTAGGACTCATCCTTTAGAGTTTTAACTTAAGTAGGGAAGTACTTTTAGTTAGAGTAAAAGTAGACTTAGTCATCAACTCATAGGAGATTATCACTATAAAGGGGCCTCCCCACCCCATTGTATTTCATTCATTCTTTTCTATTGGAAATAAGACTAACCTGACTTCCAAGCCAAATACTCTTGTGCATCTCTTATTTTCACTCATAATATTTTGTTCTTACATTCGCAGCAACTTAAGCGATCAAGCTTAAACTTTAAGGTTGCCTTAGTACCCAACAACTGAGCAAAACGACTAAGGGCCGCACGGATCAGCTAACATAACTCTAGCCTCATGTCAATATGTAGCAATGCCATGGCAAACCCGGCGGTGGTAAGAATAACTCTAATGGCACTCAGAAGAAGAATAATAACCTGGCCCCTCCTTCACAAAACAAGGACGACCATGACGCCACTGATGGAATGAGTGCGTTGGAAAACCCATCATATGTCCCGTGAATAATGGTGGAGCGACGCCGTCGCTGACCTACTGGTGATCCGCTAAAACCACGAAAATTCCAAAATCCTCCAAAGATCCTGCCAGCTATATTGAGAGCCAAAATGGAAACTTTAATCGGAAAGGAAAGTCTCATGTTCAGTCAGAAGGCAACTCGGGGGTGAATCAGGGATCTCCTAATCCCAGGAATTCTGCTATTCCAAAAAAAAAAGCCACTAAATCAACTGCCTCGAAAGATAATTTTACTGCTGCCAAAGTGGGGGTTTCAATCTCCGCTAATCCTGGAGCTACTCCCCAGATTAGCCAACGATCTAAAAAAGCTCTTGTGAAGCCCACACCACCTGCTAACTCTAATAACATGCAAGTGGCCCCCGCCGTGATTAATGCTTCCCAAACTATTAGAACTCCAACTACTATGGACGTAGAAAAAACCATGCAAAGCCCTGGATCACAATGCAATCTCGACAACACTGTCTCCACGTCCAAGCAGTAACCCACCAAGCCTCCCTCAAATTCCAACCCTACGGACGTTGTAAGTCTCAACGGATCCAGTTTTATCTTTAAAACTAATCCTATTTTCGATAGCTCTTTGGGTGTAGATGTGCAGATGGTTGAAACCTCTCTAGATCCCCAGCTCCATACGACTATTACCTTTACTGGAGACGTGAGCCTTCCCACCAGCCTATCAAACTCCAGCATTCCCCAAGCGGTCGTAGGGGAATTGGAACTAAATCTCGAAGCTCTCCTTATGCTATTTGTAAAAAAAGGGCCAAAATTAAGATGACCAACCAATCGAGCTCCCGACTCAAAGAGGATTTAATTAATGTTGTCCAGAAGCTTCAATCGTAAGCTCTACCTCAATTTAATGACAGTAACCATTCCAAAGAGGCCACATGACTTCCCAATAATAGTACTATGCTTTTTCCTTTTCTTTCCTATGGATTTTACTCTTTTAACATGGAACTGTCAAGGTTGCGTTGGTATTAAATTCCTGAATGCTTTTAAAGAATACAAGTTAGAGAATAAGCCGTGTATGACTGCTTTGCTTGAACCTCGGATCAATGGCCGTAAAGCTGATAACACTATCTAGAAGCTCGAGTTTGATATGTCTTTTAAAGTCGAAACGATCGGATTCTCTGGTGGTATATGGCTCCTGTGGAATCAATCGTTATCCGTTAAAGTGTTAGTGGCACATCCACAGTTCATACATGTCAAAGTTAATGGTGGTACCCTTTCCTCTGCTATTTTGTTACTATTTTTTATGCTAATCCTAATAACAGCAAATGTAAAGCTCTCTAAGGGATTTGCGAGGATTCTCGATAAACAAATAGGTTCATTGGATCCTTATCGATGATTTTAATTCCATATTTTATTCTCATGAGAAGACCGGTGGTATTCGAAAGGGCATTGACTGTCAGCTTTTCCATGATTTTATGGATTTCACAGTCTCACCGGTCTCTGCTTCAAAGGACTAAGGTTTATTGGACTCGAGGAGGCATCTTCGAATGGCTTGATCGTTTTCTTGCAAATGACAATTGTTGTCTTATCGCTTCTAATTCAACTGTTCATCACCTCCCCATAATCAAGTCGAATCATAGACCTTTGCTCCTTCGTACTGCTCATCCATTTGTGCAGCCGAAGCATAGGCCCTTTCGCTTTATCTCGGGATGGACTAAGCACCCCCAGTTTACTTCTTTCATTCACGACAGCTGAAGCTATAACGGTAATATTTGCTTTTCTATTTCTAATTTAATTATCTCCCTTAAAACGTGGAACATGGACATATGTGGGCATATTATCCAAGAGAAAAAGAAGCTGAAGAACCAAATGACTCGTATCCAAGCAGCTATGGATAGTAGAGGGGATAATCTCCATGAAACAGAGGCATTTATACACTCTAAGTTAGAGGATATCTTAGATCATGAGGAGCTTTTGTGGAAGCAAAAATCTGGGAGCAACTGGCTGATGGAAGGTGACCGTAACACTAAACACTTTCATATTGTTAAAATAATGCCTCGTATATTATTACTCTGCTGAACTGCAATATATATTGCATTTTACAAGCAATAAAACAAGAGCTAAAAATATATGTTCCTAACTAATTCTCTAACAGCCCACTAACCAACTTCTAACAAACTAACTGATTATTTTCTATCTTAACACTCCCCCTCAAGTTGGTGGGTAAAAAACATTTGAAACCCTCAACTTGGCTAACAAATACTCGTGCTGTTGTGTTCCGAGTGCCTTTGTCAAGATATCTGCAGGCTGCTCCCTTGAGGAAATGTGTTCAGCAGTGATGAACCCTTCTTGAATATTGTCTCTAACAAAATGACAATCAATTTCAAAGTGCTTCGTTCTCTCATGGAATACCGGATTAGAAGCAATCTGTAATGCAACTTTACTATCACAAAACAATTTGGTTGGTTGATCATGTTTCACACCTAGCTCGCTTAGTATTCCACTTAGCCAAACTAATTCTACTATAGTCATAGCCATACTTCTATACTCAGCTTTAGCTGAAGAACGAGCTACTGTGTTTTGCTTTTTTGACTTCCACGAAATCAAGGAATTGCCAAGTTTTATACAATATCATGTTACAGACTTCCTTGATATTGAACAAGTTGCCCAATCAGAATCACAAAAGGAAATTAGATCACACATACTTGAGGAGTCCAGCAAAACTCCCTGCCCTGGATTCTTCTTAATATATCGTACAACTCTCAAGGCTTCTTCCATATGCTCTTTTCCAGGCTGATGCATGAACTGACTTAGATGTTGTACTGAATAAGATATGTCAGGCCTGGTGTGAGTTAAGTATATAAGTCTGCCTATGAGTCTCTGAAATTGTGACTTATCTATTATACTTTCTTCATTATGCTTCAAGTATTTTGTATTCAAACAGCATAAAGATTATTATTTTGTTCAAATGGCGTTAAAGCAGGCCTTGCTCCCCCTGTCCCACTATCTTCTATTAACTCCAGTGCTTATTTACGCTGGTTTAATATGATCCCCTTCTCTGACCTCAAAACTTCAAGTCCAAGAAGTATCTCAATTCTCCCAAGTCTTTCATTTTAAACTTTGAACTCAGTATACACTTGAGCTCTTCTATCATATTAGTATTACTTCCAGTAATTAGCAAATCATCTACATAAACCAGCACAACAACCAACTTGTATGCTACTCCCCTTATAAACAACGAGTAATCATGCTTGCTTTGTTGAAAACCCGCAGATATAAGGGCTTCAGACAGCTTCTTGTTCCACTGTCTAGAAGCCTTCTTGAGTCTATATAGAAACTTTTGCAGCCGACAAACCATATGCTCCCCCTGGCTGGAAAAGCCTTCTGGCAACTACATGTAGACTTATTCAATCAAATCTTCTTGCAAAAATGCATTGTGAACATCCATTTTCCACAACGACCAGTCAAAGATGGAAGCAAGAGCCAAAATCAGTCTCACAGTGGTGAGTTTAGCAACAGGAGAAAGGTCTCCACATAGTCAACCCCCTCCTTTTGATTGTATCCTTTGGCCACCAACCGAGCCTTGAATCTTTTCACCTCACCCAAAGCATGGTACTTAATTTTATAAACCCACTTGCAGCCAATGGAACTTTACCAGAAGGAAAAGGTATCACAGTCCAAGTATTATTTAATTCTAATGCTTAAATCTCTTCTCTCATGGCCTGCTTCCATTGCGGGTGTTGACAATCTTCATGATAAATGGTGGGTTCATGAAAATGAGAAACAAAGGCTAAAAAATATTGAGTAGGTAAGGGTAAATGAGAGTAAGAAATGTACATAGAAATGGGATAAGCAATAGATGATGAAGTGGATTGGCAGGTGCAGACATAATCGTTTAACCAATGTGGAGGATTGGAGACACGAGAGGAACGTCTAGACACAACAATATCTTGTGCTAAAGGAGGTATACTATCTTGAGGAGGACTTGTTGAAAAATTAGATGGACTACCAGATGCACCTGTTGAGAAATCAAAAGGAGAAATTGAGGGAATAGATGACATAGTATGAAATTCTTGGGAAGAATTATCAATATGAGACATATTAGTTGGGATTGAAGAATCAAGGACTAGAAAATCATAATCGGGAATATGCGAATGTGAAGGAAAAAAAGGAGAAGATTCTGAAACAGGAAAATGAAAGCGAAAGATAACTTCATGGAACACAACATCTCTACTCACAAGAAACTGCTTTGATTGAAGACTAAACAGAAGGTACCCCTTTTGAGTTGAAGAATATCCCATGAAAACACAAGGAATGGCCTTAGAAGAAAACTTGTCAAAGTACATAAGCTTGGTAGCATAACATAGACACCCAAAAACCCTTAAATGAGAAAGATCAGGAATTCTATGATGAAGGGCTTCAAAAGGAGTTTTGAAATTCAAAACAGAGGAAGGTAACCGATTTATTATATAGAAAGCTGTAGTAACACTATAACACCCCAACCCGTATCCGACCCGGATACGAATCCGAGGTGTCACATTGACCTTTTAAAACATTTACTTGTATAAAATAGTGAGTAATTTAAAACTTTTATAACATATAAATGACTAATTTACATAAAAGACATTTTCATTATTACAAAACCAATCAGAGCATGTATATTTCACTTATTTATTTACATATAACTATTCAAAACATTTATAAAACTGTTCATAGCTTAAACAATATATTCTTTTGAAAACATGCCAACTAGAACTTTATATACTAAAATACATATTATTCACATCTTTTCTGATCTGACCTTTAGTAAGGAGAACTGACTTGTCTTACTCCACATTGCTCTTTACTCTTCTCGAAACCTACGTGTAAATCACTTACACGCTAAGTCAAAGACTTAGTGATGCAATAAACATATAAGGTAAATGGTAACTAATAATCATACATAAACAATTACTACTATCATTTCATACAACTCATACTTTTACATGTAACAAATATATATACAGACATATATGTCATTATCATTCATATCTCTTATCTCATGTTTCTATGATCTCTTATGTCCATATCATATATCTTATAAACTTATTATTATATCATCATTTCAATCAATTATACTCCTTCACATATACCTTAACCTGTACTCATGTATATCATATAACATATACCATATATACTATCATAAAACACGTACACGCAGCAACTATAATATCATCTTCATTTTTATTAATATTATCTATTTAATAGCCATGATACACATGTGAGAACTAAAGATATGCGAGTACATAGAGGTTTTGCACTAATGCTGTCACCACAGCTCATATAATTGCACCGAAGTGCCACATATAATTGCACCAGAGTGCCGCATAGAATTACACCGTAGTGCCATATAATAATGTCCATAAGGACCACATACGATTCCTTAAAAATCATATACATATACTAGGGATCAAGTATGTGTCTCACCAGACTTCACACATGTTCCAAAGAATACATATATGTCCCGAAGGACCATATATCATTCCTTAAGAATCATATACATATGCCAAGGATCAAGTATGTGTCTCACTAGACTTCACACATGTTCCAAAGAATACATATATGTCCCGAATGACCATATAGACCCTCGACTCTTGGCATGCCAACTATACCCCTAGCTCTCATGACACATAACATGGGCATTATCTTTTATATCCTTTTTCGTATTCATGTAACCATATCATATATTCATATAAGCTCATGGTTTCATTCACGTATACATGTAATCACGTAGTTCATGTCAATTCTCATATGAGTTCATATTCATATAAACATATGATTCACCTTCACGTATCACATATACTTTCTCTTTCATATAGCTTATAACATTTCTCATGTGTTCATATGATATGTAAATCATTGTCATCTCATAATGTTATCACATAAACATATAATCTTACAATACATACAAAAACACCTCAATACCTATATTCACATATACCTATCATTTCATTATCTTTATTATTCTTATCATCACCATTAATCCCTTTTACTTACCATATTCATATCAATAACACATATACTCATGCACACATATAAATCAAAACAAATACATACTTCTATGAATTCATGTTTTTCACTATTGGAAATAGGCTTATCACAAGTCTTATTTTCCCTTGAACCTCATATACTAGAGAATGTGCACTCACCTTAGCCTTGTTTGCTTTGAATCAATCTTAATCCTTAGATTGTTCCGGAACAAGCTTCATTCTATATCTACATCATAATAATATATTGATACATATCTGTATTCTAATTGATATCTTCTAAATTGTCACTTCTTAGGCTAAAAGAAAAGCCCATTTCATCTTTTAATGAAGGTATGCATCGATGCACTGCATAATGTATCGATGCATTCCCTACCGATGAATCGATGCACTACTTGTGCATTGGTGCACAAAATATATTCGATGTTTGTTTATTACTGGGATGCATCGATGCATGCCTTATGCATCGATGCACCAATTGCATTCAATGTTTTTAGATTAAAAGAGTGCATCGATGCACTACCTGTGCATCGATACACCTTCAAACAATTTCTGGGTTTTAACCTTGATGCATCGGTGCACTATGAATATGCATCGATGCACTCTGCCCAAAATCCTCTTTTTGAACCCGAAAAATCATTCTTTTTGGATTAAATCCTTCATATTTCAACCCCTTTCATATTCCTAACTTACATATACATACTTAAACTCATTAATATTCATTTATCTCATCTTTAACATCTAAATTCCATCTTTTATATGGAAATCAATAATCATACCCAATTTTCCACGTTATCCAAACTTAATTCTAACACTTCTAACTTCTTATTCTTATAGATGACAAGTCAAATTCATCCTCCAAATTTATTTAAACCTTCTTATTCAAGATTTCACTTAAAAACCCATTTTCTTTAATCTCTTCTAACCTCTTCATCTTTGAGTTTTCACTTATCTTTAGACTTCTTTAAGCTTTCTTACTTTCCAAAGAATCAAAACCAACTTAGAATTCAAATAATAATCAACTAATAAAAATTCTCACCTTTGCTCTTGGCTTCCACGCGTGAAGAAGAAACAAGAAGAAGAAAACTCTAGAAACTCATTTCCCTCATTTCCCACGTTTTTATATCCCCTAAAAGAGAAATAAAAAAAATATTCTCTTAGAAAAGACCATAATACCCTTATTACTTTCAAACTTTACTATTAAATCCAACCTCAAAATTCTCCAATTAAAATTTGAACTTTTAACTTATTTCGAAATTGAACACAATGCTTTCAAAATTCACCTTTAGGTCACTAGCCTGATATTGAGGATGTTACAAATCTTCACTCCTTTTAAGAAAATTTGTCCTCGAATTTTCACTGCACATCCTGAGAAGAACATATCTTCTAACGTTCTCATACTGCTTTCTGAACTTAATCTTTTATATCATCATTAATAACTTGGTTCTTATCTTTTCAATTATTCGACTACCTTTTTACTTTATATCTCCTATAATGTCACTTATCAGATAGACAATAAATTAATTCTTATTACCCAAACTCATAAATCAATCAAATTCCTTATCAATCTTCAATTGTCTTTCAAGAATCACCAAACTTTTATTTCATCCTTACTTGACTGACTCCAAAACTTCCTTAATACATATAAATCTTTCTTCATTTCTTTGACTACATCCACTTGACCAAGAAACATAACCTTAAATCTTCATCATAGCTGATTAAACATACACTTTGCATAACTAAACAATTTCTCATATTACTGACATACCTTTCTTACTTCTGGTTAAACTTATAACATATATCTCAACATAATCTTTATCACATCTAATTCTTTAAACTTCATCCTTTCATTTTCTTCATAAATCAAAATCTTCTTATACACCAATCATATCTTTCTTGCATGTTCACATACTCTTTTCCTATCACTTAAACTTATCTCTGATTACCAATCTTTATTATATCTTTATAACTTTACTAATCAACTTCACTTATACAGAACCTCATTCTTATCGTATCTTTCTTGTATTTTCTTCCTTCAAAACTTTATTTAAAACACATAAATATTTATCTCCTTGCCTATATCATATCTATATGATCAAAATACACAACCACATCCAGATTCGTATCTCATTTGATTAACTTACTTTATGTTTCCTTCAAATATGATAACTCTAACATCCATGCCATTACAGCTAATTAATAACAACTTTTCAATCTAGGGCGTAAGCCCTGATGAAATTAATCATAAACATCATTTCAGTTAAAATCAACCCAGTGTAATTCACTTATTGAACCCATACTCATATACAGTATTATGCCTTGTCTCCTTTATTACCTTTCATTTCAATGATTAAAATACATAACCATATTTCAATCCACACCATACTTAATTAGCTTACCCTGAAATCATCTTCTAATCCTTTAACTTTAATACACTACTATCTTATAACTTGTTAGTCAACATCGGTTCTTCAAATCTAAAACGTAAACTTTCATCGAACCATTCCTATATATTCTTTGCAGTCAGAATTATTTCAACAATAGTTTACTCAACTAATCAAATAAACATTCAATCTCATACACCATGTCACTTCCATTGTTCAAGCTTAACATTATAACTTCCTTTATTTATAAACTGATCATTGATGTACTCATACTTAAACTCTTCTTATCAATCCTTAGTTTTACTCAAACATATGAATCCTCACTTTCTTCACTATTTCATATTTATATGATCATAATATATATATATATATATACAATTGTATCCATATCCACTTCATATTTGGTTATCATAACCCACCATATCTTGAAATCTTATAATTCCAATACATTACGTCCTATAATCTTGTTAGCCCAAGCTAACTCTTTCCATATTAAATACAAAAACAGTATCTACCTCACTTGATACATTTAAAATACTTCTTATCCTTCACATTATTTAATTTCTAGCAAAACACTTAATCCATTCCTTGGTCTTTATCCATTTATCCTTTTATAATCTGCATTGTCTTATACATAACTAAACCATATCATGTTCTTCATACTCCCATGCTCTTTTATATCACATATATTTATCCTTAACTATCACTCCTTATCACATTTTCATTACTTTGATAGTCAACTTTACTTGCACAAAACCTTATTCTTTACCATTCTTAAACTTATGTTTTCTCCACTTGTTTCAAAAATCACCAGATTTCAATACTCATCTAATCCATTTAAAATACTTTTTCTGCTTCGATTTACATAACTTCTAACAGAGCTTTTAACCCAATTCACAAGGGTTGTCTTTAACCCTGACTTATCCTCAATTAACTCTTTGTTTAATCTTTCAAGATCAAACCTACTGTTGGAGTCTGTCGAACTCTCATCTGATTTGATTCTCTGACGAGAATACAACTAATTCATGTCTGATTTGAAGTTGAATCAAAATCTCTACCTTTCTTTGATGGTACTAAATTCTATGAAGCACTAATTCTCTTAATCATCTGAGATTTTTTTTTTCAATCCTTTTATTCTTAGCTTTCTCTAGAGCTTTAACACGATCAACCATTTCTTGAAATGAGAACAATTTCAAAACCAGTAAAACTCTTTTAATTTAAGGCAAAAGCCTTAAACAATCAATCACATGTATCCTTTTTATCCTTCTTAATCAGAATCAATTCAACAATAAATCTGCTTAACTTATTAAACTTACTTTCATACACATGCATGGGTAATTCCCTTGCTTCAAGCTCATATATTCGAGCTTCATTTATTCTCCATACTCTAACTTGCCAAATTAGTAACGAAACTACTCAATTTAATTTCCCTCTTTGAAGAAATAAAAACCTTCTATCATATCATCTAACCATAGGTCTGTAAAAACAGAACCTTCCTCAAATCCATCCTTGAACTCGGGTGCTCTTAACTTTTCAACTAATTCGATACATTCATTCTATGAGTTAAAAAAATATAAATTGAAAATTCATCAGAATATTCTTCAACATGGTGAAGATATTCCCTAAATTTATACAGGCACTTCCTGAGGTTTTTCGCTCTTCTCCTGCTTGGCCAGGGCAGGTGAATGCTATTACCTTCAGTCTATTGCCTTGTGCTTCACTTTGGAAGCTCTCATGATCATACATCTAATATAACATAACATTTTAATTCTATTAGCAAGACAATACACTCCTTACACTATCAGATCAGAAATTATTCACTTTATGTTGGCATGTATACTTTTTAAAATACTTTTTACTTCGATTGATGCCTAGAATCGGCTAAACCGTAGCTCTGATACCATTAAATGTAACACCCCAACCCGTATCCGACCCAGATATGAATCTGAGGTGTCACATTGACCTTTTAAAACATTTACTTGTATAAAATAGTGAGTAATTTAAAACTTTTATAACATATAAATGACTAATTTACATAAAAGACATTTTCATTATTACAAAACCAATCAGAGCGTGTATATTTAACTTATTTATTTACATATAACTATTCAAAACATTTATAAAACTGTCTATAGCTTAAACAATATATTCTTTTGAAAACATGCCAACTAGAACTTTATATACTAAAATACATATTATTCACATCTTTTCTAATCTGACCTTTAGTAAGGAGAACTGACCTGTCTTGCTCCACATTGCTCTTTACTCTTCTCGAAACCTACGTGTAAATCACTTACACGCTAAGTCAAAGACTTAGTGAGGCAATAAACATATAAGGTAAATGGTAACTAATAATCATATATAAACAATTACTACTATCATTTCATACAACTCATACTTTTACATGTAACAAATATATATACATATATATATGTCATTATCATTCATATCTCTTATCTCATGTTCCTATGATCTCTTATGTCCATATCATATATCTTAGAAACTTATTATTATATCATCATTTCAATCAATTATACTCCTTCACATATACCTTAACCTGTACTCATGTATATCATATAACATATACTATATATACTATCATAAAACACGTACACCCAAGCAACTATAATATCATCTTCATTTTTATTAATATTATCTATTTAATAGCCAATGATAAACATATGAGAACTAAAGATATGCGAGTACATAGAGGTTGTGCACTAATGTTGTCACCACAGCTCATATAATTGCACCGAAGTGCCACATATAATTGCACCAGAGTTCCGCGTAGAATTACACCGTAGTGCCATATAATAATGTCCATAAGGACCACATACCATTCCTTAAAAATCATATACATATACTAGGGATCAAGTATGTGTCTCACCAGACTTCACACATGTTCCAAAGAATACATATATGTCCCGAAGGACCACATATCATTCCTTAAGAATCATATACATATGCCAAGGATCAAGTATGTGTCTTACCAGACTTCACACATGTTCCAAAGAATACATATATGTCCTGAAGGACCACATAGATCCTCGACTCTTGGCATACCAACTATACCCCTAGCTCTCATGACACATAACATGGGCATTATCTTTTATATCCTTTTTCGTATTCATGTAACCATATCATATATTCATATAAGCTCATGGTTTCATTCACATATACATGTAATCACGTAGTTCATGTCAATTCTCATATGAGTTCATATTCATATAAACATATGATTCACCTTCACGTATCACATATACTTTCTCTTTCATATAGCTCATAACATTTCTCATGTGTTCATATGATATGTAAATCATTGTCATCTCATCATGTTATCACATAAACATATAATCTTACAATACATACAAAAACACCTCAATACCTATATTCACATATACCTATCATTTCATTATCCTTATTATTATTCTTATCATCACCATTAATCCCTTTTACTTACCATATTCATATCAATAACACATATACTCATGCACACATATAAATCATAACAAATACATACTTCTATGAATTCATGTTTTTCACTATTAGAAATAGACTTATCATAAGTCTTATTTTCCCTTGAACCTCATATACTAGAGAATGTGCACTCACCTTAGCCTTGTTTGCTTTGAATCAATCTTAATCCTTAGATTATTCCGGAACAAGCTTCATTCTATATCTACATCATAATAGTACATTGATACATATCAGTATACTAATTGATATCTTCTAAATTGTCACTTCTTAGGCTAAAAGAAAAGCCCATTTCATCTTTTAATGAAGGTATGCATCGATGCACTGCACAGTGTATCGATGTATTCCCTACCGATGAATCGATGCACTATTTGTGCATCGGTGCACAAAATACATTCGATGTTTGTTTATTACTAGGATGCATCGATGCACCAATTGCATTCGATGTTTTTAGATTAAAAGAGTGCATCGATGCACTACATGTGCATCGATACACCTTCAAACAATTTATGGGTTTTAACCTTGATGCATCGGTGCACTATGAATATGCATCGATGCACTCTTCCCAGAATCCTCTTTTTGAACCCAAAAATTCATTCTTTTTGGATTAAATCATTCATATTTCAACCCCTTTCATATCCCTAACTTACATATACATACTTAAACTCATTAATATTCATTTATCTCATCTTTAACCTCTAAATTCCATCTTTCATATGGAAATCAATAATCATACCCAATTTTCCATGTTATCCAAACTTAATTCTAACACTTCTAACTTCTTATTATTATAGATGACAAGTAAAATTCATCCTCCAAATTCATTTAAACCTTCTTATTCAAAATTTCACTTAAAAACCCATTTTCTTTAATATCTTCTAACATCTTCATCTTTGAGTTTTCACTTATCTTTAGACTTCTTTAAGCTTTCTTAATTTCCAAAGAATCAAAACCAACTTAGAATTCAAATAATAATCAACTAATAAAAATTCTCACATTTGCTCTTGGCTTCCACGCGTGAAGAAGAAAGGAGAATAAGAAAACTCTGGAAACTCATTTCCCTCATTTCCCACGTTTTTTTATCCCCTAAAAGAGAAATAAAAAATCTTCTCTTAGAAAAGACCATAATACCCTTATTACTTTCAAACTTTACTATTAAATCCAACCTCAAAATTCTCCAATTAAAATTCTGAACTTTTAACTTATTTCGAAATTGAACACAATGCTTTCAAAATTCACCTTTAGGTCACTAGCCTGATATTGAGGATGTTACAAACCCACTCTCCCCAAAACTTAATAGGAACTTTTGAGTGAAAACGAAGTGCCCTTGTAACTTCGAGAATATGTCTATGTTTGCGTTCAGCTAACCCGTTTTGTTGAGGGGTCTGAACGAATGTGCTTTGGTGAAGAATTCCAAGTGAACTAAAAAATTCAGAACACTGAGACTTAAAAAATTCAGTGCCATTGTCACTACGAATTATTTGAACAACGGCTGAAAATTGAGTTTTGACAAAGGTGATGAATTTTTTAAGAGAGATGATAGTGTCATTCTTCAATCTCAACAAGTGCACCCAAGTCATACAAGTAAAGTCATCAACTATAGTTAAAAAGTACCTATGACCACTATGTGTAGCAATTCGATAAGGGCCCCATAAATCTATATGAATGAGACTAAAAGGAGCTAGTGAAGAAGTGAGGCTAACAAGAAATGGGAGTCTAGTTTGTTTGGCTAAAGGACATATGGGACAAGAGTGTAGTAATTTGGAATCCAAGTTAACAGAATGTAACAAAGGTAGTTTATTCATGGTTGAAAAAACAACATGTCCCAAACAAGAGTGCCAAAGACTCGTATTATTACCAGAAAAAACAGTCATACATTTAGATACAGGACTATAATCAACCAATTTTGAATCACAAGACAAACTAGAGGAAACACTATAAGACTGCACATATGAGGAAGTATGTATAGATGACAAATCAGTAGGTGAAGCTGATGACTGAAAAAATAAAGCCCCCTAAATTCTTTACCAATCCCCTTCATCCTTCCACTTGAGAGGTCCTGCAGAAGGCAAAAGTCAGGATAGAAAATAACAGAACAATGCATGTCACAGGTAAGCTTTGAAATGAAGAGTAGATTCTGAGTAAAATTTGGGATATATAACACATTAGACAATTTTGTGGTGAAATTTAGGAAGCAGGAACCAACATATTTAATTGGGACATTTTTACCATTAGGCAATTGAATTGACCGGGAGGAACACAAGATAGGAGATTGCAAGCATTGTAAATCAGATAATATGTTATATGTAGCACCTGTATCTAAGACCCACGTTAGTGACTTGCTAGAGGCAGGTAAACAATTATCAACAATACCTGCAAGATTCACAGCGGAATCAACCGAAGCAGCAGATGACAGAAGACTAATGATCTGGTTGTACTGCTCCTGAGTAAAGGTCGGTGCCAAGGGAACCGATGAATGCAACTTAGCAGAGGCACAAGCAGGGTCGGATGCAGCAACAGGGTCAGAGACAACTACTGTAGCCTGGGCGTTCTTGTGTTTAGAGAACTTGAAATCGGGTGGAAACCCTATAAGACGATAACAACTATCTCGTTTGTGAACTTTAATCTTGCAATAGTCACAAACACCTTGAAACCGGCGGCGATAAGGAGTTCTAGAGCTTTTGGAGTAAAATACCGAAGAATCAAGACTGGAAGGCGCAACAGAGAGCTGAACTCACTGAGACTCCTCTTGAGCAACCATGGAGTATGCTTGGTTCACCGAAGGAAGGGGATGCATCAGTAGAATTTGACTTCGAACCGACGAGTAGGTCTCGTTTAAGCCCATCAAAAATTGAAGAAGTTGCTGCTGAGCAAGATGCCTGGAGTACTGCTGCGAGCTTGCACATTCACATGATGAAATCGGCACAAGCGTAGCATATTCATCCCACAATATCTTTAATTTAGTGAAGTAAGTCGAAACACTCAACTCACCTTGAGAAATGGTGGCTATTTCATGATGGAGGAAGAAAATTCTTGAACCGTGAACTTTATCAAAGTGTTCCTTCAAGTCACTCCAAACTGAAGCCGCATTTGAGGTGAAAACTATGCCAGCCGAGAGTTCCCTACTCACGGCATTGAGAATCCAGGATAAGACAATGGCATTACACCTCTCCCACTGAGGGATGTAAATCAAGATCATAGTGATCCTTCTGGAAAGTACCATCAACGAAGCCGAGTTTGTTCTTCGCCAACAGCGCGATGCGCATCGATCTGCTCCAGACGTTGTAGTTCTATAATCCAATGAGCTGATGAGAGATTAGCAGAGTACCTAGAGTATCTGATGGATGCAAGAAGAGAGGATGTTTGAAATCAACAATAGCTGATTCGTTCGCTAGAAGCATGGCAACGGAGATCGTCGAACAAAATCCTTAGTAGACTGATTTGGGGAAAGACGAGAGAAAAGAGAGCTGGTGTGGAAACGAAACTGAACCACACTTACTTGGTTTAGAAATGGGCCAAGTAGAGTAACCCAACAGGAGAAAGCCTGGTAACTGATACCATTTTAAAATAATGCCTCGTATATTATTACTCTGTTGAACCGCAATATATAGTACATTTTACAAGCAATAATACAAGAGCTAAAAATAACTGCTCCTAACTAATTCTCTAACAGCCCACTAACCAACTTCTAACAAACTAACTGATTATTTGCTATCTTAACACATATCCTCTGCTCTGAAGCCTCCAAGTACTTTGCTAATCTCTTTTGTGAGGATGTCAGGAATAGAGACATATTCTCGATTGGGGTGCTTTCCCTCGTTTATCGTCTAAGGATCTTGACTCTTTGAATGCTCCAGTTCTTGATGCAGAAATTAAATAGGCCCTTTTTGATATGAGCCCCCTCAAATCTCCAGGCGTGGATGGTCTTCATGCCCTTTTATTTCAAAGTTAGTGGGATACACTTGGTAACTCAGTGTCTAATT
The DNA here is from genome assembly GCF_006381635.1 of Hibiscus syriacus. Lineage (NCBI taxonomy): Eukaryota > Viridiplantae > Streptophyta > Magnoliopsida > Malvales > Malvaceae > Hibiscus > Hibiscus syriacus. The sequence continues at coordinate 112,900 of NW_024063140.1, read as the reverse complement.
AGGTTAGAGGTATTTTTGATGGCCAGCCTATAAACTCTTCCCTTAATAAAACTCTGATCATGCTCATTCCGAAAGTCAAGAATCTTGAGACCTTTTCTAACTCCAGCCTATTAGCCTTTGTACAGTGCTATGTAATCTTGTGATAAAAATTATCGCGAACATGTTTAAACCTATTCTCCCTAATTTAATTACCCAGAATCAAGCGAGTTTCATCGCCAGAAGGAGTATAACTGATAACATCATTATAGCTCAGGAAGGTATCCATTCTATGCAGCGAAAGAAAGGTAATATGCACTGGATGGCGATCAAGGTTGACCATGAAAGAACCTATGACAGAGTTAGTTGAGAGTTTCTCGATGATTCGCTTGTGGATATGGGGTGCCCGGATCAAATCAGACGTATTATTATGACCTCTGTCACGTCTCTTGCAATAAAATTCTTTAGAATGGGACCTTATCTGCTGAGTTTAAACCTTCCAGAGGAATCAGACAAGGTTGCTCGCTTTCTCCGTATCTCTTTGTGCTCTGTATGGAAATGTTAGGTCATAGCATTCATCATGCTCTGGGCACTGGCCTATGGGAGCCTATGACCCTCTATCGTGGTGGACATCATCTTTCCCATTTATTTTTTGACGATGAAACCATTCTTCATGTTATCCGGTATTGTCCAACTGCTATAATGGTCTGGTTCCAGCTTGTCGAGTGGCTCAATTCCAATTTGAACGAAAACAAGAGGCTCGATCATATCATCTATCACTGGCGTCACCTCTTTGGTATTCTTATTTGGCGTATCTGGAAACAACATAATAACTTTGTTTTTAATGGACAGGTATGGTCGGCTCTCAACACCATTCACTCAGCGAAGGATTGGGCGCAGTCGATACGAAAGAACTCTCATGCACAGACTCAGCTTTCTGGTGTAGGACCTAAGCGTTCCCATTGGACTCCCCCCAGTGCTGGTGTGATCAAGATTAATACCGATGGAGCAGTCAAGAATGGAACAATGGATGCTGCGGGTGGTGGTGGTCTCCGTGACAGCAATTGTAGCTGGCTGGTTGGCTTTCATCGATCGATCTGGCGATGTTCGGTGCTAATCGCTGAACTTTATGCGGCCTTTGATGGCCTTACCATTGCGTGGAATCTTGGACACCGGAACATTGAGGTAGACATTGACAACAGTAAAGCCGTTGCGATCTTGAATGGCTGGGCTCATGACCACGAGATGACTTATATTGTGCAGAGAATTTGAATCATTCTTCGGCATCAATGGACTGTCAAGTTTAATCACGATAGCCGTAATTCAAATGCCGTAGCTGATGCAATCGCACACCTTGATAATACTGGACACATGGAGCTAACTATCATTTCCCAGCCATCTGTGGTTTTGCAGCAGCTCCTGTCCAAAGGCTTAGCTAGTACCTGCAGTGAATAATTAGCTGCTGTGCAGCGTTTTTTTTAAACCAAAAAATAAAATATTATCAATAAAGATTATATAAAGCATATTATCGATAAAATAAATTTAAAAAATATTAGGGATAAAATCATATTATCAATAAAGATTATATAAAACATAAAATAATTTTAAAATTGTATAGATATTATATTCAGTCGTCCCCTATGTTTATTTGTGACCGTAAACTCGTAAGATGTGTGATATTAGAGGGTCCAACACTTGCTTCTCCCTTCACATATCCTTTAACAACTTAAATCTGAATTTAGGGTTTCTTTCCTATGTGGGATAAATTAAGAAAACTACAAGAACTGATTAGTATTTGCAGGCTGACGTTTTAATGGCATACTTCAAATGAGGCATTGTGTTTTCTTGGGTCTTCATAGCCCATTATTTGTTAAAGATAAGGCCTGAAACTCGGTGCAGGAACACCATTTTTGATTCGACGAGCTGCAGCACAAGAAAGAAAGAGAAGAAGACAGTTTTCCTGGGGGGGTTCCAACGGTTTCTATACGAATAATCGAAAATTATATATATATATATTAAAGAAAATAAAAAACTGGACCGTAAAATAAAATAAAAAATCAAATTAAACGGAACCACATAATACAATTTTTTGGGTCTAATTGCTCAGCCCTGACACAAGACGCGGTTAAGAGAAGAAGACAGTTTTCCCCCACTTCCCAGAACATTGAGTCCATAATTTTCACCAAAGATGAATATAAATTAATAGATTTGACTTGGATTCTGTAGGGTATTCAAAATTTTCTGCTAATTATACAGTTTTATATTGCCTTTGTTATGCAAAACCCTTGATTCCATTTCTTTAATATGTAAGCATCAACCACTTAAATGTTTTTTATATTTATAATTTCATGAATCATTGATTATGAAAATTGCATTAGGGATGATTGAATTTGTTAAGGTGCCATGACGAGTAATTCTCTCAAATCACTCACCTATTCCCCCCATTGACAATTTTGCATCATTTTACCATTTTCGAAAAAGAAAAATTAGGACACCTTTTTAATCACAGTCCCTGTCATTTAAGTCTTAACCCCCCTTCATAATTTGAACTTTAACTTGGTCAAGATTCCCACGGAACCTTTATTAATATCTGGCTTTTCTAAAAAAATATTACTAAGCTATAGCCACAGTGTACAAATATAATTAAAAGTTTATTATCTTAAAAATATAATTAATTGATGATAAAAATATATTAGAAGAAATTTAAAATTGATTCATATTGTAGTATAAGTACACATCTCCCCCTCTGCGGAGAGGTCAACTTCAAAGGAAAAGTCCATACAGTTCACGCGGATTCGCCAGTGATGCATTTGACAAGAATAGTTTTCATTGAACCATTTCAAAACTAGACATTAATTTTATTATACTATAACTATTCTAGAATACTGTGATAATAATAATTATCTACTACAAACCCAGATTTCAAATTTGATCAAAAGCATTATTTTAAAGCTGATTTTAGCTGCCACACCGTTAAATACTAGCCTTGTTTTCACATGGACACAGTCCAAACAAAGCTTTAAAATTTTCCCCAGACCACTTTTTTTACAGAATAAATCAAATGGGGCTGTACGTTGGCAGCCGCGTTCATTTTTGTGATGCACCACCTTTGTGGACTTAAGGACTCGATATATATATTAATCCAAGTTATAAACATGGAAGAATTCCAAATATTTATCAGCATGATACGAAAGACGGAGTCAAAGCGGGTGGGAAGCTATATATAAAAAAGGGTGCTTCAAATCTCTTCAGACCAGTTTTTGTAGAATTAGATTTCAGACGAAAAGGAGGAGCAAAGAATGACAGTGATGAAGTTTAGCTGGGGATCAATTATACCAAGATGTTCAAAGGGTATTGAGAATGAGGAACCAGAAGAACCCAAGGCTAAGAGGGAAGATTCAAAGCGCGCTTCTTTTGGGCGGCTAGCAATGTTGGAGCTAAGCTATCCAGGCTCGATGCTGTCCGAGGATCTTTCCACATCGCTCGTCGGTTCCAATCTCAATGTCTTTACGCTCGAGGAGCTAAAGGTGATAACACAGTGCTTTTCATCAGCTAATTTTCTCGGCGAAGGTGGGTTCGGACCGGTTCATAAGGGGTTCGTTGATGATAAGCTTAGGCCTGGTTTTGAAGCTCAGCCTGTTGCTGTTAAACTCCTGGATTTAGAAGGCTGTCAAGGACACAGAGAGTGGCTGGTTAGTAATCTTTTTTCACTCTGTGTGTTCAATGAATTTCCAAATACTTTAAAGATTGAAAATTTGTTTCATTAATTACAGACCGAAGTGGTGTTTCTTGCACAATTGAGCCATCCGCATCTGGTGAAACTTATTGGATATTGTTGTGAAGAAGAACATAGGCTACTTGTGTATGAATATATGCCTAGGGGAAGTCTTGAAAATCAACTCTTTAGAAGTATGTTCTGTCCAAAATTTACCTGTTTCTTTTTTCTCAATGTTTTGTTTTGTATATTAAAGCGATGTCCAAATTGTGTTGCAGAGTACTCGGTGCCTCTTCCATGGTCGACGAGGATGAAAATAGCTCTTGGAGCTGCCAAGGGTCTTGCTTATCTCCATGACGCCGAAAAACCAGTCATATATCGGGATTTTAAAGCTTCAAACATCTTGTTGGACTCTGTAAGATCTCGTCTCATTTTAGAACTGAATCATCGGACTTTCGCTTGCCTCGTTTGCTAACATGTTCTTGTTTTTACTCAGGATTATACTGCTAAACTTTCAGATTTTGGCCTGGCAAAAGAAGGCCCTGAAGGGGATAAATCCCATGTTTCAACTAGGGTAATGGGGACTCAAGGATATGCTGCCCCTGAATACATCATGACAGGTTAGAAAATTTTGATCCATGTTCATGTTCTGATTGTATTTTTTATGTTCGGAAAACACTGATGGTCTCTGTTGTTGTTGTTTAGGTCACTTGACGGCAATGAGTGATGTTTATAGTTTTGGGGTTTTACTATTGGAGCTGCTAACGGGGAGGAGATCTTTAGACAAGAGCCGGTCTCACAAGGAACAGAACTTAGTTGAGTGGGCTCGGCCAATGTTGAATGAACCTAGGAGACTTGGTCGGATAATGGACCCCAAGCTCGAAGGGCAATACTCGGAAATGGGTGCTCGAAAGGCAGCTGCATTGGCTTATCAATGCATTAGTCACCGGGTAAAACAAAGACCCAAAATGAGTGAAGTGGTTAAGATTTTGGAGCCGCTTCTGGACTATGAAAACACCTCGGTTGGAACCTTTGTTTATACGGTCCCAACCCAAAGTGGTTCGCCATCAAAGGAGGTCAAGGACACTAAGGAATGTGAAGCTAAACCCGAGGAAAAGGAAGAGAATGACCATCATCGCCATCATCATCGTCAAAGGAACGAGAAAGACCACAACGGACGTAGCCATCGGAGCAAATCGTAAGTCTAGGAAAATGACACATTGAAACAAAATACTGAAAATGGCTCCAATTCTCCTCTGCACCGTAAGTCTAGGGAAGAACACAATATGGACTAGATGAAACGTATTTCACATTGTAAATATTGCCTTTGGATTTGTCTACTGATAAATGTTGAAAGTGGAAGTTTCTTTTGAGAGCAAAGATGTTTTAATAAGGCTTATTTAAGGAGATAATAAAAAATAGTTAAAATCATTTCTAATAAAATACAAGAATAATGTCAAAAAAAGTATGCATTTACGTAGATATATATGAACAGAAACACGAGTCTATAAGTGACTCTGAATTCTTTATTCCAGGTATTCAATGAAAAAATATATAAATATAATATCTAATCAATGTGAGACTTTGCGTTATCAACAAATATTACATTATTTTGATATTAATTTGTATAAGTAGTTAAATATAATCTTGTATACCTTCTTACTAATAGCAAAATGGATGCATTTTTCTCTGACAATGAAACTGTCGGCTATTATAAAAGAGGGAAACGTCGCCTTAAAGATTCGAAATCTCGCAAGGAACTCCATGAACTTAGCAGGCACGCACCTTAACCACTCGGCCAAAGAGAATGGTTGCGCCAGGAACAATAATAAAATTACCTGATGCTTTAGTTACATACTGAAAAAAGGGTCATAATCAACAAGTCTCGCAATTTGCGATCCTTAATCTCGGATTAAGACGTCTGTGAATAAGGAAAAGGCCAAATTACATAAATAGTCACTAAACTTTTAGGGTGCTTGCATTTTCGTCACCTAACTCTAAAACTTACAATACAATCACTTAACTTTTAGTTCGTTTTCAGTAAGGTCTTTGAGGTTACTATCGTTAGTTTTATCCAATGTTATCTCTCTTCTTCTCCTTCTTCTTCTTCTTCTTCTTAACATGGAGATAGTCAATATGTATGAAAACTAAAGGGAGGTAATGTCATGGACTTTACTAAAAACAAACTAAAAGTTCAATGACTGTATTGCAAGTTTCAAAAATTAAGTGACCAAAATGCAAGCGTCCTAATGGTTTGGTGACTATTTATGTAGTTTACCCTAAAGAAAACAAAAAAAAAGACATTGTTTACATTTAGGTGTTGATTTGATCAACTACCGATGTTTTTGTTGGTCAGAGAAACGCATCACACCACGTGCATAAAAGTAGTCACCAAACAATTGTTGGAAAAATTGAATGAATTGATGTTTTTATAACTAATTAATTATAAGTTATGTCACTTAGTGAATGAACTTAATTTTTGGTTTAAAGTTGCATACATTCAATCATACCTATTCAACAATTCTCTTCATGAAAAAATTAAATCATTTTATGAAAATGTTAAAACCCTTTCATCAAAAGGATAAGTCTTTTAATCAAAAGGTTATCCTTTCATCGAAAGGTCTTAACCTTTCAGTCAATTTCCTCACCTATATAGGCTAGTTTAGGCTCAATGAGACACAAGTTACACAAATTTAGAACTTTGGAATAGGAAAAATTTGGAAAATTCCTTCCAAATTCGTTCTTTTCGGTGATAGAGAAAGCCAAGATTGTGTTCGACTGATCACTACAGTTGTGCTTACTGTTGTGATCATTTTTTGTTGTATCCTAGGAGACCGACGTCAACATTACTCAAAGCACCTAGGCGAGGACGAATATGTCTTAAGGAAACTATTCATATAGGCCTTAACAAAATTTCTTCTTCGATTTATCTTACTCTACTCATCTGATTATGTGTTTACACATGAGTAACAAGTTTCATTCTTCTATTTTAGTTCTTTAATTATTTTATTTCGTTCGATATATAATAATAATATTATTATTTATCTCGGATTAACCATTTTGTCTAACAATCTTAAGACAGATTCTAATATTATTTATTAATCCGAGATGAGCGAACTAATTATCTTTAATATATATGTACGAGTTCAAGGAGTTTGGGATGCAAAAGCTTATTTACAAATCTATAATTTGCATGATTAAGGTACGTGCTTTTATATCCACTAATCATTGTGCAATGAAGATATACGTTGTGAGTTTGCAGGTTGCATGTTAAAGCAATTTGTAGGTTCTATGCGAATTTATTTTCGGGTATTTGTGACCGTGGATTTACAATTGATTGGGAATTGATTGGAAACTTAACTCATTCGAAAACTCATGAAATTGTTCCCTTCAATCTTTGAAGTCTTATCACTGTAACGTGTACGAGGAACCCAAATTTACAAATTGCATCGTAGGAAATCTAAGATTTTGGAAACAGATTCACGTGTTAAAGCAAATTCAAAGCAATTTGTGATTCAAAGTGTGAGTCCCACAACCATAAAAAAATAAAAGTTGGCATTAGTGAACGAAATTTTGGCCCTCATACTTTAAAGGAACGGGTGTTGGGAAGATTCCAAATGCCACAGACTTAACCGCAGCGACGATGTGCTTCCATCTGAATCGATATTATTTTAATTTTAAACCAAAGAAAGTAATAGACGAACATCACAATGGAGAGTCATATCGGTGCACTGCCTATACGAAGGAAGTTGTATCGACTACACACCTTTGTAACCAACAATGGAGGCCTAGACGATACTATCGTGGATGAGGTCTCGAGTTCCATATTAGTCCAAATAATGAAGTTTTTGCAGGCAGTTGAACAAATTGTTCTTTAATATGCAAATCATGAAATTTTTTAATATACGAATGGTACAAATGAATGAGGTGGAGCCTAATAAAGTTTAGAAGTCTCATCGTTCGAACAAGTTTGGAGACCTAAGGCAAGATTTTTAACAATTGCGTCTATTAATGACTACACACCCAATGATTTGGTGAAAAGCGTGTGTGGAACCTTTTGCAAAACCTTTTCAGGTTCATGGTGAAATATTTTCCAAGTTCCAAAACAAGGACAAACCTTGGTGATTCGGTCATTGCAAGGAATTTTTTTAATCAATAGTAATATGGTGAATTTCGATCGAAAATTCAAGAAGGTAAGTATAATCATTCAATATTTCTTTTATAATATTTATATATTGAGATTTTACTATTATTTCGAATTTTATTAGATTTCCACCGTTCAACAGAAGTTAGTTCTGTTTCGAGAATTAATTTATTAAATTCTCATCGTTCAACAGAAATTGGTTCTGTTTTGGGTTTTAATCTCGTTGTCCAATAGAAGTTGATTTTGTTTCGGATTTTAGTTTTAAATCCTAACATTTAAAGAATTCAACAAATAATGTTGATTTTGAATTTCTGTTTCGGATTTTAGTTTTACTAAATTTCCGTCATTTTACAGAAATTACTCAATTGTTGGATTTTAGTTTTGACTAAAATTCATTGCGATAAATAAGGTACCAAATGAAATTATGATATGTCTGTGAACAAAAATCGGGTCTATAATTCTGTTTCAAGATTTTAATCCTATTGTTCAACAAAATTTATTTAATTTACTATTGATAACATAAATCGTTTGGAGGTAACAACATTGTTACAAATTTTGTTTTAAAATTTTAATTTCTAATTAAATTTTGTTGTTCAACATAAACAAATGGTAAAACAAATTGAATTAACTTTCAATTTATTGTTGGAATTTTTACAAATTTTGGTTACGTGTTTTTAAACGAAACAATGGTGACCCCACTGATTCACCGAACTCTTGATTTAAAATGTTGATTCCTATTCAGACTTTGAATAAAATTCAACGATATCAGTGGTTGTGAGCCACAACGAGAAGCATTTGAAATTCATGGATAGAATTTCAAGACATATCGACATAAGATGTTATATTTAATCATGCTGAATATGGTCAAATATAAGATGATCCTCCTATTCATATAGAGAATGAGATAGACATTGTTGTCATTAAAGCTTGAAAGCATTCTAAGTTTCTATGTTGGAAATACATTTCGAATAGATTGTCAGATACACCATATGAAGTGTATAGTATCCATAAGATTGCTAAAGAATTATGAATGACATTTGGCCATGTTCTGAGTTGTCAACAAATTACCTTTAAATAAGGTAACTTACAAGAAAATAGGCGAGACACCATATGAGTTGTGGAAATGTAGAAAACTTTCCTACAACTACATCAAAGTGTGGGGTGCCTTGTATAAGTATAATGGTAAGTCGAGACACATATGTCGTCGACATAATATCATTAAACAATTGATCTCAACTAGAGTTATCTACATTGATTTTTTAAGATCAAAAGATAACATTGTGGATCCGTTAAACAATGAGCTGAATCGAGATCAAGTTGATAAACATTGAAAGGAATGTGACTAAAGCCCATTAATATTTAAGGCGCTATGTGAAGGAAAACCCAACTTAGTTGACTGGAGATCCCAAGATCTAAGTTCAATGGGACAACCTACTTGCATATGCCTTGTGAGGTCACTTATTGGGTTCTTATCCCCAAGTCCATTCCTATGATGAAAACAGTGACTAAAATGTGGAAAAGGTTAGGCAATGCTTTTAATGACCACTATGTGTTTCGGTGAGCCGAACAACATAAGTCGCCTATGTGAGAGTGAAGTGAAGCCGCTTTAAAGAGACTATTGGGGCATAGTTCTCTAAAATCTTGCAAAACCAGGAGATGTCCACGGTGTAATACCCCGACTCGTACTCGACCCAGATACGAATCGAATGTGTCATATTGACTTTTTAAAACTTTGACTCTCTGAAAATTCAGTCTAAATTAAAAGTTTTATTTTTTTTGGTGATGACCCCTGATACAAAAGTTAATATTGAAAATTCATATTTCAAAATGAAATTAAATACTTGATAATATACATAAATATAAAATAGTATGATTACAAAACTAATCAGAGCATTACAATTTAAAACTTTATAATACACACCAACAAAATTACAAAACGATAATAAACCTACAGTTCAAATTGTTCTGATATGATATTCTTCAAGTGTATGTTGTCCCTTCCTAACTTTAATCCTCTGATCTCTTTGAACCTACGTGTGAAAGAATCACACATTAAGTCGTTGACTTAGTGAGTCATAAATGAATATAAAAATAATAAAGCATTTACGTAACATTTTCAAGAAACATTATTTATGGAAACCAATATACCTTTCATACATATACTTATAATCTTATATTATATTCAATTCATATCAATTTGTTTAAAGAGCCCAATGCATATTATTGAGAACTCAAGGTATGTGAGTACATTGAGGTTGTGCACTGTAATTGCATTTGAAACTGCAGCGTAGAATTTGCACACTATGCCACATAGAATATGCACCAAAGTGCCACATAGATTTTTCTTGAAGGACCACATAAAATTTGTCCCGAAGGACCGTGTAGAACCCTCAACTCTTGGCATGCCAACTATACCTCTAATTCTCATATATATACTTTGGGCTTTAACCATATAATTAAATTTCATTACTTTATTCAAAGTGTCTTTTACCCATATAGAACACATTCGCGTAGAGCATTTTTCACGTAAAACACATTCACATACTAATAAAATCAAAACAGTGCTTTGGAAATACAATTTATATAAAACATTAATAAAATATTACATAAAATAAATAAAATTATTTTCGATCGAAAACCTTCTAGGTTGGCTTTTCGAAAGCCGTCCTCATATATACTATAAAATAATAAATTACACTCACATTTGTCTCACGTAAGTCCTAAACGAAATCCTTTTTCTTCCGTTCAATCTCTTACTATGTCGATTCTTCGGTACGCTTTCGATCCAAATCTACACATAAATATGTCCAAGATCAAAACTGAATTTCCATTAACATATAGCCAATTAGCACTTACATAAACGGAATGAAAACTCCTAATTAAATTTCAGACTGCATTGTATCAGTAATCTACACACAGTATTGATAATTCTCTTATATGGTACCGATACCTACTTCAATATCGATACCATTTTGGCATTCTGGAATTTCATCCTCAATTATAGTATCGATACTACTTCAATCAGTATCGATATTGTTCATCCGATTCATACATTTTTCCTTCAATTTAGCCTTATAGTATCAGTAGTGTTCTTCTAGTACCGATACCCTTACCCAGAATTCACCTATTTCACTTCGAATTTTACCAAAACTTCACCTAAATCTCATACTTTTAACTCCAATCAAATCCTTAAACTCATTAATACTTATATCAACTAACTTACATCCATTAATTCCCTTTTAACATCCAATTTTCTCTATAGATTACTTAAAGCTAAAAATCATACCCATTCCTTAAACTTGTTTCCAATCATTTCTAATACTTCCAACACCTTAATTAGACCTTTGACAAGTCAAATATGCCTTTAAAATCTAATTACTAACCAAATTTCATCCATTCACTTAAAAACTCATTTTACTAATTCACCATTAATTCCTTAATCACTTAGTTTCTCTTCATCTTTAAGCTTCCTTAATCTTCTATACCACTTAAAGCTTCAAAACCAACCCATAAATTAAAGAAACAACCAACTTGAAACATATCTCACCTTAGCAATGGAGTCACGGTGGAAGAGAAGAAGAAGAAGAGAAGATAACCAAAGTGCTTCCAGACTTTTCTTTCCTTATTCTCTAATTCCCACATGTTTATATCCTTTAAAAATGAATTTTAAATTCATTTCCTGTTAAAAGATCATAATGCCATTTCATTCTTCAAGTTTTAATAATAATAACTATACACAATTTTCAAAAATCAGTCCTTGTACTTTTTAATTTATCAAATTAAATTGCTAAATTTTTAAATCCTTACATTTTAGTCATTGACCTGATGTTTGGGGTATTACACACGGCTATATGGACATAACCATGAGAACCAAATTCTTGTTAGTGAGATATTTATGTGAGATATGTCACCGCTTACACTAACGCAGTACAATTCAAGGACATTACGTCTACTGGACAACCAATAAGGTAAACATATTTTCACAAGGGAAGCTTCAAAGGGGGACGCCTACCTATCCTATGAAAATATCAAACATAGAATCTATCACCATATCGAGTCAGTGTTTGAATTATCAAGTTCATTCATGTGGGGGATTGTTGGAAAAATTGAATGAATTGATGCTATTTATAACTAATTAATTATAAGTCATGCCACTTAGTGAATGAAAATAATTTTTGGTTTAAAGTTGCATCCATTCAATCATACTTATTCAACAATTCTCTTCATGACAAGATTAAATCCTTTTATGAAAATGTTAAGCCCTTTCATCAAAAGGAGAAGTCTTTTAATCAAAATGTTAAGTCCTTTCATTGAAAGGTCTTAACCTTTCAGTCAATTTCCTCTCCCTATATATAGGCTAGTTTATGCAGAATGAGACATAAGTTACACAAGTTTAGAATTTTGGAATAGGAAAAACACTTAGAAAATTCCTTCCAAATTCGTTCTTTCCGATGATAGAGAAATGTAAGATTGTGTTCGACTGATCACTACGGTTGTGCTTACTATTGTAATCGTTTTTTGTTATATCCTAGGAGACCGACATCCAACATTACTCAAAGCACCTAGGAGAGGAGGAATATGTTTTAAGGAGACTGTTCATACAGGCCTCAACAAAAACCCTTTTTCGATTTATCTTACTTTACTCATCTGATTCTGTGTCTACACATGAGTAACAAGTTTCATTCTTCTATTTTAATTATTTATAATTATTTTGTTTCGTTCGATTATATAATATTATTATCATTATTATTATTATTATCTCGGATTAACCATTTTTTCTAACAATAACAGGGAAACATCAAGGGGAACCTTCTCATCCCTCAATTAAAACTCCCATGTGAAATATCAACAATACTTTTAAAAATATTTAATACAACCATATACATATAAGAATCTAGGCTTAATACCAAAATAAATATCTAAATTATACCTAAATTCTTGAATAGGTACCAGTTAGGTATCTGGGTCGTCAATAACGTTAATTTTCCCATTCAGTGACACGTTTCACAATCTGGTGTTTCTAAAATTTTCATTTAAAATTAAAAAAAAATTAAAATTATGCATATTTTTAAAGAAAAACAAACATTTTGAAATAACCCCCAAAAACTTTGAAAACACTCATTTCAACCCCTAAACCCACGATGATCATTGCCCTTTGCCATCGACAAAGCTCCACCCGACCTCATCTCCCTCCGATGACCAAAACCTCTATGAATCTTGACCGATCGATGGTGAATCGACGTTTTATACCTCGCGAACCCTAGGATGAAATCACGATCCCACACGATCTCAATGGCCAATCGACGACAACTACGATGGCATATGATTAGGAGGATGTCAAGGACTACGATGACATATGATTAGGAGGATGTCAGGGACTAGGACAGTTGCGGCAAAAATGGTCGAAAAGGGTGGCGACGGAAGGTTAAGGATAGGATTTTGGGGTTTTAGGTATTTTGGGGCTTTTATATAATTTAAGAGAAATTAGAGTTTTTATAAATATAATAATATTTTTAAAATAAAATAAAAATTCAAAATTATCAGATTGTGACACGTGTCATTTAAAGGAGAAGTTAATGTCGTTGACATTCCAGGAACCTAAATGGATAATGTTTGTAATAATAGGCACCGGATGGGTCAATAAATAGTTTATGCACATATTCGAGAATTTAGGTATAATTTGAGAACTTAATTTGGTATTAAGCCAAGAATCTACAAAGATTTTAATTCACTAGTTTAAGATATATGTTGAATAATAAAAAACATAAAAAGTTGGAACCACACTAGCTGCTTTTGCAAGTTGCAACTGCATAGGCCCTGGCTCGCTTCTTTTGTAGTTCTCATTAACCTTTTTCTTTCTTTAATTATTGGTCTCAAATGATTGTGTTATATGTGAAACCCCATAAACCATAATTTAATCCTGCGAAGTAATCGAGGGTTTTGGGGCCAAACTTACAAGCCTCCATGATTATAATCATTATTAAACTCTCATAAAATACTGTATTTAAGGCTAAAGTATTGAGCATTATCTTGTTTCTAGAACTAATTACAGTCACGAGCATGTACCACACTTTCTTAATTAGTTTTTTCCTGCACTTCCTGGGGTCAGTGGATCACTCATCTTTGGTCACTTATACGTACGTATTTCGGTGTGCGTATATTAATTAGGTCTTCTTATGCTAAACAGGTCAGCTTCCATGACCACCGGCTCGTCTACTTAATTTACATCTTTCTTTCTATTAATTCAGTGTTTGGGATATTATTGCTTTCCAGTTCAATTTTTCACGTTTGTTTAATGTTTCTTCGCTTGGTATCTTATTCTATTCTTTTCCAGCTACTATCTTTATTTTATACGATCCTCATATAAACCCATTAATTATGCATCTATTTTTTTATATAATATTTGAATATAATTTATTTCAAAAAAATATTTGAATATAATAACTCAACTTTTCATATCGACTGGTCTCAAGGTTCAACCCATTAAAATCTTAAACGTTGTTACTTTAGAACGAGTTAAGCCTTAATATAAAAGTTGGATTAACATATACTGGGACGTCGGTATAATTTAGATTCTGAATTGGTTTCTAAACCCTGAAACATTATTGCATTTTTTCTTCGCTTGTAATCCATCTATACCCTCTTTCATGTCCCCCCCCCCCATGGACATGTGTTATATATAATTTTGTTATGGAAACTCTTAACTTCATAATATCTCATCATGCATAGAATTATCACCCTACAACATGATATCTTGCAATCAGATCTTTTACTTCAATTCCATTATGTTTATCAAAGTTTTTGGCTTTTTCAAAGGTGTTTATTATTTTTGAGAGGTTTTCAAAGGTGTTTAATCCTTACAATCATGCAGTGGGGATCTAGAAATTTAAGAATGAGATCCAAAATTTTCATTTTCATTTTTAAAAAATAATGGGTATACAAAAAATTTATTTATTTTTCTCTAACATAGATAAATTTAACAACTTTTCTATAATAATGAGATGCATTTGGCTCTAGGGGGCTTAGTGCATCCGCCACTGCTATTATCGAATTTTTCCAAAGCCAAATGTCAAAATTACGATATAGGCACACGCATGTTACCTAATATAGTAAGGTACTATTATTATAGTACTAATTTAGAGTTTATTTTACTTTTTATGTGAATAAATTGATATAAAATTATGTGAAAAATAAAATAAAAATCATGTTAAATCAAATAGGTCGATCATAATCAATTATATAATTAAAATTTTCGGAGTAAGTAAAATAATTTTATGCTTTTCGTTTTTACTTGATGAAAGTCGGTGATGAATTCATTAAAGATATAGGTGGGCATCATGAAATCTAAATTTTCTTTAAATAATTACATATTTTAATAGTTATACCTATCCTAAAATTTTATCCGTGTTTATGTCGTATAAAAATATATGCATGCATACTCCAAAAAAAAAATATTTATGAATCCGCAATGTTAAAATCATTAAAGAAAGCAACAACAAAGAAAAAATATAGAACAAAAGCTGGCAATGAGGTATACAAGTCATAAAAAAACATATTACTATTCCTATTGCAACAATCAACACACTTTGACTGTTTGAAGGACAGATGGATTTTTTAATGAGAATATAGAAGAATGTAACTTGAAACTGATAATCGGATTTTCATTTTACTGCTATAGAACATACACCACAAGTGCATTACAAAGATAACCACTTTTAACTAAGCTAATCAACTAGACTGGAAGTTAACTCTTCAGTCAACATGCTCCGTGCTCTTTCCACTCTTCAATTTGTCTGAATGCCACAACTCCAATCTTCTCGCGATACATGGCAAAGTAATCTTTAGTCAAGGCTTTACTTAAATCATCAGCAACCTGATGATCCGAAGGCACATAGTTCACTCTCAACTTGTCTGCTGCAACTTTCTCAAGCACCAAATGTAAGTCGAGCTCAACATGTTTAGTTTTCGAATGATACACCAGATTTGCACTCATGGCTATCGCACAGGAATTGTCGCTCCAAATCACCGGTGTAGTCCCTACTCCCTAGCCTCACACACATATCGTCTAACAAGGCATTTAACCATGTTACATCAGATGCCACGTCCGCCAAACTCCGATACTCAGCTTCAGTCGTGGATATCGACAATGTTTTCTGTTTACTTGAACTCCACATAGCCAAGTTTCCTCCTAGATACACACAGGTACCCGAGATGGAACGCCTGTCATCGATACTCGCCGCCCAATCTGCATCAGCAAATGCATTTAGTTGAAGTGAACTCTCTCTGGGAAAAAACGAGAGTCCATAGTCGAGTGTACCATTCAAGTAACGTAACACTCTTTTTGCTGCAGACCAATGTTGTTCACATGGATTGTGCACGTAGTGTGTCAATTTATTCACACTATATGCTATATCCGGTCTTGTATGACATGCATATAGCAAAGAACCCACCTGTCGTAACCGGATTTCGTCCGGGCACGAAATATTATACTTGGCGAGAAATTGATGTAAATAAATAGTTTTGAAAATAATTTGGGAGTCGCCATCGGCCTTTTGGGTCAGGTAGGTCGAATACCTAAAAATTATTTTTTTTAAAAGAGTTTTAAGAAAACACCAATTAAAAAATGAACTGATCTGCGTTTATAACCAAAAATTCGTTCTTTTTAATAATAAAAAGGGATTCGTGGTCGATTACGTTTAGGGAAGGATTAGCACCCCTACAACGCCCAAAATTGGTACTTTTTAATTATAAATTGTCTCTATTATTAAAAATTAAAAAATTCAAAATATATTTAATTTATAATCCTATTATTTCAAAATTATATAAAAAAAATATTAAAAAATATCAGAAAAGGACTTCTAGGTGCTTTAAGACAGCTCTTTTCTTTAATATTTAAAAATAAATATCAAAAACATTTTATTTTAATATAGTAAGATATTTATTTATTCAAAAATATCAGAAAATAGCTTCTAGGTACCTTAAGACAACTTTTTTCTTTGATATTAAAAATAAATAAATATCAAAATATGATTATTTTTCTTAAAAGTAATTTATAAAATTAAATTTATAAAAGGAAAATAGAATAAAGAAATAAATATTATATATATTTATAAGACTATATATTGACATAATTAATAAAGAATAATAATAATAATAGCAATGATAATTAAATATATATGAACATAAATATATAAAGGTAACATATGATTAAATAATGTTTAAAATACAATTAAAACATGGTATAAAAATAATAAAGCTTGTAAAATAAATGAAAATATTAAACTTATGGACTAAATTATAATCTAATAAAATTAAATACCCAATTCATAATTAATTATTTAAAATTATAGGGATCAAACATGCTATTTTCCTTATTTATTAATTTGGTGACTAAAATAAAATTATAAAAAATTTGAATATTAGATTAAAATAAATTCTCAGGATTAAAATATTATTTATTAAAACTAAAGGACTAAATACATATTTATCCTAAATATATTATTTAATAGAAAGGACTAAAATAAATAAATCTAAAATTAAAGGACCGAATTAAAAGGATTATAAATTGATTTAGTGACTAAAATGTAAAGTTACAAAGATGATGGACTGCGGATGGGGTTTACCCATATGTGAAATTACACAGATACCCTCACCAAAACGGCGTCGTTTTGATGAGGGTATTTATACCTATTTAAGCCGGCCCTTAGGGCCATGATTTCATTTTTCTTTTTTTCATTTCTCTCTCTAACTGAGAGAGATGAAATTTCTCTCTGCCATCTCTCTAAAACGGAGATGAAGAGACATCGGCCGGCAGCCGTGCTCCGGCGCCGACCACGACCGCCGGCCACCGTGAGTGGTGGCCGGAACTTACAAAACCATACCAAATCAAAGCTCTTTTAACCCTAAAGTCAAATTTGGTATCCTTTTCCCCTACAACCCCATAGTATTTCCTAGATCTAGGATTTTACCTTCGAAGTTCGAAGGTTTCCGGCGACGTTTCGAAAGCCTCTAATGACGGAGTAAGTTCTCTCTTCTTTTCTTCTCTTTCCGTTATATTGGCTGCTGTGGGTTCGTTGTTCTTGTTGATATCTGTTATTGGTGGTTCTTCTCTTTTTTTTTCTGTTTCTTTGTCTGGTTTTTTTTTTCGTTCCCTGCCGTCTTCCTCTTTCTTGCAGGTGTGGTGGCTTTTATAGCCATGGAGGTACGTTCTTCAGACCGGTTCCAGTGGGGACTTCTGGTGAGTCACCATAGCTATGGTGGTGACTCACCATAGAGTTCAACGTGGGTGGCTTCGTGGCACTCCTGGAGGATTCTTTGAGGCAGAGTCGTGGAAGCAAGGCGTCGGCATCATCTGGATGTGGAGGTGGCGCCGCGTGGATGTTCTGGAAGCTTGGAGGCGGCGGCTGGGATGTTGGACCATTGGTTGGGACGGCTGGCTGATGATGAAAGAAACCCTAGTTGTGTTTTAGGGTTATTGTTAGGCTAGCTCGTGATCAGGCCCCGATCTTGGCCTTTGTATATATATATATATATTTATTTAATAATAATAATATATAATAATAATAATAATAATAATAATAATAAAATAGTAAGAAAAAAAAATTAGTGTTTACAGCTGCCCCTCTTTGCTCATTTTTGTGTTAACAAGAATAGAGCAAAGACGAAAAAGACAATAATTTTTTTTTTTCATTTAGCTTATTTTGAGTAATATGGAAATGTTGAAAACATTCTGCCCAGAGGTCTTATGAATGACCCTGAGGGTTTGAAAACATCAAAAAGCTCCCGAAGGCTTTTTGGAAACATCATGCACTGAAGGGCTTACAGATGACCCGAAGGCTTTGAAAACATCAAAAAGCTCCCGAAGGCTTTTTGGAAACATCATGCACTGAAGGGCTTACAGATGACCCGAAGGCTTTGAAAACATCAAAAAGCTCCCGAAGGCTTTTTGGAAACATCATGCACTGAAGGACTTACAGATGACCCGAAGGCTTTGAAAACATCAAAAAGCTCCCAAAGGCTTTTTGGAAACATCATGCACTGAAGGACTTACAGATGACCCGAAGGCTTTGAAAACATCAAAAACCTCCTGAAGGCTTTTTGGAAACATCATGCACTGAAGGACTTACAGATGACCCGAAGGCTTTGAAAACATCAAAAAGCTCCCGAAGGCTTTTTGGAAACATCATGCACTGAAGGACTTACAGATGACCCGAAGGATTTGAAAACATCAAAAAGCTCCCGAAGGCTTTTTGGAAACATCATGCACTGAAGGACTTACAGATGACCCAAAGGATTTGAAAACATCAAAAAGCTCCCGAAGGCTTTTTGGAAACATCATGCACTGAAGGACTTACAGATGACCCGAAGGCTTTGAAAACATCAAAAAGCTCCCGAAGGCTTTTTGGAAACATCATGCACTGAAGGACTTACAGATGACCCGAAGGCTTTGAAACATCAAAAAGCTCCCGACGGCTTTTTGGAAACATCATGCACTGGAGGACTTACAGATGACCCGAAGGATTTGAAAACATCAAAAAGCTCCCGAAGGCTTTTTGGAAACATCATGCACTGAAGGACTTACAGATGACCCGAAGGCTTTGAAACATCAAAAAGCTCCCGATGGCTTTTTGGAAACATCATGCACTGGAGGACTTACAGATGACCCGAAGGTTTTGAAAACATCAAAAATCTCCCGAAGGCTTTTTGGAAACATCATGCACTGAAGGGCTTACAGATGACCCGAAGGTTTTGAAAACATCAAAAAGCTCCCGAAGGCTTTTTGGAAACATCAAAAAGCTCCCAAAGGCTTTTTGGAAACATCATGCACTGAAGGACTTACAGATGACCCGAAGGCTTTGAAAACATCAAAAAGCTCCCAAAGGCTTTTTGGAAACATCATGCACTGAAGGACTTACAGATGACCCGAAGGCTTTGAAAACATCAAAAACCTCCCGAAGGCTTTTTGGAAACATCATGCACTGAAGGACTTACAGATGACCCGAAGGCTTTGAAAACATCAAAAAGCTCCCGAAGGCTTTTTGGAAACATCATGCACTGAAGGACTTACAGATGACCCAAAGGCTTTGAAAACATCAAAAAGCTCCCGAAGGCTTTTTGGAAACATCATGCACTGAAGGACTTACAGATGACCCGAAGGCTTTGAAAACATCAAAAAGCTCCCGAAGGCTTTTTGGAAACATCATGCACTGAAGGGCTTACAGATGTGGGAAATAGTTTACTAAGTAAGAAACTATGGAAATTGTTTTCTTACTATTCAACAATTTTATTTTCAGAAAAGATTGAATGAGAAACTATGGAAATCGTTTTCTCATTATTTTTCAAGATAACATGTTGATTAGGTAACATGCCCCAATCTCCAGATAAGGTTGTTGGAAATAGTTTAATAAGTAAAAAACTAAAAAAATCGTTTTCTTACTTTTCAACAATTTCATTTTAAAAGATAAAATGAGAAACTATGGAAATCGTTTTCTCATTATGTTTTTGAAATAACATGTTAATTGGGTAACATGCCCCAATCTCAAGATAATACTCATTCTTGTGGATTGCGTCCATCTATTCTTCAGATGTTTGCGTAATTCATGTATTTACGGTTTTGAATACATTCTTCTTGTAAGGTATTTCTTATCATGAATTTTCTTGTTCTTCCGAAGATCTGTAAAACTTTATTTTTGAATGCACTCAAATGTATCAATGTAATGCATTGTATATTGTGCAAATGATGTTCTTATGAATGCATGAATGTTGATGCAATCTTCATTTGACTTCAAAGTGGTGAACTTGGTCTTCCTTCACTTCATCATTTATTGCCAGGATTACCTCTAGATATCAGTGTAGAAACTTATGTTATCAAGCTTGCATTCATGCAGAATCATCTGATCAACTTATATCTTTGCTGTCTTCTTTGCTTCATGAAAGTCTTAGAAGAAATGTTTCACCTGTGGAACTCTTGTCGTAGTCAAAGCTATGACTTTGATGCCCCATCTTGTCTTGGATAAAACCAACTTTCTTTGCTTGGACTTGTGTAGAAATCCCATAAAGCTTTCATCTTTGAAAAGAGAATCTATCATCTGACTCAGCAGGGATTAATTAGGAGAGTATAGTTTGTTCTAATTTGACTCTTGAAACACATCACAAGGAAGATTTATTCCAATTCCTTTCATGTCTCCACATATAATCAGATCTCGAATAAGGCAACTTGGACCAATATCATGTTGAGATGCTTAACAACAACCTGTAATTCAACCTTAGTTGACCCCACTAGTTTCTTATTGTTAAAATTTCAACTTTCCTTGGAAAGAAATCTTCATTATATCTCACTTCTAATCTTGGGGTTGAAAAAGACAAACTTCATCTTGGATCAATAAATGGAAACCATATGATTGCAACATTGGTTCAGTACCATAATCACTGGTTCGTAAAACATTTGACAATACATTCATCTTTTCCTGTGGTTTCTGCTTGGATTATTGGTCAAGGAAGCATTTGACAACACATTCATCCTTTCCTGTGGCTTCTGTTCAGATGTTCGTAAAACATTTGACAACACATTCATCCTTTCCTGTGACTTTTTCCAAGATTTCTTAATCATTGAAGCTCTTTGCCTAATGTTCAAAGCTTTTGAATGACGTCACAAGACCACTTGAGAACAAAACTCAGTGGGGATTCAAGTGTAATGTTGGTATGACAAAAAAATTGGTCAAATTCACAAGATATACTGGTGTCGAATTGAATAGGAGACACTAACTGATCTTGATATCATCTCGGGCAAAGACAAATGTGATACTGATCACATTTTCTTCTATAATGATCTTTGTAGGAAGTAGAAACACATCAACTGTAGGATCAATGTACAGAAAGATATCCGTGGAATTTTTGCAGCTGGGGATGAAATACAAATGATAAAACCAAAATAGATGAAAACTCAGTTCATCTTGGCTAGCAATGATGATCCCAAATAACAACGGGAATAACAGTAATATAAGTGAGAGTCGAGTCTCCCTTTTTAATGTCATCAAGGAAACAAAAACTGATGTGAAAAACAGCTTCATAATCTCAATAGTATGGTTGAAATTATTTGCTAGGAATCTCAAAGAAATATTTTCAATTATCACCGACACACAGAGGGCCAAATTCAATGCTGAGATCTTAAGGAACTGAACCCTGGATCAAGTTAGTCTAACTGGGGATCATCTTTATTCATACAACCGTAATGTAGTTTATCAAAGAACACACTGTCATGTGACATACGGTTAAGAAGATTAGGTATTTGAAAACATACTTGATGAGTAAACATTTATTCAACATCATGATCATAATGTAATTGCCTGATGAACGAAACAATTATGTATAGTCAGTTCGACTGTCACTGTTTCACCATTTTCATTCTTCATATCTTTCTGTCTTATTGGAAATATTTTTTTCAAGTCAATGATCTTGACACAGGATGATATGGGCCTTCAGCATGCCCCAACATGGGCTAATACAAGCGTGCATAATGCATCGACATTCTTGATTCTGATTGAAATGGGTTTTCATCATACCCTAGCATTTTGCTGATATAAACATTCAGGATACATCAACATTCCTGATTCTGATTGACAAGGATTTTCAGCATGCCCCCAGCATTTGTTTCTTTTTAATCTGAGTCTTCAAAATGCCCCACATGGATCTGTCTGAAGGAACCTTTAAAATGCCCCAATAATTGCTGATACAGATGTTAAAAGTGTGCTCAACATTACTTCTTGTTGAGATGAGCCTCCAAGAATGCCCAAATATTCATATTACTGTGAGCCTTCAAAATGCCCCAATATTCTATTTCTGGTTGAAATTGGACTTCAATATGTCCCTCTAGATCTGTCTAAATTGGGTTTTCTAGATGCCTCAATTTTCTATTTCTGGTTTACTCTCAACGTCTGTTTGACTTGAATATCATGATCCCTACAAGGTTCAATTTTGACAATACACTGTGGTGGATACTTGTGGCTTTATTCGTGCTCCAAATATGTTTATCCTGAATACTCTCATTCTGGTGTCACTAAACAATAATATTGTCAAGTAACTGGAGAAATTCTCTGTTGATATTGTCACAAACTTAAGAAGTACTCAATCATTCTGATAGAAACGTCTGAGATATGTGTCTTCTGAATGGGGTGACCATTTTCTGTATCTGGAGGGATTTAGTCAGACAGAGTAGTAAAAATAGCTTGGTAATCCGTTCCAGGCTGACACAGTGGCTTATCATCTTTCAGTGAAGGCCATCTCTGAAATATACTTTTCTGTGGGAGGGAAACCAATTTATGCAAAAAGAAATCTGATGCAATGGCAAGACTACATATACAATGGTATAAGCTCATCAAAAATCCACACCCATGCAACATGTTGATCCTGATAACAACTCATCTGATTATGAAGTGATCTTTCAGGATGATTTCACAGATATTGATAGTTCTTCTGATATCGAGGAAATCCTGAATTCTGATTCTGATGAGGAGAATAAACTGTTATACTTGACAAAAATGGGATTCTAAGAGGCTGAGGCTTCAATAGCCATGGAGAGATGTGGTCCAGATTCATCAATTACAGAATTGACAGATTTTATATGTGCTGATCAAATGGCTAAAGGTGCTGACGCACTTCTTATGGTAGAAGATAGGAAGCCATTATGCAATGATCCCAATTACAAGCAAAGGCGAAACTTGGGCTATGATTTTTGTAAAAGGAAGAAGCAGAGGAAGCTTGAAAAGAAGCTTTTTAATGAAGATGATCATGCAGTTCATCTTTCAATTCCAATGATCGGTTCTGGGGTTCCTACTGAATCAGATCAGATAACTCAAAGAACACTTCCAGAAGATGCTATTGGGTCTCCTTATTTCTACTATGAGCAAAATTCATCTTTCAAATCCAATGATTGATTTTGGAGTTCATACCAAATCAGATCAGATAACTCAAAGAACACTTCCATAAGATGCTATTGAGTCTTCTTATTTCTACTATGAGCACATGGCACTTGCTCCAGTTAATGTTTGGACTGGAATATCACAATACTTATTCGATGTAGAGCCAGAATTTGTAGATTCGAAGCATTTTCATGCTACTACACTGAAAAGGGCTATATTCATAATTCTGCCAATTGAGAACAGATTTTCTCTTATTCTGCTTCCTCCATGTGCTGATGCTTTTCCATTGACAAAGAAATGATGGTGTTCCTTCGAGTGTCCAGAAGTATGTTCTTGATGAGTGCTTGAAAATGGAATCTGGTATGGATTAGAAAGAATAAAATGGTTCCACTTGAACCTGATGAGGTGGAAATGCTTCTAGGTTTCCCTAAAAACCATACATAAGGATCTGTATAGAGACATGTTCCATGGTGGTATCAATGTCCTGTCTCTTTTTCTCTGGAATCAGTGATGCAGAGATTGCCTTCTATTGTCTTGGCATACCTTTGAAAACAGATGTACAAGAACTGAATGGTGATCGGTTGGAACAATTGATGAGTAGATTTGTTGATTTCGACCTTGTTGTCGATGACATCCAGTGTAACAACCTTACTGGAAGAAATAAACATCATCAGGATGAAATAGAAGATTTTTGCTGGTGCATTTTCTTGCAATGACTACCACAGTGACTGTCTTTTTCTGCTGCTCCAAAATACACACTGTCATATCCCACTCTTCCCTAACCATGGAAAGGTTTAGTTGATGGTAAAACTAGTTATCTCAACTTTTGGAATCCTGTACAGCATACAAGTGTAGAATCTGTTCCAATGTCTTATTCTGTGCCATAAGTCCTTAAATTCAAATTCAGCAATCTTCTGAAGGATATAATGGGTATCATCTTGACAAAGAAAGTGATCGGCATAGAAGAAGTAGCAATAATGTATCAAGACTTGAGCCGAGCATCATGGTATAACCAGAGTGCAGGTAGTGACTTGTTCATGGCTTTATGATGTAATCTTCTAGAGAACATGAATTGATGATTGGGGGAAATAATATTTCTGGTGATGCTTATCGCCCTCAGCATGAGATAAACGATAATCTTTCTTGATGAATTGCTAATGTCATAGGAGAGTGTCACAAGTTCAATTCTCCAGACTTTCTGGCTTCTTGGACCACTTGCCTTCAAAAATGTGAAGCGCTTCATTCTTCTGACTTCGTTCATTCTTTTTCTACAACAGAGGTAGAATAAGCAACAATTGCTTTAAGGACCTTCCTCATTTGAGACTGTACTGTTTGAAAATGTTTTTTCTCCTTTCTTTATTGAAGAATGAAAGAATTTTGCAAAGTATTACCCCTTTCAGGTTCACAGTATAATCGAATCATAAACAATGAGTTTAATGAATATCAAATAAATCAACTACACTTTTAAATCATTCAAAAATCATAGTCCTATGGCAAGTGTCAAAATTATTGACTGATTTGAGGTGTAGGTTGATTTTGGTAAAGTAGGTTCTTTCAAGTTGGTTCAGTATGTCGTTTCGGCTTCCACTATCTTGAAGAAAAGGTTGTTATGCTCATCTTGTAAAGATGCTTCTCATTTCCAAAATCTCAGGAACGTCTTTGGGATGTGCGGTGCTTCTTTTAAGAGCTTAAAATTGTCTCTTATGTCGTTGTTGCACCATTCAATATTCGAGCCGCCTTTTCAGGTTTTCAACTCAAATCCTCCTTTGGTTCTAAGATGTTATTTAAAAATTTACATCTTGAACCCCCTTTTATCATTTTTCATATCATGTATTAAAGATTTTAAAAACCAATTTTTGCAAATAAAAATCAATCTTGAGAGGCGGAATGAATTCTAAAGATAATTTTCATTCTTTTACTTGGAAATCCATATATGATTAAAATGGACTTTTCAGGTACGTAACGTAGGCCATGGCTTATGGTTATGAAAAAAAGGGATAAAAAGGCCCAAATAAGTGTTTAAGGGTCATCAAACCAAGGATCAATTCATTCTGATGCCATCAATCTTATTTTGTTTGACTTGGATCTGCCTTGCTGGGGAATTTTCCATCAACTGGATCCCTCTAGACTGCCAAATTTTGGATTCATTTCCATTTTCTCATATCTCCAGCATTTCTTGCTCTTCTTGTTTGTACTTGATCAACCTTGTAACTTGAGGCTCAATAAATCACCCATCTTGATTCAATTTTCCTTTTTCTTTTTTTTTTCCTTTTTTTTTCTTTCTTTGCTGGATGAGTATAATACTTCAATTGCTTTGAGCACCTCCTTTTCCTTTTGCATTTTGGAGGTTTTCCATTATTCTTCATTGGATTGATCTTCAAGCACTCTGTATTTGACATACTTTGTAGTTCAAAACTTTCATGACTTTATGGAAACTTGTCTTCGTAATAAAACTGTATTGATAATCTTTATTCTTGTGAGCCAATATCTTTTACCTTGCCCCCCAATGTAGAGGGTGATCCTTGGTTAGGGTTGAATTAGAAGAAAAATTATTCAGACTCAAATGGGGACAACAAAGGATATATATATATATATATATATATATATATATATATATATATATATATATTAAAGGATAAATGAAACAATGCCGTTCATCATCTCATACACAGAAACCTTTGTAAAAAGAGGTATCCACAGGGGGATGAATATTCAAGATTAACTTTATTTACATGAAAAAATGTAATTAATGCATGATATATTTATTTCAATCAATCACTTTCCCCTTCTTCTTTGAGTATGCCCTAATCACTCGAAATTATCATCAATGAGTTGGTCCATGATGCCTCATCTCGTTTCTTCTTGCAGTAAAATTCACGAATAGTTGAAAGTTTGGTTCTTTTGATGTCTTTTGGTTTATGATGGTTTTGTATTTGGAAGGACAAATGTGTGACTTATAAAGTCATGTATATGGTGGAAAGTAGTATTATCAATCAATCGACTCTACCCGAGAAGGTAAACATCTAGAGTTTGTTTCTCAAAAACAGGTAGAGACATTTCTTCAGAGTCTCAGATAAATGTAGTGTCAGGATTTGGTTTTGGTAAAGGTCGAGTAATTGGTGTTGGATGTGATATGGAAGATATAATTTTATCACTTGCCAATAAATCTATAACTCTTGCAAATTTAAAAGAATATTTAATCTACTTGATACTCAATAATCTCAAGATTAAAACTTGATTCTTTGCTCATAGCAACACAATTTATTTTTTTTGCACAAAAGGCGGAGAAAGAAACAAAAAAACAAGTTCAAACAAGATGCTGAAAATAGAAAAGTACTATAGTGGTAGATAACACTTCCACTTATTTATTTATCATGACTCATCACTCCTCTATTGTTGGGTATGTACTTGGCCCATGATTTTTATCCTTATTTGCTCCCCATTTCTTGATCATTTCTTGTGTCAAGACTCCCTTATCGACGAGCGTCTCTATTTCCTTTAACAGTGACCTACAATTGCCTGTAGAATGCCCAGATACCCCCAAGTGAAAATTACAAACTCTATCTTGATCATAGCTATGAGCAGAAGGGTTTGGTGTCACTTTAGTTGGTCTTGGTGTGATGTATTGACCTTTAACCAAATGAGGATACAAGTCTAAAATGGAAGTTTGGAACACTTCCAAAGTTTTTCTTGATCGCATGACTTTCTTTGGTCGATCCGAACAGTTACTTACTCTTTTTCTTTTGCAGTTGCGGGGATTCTGGATGCGACATACATTTACATCATCAGCTTTTGTTTTCTGACCAGTTGGGCTCTTGGATATGACTTTTGGGTTTTCTTCATTGATTACATTCTCAATTAAATCTCCAGTTGTCACAAGATTCTCGAATTCCTTTGTCGGATTTGCATGCATCAACTCGCGGAAAGGAGCGGGAAGGGAATCACGAAACATACGTGATATCTCTTCTTCTAACATGGGATGTTGAACTTGTGCTGCCACTCCTCTCTATCTTAGGGCATATTCTTGAAATCTTTCATTGGTTTTCTTCTTTACTCTTCGAAGATCCATACGTGTTGGAGCTAAGCCTTTAACATATCGATATTGTCTCAAAAATGCATCAGCTAGATCTACCCATCTCTTGATCTGTTCTTGGGTCAACTGATTGTACCATACTACTGTTGGGCCAACAAGACTATCATGGAAAGAGTGAATTAATAAATCATTAGAACTCAAATATCCTTCCATTTTTCTGCAAAACATTCTCAAATGGATTAAGGGACAACTGGTGCCATCATATTTCTCAAAATCAGGCATTTTGAATTCATGGGGAATAATCAAATCTGGAATCAAGCTGAGCTCTCTTGCTTCTAATTCTTTGTGGTAGGCACTAACATCTTTCATGTTTCTGATTGCTTTCTCTGTTCTCTTGACTTTCTCCTCATATTGTGAATAATTAATGAGGCTATTCTTTGAGTTTGAGTGGGATGCCCCAGGGTATGTTATCTTTCTCGACTCTTCAATCTGATAGCACGATTTCTCTATAGCAGTTGTATCTTCTTTATCAGATTCCATTCTCTAGATAATTTGATCTGATCCATCTGGTACTGAATCTGAAACTTCTTTCCTTGTATCCCGAGGTAACCCTGTCAATGGTTCTGGCCAATGGTCTCGTAGTCCCTCATAAGATTGCTCCATTGTTTTCATGATGACAATAAAGTAATATGAATGAATGACCTTGGTTTTACTGTTACAAAACCTTTCATTAATTATTAACATGTTTTTATAATTAAAGTACATGACAGTACTTAAATAAAAATGTGAAAAATGCATAAATGAAAAATAAGAATGCAAAATGTGCAATTCAAAGATATAAAAATACAAAATGAAAATGCACAGATACAAAATGTAAATGCATGTATGAAAAGGTGTTACTTAAGAGTGATCATCTTAGAACAGATTTCATTGAACACAAAAGCTTCAGTACATCAAACAAAACTTTTACATGTAGGGGACAACTTTTAATCCTAACTTCAACAAAACTTTACATATAGGGAATAACTTTCCCATTTTCTTCTCTAAAACCAAGTTAGATTATCAGCTTATGGGCCATATTGCTTGTCTGGACTGCAGCTTCTTTCATGACATTATGGGGTTCTTTCATCTCCTATGTTAATTCTTGGAGTTGATCATTTTCCTTTGCGAGAGAACATTTGTGTTCAAAAAGTTTTTGGAGAAGATCTTCATGTATGCTGCAACTCTTTTTCAGTTTAGTGACCCCTGATATCCACTCTTCTGGGGTGTTTCCTATACCAGCATTTTGAAAAGCTTGACTGACCTTCTGGAAGTCTTCATGTATGGTTTCCATTTTGGTGTTCAATTTATCGTTTTCAATCTTCAAATGACGTATTTGAGCTTCAAACCACAGCAAATCTTCTTCTCTTTGGGCGCCCCTACTGATATTCTTACATTTGAAGACTTTTGGTATTAATCTATCAGGACCCTTAGTTACCAAACTAGATCGATCATTTACCATAAATTGTAAAGTTCCATGATCCAAAAGACTTTGGACTCGGCGTTTGAAGGCAAGACAATTCTCGATGGTATGTCCTTGAGCTCCGGCATGATATTCACAATGAACGTTGATGTCATACCAATTTGGATACGGAGGTTGGAATGGTTTTATATAATATGGATCCACTTCTCGTGCTTCAAGTAGCTTTTCATACAACTCTTTATATGATATGGGGATAGTATCAAGATGAGAACCACCTTTTGTCTTGGATTGAACCTGAGTTTTAGACATCGGGAGCAGACCAAACTTTGATGATTTCTGATTACATGATTTCTTCTCTTCTCTGGGAGCTTGTACGGTTGTCACCATTTCTTTGGTATCTCCATACGATTTGTGAATACGAATGATGACTGTCTGTAATTTCTCTAATTGGTTAGGAATCGAAATCCCTTGCGTATCTGAAACTGCAGAGTTAGGTTCATTGAGCTCTCTCTCTTTCTGTGCTGGAATCTCTTTTCCTTTGGCCAACACAGATATTCTATCCATCATCTTGGACATCTGCTCTCTTATTTCTCGTATCTCCTCTTGCTCCTTAATGGTCATACGATCTTTGGGTGCATAGCTTGCTTCTATCCTCGGAGTTTCCTCAGAATGTCTTTCTTTGGCCGCATCATATTTTGTTTGATCATAGAACTTTTTGTCCATTTATGACTTCTTTCTAATTTGATGAACAGTCTTTTCAGTTAACACCTTTGGTCATGATCATGCAATGCAAACAAAGAAAATAATTTAAACAAATTAGAGCAAAAATAACATACATGGGAAAATAAGAAAAAATAAAATGGTTAATACCAACTAATTGAAAGAAAAATTTATTTATCATGGTATATAATAAATCCTAACCTCATGCTTTTTAGTTCCATGCTTTGTTTGGAAAAATTAACCTAACCGCATGATTTCTAGTTCACATGCATTTATTCAGGGAGAAAAAATAATAATAAATTAAATAAATTAAAAGCTAGAGCTTATTTCTCCTTGGTGTACACCTATGAATAGAGGTTCAGTACTGTCTTAGATTAGGTGAATTTCTAGGGTTTATTATATGCAGAGTTTCAGTTCTAAGAGTAAAGGTACTCGAATTGTCCTTGTTGATGCCCCCTTGGGCTGTCAACCCTCAATCCTAGTCCATTACAGACTTAAACGGATTGAGTTCAATTCGAGGGGACACATTTCTCTATACCTGACACGGAGAATAAATTCTCACGAAGACATAGAGCATATGAACCCCAAAAGTTACTTGCTAGGTCTGACACGGAGAATAAATTCTCACGAAAACGTCGCTTTCACTCCCACTTAAAAGGGACAAACTCAATTATAGAGCTTTATGTTATGCAATGCAAGTGTTGTGTGTGAGGAGAAATATTCAAACCTCTAACAGATAAATAAAATAATTAATACCTGAATAAAAAAACAATATTAATATAAAAATAATAAATAATAAAAATTTAAAAGAAAATAATTAAAAATTAAATAAATGAATTTTTAATTTCTAATTAATAGAGACAATTTATAATTGATTTTAAAGTTTGACAGTCCCCAGCAGAGTCGCCAAGCTGTCGTAACCGGATTTCGTCAGGGCACGAAATATTATACTTGGCGAGAAATTGATGTAAATAAATAGTTTTGAAAATAATTTGGGAGTCGCCATCGGCCTTTTGGGTCAGGTAGGTCGAATACCTAAAAATTATTTTTTTTAAAAGAGTTTTAAGAAAACACCAATTAAAAAATGAACTGATCTGCGTTTATAACCAAAAATTCGTTCTTTTTAATAATAAAAAGGGATTCGTGGTCGATTACGTTTAGGGAAGGATTAGCACCCCTACAACGCCCAAAATTGGTACTTTTTAATTATAAATTGTCTCTATTATTAAAAATTAAAAAAATTCAAAATATATTTAATTTATAATCCTATTATTTCAAAATTATATAAAAAAATATTAAAAAATATCAGAAAAGGACTTCTAGGTGCTTTAAGACAGCTCTTTTCTTTAATATTTAAAAATAAATATCAAAAACATTTTATTTTAATATAGTAAGATATTTATTTATTCAAAAATATCAGAAAAGAGCTTCTAGGTACCTTAAGACAACTTTTTTCTTTGATATTAAAAAATAAATAAATATCAAAATATGATTATTTTTCTTAAAAGTAATTTATAAAATTAAATTTATAAATAGGAAAATAGAATAAAGAAATAAATATTATATATATTTATAAGACTATATATATTGACATAATTAATAAAGAATAATAATAATAATAGCAATGATAATTAAATATATATGAACATAAATATATAAAGGTAACATATGATTAAATAATGTTTAAAATACAATTAAAACATGGTATAAAAATAATAAAGCTTGTAAAATAAATGAAAATATTAAACTTATGGACTAAATTATAATCTAATAAAATTAAATACCCAATTCATAATTAATTATTTAAAATTATAGGGATCAAACATGTTATTTTCCTTATTTATTAATTTGGTGACTAAAATAAAATTATAAAAAATTTGAATATTAGATTAAAATAAATTCTCAGGATTAAAATATTATTTATTAAAACTAAAGGACTAAATACGTATTTATCCTAAATATATTATTTAATAGAAAGGACTAAAATAAATAAATCTAAAATTAAAGGACCGAATTAAAAGGATTATAAATTGATTTAGTGACTAAAATGTAAAGTTACAAAGATGATGAACTGCGGATGGGGTTTATCCATATGTGAAATTACACAGATACCCTCACCAAAACGGCGTCGTTTTGATGAGGGTATTTATACCTATTTAAGCCGGCCCTTAGGGCCATGATTTCATTTTTCTTTTTTTCATCTCTCTCTCTAACTGAGAGAGATGAAATTTCTCTCTGCCATCTCTCTAAAATAGAGATGAAGAGACATCGGCCGGCAGCCGTGCTCCGGCGCCGACCACGACCGCCGGCCACCGTGAGTGGTGGCCGGAACTTACAAAACCATACCAAATCAAAGCTCTTTTAACCCTAAAGTCAAATTTGGTATCCTTTTCCCCTACAACCCCATAGTATTTCCTAGATCTAGGATTTTACCTTCGAAGTTCAAAGGTTTCCGGCGACGTTTCGAAAGCCTCTAATGACGGAGTAAGTTCTCTCTTCTTTTCTTCTCTTTCCGTTATATTGGCTGCTGTGGGTTCGTTGTTCTTGTTGATATCTGTTATTGGTGGTTCTTCTCTTTTTTTTTCTGTTTCTTTGTCTGGTTTTTTTTTTCGTTCCCTGCCGTCTTCCTCTTTCTTGCAGGTGTGGTGGCTTTTATAGCCATGGAGGTACGTTCTTCAGACCGGTTCCAGTGGGGACTTCTGGTGAGTCACCATAGCTATGGTGGTGACTCACCATAGAGTTCAACGTGGGTGGCTTCGTGGCACTCCTGGAGGATTCTTTGAGGCAGAGTCGTGGAAGCAAGGCGTCGGCATCATCTGGATGTGGAGGTGGCGCCGCGTGGATGTTCTGGAAGCTTGGAGGTGGCGACTGGGATGTTGGACCATTGGTTGGGACGGCTGGCTGATGATGAAAGAAACCCTAGTTGTGTTTTAGGGTTATTGTTGGGCTAGCTCGTGATCAGGCCCCGATCTTGGCCTTTGTATATATATATATATATATTTATTTAATAATAATAATAATAATATAATAATAATAATAATAATAATAATAAAAATAGTAACAAAAAAAAATTAGTGTTTACACCACCAAACTCCGATAATCTTTCGCATCGGTCAAAGGGCTTCCTGCATCCTTGGAGAGCCTGAGCGAGGCTATCATAGGTGTAGGAGTCGATGCAGCATTATTCATACCGTTCTTGGCTAAAAGCTCCATCACAAACTTCTTCCGACTTAAGAAAATTGCACTGCCAACTCGCTTTGCTTCGATACCTAGGAAGAAACCAAGTTGCCCTAGGTCCTTCAATGAAAACTTGGTGCCAAGAAGATTTACTACTTGTTCTACCTCATCTTGATCATTACCAGTCACTATGATATCATAATACATACGTGACATGTTCTTTGGTACTCTTAATGAACAAAGAGCTATCTGCATGTGAGCTCTTGAAACTTGCTTCATTTAAGAAATCCCTCAATTTGGCATACCAATTGCGTGGTGCCTGTCTCAAACCATATAGCGCCTTTTGTAACTTGTAAACCAGGCCCGATCCATCTGCAGCCTTCCTTTCAAAGCCAGGAGGCTGATCCATAAAGACCTCCTCATGAAGATCGTCTTTCAAAAACGTATTGTTCACATCAATCTGCCTCAACGTCCACTTATTATGAGCTACCAACGCTAAAACGACATTAACAGTAGATGACTTGATCACTGGACTAAAAGTATCGTGGAAATCTTGACCTGGTACCTGCGAGAACCTCTTGGCAACAAGTCTCGCCTTATACCTTTGAATCGATCCATCTGCATTAGAGAATACGCACGGTCCAATCCCAAGCCGACGGCCGCCCTTGTGTTCGGTGGCACGGTATTGGATGTTAAACCGTCACCGGTTGTTGCGGCATTTAGTTCGCGCAGACCAAATATAGTGACTCCGCAGATCTTGAAACCAGACGTGATTGGACCGGGAGTCAACATATTGGCTGCTTGGTCCGAGGCCATTGGTCCCACCGGCCTGGCCAAGGACACGAGGAAGACCATGTTCAACATCATGTCGGGTATTGCCTAACGGCTATATCTCTTGCATTTTACCCATAATCTGTTCGTCTTTATGTCCAACAGAGTTATTTTCATAAACAAAATACCATTAGTAGGAATAATCTGACAATATTTGTCTATAAATATTTAGATATACTCGTGTAATACGCATTCGACTTCTATTATTTTGTTTAGTTATTTATCATGCTTCTGTTTGTTGCTTTAGGTACATCAATGTCGTGCCCACACATCAGTGGGCTAGCAGCATTGATCAAGGCAGCTCATCCGGAATGGAGCCCAAGTGCGATAAAATCGGCTCTTATGACCACGGCCTACACCCAAGACAACACTAACTCGTCTCTCCGCGATGCTGCCAATGGTTCATTTTCGAACCCATGGGCTCATGGTGCTGGCCATGTTGATCCCCAGAAAGCTCCTTCACCCGGCCTAGTGTACGATATCTTCACCGATGAATACATTACATTTTTGTGCTCACTCGGCTACACCATCGATCATGTCAAGACCATAGTGAAGCGGCCCAACTTTACATGTTGGAGGAAATTCAATGACCCCGGTGAACTCAACTACCCATCGTTCTCAGTCTTGTTCCGTATACAAAGTAACAGTCAATGGACCATCGACAGTTGGGATCTCAGTTAGGCCGAGGACACTCACATTTAGAACCGTGGGGGAAAAGAAGAGATATACCGTCACTTTTGTAGCCAAAAGAGGGACAAACCCAATGGCTAAACCAGAATTTGTTTCAATAGTGTGGGGCAATGCTCGAAACCAAGTTAAAAGCTCAGTTTCATTCTCGTGGACAGAATTGAGCGATTGACAAGTTTGTTAATTCTTACTTCTTTTCACCCGTTAACAAGCCTCGCTCAGCACTAGTTTCCATCCAGGAAATCGGGTGTGCAAAAGGACCCCTCTAGTCCTGAAAATGTCATTAAGATTGAGATTTGACTTGTTGTAAACAAGGCCCCTCATTTCAAAAACAGGGTCGTTTGTAATATTTGTTTACTTGAGTTTATTTTATGGAGATTGCTTGATGAAGTTGATTGTAACAGATTTTGTTAAAAGTTTCAAAGTTTGGTAACCAACTTTGGAAAATGTTTTTTCAAAGTTTGGTAAATGTTTCTTTGAAAAATGTTTTTCAAAGTTTGGTAAAATTTTGGTAGATGTTTGTTGAAAATAGAAATGGGTAAATTCACTTTAGTCATTGCACTTTAGGGTATTTTCAAAGATTAGTCCCTAAGTTTCTACTATAAATACCCTTACCCATTTAGCTTCAAAATCATCCCAAAACATTTCTTTCTTCCTATACTAGAGAGCTTTCTTGTGAGTAGTGAGTGTTTTGTAAACACCTGTAAATTTTCTCTCTTAGTAAAAGATCTGCAGCAGCCCGGAGACGTAAGCACAATTGGCTGAACTCCGTTATCAATTTTCGGGTATTATTTTTCCGCTTTTATTTCGCATTCTCACTAATCTGGTTATAGGGAAATTACTTGTACTCGGTTTATTTTCCTAACAACTGGTATCAGATCTTTTGGTTGTGAATTTTGTCAAATTTTCTGCGAGGTTACTATTCATTACTATTCACGTGAATAGTGAATTTTGTGAATAGTGAAATTCGGTCGGCGATACGAGTTTGTCGACGGTGGTGTTCTAATACACGGTGATTCGCAAGAATTGTCAGAAACGATCCAAACGAAGCCAGATTCGAGTGAGAGCGATGACTGCAGACGAAGGGAAGGTGAAAATTGAAAAGTTCGATGGTGCGGACTTTGGCTTTTGGAAGATGCAGATTGAAGATTTTTTGTACCAGAAAAATCTATATTAACCTCTCTCAGGAAAGCAACCAGAGGGCATGAAGGATGAAGATTGGGCTATTCTCGACAGACAAGCCCTCGGAGTTATCCGACTGACGTTATCCTGCAATGTTGCTTTTAACATAGCAAAGGAAAAGACCACGGCGGGTCTTATGGCGGCTCTCTCCAGTATGTACGAGAAGCCATCGGCCTCAAACAAAGTTCATTTGATGAGGCGATTATTCAATTTGCGGATGGCGGAAGGGGCATCGGTGGCACAACACCTAAATGAACTCAACACAATCACAACCAAGTTGAGTTCAGTGGAAATTGAGTTCGATGATGAAGTTCGAGCTTTAATTCTCTTATCATCTCTACCAGACAGTTGGAATGCTACTGTTACAGCAGTCAGCAGTTCGTCGGGAAACAGCAAATTAAAATTCGACGATGTTCGGGATCTGGTATTGAGTGAAGAAATTCGACGAAGAGAATCGGGTGAAGCATCAACCTCCTCAGCCTTACACACGGAATCTAGAGGGAGAACTTCAGAAAGAAATTCAAATCGTGGCAGATCAAAATCTAGAAGGGGCAAATCAAGAACAGGAAATAAAGATTTTACCTGTTATAATTGCTGCAAAAAAGGTCACTTCAAAAGAGATTGCCGAGCACCGAAGAAAAATACCGGCGCACAGGAATCTGCCAACATGACGGAGGAGACAGGTGATGCCATGATTTTAAGCGTCAACAGTCCGATTGAATCATGGATCTTGGATTCAGGGGCATCTTTCCACTCCACCCCATGCCGAGAAATCATGGAGAACTATGTCAGTGGTGATTTTGGGAAGGTTCATCTAGTTGATGATGAAACCTTGAAGATCGTCGGAAAAGGAGACATCCGACTAAAGCTGCCAAACCAGACCACCTGGAAGCTGACAGGAGTGAGACATATTCCTGGCCTCAAAAGAAATCTGATTTCTGTTGGGCAGCTTGATGGAGAAGGATATAGTACAACTTTTTCAGGCTGTGAATGGAAGATTACCAAAGGAGCACTCGTCATTGCTCGTGGTAAGAAGACCGGTACTCTCTATGTAACCTCAAATTTAGAGAATATCATTCCAGTAGCAGATGCTGATGGAAAATCAAACCTATGGCACCAAAGGCTCGGCCATATGAGCGAGAAAGGAATGAAGATACTTTTGTCAAAAGGGAAGCTGCCGGATCTAAAGAATGTAGATGTCGGACTATACGAGGATTGCATCTTTGGAAAACAAAAGAAAGTCAGTTTTACAAAGATTGGCAAGACTCCCAAGGCAGAAAGGTTAGAATTGGTTCATACTGATGTATGGGGACCATCCCCTGTTCCATCTCTTGCAGGCTCACTATATTATGTCACCTTCATCGATGATTCAACAAGGAAGGTGTGGGTTTATTTTCTGAAGAAGAAATCAGAAGTCTTTGATACCTTCAGAAAATGGAAGGCCATGGTGTAAAATGAGACTGGTTTGAAAGTCAAGCGGTTGAGGTCTGACAATGGAGGAGAGTACAGAGACAGTAGTTTCAGAGATTTCTGCGCAAACAATGGGATCAAGATGGAGACAACAGTTCCCATAACACCGCAGCAGAATGGCGTAGCAGAGCGCATGAACAGAACTCTGAATGAACGTGCCAGAAGCATGAGGATACATGCCGGATTGCCCAAATTTCTATGGGCTGAAGATATCAACACTGCAGCTTACCTGATCAACCGTGGGCCCTCAGTTTCTTTGGATGGCGGAATACCAGAGGAAGCTTGGAGCAAGAAAGAAATAAACCTTTCACACTTAAGAGTGTTTGGTTGTATTTCTTATGTACACATAAACTCTGCTGAAAGAAGTAAACTTGATGCCAAGTCCAACAAATGCGTCTTTGTTGGTTACGGTGGTGATGAGTTCGGTTACCGGTTTTGGGACTACGAAAATCGAAAGATCGTCAGAAGCAGAGACGTCATTTTCAATGAAAATGTGATGTACAAAGATAGGTCAACCGCAGAATCAAGTAATACCGAAGCTGAAACAAAGGAATTTGCTGAGTTCGAGGATATTTCTGGAAATGATGTTCAGATCAATCCTGAAGCAGTTCAAGAAGAACCACACACACCAGAACTGAGACGCTCCTCCAGAATTCCTAAACCAACCCAACGGTATTCGCCTTCTTTGCACTATTTGTTGCTGACTGACAATGGTGAACCAGAGTGTTATGATGAAGCAATGCAGGTGGAGGATTCAGTCAAGTGGGAGTCTTCCATGAAAGATGAGATGGACTCGCTTATGTCAAATCAGACGTGGGAATTAGCTGAATTACCACCAGGCAAGAAAGCGCTCCATAACAAGTGGATTTACAGGATCAAAGAAGAACATGATGGGAAAACGCTACAAAGCAAGATTGGTTGTCAAAGGTTTTCAGCAAAAAGAAGGTATTGACTACAATGAAATTTTCTCTCCAGTCGTAAAACTGTCTACAATCAGACTGGTGTTGAAAATTGTAGCTGCGGAGAATTTACATCTCGAGCAGTTAGATGTAAAGACAACTTTCCTTCATGGTGATTTGGAGGAAGAGATCTATATGAGGCAGCCAGAAGGCTTCATAGAGGCAGGCAAGAAAAACCTGGTATGCAGGTTGAAGAAGAGCTTGTATGGTTTAAAACAAGCTCCTAGACAGTGGTACAAGAAGTTCGATAGTTTCATGAGTAGCAGTGGTTTTACCAGATGCCAAGCAGATCATTGTTGCTACATCAAGAGGTTCGACAATAGTTTCATTATTTTATTGTTGTACGTTGATGACATGCTCGTTGCAGGCTCAAACATGCAAGAGATCATAAACTTGAAGCAAAAATTGTCGAAGCAGTTTGCTATGAAGGATCTGGGCGCTGCAAAGCAGATTCTTGGGATGAGGATCAAGAGAGACACAAAGTCGGGGACTTTGATGTTATCGCAGGCTGAGTACATCAACAAAGTACTCTCCAGGTTCAACATGCAAGATGCTAAACCAGTAAGTACACCTTTAGGTGTTCATTTCAGACTCTCCAAAGACCAATCACCAAAGACGGAGGAAGAACGTGCACACATGGTGAAGGTGTCGTATGCCTCAGCAATTGGAAGTCTGATGTATGCCATGGTTTGTACCAGACCAGATATTGCTCATGCAGTGGGAGCTGTTAGCAGGTACATGAATAATCCGGGCAAGGTACACTGGGAAGCAGTCAAATGGATCCTCAGATATCTTCGGGGTACCACAAACAAATCACTTTGTTTCAAAGGTGGAGATATGATACTGACAGGCTATGTAGATACTGACTTAGCCGGAAATGTCGACATCAGAAGGAGCACTACAGGGTATGTCTATACTCTAGGAGGAACTGCAGTGAGTTGGGTTTCTCAACTACAGAAGATAGTTGCTCTCTCCACAACTGAAGCAGAATATGTCGCTGTTACGGAAGCCAGCAAGGAGATGGTTTGGCTCCAAAGTTTCTTGGAAGAGTTAGGCAAGAAACAAGAAAACAATATCTTGTATTGCGACAGTCAAAGTGCTATCCATCTAGCAAAGAATCTGTCTTTTCATTCCAGGACAAAGCACATACAATTGAGATATCATTTTATCCGGTCTCTTCTGGAAGATGGGATTTTGAAACTTGAAAAGATTAGTGGAGCTCAAAATCCGGCAGACATGTTGACAAAGACGGTGACTACGGACAAACTGAAGTTGTGTTCAGCTTCAGTTGGCATGCTAGAATAACAAGACCAGACATGCTGCTGCATTGATCGAGGTGTGAAGACATATTAAAATCAGTCTTCAAGTGGGAGATTGTTAAAAGTTTCAAAGTTTGGCAACCAACTTTGGAAAATGTTTTTTCAAAGTTTGGTAAATGTTTCTTTGAAAAATGTTTTTCAAAGTTTGGTAAAATTTTGGTAGATGTTTGTTGAAAATAGGAATGGGTAAATTCACTTTAGTCATTGCACTTTAGGGTATTTTCAAAGATTAGTCCCTAAGTTTCTACTATAAATACCCTTACCCATTTAGCTTCAAAATCATCCCAAAACATTTCTTTCTTCCTATACTAGAGAGCTTTCTTGTGAGTAGTGAGTGTTTTGTAAACACCTGTAAATTTTCTCTCTTAGTAAAAGATCTGCAGCAGCCCGGAGACGTAAGCACAATTGGCTGAACTCCGTTATCAATTTTCGGGTATTATTTTTCCGCTTTTATTTCGCATTCTCACTAATCTGGTTATAGGGAAATTACTTGTACTCGGTTTATTTTCCTAACAGATTTCCCCTACAAATGAACATCCACCATCGACAAGTACATTCAAGGTTCATTGAGGATTTCGACAAAGCAGCACACAATACAAGGAAAAGAAAAGAGGGGGTACATACGATGGAGGACCCCTAGCAGAGATCTTTTCTTGTTCACCAACTGAAATTGTTTCAATCTTATGCTTCCCCCCCCCCCCCCCCCAAAAAACACACACACACACACACCACACTAAAGCATGTGTCAGTCAAAATCCCTGGTATCTTTGA
Source organism: Hibiscus syriacus (assembly GCF_006381635.1). Taxonomy (NCBI): domain Eukaryota; kingdom Viridiplantae; phylum Streptophyta; class Magnoliopsida; order Malvales; family Malvaceae; genus Hibiscus; species Hibiscus syriacus. The sequence continues at coordinate 72,537 of NW_024063140.1, read as the reverse complement.
AACTTTGATGTTTCGTCATACAAAATGAAATGAATGAACATGGATTGCATTCTGGGTTACGGAAATCTTTTAAGAACTGATCGAAAAGACGTTTCAACCACATAATTTGGTCGAGATTTTGAAAGGCAGAAAGGAAACCATGGAAACCATCTACAAATTCAGTTCATTTGCATCACCCATGATGAAATTGCCAGTTTGAAGGTCCACTGGTTTGAATTTATGGGACCTGAAAAAGAGGTTCATCGTACTCTCTCACTCTCACCCAACAGAGTGATCCTAAAATGACAGATTAGAAATGTGGTCTGCTCCTGCAATTCCAGATTAAATCTGGGTTTTTGAAGTCCCAACAAATTTTGGGATTGATTCAATAATTCATACCATACTATGAACCCGAAAATGCAGAAATATATTAGAATAACAGGCAGCAAGGATTACAGCAGATTTTTGTACAGTTGCAGCAAAGGGTTACCTTTGGACATTTAGGACAACATTTGCATCTGCAGCAAAAATAATCTGTGCAGGAAGGGAATTAAAAAATGCCGCAGTTTTGGCTGCTGCATGAGACCTTTCTGCAGCAACTGGATTTAGGACACGAGAAGCATTGCCATTTCGGGATCGTGCAACAGCTCGAACATGAACAGCAGCTGCATGAGCAGCACTTACATTGCCATTTCGGGATTGTGCAGCAGCTTGAACACGAACAGAAGTCGCATGAGCTGCACTTACATCGTGATTTTGGGATTGTGCAGCAGCTTGAACACAAACAGCAGTCGCATGAGCTGCACGTACATCGTGATTTCGGGATTGTGCAGCAGCTTGAGCACGAACAGCAGTCGCATGAGCTGCACTTACATGAACTGCAGTCACACAAGTTGCATTTACCCGAACTGCAATTGCAGAAGGTGCTGCATTTACATGAACTGCAGTCGCACAAGCTACATTTACAGGAGCAGCAGTCCAATGAGCGGCACTTGCATGAACTCGGGTCAAATGAGGTGCATTTGCAGGGCCTGAATTTACATAAGTTGCAAATGCATGAGCCGCAGTTGCATAAATCACTGTCACAGCATTGCGAACACTTCAGATGGGAAGAGCACCCGGAATAGCAGCAACAGCAGATCCATGACAAGTTAAAGCAGGGAATTTGGCTGCAAAAAGACGGAATTAATATCATAAAGTGGGATAAGTAGAGAAACCACAAGTTTGCAGTAGCCATGGTGTATACATAAATACCAACTAATTAAAGAATAAACATAAACCAGAAGCACAAGAAATTGATACCAAAGCCACTTCCAAAACCGACATGACTTTCGATTCTTCCGGCTTCTGCTTCAAAGAACATAAATATAAACCGTAAGGGCTTAAATCCTCTACATATTACACGAAAATTGTTGAAAACTAGCAACATTTTTAACTCTTACGTAGGTGTTAGAGGATCAGATTTTGCCATCACAAAATCTGTAACCCTGAAATGAAGAAGAAAATTTTTAGTATTGTAGAAATTCACATACTCTTTAACAGATGAACTAGGTGCCAACTGAAAAACTTCACATACTCTTTGCAGTATCTCGAAGCCGGTTGGAGACCTTGGACGGATTTCAACTCTTCCTGCTCCGAGTGAAATCATCAGCAACATTTTACAATGCAAATACAGGGCACAAAGGATGTTTTCCATTGATAAAACAAAGGTCCGTTCTTCATTCAGGTCATAATTTACAAATTCAAAGATGAGCAAGAATTATGTTCTGGTTTTTATAAAAGATTTAATTTTTTAGCCATATCCGAATGTGTCAATCGGTTCGAATGAATTAATAATAAAATTTTCCATGCAGTTGGATTGTGAATATTTACTTTCAATTTGCACTAACAGGAACATATAAAGTATATATTTTTATCCTAATCCATTTACAAAAAACATAACATTTTAAGCAAAAGCATGATAATAATATTGAAACTGAAAAACACCAAATCAATTTAAACACACCTCAAGGAACTAATCTCTCTCTCAAGCATCTGAATCTTAGCCGTTTCCTTTCGTTTCCCATGCAAATCAGGATACTCCGGTGGCGATTTCGGACGTGGTGGAGGCAGAGACCGGAGAGACGAAGTAGACCCATCCGACCTGACAGCCATTGCTGTCCTTTGAATCTCCGGTCACCACCGAACAAAACGAAAAACCGATGGCTTTAGTGTTTTTTACGTAATCTAAGTCCACCAAGAAAACGAAGCAAAAAAAAACAGCGAAGTACCCAGAAATGGTGAGTAAACAAAGGAACCCTTTTAAACCAGTGAAATAAAAGAGGAGGAAGAAGAAGGAAGCGGTAGGTAAATGGAGGTGCTGAAAGAAAGAGGGGTGTATGACAGGGGCAGAGGCAGTAGTTAAGCGTGTCTGACAGGGATAATTACGACCCAGAGCTTAAAAGATTAACCAGAAGCTGAAAACAGCAAAACAGGGGTGGTACAAAGCAATGAATGCGAATTGGTGCAATTTGTATTTAAAGTTGAAGGAGCAAGAGATAATCAAAGGGGAAACTAATGGCATAATGAGGGCAAACAGCGAGTCATCATTAATAGAAGAAATCAAATAGAGTGAGTGGCGGAGAGGGGAAGAAGAAGAGAACAATGATCTGATGATCTTTCTGGATTGACAACACAATAACCTTTGTGCATGGTAATAACGAGAATAGGAATATCGTAAAGACGGCTGTCAAAAAAAAGGCTGCAACTTTCTTGTACGAACGAAGTTTAAGCTAACGTTTCAGTCTTTTAGGTAAATTTCCCAGTGTGTTTTAAACTTGTTGGGGTTTGGGTGGTGAAAATTTCCCAGTTTTTCTTGCACTAATGGCAAGCAAATACCAAGTACCCCGTGGATTAAGGCTTAAACTTATCTTTTATGACGATTTAACACTTAAGAACTACTGTTTTAACAGTTTTAAACACATGGAAACAGTGATTAGGGTGGTTAAAATTTGGAATAATTTGGGGTATGTGAATCTATGTGGTGGGTTGGGGTGCAGAGTTGCAGCAGAAGGCAGAGAAACGAACAGCACGATGTACTACCTCAGATCGCACGTGACACCTGCCGACCTGCGTAGGAAGAGAGATACATTAAACATTACTTTTTTATATAAAAAAGGTGTGATTTTTGGGGTTATTTGTTGCATTTTCCACATCGAAGAACCCTCACTTTGAGAAGAAGAAAGTTGAGGAACAATATTGACGTAAAAGAGATGAACTCGATAAAAAAAAGTTGAGTTTGATTCGGTCAATTATTGAGTTTGAGTTGAAGTTGTGATTTTGTAGCATTCAATAAACTCACGGACCAACTCACCCAAACAACTACGTACTCTGATTTTATTCATTTAATAATTCAAGTTTGTACAACAACAATCGATTTGACTTTTTTAATTTATATTATTGTTAGACATTAATTTAAATTTAAATTAATAATATTTGACTATTATTCCAGTTAATCTTATTTATTGACAATTAATTGATTAGTAAATATATTTTCAACTAATAATTTTTTATTGACTAAAATAACTATTAGTTTGATTAAGTAAAGAAAAAAATATAATGATATTATAAAATAGTTTATCAAACTAAAATATACTTGTCAAATCAATGTAGCATTCTCCTATATATTTTAGGTTGTACAAACTAATCACTAAATAGTAAAATATAACCATATAAAAAATATTTTAGAAAATTCACTAAAGAACTGAAAAATGGTAGATATAAACAAAAACAACCATGGACGGAAAAAAAGCAATATCAACATAGTAAATAGTTTGAGATTGATTTATAATTCATATGATGAAATCAGTTAAAATATTGATTTTCTTATTAATGAAATTTATAACTGTTTTATTTGAGTAATATGATATATTATAGATATCATATATAGTATTTTTTTTAACTCAAACCAAACTTAGGTACATTGACTTAGTGAACAGTCAATTGATTCACTTAATCAACTTCTGCATTAACATTAAAATTAGGGTAAACTTGTAACAACCCGAATATTTACAAAAAAAATATTTAATTGAAATTGGACGTTAATTGTGAAAATTTGTGAAATTTAATGACTGAACTAAAATTTATGAAAAGTTATAGGCCATTTTATAAGTTGAAGGAAATTCAGGGACCAAGCCTTGAATTCCTCCAAGGAGTGTCGGCAGGCTTATAATTTAAGCGTGGTTTCAATTTTCCTTCTCTCGTACCCTTACTTCCAAGCCCGATTCCGACGCCGTTCGACGTCCAATCGTAAAATTGAAACCACCGTTGTGTTCATCATCAAGCGAGGAACAAACCCTTCAAATTAATTGAAGTGAAACGCTGCCAAACGTCGGGAATTTTCAGTCAAAGCATCGTCGTTTTTTTTAGCTCTATCGCCAGGAAAAACTTAAATTCACCGCCGATCGTTGTTCCGTTTACGACACCTCCTGCATCATCGTGTTCCTTGTGTCGTTTCGAGTCCGCCGGTGTCAACCTTGTTCGCCGTAGACGGCGGCGCGTGAGGAGGTGGAGCAGTCAAAGATTCGGCCGAGTTGAAATACGAGCTCTCCGCCGTTCAAAAATTTGAACCGATCGTTGTAAGTATCTCGGAATCGCTAAAAATAATTTTTAGAAATTTTTCCGGGAATTTTCCGACACCGTGGAACTGTTCACGCGCCGCACGCGCCGCCGCAGGGAGAGTGAGCTGCTGGAAAACCGGTTTGACCAGTTTTGAACCGGTTTGACCGGTCTGAACCGGTTTGACCCAACCCGACTGTTGACCCGACCCAACCGTTGACCCAAACCGACCGTTGACCATTGACCGTGACCGTTGACCGTGACCGTTGACCGTTGACTTTCTTTGACTAAAACTTAAAATGGCTTTGACCGACCCTTAAACGACCGTAAATCTTTTCCGAGTATACCTATCCTGATAGTTTTCGACGTGCCAAATCTATTTCCGCAGTCCTTTTCGCTAAATTCAAACCCGAAGGTCTCCAAATCGACGGTCAAAGTGGTTGACTTTGACTTTGACCAAGAATCTGAATTTCCGAAAAGTCATACTTTATATTTTTCGACGTCCTGATTCCGTTTCCGCAATCCGTTTGGCCAAATTCAAACTCAAAATACCCCAAATTGATAGTCAAACTCGAAAAATGCTTATATACTTAAGAAGACTAGCTTTGAACAATTAAATAGGATTTGGGGCTGATAGATTATTATTGTTTGAAGGTACAAGAGACTCTCCGGATCGTTCGACAGCTCGACCCAGCTCTTCTAGATCAGTTAAACCACGTGTGCCAGTATTCACCCGTTCGAAAATTGTAGCAGAGCGTGGTGAAACCAGCAATCAGTAAATTTGCTATTTGAACCTATTGTCGAGGTGTGTTCCCTACTTATTATTGAACTGTTTTATTGGTTTTAATATGTGGTACACCGAATTCATTGGCTATTGTTTTATGGATGCACCAATTTAATGTGACAATTTATGGAATATGGCTGCTATCTAATTTTTGTTTTGAAATGGTATATGATTACCATGTTTTTGGATTTATGGAATTTATGTCACGGTGCAATTGAATTTTGGAATTGAAATACGATGGAATAGCTCTGATCAAGCTAACTGGGCCTAATGTGACTCTTGAGGGCCCAAGATGTTTCATTAGGTCGGCTTTCCTTTGCTGTGTGCTTAGGGTAAGCTATATGGACTTATTGACTTGGGCTTAAGGATACAAGCTTCATAGCCTATCCTTAAGTCGGCTTTCTTTTTGCTATGTGCATAAAGTAAGCTATATGGAAAATACTTTTGGGAACTACTGATGGTGTACCAAAAAGGGTTTAAACTATGATTTTCAAAAAGTTAAACTCTTTTACGAATTTGTGAGATTACTGGACTATGATTTGTACCTATTGTGATTTTATGGAAATGTTGGGACACACTGAGCCTAGCTCACCTTTTGAAAATGTTTTCCCCTTTCAGATACTGTTGGTTAGATACCTTGGTTCGAGCACTTGGAGGATCAACATATCTCTTGAAGTAAATCAAATTGTAATGTTTTTATCTGGCAAGTTGACTTTATTTTGGTGACATGGACCTTATTTTAAAATATCGGATTTTATAATGATAACTCTTTTGCTAATACTGCTCGGTTTATTGTGATATTGAATTTGAAGACAAGTTTTAAATTAAATTATTATTTATTGGTACTATATTTACGAGTTGGATTTTGATAGTATAATTTGTTTATAATTTCAAGTTATTTATAATGTGATTTTATATTGATGGAATAACAGTTTCGAAAAATGTCTTTAATAATCATAATGTGATCCACTAGACTTAGTCGAAACGCATAGGCCGGGTCTAGGGGGTTACAAAACTAGTATTTATTATTTAAACTATCAGTTTTAATTCATTTTAGTACATAAGCTTTCAATTTTTTTGACAAGCATATGTAATGTAACGTTTAGTTTTCATTTCATTTTAGTACCACCGTTAAAAACTTAACGCGATTAGTACCTAAATTATCAATTTTAGTCCGTTTTAGTACCTAAACATTCTTTTTTTCTTGAAAACTTAATGTTAAATTTTGAATGAGGGTACTAAAATGAAACAAATACTAAAATTTAGGTACAGTTTTAAAAATTTAATTGTTTAGGTACTAAAATTGATAATTTAGGTATTAAATAAATAATTTACCCTTAAAATTATTATGTTAATTTTTATACTGAGTACTTTAATTGAACCCAAAATCAAAGTTTAATGTTAATTTTGAAATATTTCAAAATTGAATGATAAAACTAATACAAAACTTAAAAGGGTAAATTAATCAATCATCACCGAGCTTTACTCTTTATCCTATTTCACTCATTGTACTTTAAATCCGTTTAATTTCCTCACTAAATTTAACATAATTAGCATTTTTGGTCACTCAAACGTTTTCTTACCAAACGATGTTATAAATAAGTTGCTATATAGATGCAAAACGACATCGTTTTGGTAAAAATTTTATTTTTCCTAAAATGACTCCATTTTAATACCGTTAAATATTTAACGACTGAGTGATAAAAAATGCTAAATGTATTAAATTGAGTGAGAAAATTGAACGAATTTAAATTATAATGAGTAAATAGGAGAGAAAGTAAAGTTAAGTGATGATTGGTGTAATTTACCCAACTTAAAATTCAATGGCCACCGAATATAATTTACCCTAATTTATTTTGTATGGTATGCAAATGATGTCATGTAATTGCAAAAGTATTTGGTTTTGTCACATACAAACTACAAATAGCAAATCAATGTTTCACATAACCAGGTGTGAGGGGTCTATGTTAGCCTGACAATTATAGTAATGGAATTTTTATTTTATTTTTTATTTTCACGTAAGGCTTTAATAACATGAACTCAAATCTAATACTACTACAATAATATAATTTAGGGTAAAGTACGCAAATAATCATCTGATTATAAAATATTATTTTTATTGAGATTTTAATTATTAAAAGTTTTCAGTTATAGGGAGTTGCTTTGTTGAATCACTCGACTATTAAAAATTACAAAATGACCACCTTACTATTCATTATGTTACAAAGATTGTATTATGAGTTGTACGCTAACATGCCAGTTGAGATATAATAAAATATGATCTCATAATCTCAAATGAATATCATATCTCAGTCAACATGTTAATAATCAGCTCAGACGATCCTTAATTTTTTAATAGAAAATGGTGAGTTTAAAACAAAATGAATAATCGAGTGATCATTTTATAACTCTTAATAGTTAAAAGACTCAACAAAATAACTTTTTATAATCAAATGATAATTTTATAACTTTTAATAGTCGAAAGACTCAACAAAATAATATTTTATAATCAAATGACTATTTTATAATTCTTAATAATAAATAAACTTAATAAAGTAATATAATCAGTTGTATACTTTAGCTTATAATTTATCATCATTTAGACTATTTTAATATTCGATATCTTATATGATAATGGTGTTTTGAATGGGAAATTGCACGCGCAATGTGGGGGTGGTGAAAGGCATATGAGAAGACAAGTCAATGTGACCCAACTTCCAATGCTGAACTCTTTCCCAACGTGAGCTGATGCGACCATGTCTATTAATGAACAGAATCAACAATCATTGTCCTCCTCCTCTTCCTCTCCTTTACATTCAACAATAACCAAATCTTATATCTCATTAATTAATAATTGATTTGTGATTTTATAATATAAAATTTTAGTTTTTTCTTATGGGTATTTGCTGATATAACGGGTCGGCATGCGCTTCTTGTATGGGCTACGGCCATCTAAACTGCTCACAAATTGTAGCCAGTAGGCTGTTTTAAGGTTACTTTAAAGATTACACCTTTATTTTTATTTTTTTACTTGCAGTTTTAGGATCTTACCCTGATTAATCTAAATTAATCTGTATCATATACCTAATTTTAATAGATAAATCTCTTTTTTTATCTATATAATAACTCAAACTAAAAATCTACTCAAATGATATCAACTTGATTATCACGCCCAAAATGTATCTTGAGATTGACATGAAGCATGTAATCCACGTAAAAAGTTGCTATTTTCAAGTTACGAAACAGAGCAAAGGTTGTCGTCTTCGTCTTTAATTGCAGAAAAAGAAAGAAAAAAGCAACGTGGTGACAGTATTACGGTTCGTTTTCTTTCAATCAAACGCTACTTCATTTTACATTTCCGGATTTTGGAATTAAAAAGATGGATAATTCATTTCATGACTGCCATGATTCGTACAGTAAATGTGTAAATTATACAGAGACAAATACTTTGCCGAAAAGTGGAAGGGTCAAGCGCAAGCTTTGTCGACCTCCTTGGGATCCTCATAGGAATACCTGAAAAACAAGTAACCCCCGGCGAGCCCCGAAACGACGGCCAATAAAACGCCACTGTTGAGGGACACGATAGCCAACATCAGGAGATACCCAATTGCCGAGTTGACTCCGAATAGCACGGCCGTCACGAATTCAGAGGAGCGTCGGTATTTGGGGACGAGAGGAACGGCCGCGGCGGCGGAAGGTAGGAATGGGGTGGAAGAGCCGAAGGATCCGAAACGGAGGCGACGGTCTTCCATGTACTGGTAAAACGAGGAGAAGATGAAACAAGCTAGTAGAGTGGGGAGATAACTCGGCCATGAATCGGGTTTCCATGAATCAATGAGCAGAGTCACATCTTTTCCCCAATATAAAGTCATATGCATCCAACGAAAAACTCTTTTAAGATTTTGATAGATCGACTTTGGTCTAGTCGGGAGTTCTGATCTCATATGAAACCATTTAGCTCTTACAATGGAGTTTTGATTAATTACGATCATGCCCTTTGTAGGATGCACCAAGCTTGGAATCAAAGTCTTTAATGGGGACATGCCACAAACTATCGTGTCTGTCATCTTTAATTATATTATAGGCCATAGCTTTTTTCAAACTAAACCCACGGTTAAAACATCAAGGGATGCACTCACCTGCACAGTGACAAATATGAAACAGATCATTATAAGGCCGATCCCCAATATATTGTTCGTCCGCATATCATTCTTCCTGGGCAACATCGGTCCGGCGTAGCACTCCGACATGGATATTAGCACGCTATTGCCTTTCATTGTGAGGGCAATGTCCGACATCAAATCGCCCATCGATTTGCCCCATGCCAATACGGTTAGACCAAGTACTGAAGATTTGATACAAAAGACCACACCTAATGCCACCAACAACGCGAGGAGTTCGCTCGCGATCATGTAAAACCAGACTATACTCATGATAAATCCTCTCGAAACCCATGGAAGCAAAAAGACGAAAACCGACAAGGTGAATGATCGGATTTAGTGAATAGATATGCAGGGACTCCGAGTATACCACCCTGGGTTACACCAATGAAGTACACGATTTCATGGAGTTATTTCATCATCTTACGCGTTCCACAAGCGAGAAGTATCTGTTCCAATGTAGCACTAGCCACAGCATAACCTTCAACCATCTCTCATTCTCTCTTCCACCATAGGGATCGTTAACCGCCTTGGAAGTGTCAATGACAACTCCAGCAATCGAAGAAACTTACAACACAAGAATAAAGACCGCTCTTTCGATGTTTCCGCATCTTTGCAACCCCATGTCAGTTCTACAGAGTCATCGGAATAGAATGCCACCTGAGATGCCCACATCCAGTGAGGTAGCCTATTTTTGAGTCCAGTTCGAGCAGCATCACATACTTATCTTCACTAGAAGATGAACCCACTTTAACAGGCAACAAAGGTGCTACATACCCCAACTTAAACACCCTAATGTTGATCCTAGCAACTAATGTCCCTAACAAAGGAATTCCTATCAATTTGAACCCTTTTATCAGCTATACAAGAGAAGTAATCCCAACAACAACACAAGTCACAACACAGCCCCTCCTAATACACAACAAATCCCCACATCACCTCAATTGTAACACCGGTAACTGTCGGCGACATCATCAACGAACTCGAAAAGCTTTTCCAAAGAACAGGAGAAGTAATCTGCCACAGTGTTTCTAGGAATTTTCCTTACAGGTTCTTTCTGTCATCATCTTCTTTGATATGCCGCCGTTTATATATACATTTCCCCTTTTTTCTGATAAAATTCGACCCAGAAACCCCCACAGAAAACGATACCTAGTTTTCATACAAGTTCACATGTTGTAAGATTCTTTTCTACCTAAATCTTTTCCTTCCAACTTATGCACGATTAAGACAAGTAGTAAAGTGTCATCGGCTACTCTAAAAATCATATTAAGACATGGAGGCATTTAGTTCCTATGAGACATTTAAAACATGCCTAGATTGTGTTCAAACAATAATAATGTAATAAAAGAAGCTGTAGCAGTTCTTTAGATGCCAAATACCGCCTACCTTGATTCTTTGCAGTTTTACGCAAACCTTCTTCTTAAGTTGTTTTTTTGTGAAAACCAAGCCCGAGCTGTGTGTTCATCAATCTGCTGTCTTGCTAACACCTGAAAAAAAATTGAAAAAATTATTATATGAACCCTCCTCACTATATCATTTATGATCCCAACTAACAAAAATTATTCACTCTATTTTTTCTCTTTATGAATCTTCACCTTTTAAAAGTATATATGAAAATGAATGATTATTTGAAAGTTAATTATGAATGGAATAATAACTTAGAAAATAAAATGAGATAAACGACTTTTATAGAATTGAGATCATAAATAACGTGATTAGGATAAAATAATTTCTACTAATAGGAGTGTGTCCAACTCAAGAAAAAAAAAGGACCGACAAAAGGAATAATTTACAGTTTACGTAACATTATCTCTACTCCGAGGTTTCTCTCCTCCAGCCTCCACCATACAAGAACCTTTCTATCTCAAGCTGCAATAATTTCCAGTTTCCCTGGCTCTCATCAAACATTGTTGGGTACTTGTCTTACTTCTTGTGATAGCCTTTGTACTTCAAATCATCTTCTTCTCGCCCATATCTTGCCATCTTCTTCGGTTTCAGTCCCTCCATTAAACAGCCAGTTACAGGTAACACTATATTACATTTTGAACAACTTGTCGTTTCTTTGTCTTTACTAGGTTTGCACTTGATGTTTGTTTTGTTTCGTTGTAGAAAGTGAGTTAAGCTTGGAGAAGGATTGGGTCCGGAGGATGTTGCGGTGGATGAAAAGGGTACTTTGTATACCGCAACCAGAGATAGGTGGATCAGAAAATTGCATCCGAATGGTTCACCGAAGGATTGGATGAAACTGGGAAGCACTACTATGCTCGGAATTGCAACAGCTAAACGAGGTGGCCTTTTTGTTTGTGATTGCAAAATGGAAAATTAAAAATATTTTTTTTACCCTAAATTAGGTTTGAAACCATGCATGATTTTACAACATGAACTGCCATGTTAAATTCTCACTTAAGTTTACATATGATGGTGTAAGAGTTCTTGCTTCACATGTCCATGGATCTGAAATCAGGTAAACTTCAAATCAGATCCTGTTGATTGATATTTGACTAGTAGTACTAATGTTGTTAATTTTGAACAGGTTTGCAGATGATGTGATCGAAGCATCGGATGGAAGTATATATTTCAGTGTAGCAAGAACCAAATTTGAACAAAACTGGCATCTCGACATGCTGGAGGCCAAACCATACGGCCAGCTTCTTAAATACTACCCATCGACAGCAGACCTTGATTCTGTTGGATGGCCTCTATTTTGCAAACGGCGTTGCGCTCTCCAAAGACACAGATTTCCTTCTTGTTTGTGAAACGAGGTAACACATTCAAGTCATCATTGCCACTGTGCCACAGTTTCCAAATATGTTGTCATGTTTGACCTTCGTCTTTAGATTCAGGTGCCTGAAATATTGGTTGAAAGGTGAGAGTAAAGGAAAGACGGAGATTTTCATCGAAAACCCTCCGGGGGACACGATAACATCAACTTAGCACCGGATGGTTCCTTCTGGATTGCTCTACTCCAGGTACTCGAAACACCAATATCTAAAAGTTCAACGACAAACACACCATTGAAATGGATTATACTGAATTTTTGGTACAGTTGGTTCCCGAGGGGGCGGAGCTGGTGCACACCTCCAAGGCACTGAAACGGGTTATCGAACTTCACTAAAATGATAGAACTTGTTGTGGGTGGAGAGAAGGAAAGGCAACAATGATCAATGTGGTGGCCGATGGCAACATACTCAAGTGGTTCGATGATCCTAATGGAACCATTATAACGTTTGTGACATCTTCTGTGGAGTTCGTGGACCATCTTTACCTGGGTAGTCTCAACAGTCTTTGTGGGAAAATTACCACTTAAATGAATTCACAGTGGGATGCCAAGGGGCAGGAGGGAGAAACGGATATGGCAAGTGATTGCATAGATATAGATGCATATGGCTAATAAAATCTCCAAAAGAATGATTCACAATGACTCCTTTTTTGGTTCTGATGAGTGATCCAATTAGCGTGAAATTCAAATTCCAGAAATAACATGAACTTTAATTCAAGCAGAGTATTAGATGATAATATAAAGTTTGAAACTACGAACCCTTTTTTCTACTCTCTCCCAAACATAATGATCAACTAAAGCACGATTTGGTCCATGCTTACTAGTCGCGCTCACTAATTGCTGTCAAATGTTCATCGATTTCCTCGGTTGACAACACTTGGAAAACTGGATCATCAGCTTTCACCACTCCCACCTGCCAAGAATGAAAGGATTCTTGTCAACCACAGTTCAAAAAGAGGGTAAACAAGAATAATTTCAGTTAACACAATGACTGCGGTTATATGTAATTACGTATGTAATTATATTAGAGAAACAACAGCAATTGGATTAGAGTGAGAATACACGAAAGATACATAATCCATTCGCACATTTAGATAGTTGCAGACTCATCATAGTAATAAAATCACTACAAACAAAGATGATCGGCTGACTCGTTATACCTCTATCTCGGTAGCCTTGAAATCCTCTTGAAGAACAGATTGCAGAGCCGAAATAGCAGTCTGTACAATAGTAGGAATAGAAAACATTAGACAAATGTGATAGTGTAAGCAAATGTTAAACTTGTGGCCTTTAACAACTTCCTCTAACATACATAAAGGATAAAATAGCATACCTGCACTGTTTCCTCATAAGTAAAAGCAGGGTCATTCTTCATTTTCTTTTCCAAGAAATTAATTGCCTCTTGTTCTTTCGATCCAGCACTGGTTGCCTGCAGAACATCAGTCAAAAATTCAATCTAAATGCATAATGCAAACCCTAAACCAACTAAAATTTAACCAAATTATTGTGGTCACATCTTGTACTACACTCTCAACAAAACAAAACTTCCATATAGAATATAGTCAAAGAGACCTAGTTGAGAAAACAGTTATGAATCATAACCATAGTAATAATATATGGCTTCTGGAACCAGGCATTTTGAACCAAAATCAAGAATCCAAACATGATGAGCAATAAAATCAACTTGCAAACTACCTTGTGACCATAAAAATGGCCTGCTGGATCACACTTGTAGAGTTGGGGTCCCTTTTCTTCGTCAATACCCAAAACCATGGCAACTTCACATACAAGGAAACAGAACATAGCAGAGTAAGTTACCTGGAATACACAATTACACATAAGCATATATCTGCTTGCATGTGTATTAACAACTCAAAAATTGCAAATCTCCCACGAAAAATATAAAGATAGAAAAACTTTTAAAACAAAATTATAGTTGTAGGATGTTGAAGAAATCATAGGTTTACCAACTCCAAGAGGCCTCATATAAGCATGTTGAGTATAAACCTGTGATTTGTCTGCAATCCTATACCAATAAAGCATGAGAGGCTAAATTAGATGTATGATCATCAACATGGACGAGAACCATAAACATAAAAAATAGATCAATTTTCAATAAGGAATTCAAAATAACAGTTAAAATGTGGTTGGTCGTGTGTATTAATTTTTGGAACCAAGACTATACCCATGAACCAGTAAATAAGGATGATAATGCAGCTTCAACTTTGATGTTAAACGAGCAGGATCTTAATATTTTTCAAATATCTACTAGCAGAAGTAAAAGCGCATAAATTTATATCCAGTGTGTATCCAAATGACTGATCTCTTGAAGTCATTAAGCTTGATCAAACATTATCTAGATGAGATATACAGAAAATACAAAATCCAAAATTTCAAAAACAACTAAATATTGCCAAGTTCAAGAGAATATGATACAAGGGACTATACCATTTGGACAATACATCCACAGGCATCTCATATCCATATCTGAACCGAAACTCAGCTGCTTCATTCCTTGCTTGTTGGACCAAGGTCCTTGCATCAGCTGAAGAGTGGAAATGCCAATTATCATCAGTGTGAAAAGTGATATATCATTATAGCCCAGAATCCCTTACATCCCCAAAACCTTGATTCACTAGTTCAACAAACAATTATTAAAAAAAACTAGTCAACAAAACAAAGATATTGGCAATTCGAACAAATAATATCTAAGAAAAATATGTACCAAAATAAAAAAATGGTATTTAGCAAAACATAAACCTGTCATGCCAGTAGCCAATAATCCAAGGAACTTGGTAATAGGGAAAAGATGAGTGACACTAGTCTGATCCAATAGCTTGTCCTGCATAGCATTATTCAAAATTAAATACCCAAATCGAAGAAAACCCTTAAAATCACTTTAATCCCAAAATAAAGAAGTAAAGGAAATGTAAATGGGAGAGTACGGACGGGAACTTTCTTCTGGGTAACAACACAGACAAAATCTTTTCCTCGAACACCAATGGATGTGATCCCAGCTGCTTTCACTGCCTTAAACGCATACTCTGCTCAGTTTATTCCAAAATCAAAATTTTGAAACATATAATAACAATAATAAAGTTCTTCCAGATTCCAGAATAATAAAGTTAAAATACACATACCGACTAGGAAAAGACGACCTTCAGGAGAGAAGATTGTGATATGGCGATCGTAGCCGCCTCCACTTCCTCGGCTCATCTTTTTTTTTTTTTGAGATTCTAATTCAGCGAATTGATAAGCAAAGAGAGCTGTTTTCTCCTACAGATTTACGACTCTTTTTCAAGTAAACTCGCTGAAGAAGAAAACTTACCTACTTCCTAAAATGACCTCTATTTCAAGTAAACTCGCTGAAGAAGAAAACTTGCCTACTTCCCAGAATGCCATTCTTTTATTTTTTTTTTTCGATTTTCTTTTCTGCCTTCTTGAAATTTGAAATTTGACTTGTCTTCGATGTTGATTTAATTTTCATAAACTTCGATTTTTGGTAGGACAAATATGTATTTGATTCAAGTGTATTTCCATTTCATAAAGTAAGACGACGTAATTATTTTATTTGAATGGCATCTTAAATAGGTAAATGTCAATCAGATTTAAGTTTTAATTTTAACGATAATGAATACTCAATCAACGTCCTAATTATTCTCCAACATCAGCTTCTAGAGTTTGAAAAATAATTGTTAAATCTCATATTCTATTTAAGATTAAGATCTTTGTTTGGAGAGTGACGCATGGTGAGTTGTCGGTTGGTAAGCGTTTACGTGACAATCTATGTCTAATGTGCAGCTTGGAAGAAGAGACGGTAATTCATATTTTGAGGGATTGCTCTTATGATCAAGAAACTTTTTTGCACAGGTATGTTGGGGATGTTCTTGTTTAGCCAACTTGTTTCTCCATTAAATTTGTTAGATTTGGTGAATACTAATGTGGATCGGGTTGGCCTTGCTTGCTTTCTTGTATTGCTCTGTAACCTCTAGAATAGGAAGAATTCCAAAGAGCATGATAACAAGATTCAACCTCCATAGATACAAGCCATCAATGCTGCCTCCTTTCAGCATGACAACCTATTGATCAAGAAGCATGTGTCAGGGAGAGTGAGGATTTTGCAGTCTTCTCCAAGAGTAGCTTTGTGTATTGCTCGGGCGAAGTGGTAACCTCATCCTTCAGTTACGTGAAGATCAATATGGATGGTGCTTTTGAGTCTATTGGTAGTATAGAGGTTGTGGGGCTTATTGCTTGAGATTACGTTGGACAGGTACTTGGCCGCATGACTGCATC
The DNA here is from genome assembly GCF_006381635.1 of Hibiscus syriacus. Taxonomy (NCBI): domain Eukaryota; kingdom Viridiplantae; phylum Streptophyta; class Magnoliopsida; order Malvales; family Malvaceae; genus Hibiscus; species Hibiscus syriacus. Next base: position 55,943 of record NW_024063140.1, on the reverse strand, counting down.
GACACCGGGTTGTGTTGAAACTGGACTTTCGGAGATTCATGCCCTGAATGCAACATTTTCTATGGCAAGTGAGAATCGGTGTAAGCATGTAGTCTTTGAATCAAATTCAATGCATGTAGTCAACAAGATGTCTCGATCGGAAGAGGATTTGTCCACGCTAAGTTATCATCTTCGGGAAACTAGCACGTGAATCTGAATCACATGCCACGAGAAGCTAATAAACTGGCTGATTTTATGGCAAAACTAGGCAGAGGTGCAACGCTTGGACTCTCCATTTTCCAGCGTCCTCCCTTGGATGCTTAAAGCATTCTCCAATCTGAGATACGTTTCTTGAGAAGAAGACCCCTTCGCTGCTAATGCAGTGTCATCTTTGTAACAAAAAATAAAATAGAGTTTTGTTCCTAGAGCTTGTAATATTGTGGCACATACTTTGGCTAAGTGGACTCTCCGTTCTGGAAATGCCTTGTATTTTGACTCGATTTGTCTCGAGATTATTATGTTTGTTGTATCCAATGATTTTTTTCCTGGTAATACAAGGTTCTAGGCACTCTTTTACCCTTATAGGTCCTAGAATGAGTTTTTAATGTGACCCATATTTTTTAAATAATAATAATGAATACTCGATTAACAAATATTTAAATGAAATTTTAATTCTATTCGAGTCATTTTGCATTCCCAAGCTGATATTTGAGGTTATATTATCTATTTGAAGGGTGCCAATTTAAACCCCAAAATATCATAAAAGCAGCAGATACAACACTGAAAATATATTAAAATACAACCTTCAAATATGTTTGGAAAACTCACATTTTATTCGTGTTAAAATGTATAGCTAGAGATGCCAACTTCACACCGTAGATTTGCCCGGCGCCTTCTCTATGAAACCCTTGATGTCAAAACCATCCTTCATTTCATTCTTTTAATCACACCCTGCTTAATTTTTTTTTGATAAAAGTTGGAAATCTCATTAAAAACTCCTTTCGTATTCGTCAACATACTAAGAAATATGTTAACGAACATTAGAAGGAAGAAAAGAGTACCTCATAGTTTATTGAATAGAACACGTAATACATATGAGAGTCGGCAAGACATCGTCCTTTCCGTGTAAGTAAATATATTCCGACTCGAACTATAAAAACCTTACATTTATGAGAGTCTGTTCATGCATATTTTGTTGCCATTGGTTGGAATTTATATTCGATGATTAACTGTGGAATATTTTATGAACTTGTGTTTAAATTCTATACCACCTTTAATTTTTCGCCGCGTCGTCTTCTCAATGTTAATTCGTCCGATGTCGTTACATTCCAACTATGCAAAAGTTATTTTTCAATGTCTATATCGAAGTTTAATCTTGCTATAGGATTCGTGACGAATGTCACGAATCATGCGTATTTAACTGATTTACTTGAGATTCCGCAGGATTTTGATGCCGATATAGCCTATGAGACTCTTACCGGCTTGGCTGGCCACACGTTCAACGCTCGCTCGACTCGAGCTCATTTTATCCATGACCTGACTTTACGCTACATCCACCGCTTCCTCGCCTATAATTATTCCGGGCGAAATGACTCGTCCTTCTCCTTGAGCCGAGTTCAACTATTCTTTTTATGGTGTATGTCAGCCGACCAACGAGTGAACTTGGGATTTTGGTTTTCTCGGGCCTTTGAGATTGTTATTCGATCCAATCGTCCACTTATCCTTGACTCTTATATTGCTCATTTAGCTTATCGCATCGCTAATTTTGATGTTACATGATTTACTTATGCTTTTTCTACAGATGCTTTGGATGAGCCACTACAGCAAAACAAAGTTTGCGGCGTTTTTTAGTCCTATAATGGCGTTTTTAAGCGCCGCTAAAAGCACTTGCGGTTATTGAAAAACGCCGCAAGAAGCGCCGGCCATACCAGCACCGCTAAAGTTTGCGGCGTTTGAGAACAAAAAACGCCGCAATAGGTCAAGATCTATTGCGTCGTTTTTTGGAACAAACGCCGCAAAAGGTCGAGATTTATAACGGCGTTTTTCCAAAAATGCCGCAAAAGGTCAGATCAATAGCATCATTTTTTGAACAAATGCCACAAAAGGTCAGATCTATAGCGGCGTTTTTAGATACAACGCCGCAAAAGGTCGAGATCTATAGCGGCGTTTTTTGTTCTCAAACACCGTAAAAGGTCAGATCTATAGCGGCGTTTTTGGATACAAACGCCGCAAAAGGTCGAGATCTATAGCGGCGTTTTTTCCAAAAACATCGCAAAAGGTCAATATCTATAGCGGCGTTTTCAGAACAAACACCACAAAAGATCAAGATATATAGCGGCGTTTTCAAAATAAACGCCGCAAAAGGTCAGATCGATAGCGTCATTTTTAGAACAAACGCCGCAAAAGGTCAGATCTATAGCGGCGTTTTTGGATACAAACGCCGCAAAAAGCCATATCTATAGCGTCGTTTTTGGAACAAACGTCGTAAAAGGTCATATCTATAGCGGCGTTTTTATACAAATACCGCGAATTAAAACTACTTTTTCAAATGTTGTTTTCTACTCTTTTGTTACCCAAATTTAAAATGTTAACATGTAGCATTATTCAATAAACTTGACATCCATAACATCAAACTTGAAATTCATAACAAGAAACTTGAAATTTATATTAATAAATCAAAGTTTACATTAATGTAGTTCAACATTGTTAATTAGAATAAACAATAATATGACCAATAACCACCAAAAAGTATAACAATACTCAAATCCAAAAACCCTTCACAAAATAGTTGACAATCCCACAGTTTCCCCCTCATCGATTCTATTTTCCGAAGCATTGAGTGAACTGCGTGGCCTTGCTGAAAGGTGGAACATAATCAAATTAGTCAGGACATGCCACAGAACATTAAAGAACAATAAAATCACAAACATCAGAGCAGACCCATTTTTCCAGGAGTGTCGCCTTAAATACAATTGGAAAACACTCACAGTTGTAAAGAACAAAGAAAACATTTTACAGTGAAAAACCAATTACAACAAAGAAAAAGAAAACATTTTACAGTTGCAATGCAGCATCAAGTTGAATCCCCTTAGGAAGCATGAAACTTAGAGTTATGGACATAGTGAAACCATCAATGAACAACATTGTAATCGCATTTTATTAACAATTCATTTTAACATTCATAAAAACTAATCCTATCACAACTGCAAACTTAACTTCTCTTGAACAATTAACATTAAACAACTCTGAGCTTAATGATTAACAACCAACTAGAAAATAAAACAAATATGCAAGGACGTCCCAAAATGAAGAAGAAAATGAGGAAAGGTACCTGAAGTGCAGCATACCAAACTTTCGAAAATTTGACATCATGCAATATCCCAATTACCAAATACAGCATTGCAAGGCTGGATATATATGAATTATTTGTGATGAGAAAGCATATGCTTTCTTTGTTGGAAATGAAATTATATGCACAAATTTGTATCAATACTTGCATTATTTGTAATCAAAAAGTCGGATTCAGATAAGAAAGGAGCTAAGAACAAAGGAGAAAATTCAGATCAGAAAAGCCGGTTTGAGAATAAAAAATCAAAAGAACCTTTTTTTCTTATTTCTTATTTGTAATCAAACTCTAGATTTAAGAAAGAAACAAAAATAAAGCGAACAGAGTGACATTTGCAATTCAAATAGACAGGAAGCGATCGTACCTTTTAGGAAAGACAAAACTGGGAACTGCACCTGTGATGGAGTCTTCGGTTTGACATCTGAAAATAAGAACGAAAATCAAAATGAAAATGACTGAAACAATTATTTGAAGTAACCATGATTATATGGTGCCATTTAGAGTCTCATCAATACTCTGAATTCTAATGACAAGTAGGCTAAATAATGAAACACATTATAGATAGGTTCTTTATAGAGTCATAAATCACATAATATGCTTCCATGAAAGCAATCCGGTAAAATAGTGGTAGTAAACAACCACTGATGATTTGGGAAGTATTTTCTTACAGAATTTTGGAGTGGAACTAGAGTTTCCTGGATTTTTCACTAAATAACAACTGCCGACCTTCAGCAATTAACTCCCCTGTTGCTTTGTTTCTAACAAGAACAATTGTTCCATCATAGCCTCCTCTTTGTACTAAAGCCTTTGAGGTAATCTCTAACTCATCCTGCAAATGGCCTCCAATCGTATTAAAAGCGGTATAACCAAACTCTCTTACAAACAGATTAACTAATGTGAAAGAAGAAACACCAGTGAGAATATAATCTGCATGGATCATAATACACGACTGAAGAGAACCAACTACAGAAAAACCAACAGACAGATTTCTATTCATCAATAAAACCTAAAAGAATGAGGATCAATCATCAGATTGCAAATCTTAATCCAAGTATTATAAGCATTTCAACTAGTGAATTTTGTCTCAACTCTAAGCAAAAAAGGTATTTGAGAAATGGAATGATATAAACATCTATATGAATGGAGTTGACGTACTCCGTAGCCTCTTCCTCCAAAATGTAGTCAGAAACTGTTAAATCCAACAAGTTAGGCCAAACCAAAAATAAAACAAAGTAAAATCTCTACCGTAAAAAAAGTAGATAACATGAACCAGCAGAATGAAGAATTGTTCTCAAAGAATTTGTTATTTTTAATTTAAGACTTAAATGTGGAAATATACTACCAAAAAGAAAGACTACAATACATTGTTTTCTTTATAAGTAGGCAATTAAGGTCATAAAAAACTGCAAAGATCTAATTGAGAAACATTAACTAGTTAAGTCTTTTTCCATCTTAATTCCTTGAATTTTTAGTCTTCCCCATTATCTGCACTTTGTAGGTCAACGTAGGTGAGTAAAGGAAAAAAAGAGTCGTCTGGTCACCAGACACTACCAACCTAGTTACAAGTGCATAAAACCATTACATGAAAACTTAAACATTAAAGCAACAGATGACCAGACAAAGCAAGCATGCACCGAATCATGTACATACAAGTTGAAAAATGGCATTTGTGCTCAACCTTTTTAAATCAATTATGATTGCACACCAACTTCAACAACTAATAACATTAATAAAAGAATCAAACACAAGAATCATCTTGAAACTTGTTCACTATTCTGCTCATTTCATACTATAGGTTGTTTCCTATAGCACATTTTGCATGGATCCAGTCCAGAAGACCATAAAACAAATCTAACCTTGCTCATTTTCATAACCTGCTCTGTTTATCCCACCAAGAACCTTATATGCCTCTGAATGAACCGAATCCACCCTCAACGAGTAAATCTTAACACCAGCTTCCAGTGTATAACTGGCCTGTACAAAGTATATTGCAAGTCCTTCATTAAACATGAAGAAACAATGGTAATAATCAATTCATCATGCTATAATTTTCTTAGCCTTTTCTCCAAGCATTTCTAATAGTTTTGGCTTTCACAGTTACCACTAGACTTAGCAATATTAGACACAAACACGAATACACAAATATATGAAAACATATATAAACAAACTCAATAATGTATAAAAAATATTTATGCAAGTATACAATACCCTAAACATAATTATGGCACAACAAAATATATGAACACGACAAGGATATAGGAGTTGCAAGGTCTAGTTATAAACAACTGGTTCAGCTCACATTTACACAACAGGTACTTAGTCTGACACACAGTCGAAAATGCAGATGCACTGATCCAGAACAACATAAGTAACTTCTTGTTTTGGACCTTCAGTCTAAGCATTGATTTACTTCCGTATTAGATGGTAAAAACACTATTAATAAATAAAAGGAAATGCCTTCTCTAATAAATAAGCCATAAAGGTGAAACATAATCCTAACTTGATCCACCTACTATAGTCCCCAGCATTAGCCTAGGAATTATTTTATTGATCTTGTTATTAGTGACAATTCCATATCTTGTTTATTCCACTTCCTACCATATTAGACATAAGAAAAAACGCTAAACATACCTTTTTAAAGTTCGTCTCCACATCATTTTCTTCTTCAACCTTGATAATGTCGTGAAGATAGAGAGAGTGAACGGGAATTAGAGACATTTTCACTGGTCAATTTGATACAATTTTGGAACAACTCTAAAATCTGATATTTATTGAGAAAATGATCGGGATAAATAGGCGGCTGAGCATGGGAAGTTACGGGCATACGGCGGATAGTAGCGGGTTTCGCGGCTCGAGCCTGTGCACGCTCGAGTTTGTCGTCGTTAGAGCCCAAGAAGAAGGGGCTTGTTGGGGACTGGATGCGAGCAGCCATAGGGATCCGTGGCCTAGGGTTAGGGCTTAGTGCTTCTGCCATTGTCTTAAGTTGGTTTAGGAGTTTTGTTTCTTCAACAGTTCGACGGGGCCTCCTTGTTCAGAGCTTCTGTAGTCTGAAATTAGCGGAAAAAGAAAATGAAAAAAACAAAGGGGAAAAGCCAGTGTCTTCGCTATCTCGTTATAAGAAAATAGTTAAAAAATGAATATATATTTTAATTTCCCTCCAATTTCATGGTTTGAATCTTTTTTTGATTCTAGCGGTGTTTGTGGAAAAAACGCTGCAATAGATGAAACCTATTGCGGCGTTTTACAAACGCCGCTAAAGTACTACACTATTTATGGTGTTCATGAGAAAAACGTCACTATAGGTGTCCTCTATTGCGGCGTTTGTGTAAAAACGCCGCTAAAATTCTAATCTATTCGACGTTTATTGAAAAAATTTCCCCTACTAAATTGTCTACCTATGCATTTTCCCCTAGTTAACTACTTTTGAGCCTATTCCCATTTCTTTGTTTTCAACATATTCAAAAACCCGAGTCTTTTTATTTCATCCCTCTTTTCTACCCTTTTCAGAGCAAGTGAATAATTTAACCATTGTATGCTCCATCGAAGAAAAAAAAAAGAAAAAAGAACAGCAGTTCGAAAAAGAAAAGAAAAAAAGATAAAAAAGATGTTCTAAAAAAAAAAAGAAAAGAAGACATGAAAAAAATGGAAAACAAAACAACAAAAATATGAAAAAAAAGGAAAAAAATCAAATGCATTCTAAAAAGAATTTTGTTGTTCGATAGTTTGTCTTTTTATTTTGTTGTATGCTTAATGTTTTGATGGAGTTGAACTTGTTATTTGCTTGTTCCTTGCCTTGAATTCTAGCCATATTAATTAGCATTTTTCCCACCTTTACCAAAGCCCCGTTACAACCAATAAAAGACCCTTTGATTTATGCATCTTGTTCTTATTAGTAGTGGAGATTTGATTTACTTGCAGGCCTATGGTAATATCGTGTCGGTTCTGACATTGAGCGTTTCTTTACCCCCAAACACATTAAGTGATTTGAGTAAATCGAAGTAAGGTGTTAAGATATAAGCATTGAGATTAATGAATAAATGGATGTTACAATTGCATTTAACTTGTTCCAATCGGTGATATTCAATTGATTGATTTCTTGACTTGAATAATTCTTGTGGTCTCTACCTTGCTTACTTGAATGTGAAACTTGACAAAGAACAGTAAATGAAATATTTGATAAATTTGATTATATCATACTTGAAGACAAGCATGAGATAAGTGAGGGAGAATTTGATGAGTATTCAGAATCGTTAATATTTGCTCGTTATTTCTTCGATCTTGTGGATATATTGCTACAGATTTGATTGTGTTATGCTTATTTTCGTACAGGTCCTTACTTTCCAGAATTAGTGATAAAACGAGCGCATTCTATATATATTTTTTATTATTTGGTCACGGATGGAGACATGGGCACGACTCTGGGTACGACACGGTCTGACGTGATAGTTTCTAGAAGGTCCAGTCGGTGGCGGTTTCTAGAAGATCTACTTAGCGCGCCTTCTGGAAGATGGACGAGTAGGGTTGCATTAGGAGACTTGTTTAAAGTTTGAATTTAGAAAGAAAAAAAACAATTATCTTTAGGATTATTTTATTTTAATTTCTTTGTTTATCCTTAGGCTTTGAGAGGCTATAAATACCCTCTTAGGGTAAGCCTAAACACACATCTCAGATTACAATCTTCTTTTTCTTTCTAGTTTTATTAAAGTTTTCCCTTTTATTTTATTTTTCAAGTTTTCAGTTTTCTTTTATTTTCAAGCTTTGTTTTTAAATATGCTAAGTATGACTTTTGTCATGCTTAGTTAAATTTTTCATAAGCCGAGAGCTGAAGCGATGACTCAATTCCAACGGGAGAATTGAAACAGACCCTTAATATCTTCGTAATATCTCTCTCAATCTATGCGCTTATTTTTCAAAATCAAAACAATTTTAAAAATCAAAGATAGACTTTGGTCTAGATTTTTGTTGCGATTAAACGCGTGGGAGGAAGATTCGGCTTATAGAAAGCCCATTCGACTTTCTGGGAACACACTTGGCGAGATAGCTTCGCCAAGAGGGAATTAAGATTGGAATTGACGATTATAGAAGCAACAATCCGAGTCGGTAGCCATGAACTTAAACGGTAATTGATCAAAGACAATTGATTTTGATTAGATCAATTTCTGAAGTCGGAATCAAAGATTACCTTGGTATTTGGTATACAAAATAGAGTCACGGGGATTGCCCTTGTAGACAAAGTAACCGACATGAATCCCGAAAGGAAAATCTAATTCGATGATCTAAAGGAAATTGAGTCAAAGCGAAGCTTGAGGCTATTTTTACCATATCAATTTACAACCTTAAAATATTTTCTTTATTTTTACTTCAAATCGCTTTTATTATAATTTAAAATTCTTTTTAACACCCCCCATTTTACTACTTTCACGCCTGGTTAAGCAACTCAGACAGAAAATTTATAATTTTCTAAGTCCCTGTGGAATCGACCCTTACTTCTCTTTATTACATATTTTTCTTCATTTATCAATTGAGAATGAGGAATTTATATTGACATCGAAACGACAGTTGTCAGTAGTATATACCATAGACATGCTCATATGCCTCATATCTAATGCAAGCTAAGCTAAGGAACTAAAAGGTTCACAAATGGTATAGAAAGGTTAAAAATGTGTTACCTTTGAGTTTTGGTTGCTGAAAACTGTTCCTCTTCATTCAATGACCAACTTTTCCTTCCTCTAGCCTCAGAGCTTTCTCCACATTCAAAGGAAATGGAAAATGAGTTACTAACTCATTTTAGAGACCATAATGAACTTAAAAACACTTTCCTACTCTCAACGCATTAAAACGAGCTAAAAATCCCTAATTTTCTAAACCCTCATCTATGACTATATTGACCAAATCTTGAGATTGAGAGGTTGAATGAAAGCTTGTGATGAGGAATTATGATTCTTACCTTGGAAATTTCGTGCTAGGCTTGAAAGGCTACTAAGTTTCTACCTTTGCTCTTGCTTGTGGAAGAAATTATGATGAAAATGGAGAGGGAGAAGGTAGGAAACAAGGGAGGAGGAAAATAAGGAAAAGGGGAGGGTGGTTAGGCAAATTACATCACCCTCATAAAACCAAATCAATTTTTGGATTATAAAATGGTAGAATATCTCTTTGGTCCTTTCACTTTTATTCAACTATTAAAAGTCCACTCTTCTAGCATTTGGGTCGAACCCCAACCCTAAATCCACTTAATTGGGTCGAAACTCTTCTATAAATCTAGTGGGCTTATTTAAATCTTGGGTTAGCCCGAAGCTACTAACCCGAGATTTCGGGTGTTACAAGCTCATTGTTACAAAAAAAAAATCTCATCTTTATCATCTTCCAAGTTATGAGCCAACTTAACGTCCACAAGTTCAGCAAGGATTTCATCTTCAGGGTCCACACTAGATAATTCAGAAAGCTTCATATTTAAAGAATTAATTTTACTTCTTGTTCTATATTTCAATATCCTACACGAAGGCTTTACTTTTTAAACCAATTGTTAGAGTTTACTAGGGACGTCCATCCTTTATCGTTGACCAGCAAGATTTGATAAGATCCTCAAAATCATCTTCAAGAATCCAATTTATATCAAAACGAAAAGAATAGATATGGCTTCTTTAATTATCTAACATTGAGTCAACCGTGTCAAGTAAAACTAGACAATGATCTGATATAGTATGGTTCAAGTGAGTGACACAATAGTTGGGAAAAAGATCCCGCCAAGAAAAATTTGCCACAGCTCTGTCAAGCCTTTCACGGATATTGTTTGTTGATAATCGACCCCTTTCGACACTGTACCACTTTCCTTTATAGCCAAGATCAATAAGATCATAGTCAAGATGAGTGTCTCAAAATCCATTCATTCTATGGGAGGATTTAATACGACCACCCTTTTCTCATTTGCCAACAAAATCTCATTAAAATCCTCTGCACAGATCCAAAGGAGGGCACTACTAGTACTAAGTGTCGAAGAAGGTGCCATGAATAACCCTTTGGCTCTCAATGGGGCTGTATAGAAACCTGTAAACCTCCAAGTAATGGGACAATCCAGATCAATGAGTTCACATCAATATGCGACGATAATAAGAAAAACCTGTAGGTGTTGCGACCATCCAAGTGAAAGACCACCTCGAGAACCATCAACAGCCACATCCAAAACCGAATTGAAAGCCACAACTCCTATTTCTCTCCATTCTTTTATCAAACCATAAAAACAAAATTGGGACGACCTCTCTCAATTTATTTGAGACATCCGACTTCCCGTAGCTCCCCAAACCACAGACAACTAATGGTTTTCATTGCGGACAAAAGGCATGCCGATGAAAGAGGTAAGACATCATTCAATATGCTAAATGAGAAACTTCTGATGTGCGAGATTGAATTCGTTGACGTTTGGAACCTTCAATGAGCTCAAGTGGATGAAGATGGCACATGCATTGACTTTCCTTGAAATTCTCTTTGATTGAATCATCAAGATTTGATTTTGCCAAATTTAAGGAAGACTTTCTAGGAGTAATTATCGTTGTGATTGGAGAGATCCCACTACGATTCTCAGAATTACGGGATCCTAATGCCACCGGTTCTCTCAACTAAATACTGGATAGAGGTGCAGCGCATCCAGGAGGAGCACACAAAGATATATCCCATTCTGGAACAATCTGTTCAAATCCTCTAGCAAGCTTCACAGGGCACAAGCTTTCTCCATGGCCTAACATTCCATAGATACAGAAGAACACTGTTATTTTCTTATAAGAAAATCGCACAAAATGATGTTTACTAGTAGACAATAGCAGTTTCTTTCTATGTTTGATGGGCTGGCGAACATCTAATCTTACACGGATACACATAATTCCTTTGTATCCCAAATCAACATCTTTGGTGTCATATTCGAAAAAAGAACCAATGAAATTCCCTGAAAAGCGAGCAACCCTTTCGGACATAAAACCATGAGGAAAATGGGAGACAAGAATCCAGATGCAAAGATGGTTTATCAGGACAGTCTTCGGATCCTTCCCCATGTTAAAGTTTATGTAGAATCAATAGGTGTTTATTGAAATTCCAGGGACCCCCAAATCGATACAATTATGTTGACGAAAACGGGTAAAGAAAACAAAAGAACACGAGAATTTTACGAGGTTCGGCAATGTGCTTACGTCCTCGGTGCCTAGGCGGCGCTAGAAGTTTTTTATTCAATGATATTTTAGGTCTAGGTTACATCTCTATTTATAATAGAAAACCCTGGTACATAATTACAATATCAACCCTGTACCGTACCTAACAAATCTCCACCTTGGCGAATATCCTGCCTCTTGGAAACTTCAATGTGGGTTGGGTTACCTTGATCCTTTAACAACTCGAAACATTCAACAAGTTCAAGCAATGCTTGAACTTGTCTGTCGTAACTGGCTTAGTGAACATATCAGCAGCATTCTCATCAGTATGTACCTTCTGAAACAAAACCTCTCCAGATGCAACCAACTCTCTGATCTTGTGGAACCTTACATCAATATGTTTAGTTCTAGCACGATACACCTGATTCTTAGCCAAGTGAATAACACTTTGATTATCACAAAGCAACTGAACTCCACCTTGTTGAACACCCAACTCCTTCACTAAACCATAAGCCATAAAGCTTCTTTGCAGCTTCAGCCGCTGCCATGTACTCAGCTTCAGTTGTAGATAGAGCCACAATAGATTGAACAGTAGACTTCCAACAAATAGGCCCTCCACCAAGAGTAAAGACATACCCTGTTGTAGATCTTCTATTATCCAAGTTACCTGCATAGTCTGAATCCACATATCCTACAACCAAAGGATTATCCCGCTGACTCCCAAAAACAATTCCATGTTCCACAGTACCCTTTAAGTACCGAAAGATCCACTTGACTGCTTCCCAATGTTGCTTACCAGGTTTAGACATGTACTTACAAACTTGACTAACAGCATGAGCTAAATCAGGACGAGTACATACCATCGCATACATCAAGCAGCCAACAACATTAGAATACGGAACCTTTGCCATATCTTCAGCTTCCTTATCTGTCTTGGGGCACTGTTCTGATGAGAGCTTAAAGTGATTCGCCAATGGAGTGCTAACTGGTTTCGCGCTGCTCATCGCAACCTTTCTAGAATTTCTCAACATAACCCCGTTGAGATAGCCGCTCTCTCAATCTATGCGCTTATTTTTCAAAATCAAAACAATTTTAAAAATCAAAGATAGACTTTGGTCTAGATTTTGTTGCGATTAAACGGTGGGGGAAGATTCGGCTTATAGAAAGCCCATTCGACTTTCTGGGAACACACTTGGCGAGATAGCTTCGCCAAGAGGGAATTAAGATTGGAATTGACGATTATAGAAGCAACAATCCGAGTCGGTAGCCATGAACTTAAACGGTAATTGATCAAAGACAATTGATTTTGATTAGATCAATTTCTGAAGTCGGAATCAAAGATTACCTTGGTATTTGGTATACAAAATAGAGTCACGGGGATTGCCTTGTAGACAAAGTAACCGACATGAATCCCGAAGGAAAATCTAATTCGATGATCTAAAGGAAATTGAGTCAAAGCGAAGCTTGAGGCTATTTTTACCATATCAATTTACAACCTTAAAATATTTTCTTTATTTTTACTTCAAATCGCTTTTATTATAATTTAAAATTCTTTTTAACAACCCCCCATTTTACTACTTTCACGCCTGGTTAAGCAACTCAGACAGAAAATTTATAATTTTCTAAGTCCCTGTGGAATCGACCCTTACTTCTCTTTATTACATATTTTTCTTCATTTATCAATTGAGAATGAGGAATTTATATTGACATCGAACGACAGTTGTCAGTAGTAGATATACCATAGACTGCTCATATGCCTCATATCTAATGCAAGCTAAGCTAAGGAACTAAAAGGTTCACAATGGTATAGAAAGGTTAAAAATGTGTTACCTTTGAGTTTTGGTTGCTGAAAACTGTTTCTTCATTCAATGACCAACTTTTCCTTCCTCTAGCCTCAGAGCTTTCTCCACATTCAAAGGAAATGGAAAATGAGTTACTAACTCATTTTAGAGACCATAATGAACTTAAAAACACTTTCCTCTCAACGCATTAAAACGAGCTAAAAATCCCTAATTTTCTAAACCCTCATCTATGATATATTGACAAATCTTGAGATTGAGAGGTTGAATGAAAGCTTGTGATGAGGAATTATGATTCTTACCTTGGAAATTTCGTGCTAGGCTTGAAAGGCTACTAAGTTTCTACCTTTGCTCTTGCTTGTGGAAGAAATTATGATGAAAATGGAGAGGGAGAAGGTAGGAAACAAGGGAGGAGGAAAATAAGGAAAAGGGGAGGGTGGTTAGGCAAATTACATCACCCTCATAAAACCAAATCAATTTTTGGATTATAAAATGGTAGAATATCTCTTTTGGTCCTTTCACTTTTATTCAACTATTAAAAAGTCCACTCTTTCTAGCATTTGGGTCGAACCCCAACCCTAAATCCTCACTTAATTGGGGTCGAAACTCTTCTATAAATCTAGTGGGCTTATTTAAATCTTGGGTTAGCCCGAAGCTACTAACCCGAGATTTCGGGTGTTACAAGCTCATTGTTACAAAAAAAAATCTCATCTTTATCATCTTCCAAGTTATGAGCCAACTTAACGTCCACAAGTTCAGCAAGGATTTCATCTTCAGGGTCCACACTAGATAATTCAGAAAGCTTCATATTTAAAGAATTAATTTTACTTCTTGTTCTATATTTCAATATCCTACACGAAGGCTTTACTTTTTAAACCAATTGTTAGAGTTTACTAGGGACGTCCATCCTTTATCGTTGACCAGCAAGATTTGATAAGATCCTCAAAATCATCTTCAAGAATCCAATTTATATCAAAACGAAAAGAATAGATATGGCTTCTTTAATTATCTAACATTGAGTCAACCGTGTCAAGTAAAACTAGACAATGATCTGATATAGTATGGTTCAAGTGAGTGACACAATAGTTGGGAAAAAGATCCCGCCAAGAAAAATTTGCCACAGCTCTGTCAAGCCTTTCACGGATATTGTTTGTTGATAATCGACCCCTTTCGACACTGTACCACTTTCCTTTATAGCCAAGATCAATAAGATCATAGTCAAGATGAGTGTCTCAAAATCCATTCATTCTATGGGAGGATTTAATACGACCACCCCTTTTCTCATTTGCCAACAAAATCTCATTAAAATCCTCTGCACAGATCCAAAGGAGGGCACTACTAGTACTAAGTTGTCGAAGAAGGTGCCATGAAATAACCCTTTGGCTCTCAATGGGGCTTGTATAGAAACCTGTAAACCTCCAAGTAATGGGACAATCCAGATCAATGAGTTCCACATCAATATGCGACGATAATAAGAAAAACCTGTAGGTGTTGCGACCATCCAAGTGAAAGACCACCTCGAGAACCATCAACAGCCACATCCAAAACCGAATTGAAAGCCACAACTCCTATTTCTCTCCATTCTTTTTATCAAACCATAAAAAACAAAATTTGGGGACGAACCTCTCTCAATTTATTCTTGAGACATCCGACTTCCCGTAGCTTCCCCAAACCACAGACAACTAATGGTTTTCATTGCGGACAAAAGGCATGCCGATGAAAGAGGTAAGACATCATTTCAATATGCTAAATGAGAAACTTCTGATGTGCGAGATTGAATTCGTTGACGTTTGGAACCTTCAATGAGCTCAAGTGGATTATCTTGCCCCCCATAATTATATCCACAACTTCAGTGGGTTCATTAATTGGCTCAAAATGTGTTGAATTATTAACTGTAGATGAAGATGGCACATGCATTGACTTTCCTTGAAATTCTCTTTGATTGAAATCATCAAGATTTGATTTTGCCAAATTTAAGGAAGACTTTCTAGGAGTAATTATCGTTGTGATTGGAGAGATCCCACTAAGATTCTCAGAATTACGGGATCCTAATGCCACCGGTTCTCTCAACTAAATACTGGATAGAGGTGCAGCGCATCCAGGAGGAGCACACAAAGATATATCCCATTCTGGAACAATCTGTTCAAATCCTCTAGCAAGCTTCACAGGGCACAAGCTTTCTCCATGGCCTAACATTCCATAGATACAGAAGAACACTGTTATTTTCTTATAAGAAAATCGCACAAAATGATGTTTACTATTAGACAATAGCAGTTTCTTTCTATGTTTGATGGGCTGGCGAACATCTAATCTTACACGGATACACATAATTCCTTTGTATCCCAAATCAACATCTTTGGTGTCATATTCGAAAAAAGAACCAATGAAATTCCCTGAAAAGCGAGCAACCCTTTCGGACATAAAACCATGAGGAAAATGGGAGACAAGAATCCAGATGCAAAGATGGTTTATCAGGACAGTCTTCGGATCCTTCCCCATGTTAAAGTTTATGTAGAATCAATAGGTGTTTATTGAAATTCCAGGGACCCCCAAATCGATACAATTAGCATCTATTTCATTGTATAGGCAGAACAAGATCCTGCCTTCTCCCATTTCTGAAATTGAAATCCCTCCCATTGGATGCCATACATTTGTCAACGTGGAGCGCATCGATAAAAGTTGATAACACTAGAGTGAGAAATAAGCCGACAAAGCAATGATCATACTCTTCATGGGATCCAAAATCTGACTTATCTATTTCCAATACATCATTCTCCCCAGTACTAATAGAAAGTGCAGCAATATCATCTTCAACTGTAACCATAGATCATAATGAAACAAACCCGAGGAAACCTGCTGTGAAAGCAGAGAGAAAAAAGAGAGTAAAGAAAAACCAAGAAATGTGCTACAAGAGCAAGAGCAGAGAGAAAAATATGTCAACAATTTTTTAATGTTAATGATCTCACCAAAACATATATTAAATTGTATCAAATTTAAAACTAATACTCTTAAATTTATTCAGTTACGTTTTAGTGATACAAACTCGCGATTTTCCTAAAGTGACAACTAAATTAAGCCTCTTAATAATGACTAAAGCTGTTGTACATAAGTGACTAAAACTCACGTTTTAGTGTTCTTGCTACAAGAGGAAATTATCATTAAATTTACTGGCTGGATAACATAAATTACAAATTATTTCCTGAAACATGAACATGCCAGAAGTTTTACTTAAACTAGGTATTTTCATGATTTTTATAAAAGAGACTTGTTATTTATTTATCTTTTTTCCTAGACCAAGAGGGGGTGATTGTCCGAAATTTTCAAATGCTTCAATATTTTAGATATTTTCTTATATATTTTGTTAATAATTTATTTTTATCCCTTGTAAGTTCGAGTTCTAAGGTAAATTCTTATTTACATCTATGTAGCATTTGTTCGACATGATAGGTTCTGTTGGTGTATATCATTCTCATCCTTTTCGGATTTCATAAAGGAAGTCATATTTGATGTTGATACAAGTGGCATCATGCGAGTGTGAAGAGTACCAATAATGCAATATCTGCATCCCTTTCTGAGTTTAGAAGATTCATTTAATATAGGGTAAAATAAGAGTTTAATACCTACATTATCAGTTATATTTTATTATAGTACTTAAACTTTTATTTTTTTCAAAATCATACCTAATGTTTAGTTTTTGTTTCATTTTAGTATCACACGTTAAAAACTTAATGGATGGGCTCGCCAGCTGCCATGTCTACCATCGCCGATCGTCGCATCCATCGGCCGATGAAGCCCAAACTTTCCAACCCCAACTTTTTGACCCCCTGAATGCGATCATAACCTCCGTTTCACCAGGAAACGCCTCAATCTCCCCAAATCGATAATGGACTCTTCAATTTCTTCATCCTCCGATCTCCATGGTCCATTGTCCGATGGGCTTGAAATTGAGCTATGTTGGTTGAATTGTCATTCTCTTGTGGTCCACCGTTCGGATTGGTCGTCGGTCCATCAGAGCTATGCCACATCAGCCCGCCCATTAAGTATTTAACGGTGATGTACTAAAATGAAAAAAAAATAAACGTTAGGTATGATTTTATAAAAATGAAAGTTTATGTATTAATACGGACCAAAATTGATAGTTTAGGTATTAAGTACCCTTTAATATAATCGAATTCTCAATCTTCCAAGGAAAGGGCCACTGAATTATTAACCAAATTTCGTCTTCTCTGTCAACCTTGCCTGCAACAAGGTTGACGGATAATATCATACATTCCTACACCAAAATTTAGCTGCACATGTTCACACACAAGCATGCAAATGTTTGAATTTTGTATCTAATTTGGACTGCCCGATGCTTGAATACTTTCTCTAAATTATTCATCGTTTAGATGCTTGTTTTTCTCAACCCCTCAATTTTGAATTTGTATAATTACTCAATAGTTAATATGATTTTGTTTAGACATACATACAATAAAAGAATAAATGAGGTTCAAATGTGATCAGACATACTCAAAAGTATATTCGAAGAATGACACTGGAAATAATGAAAGTCAACAAGCTACTCACGTAGTCACGTTCCCTAATAACATTATTTTAATAAAATTTGCATATTTATATTCGATACTTTTATCTGAATTCGAACTATTCGTTGTCATTGTCAGTATATTAAATTTTAAATACAAACTCTTGTCCTTATTGAAGAACAATACAAAATCCTTGTGTGGAAGCAACAAGCAGCCAAATAAACAGTAACGGGTAAAACATTATTATTAATTTAATTTCCAAAGTTGGCAAATTTGATGTTACGCTCCAAACTTTTGTCTTGTTATTCATCAAAGTCCCTCAAATCTATGGTTAACCTTTGGCCAGATATTTTATACCATTTAATTTCACAAATTTTATGGTAACAATTACAGTGAATTTTTTTATAATACGGTTAAATTAAATTTGCAGCAACACCTTTTAACCTTTCCTAACATATTTCAATGTAATTTTTTTCAAAAGAAGTTTGGCTGGAAATTTAGGGGAAAATCTAATGATTTCGTGGGAAAAAAATAGAAAGATTTACTGTTGAATTTTTGTAATGACATAAATTTAATTATGGCTTAAAATAACTTATTTTTATATTAAAAACTGAAATAAATTTATTTTTCATAAGTTTTATTACAAATGTCTTCATTGTAATGATTTCTTGATAGAGAATGGAAAAGGAAAGGCGAAACGAAATGTGTGATAAATTCCTGGATGAAAGACGATTTTAATTTACCGCCAAATCTTTTAGTTTTGTCTGATTATAAATTTGATTGTTTCAACTTTGTTGAATCAAAATAGAGTAAAAACTCTAATTGATCGAAAAAAAAAACTCTCTTTAGAATAATCTCACAAAATTGCAAAAGGGAAGAATTCTTAAGAAAGCTTTCAAATGCTTATAATTAAGCTTTGATTGTTGGATGATAAAACTCAAATACAAGTAGGGTATTTATAGGTTACAAGAAACAATCTAAACTACTCATTAAAATAAACACTAAATAATCTAAACCATTGAAATTAAAACATGAGAAAAATACTTAATTTTCACCTAACTAAATTGATGTAAGCAATGACATCAAAACTAAATTGATGTAAGCAATGACATCAAATTAATTTAGGTGTGAACATATAGGCTAATATTGAATTTTCAACACTCCCCCTCAATGTTAGCCTCCATTCTTTGAATCACGCCATGCTGACGACGGAAATGTTCAAACTTTCCAACACTCAAGCTTTTTGTAAACAAGTCAGCAATTTGCTCATCTGTCTTGATTTGCCTCATCTCAATCTCTTCTTGCAAAACTTTTTCCCTAACAAAGTGGTAATGTACTTCCACATGTTTAGTTCTTGCATGAAAGACAGGATTCTCCGCCAGCCGAATTGTCGATTGGTTGTCACAATACAACGGAATTGCATAATCTACTGGTTGATGTAGATTATTCATCAACTGTATCAACCATGTACTCTCTTGAGCTGCCATTGCTGCTGCTCGATACTCAGCTTCAGTGGTTGACAATGATACCGTTGGTTGTCTTTTGCTACACCAAGAAATTATTCCGGAGCCAAGCTTAAACACATACCCAGTTGTTGATCTCCTGGTGTCATGATCTCCTGCATAATCAGCATCACAATAACCAACTAACTTGCAGTCTTCACCTTTCTTGTACAAAAGACCATAGTCAATTGTATTCTTCACATATCTCAGTATTCGTCGAACTGCTTCCAAATGAGGCTTCTTTGGATTTTGCATATACCGACTCATCACACCAACTGCATTAGAAATGTCAGGTCGGGTCAAGGTTAAGTAGATCAGACTACCTACCAATTGTCGATACATTGTTGCATCTTCCAAATCTTTTCCTTCATGTGCACACATTTTGATATTTGGTTCCATTGGCGTTGAAGTTGACTTGCATTCGAGCATTCCAAACCTCTTCAGCAAATCTTTAGCATATTTCTGTTGACATAGAAATATTCCTTCGTGTGTACGATCAACCTCTAGACCAAGGAAGTGCTTAAGTGTCCAAGTTCCTTCATCTGGAAACGAACTGATAAATTCTCCTTCGTCTGAAGAATTTCTGCCTCATCATCACCGGTTATGATTAAGTCATCCACGTACACTAGCACGATAGCTAGCTTACCTTCATTGGCTTTGACAAACAAGCTAGAATCTGCAGGTGTTACTGAATAACCACTTTTCGTTAGAAATTCAGCAATCTTACCATACCACGCCCTAGGTTCTTGTTTCAATCCGTAGAGTGCTTTTCGCAGCTTACACACATATTCAGGATGATCTTGACTCTGAAAACCCATTGGTTGGGTCATGTAGATCTCTCGATCTAGCTCTCCATAAAGAAAAGCATTCTTTACATCCATCTGCCACAAGTTCCAGTCTTTGTTGGCTGCAAGTGCAAGTAAGACTCGTACGGTTGTAAGTTTCGCCACTGGACTAAATGTTTCATCATAGTCTAATCCATACTGTTGAGAGAAACCACGAGCTACCAATCGCGCTTTGTACCTTTCGATTGACCCATCTGGACGGCGCTTTATCTTGTAAACCCATTTGCAAGATATGGTTTCACATCTTTTATCTTTGGTACAATCCCAAGTTTGATTTTGCTGAAGTGCATCGATCTCTTATTTCATAGCTGTCATCCACTCAGAACTCTTCGATGCTTCTTCGAACGTCTCAGGCTCCGTTGCTTCTTCAATTATGGCTGCATTGGCATATTTGGGATTTGGCCTTCGTATTCTTGTTGACCTTCGAAGTTGAGATTGTGGAATTGATTCTTCTGTTTCACTAGGCCCACCTTCTTCGTTTGGTTGTTGATACACGCCAGTTTGCCACGGATTCTGAGTCACTCTTTGTTCGACATCATCGCCATTTGGATCTTCTGATTCATCTGAACTTGTTTGAAGTTGAACATCATGCTCCCCCATCTTTTGTTGTAGTTTGTCTCTAAATTCTCTCGAATCTGGCAACACCTCCTTCTCTGAGGACCACCAAGAAGATGCTTCATCAAATACCACATTTCGTGACGTGTAGCATCTTCCACTAATTTGATCACAACATTTCCACCCCTTTCTCTGGCTGTCATATCCCACAAAGATACATCTAACAGCTTTCTTGTCAAATTTGCTCCGTAAATGATCAGGAACAAACACATAACATACACATCCAAATACTCGAAAGTAGCTAACTGTAGGTTTTATGTTCCATAGTTTCTCAAAGGGTGAAACAAATCCTAACCTTGGTTGAGGAAGTCTGTTGATCACAAAGGCTGCAGTCCTCATTGCTTTAGCCCAAAACCTTCCAGATACATTCTTTACATGTAGCATACTTCGACAAATTTCTGCAAGATGCCAGTTTTTTCTTTCCGCTACACCATTCTGTTGTGGCGTGTTGGCACAAGTGTACTGATGACGTATTCGGCATTCCCTTAGGTATTGAGAGAACTCGTTTGATCTATATTCTCCTCCGTTGTCTGTGCGCAAGCAGCATATATTCTTTCCCACTTCTCCTTCAGCTGAGTCTCTGAACTCTTTAAACTTTGAGAAAGTATCAGATTTTTCTTTCATAAAGAAAACCCACACATACCTGGAGAAGTCATCAATGAATGTTACCATGTACCGCATACCGCTAATTGACTGTTGCTTAACCGGTCCGAACACATCAGAGTGAACCAACTCCAAAGGTTCTTTTGCTTTAAATTTCGACTCGTTATATGGTAATTGGTGTGCTTTACCATACTGGCATCCCGCACAGACCGTGTTTGTTCTCACGTCTAGTTGAGGAAGCCCCTTAAGCATCGACTTTTTCACCATCACACTTAGCTTGGAATAGCTAACGTGACCTAACCGCATGTGCCATAGATCTGATGTCTCATTTTTCCTTGTCCTGTCTACATATGCAAACTCTGCTGACATCACGTAAATTGATTCCAAACGTCGTCCCTCCATTGTTGGTGTTTCTGAGATTTTGACGTCACGATAAACCTTCACGTCTTGGGGACCAAATAAGACATAATGGCCTGATGATGTTAGTTGAGCCACAGATAGCAAATTTTTCTTCATTCCTGGGACATGGTAAACATCTTGGAGTTGCACCTGGTTAGTATTATATCAAGGAGTAACTATTGTCTTACCGATGTGAGTTATCGGTAACCTTGAGTTGTCAGCTATCACCACCACACGACCTCCATTGTACTCAGACAGGTTTTGTAACTTCTGTTTGTCACCCGTCATATGATTTGAGCAGCCAGAATCTACGATCCAATCATTCTTGTAGTCAATCCGTTCTGGTGTTGTTACCGTGAGAGCTAATTCTTCTTCCTCCGTAGCAAATAACGCTTCAGCATCCCAACCATCTTCACTATTCTCCTTCGAACAAGAAGTAGCAGTATTACTTTCAACAGGCTTTTTCTTGGTCCAACAGTCTTATGCCATGTGCCCCAACTTCCCACAATTGTAACACTTGCCATCGAACTTTCTACTATTACCGCGATTCTTGGAAGCTCCCCCTGAATAAGGGCCTCCCTTTCCTTGGTAATTTTTCACCTTGTCACCATCCTTTTTAGATCCATTGCCAGTATACCGCTGAAAAGTGCCTCTGCTTTTACTGGTGTAGAGCGCTTCCTCTTCACCCTTCAGCGAGACTCCTCCCATTTGCTTGGCCATGGCTTCTTGACCTGCAAGAAAATTTTCGAACTCAACAAGCGATGGTTGTGTCGGCCATCCCTGTACAGCGGCAACAAACCCTCGATATTCGGGTCTCAAACCATGAACAATTATTCTTTTTATCCTGGCTTCCCCAATAGCAGCTGTCGGATCTAATTCTAAAATTTCACGGCATATCGACTTCACCTTGTGAAAGTATTGGGCAACCGCCATGTCGCGTTGCGCCATTGATAGAAGTTCATTCTCAAGAAGTTGCAATTTTGTATCGTTCCTCTTTGAAAAGAGTGTAACAAAAGTGTCACATGCTTCCTTTGGTGTTTTAGCATCCCGAATGTGCTCCAACATTTCTTCTTCAATTGTGGTCTTTAAAGCAAACATTGCTTTGCCTGCTTTAATTTTCCACTTTCGCAAGATTCCATTGGCATCTTCTGTCGTCGGTTGTGTAACTTCACCACCACCGACAACCTCCCAAAGGCCTTGACCTTGTAAGTATGACTCCATACATGTTGCCCACGTGTTGTAGTTTTTGTTGTTGAGCTTCTTGATTTCTCCAACTACTTGAAGATCACCCATCTTAACGGCAAGGCTTTGACTACACCGAACAAGCTTGAGTAACAAACGTGCAGAGTACTAAATTACTCTAAACACAAAGAAGCTCCACAAGGTTTGTAATAACCTCGACAATAACTCAAGAAATATTTTCTGATGTGGAAGATCAGTTAAAAACTGCAGCCACAGAGCATACTCAGAATTTCAAGAGATCTTAAAAAGCGTGGCTCTGATACCAATTGTTGAATCAAAATAGAGTAAAAACTCTAATTGATCGGAAAAAAAACTCTCTTTAGAATAATCTCACAAAATTGCAAAAGGGAAGAACTCTTAAGAAAGCTTTCAAATGCTTATAATTAAGCTTTGATTGTTGAATAATAAAACTCAAATACAAGTAGGGTATTTATAGGTTACAAGAAACAATCTAAACTACTCATTAAAATAAACACTAAATAATCTAAACCATTGAAATTAAAACATGAGAAAAATACTTAATTTTCACCTAATTAAATTGATGTAAGCAATGACATCAAAACTAAATTGATGTAAGCAATGACATCAAATTAATTTAGGTGTGAACATATAGGCTAAATTGAATTTACCGCCAAATCTTTAAGTTTTGTCTGATTATAAATTTGATTGTTTCAACTTCAAAAGAGTATTTATTTGTTTCTAATATTTAAAGGGTATTTTTCTTTTTGAATACGAAGGAAAGACAAAATCTTTAATTCAAAAAGCTACAACTAAATTCCTCCTCACAGCAGTCCATAACTTCTGCTGGAATGCGGTCGTAGACGGAAGTTTCAGCAGACGTCCTCCACGCTAGTTTCGCCATTTGATCTGCAGCCCTATTAGCCTCCCTTGGAACATAGCAGAACCGAACATGCCAATTCCGATAGGAGGTTTCAACGAATGTTGATTAACCATGTTGATTAACCACATCGGCCACCATAATTCCGATAGGAGGTTTCAACGAATGTGGCGGTACATAGCAAAGTAACGGTCCTAAATCACCAAGCCATGCATCAAACCAAAAATCAATGGATCTACCATTACGAAGAGTTCAAATGAGATTTCTTCGCACATCACTCCACACCATGGCCAGCCCACGCCATAGCCTAGAGCAGGCTCTCCTATCAATAACCACAGGGACCATATCACGAATCTTGTATTTTGATCGAGGTACTCTCACCCAAAGTTTTGAGTTATCAGCAATTAGCCGAAAAGCCAACTTCATTAGGAATGCTTCATTTTGGCTATGAACTTTTTTCATTCCAATTCCTCCATCTTTCAAAGGTTGGCACAACTCCTCCCACTTCACAAGATGCATCCCTTGTTTATCCGCTGAACCTCCCCAAATGAAATTCCGAATTAACCTTTCAATCTCATCACAAACCTTCTTTGGTAAATAACTTGTTTGCATTGCGTACGATGCAATCACGGACAACACCGCTTTTACAAGAGTTATTCTTCCAGGAAAGATAAGTGTCTCGTCTGCCATCCATCCAATCGATCTCGAACTTTTTGAACAATGTACTCATAAGTGGCATATGAAACCCTATCATGGAGTAATAGAACTCCCAAATACTTCCCTAGATTCTCCACTCTAGTGAACTGAAATCCATTACTGAGATGGACCCGTATTTGCTCCTCAACATTCCTAGAGAAACAAAAATTCATCTCCGAGATACTGATTTTATGCCCTGAAGCATCACAAAACTCCGTGAGAATATCTTAACAACTGATAGTTTTGACAGATTCGCCTTCGCAAATAGAGCAAGATCATCTGGGAAAAATAAGTGGGATAAAAGGGGACCATCCCTACTTAATTTAATCGGTTTCCACCTACCTTCATTGACTGCTTTCTGAATTGAATGAGCTAGCCTTTCCACGCAAATCACAAACAAATAAGGGGGAAGGGAATATGTAACATCCCAAAAATAGGGCTAGTGACTAAAAAATAAGTTTTGAAACTTTGAGGCATGATTTCAAAATTTCAAAAAGTACAGGGACTGAATTGGGAAATATTTTGTGGAGAATGGTTTAGTAAATATTGAAGGAAGTAAGGGTAAATTGGTCTTTTCAAAGGAAATATTTTTATCTTTTCTTTATAAAGGATATTTAGCACATGGGATGAGAGAAAAGAAAAGAGAATTATATAGCTTTGCTTATCTTCTTCCTCTACCGTGAGCTTCATTTGCAATGGTAAGTTCTAAAATTTAGTTAGTTTCTTCAATGTTTGGTGATTGGTTCTAAGCATGGGTGTTATACAAACTAAGGGAAGCTTGAAATGGCTTAAAACACAAAGATGAATAAGTTATGAGGAATTAAGAAAAATGAGTTTTAAAGTGAAATTTTGAATAAGGGGGTATAAATGAATTTAGAAGTTGAATTTGACTTGTCATAAGTGTGAATAAGAAGTTATAAGTGTTAAAACTAAGTTTGGATTATATGGAAAATTTAGTAAGATTCTTAGTTTTAAGAATTTGAATGAGATATGGAAGATAATAAGGTGTTGGAATGATAGAAGTTAGTTAAGGTGCTTGTAGTTGGGTTTTATGGAAATAAGGGAGTTAAAATAGAAGAATTGAGTAAAGAGCTCATAAATTTCGGGTAAAACAAGTTGTTCTGGGCAGGGTGTATCGGTACCCTATGAACATGTACCGATACCCTAAGACCAATTTTGAAAAACATCTTCATGGTGTATCGATACATTAAGGGGTGTACCGATACCTGTGTATCGATACCCACAGGCAGGTAGTAATGCCTGTGAATTTCAAATTTAATTTGGGTACCGATACCCAGTAGTGTACTGATACCCCCTTAATGGAAAATGTGAATTATGTTCATCAATTAGCTTATGTTATTAGAATCAAATTATGATGTTTAGGTTTTTGATGATTGTCTTGGAAATTATATTTATATAGATACTAAGCCTAAATAAGTTCCGTAACAATTGGCAAGTAAGATCGATCGAGGGAAAGACAAAGAGTTATAAGTTCTCAAATTGACTAGTGATGCCAGCTGAGTGCATACTAATAAAATATATGTATTTTTACATGGAAATTAGACTTGTGAAAAGTATGTTTCCGATATTTTGAATATATGATAGCATGAGTTGAAGCATGATTGGGATTGTGTACTATGTGAATGTGTCTTGCTTGCATTACATGTTATGTGATATGCATTTATGTGATATGTGTTATATGATAATGATCTATGAAACAATACAAGAATGTTATCTGAGCTACTTGATAATAGGTCATAAGATTACATGCATATGTAATATAAGTTATAAGATGAGAAAATATGTGTTTATATGTATACGAGAAGATATAAGAACAAGAAATAAGTCATGTGATATGTGAATATGAAATCATATGAAAACGTGATATGAGTTACACGATAATAAGCTATGTGATTAAATGAGAAATGATATGAGTACATGTATATATGATAATTTGGTTGCCTATGTGAAGCAAGTGATGTGATTACATGATCACAAAAGATAATTCATATGATATGAACATGTGATATGTAAACATAAGAGATTAAGTGACAGGAACTATGTGAATTATATGGAAATGTGCTACGTGTAAGTGATTTATGTGTATATGTAAATATGTGAAATGATAAAAGATAATGCCCATGTTATGTGTCCTGAGAGCTAGAAGTATAGTTGGCATGCCAAGAGTCGAGGGTTACCTATGTCCTTCGGGACATATGGACAGTTTACCTATGTCCTTCGAGACATATGGATAGGTCCTTCGGGACATTTCTACGCGGTCCTTCGAGACAAAGTCTAAGTTCTCCTAGTGGGATTTTTATACGAGTTGTGGTGACATAATATGTGCACAACCTCTATAGACTCACATATCTATAGTTCTCACATGTGTACATGGGCCATTAAAGATACAATATGAGAAAAGTTTGTGATGTTATATGTTTGTTTGGTGATATAAATTGTATGACATGATATATGTGTTATGGATTATTGTATATGTTATATGATATACATGAATATATGTTAATGTATACGTGAATGAGTATAAATGTTTTACTTGATTATATAAGAATCTGTTATAAGATATATGATATGAACATAAGAGATCATATGAACAAGAGATAAGAGATATGAAGGATAATAGTAAATGAGTATGGTAAAAACATAAATGATTACATGTATGTATGTATGTAATTGTTACATGAAAAATATGAGGTGTATGATATGATAGCATAAAATATTCATTCTTGGTTAAGTAATTAGGGTTTTCTTTATGAGTTTAATGACTCACTAAGTCATCGACTTAGTATGTGAATGTTTCACATGTAGGTTACGAGAAGGTTAAGGAGCAAAGAGGAGCAAGATATGTCAGTCTTTCCTTCACTGTGATCAGATTAGACAAGATTTTTAAATCATATGTATTTTGTTATCGAGAGTAGTTGCCATGTACTTAATGTTAGAATTATAAACGCTCTGATCAGTCTTAAAGATATTTTATTTGTAATAACATGAATTACTAAATTTGTATTTAATATAAGTGGAAAATTTTTCATAGATATATATATATAAGTATAAGTTTAAAAAGTCAATGTGACATCTCGAACTTGTATCCGGGTCGCGTATGGGTTGGGGGTGTTACAGAATCACCTTGTCGAATTCCCCTAGAAGGTTTAAAACCTTCCGTTTATTGCCCATTCCAAAGGATTCTTGTGGATGCCGAGGTTAGGCAATTCATAATCATCTTTCTTAAATTAGAAGAGATGCCCAATTTTGATAATGTGTCCACAATTAAATGCCACTCCAACCGATCATACGCCTTCTCCAAGTTCACCTTTATCATCATCCATCCCTTTCGCCCCTACTTTTTCTTCATAGTATGAATGACTTCCTGGGCGATAACCACATTATTGGATATGCTACGCCCCGGTACAAAACTTGTTTTATTCTCCATAATTGTCTTATAGATCATTGTGCATAGACTAATAGGAAGAAATTGGGTGAAATTTTCCGACGTTGTTACCTTTGGTATAAGGACCAATATTGTTTGATTAACCTCCGCAGGAATCACCCCCATGGCAAAACAGTCACGCACAAAAGTACCTACACTGGATCCTACTTAATCCCAATTTTGCTGGAAAAAAGAAGCATGTAACCCATATATGCCCGGAGCCTTAGCCGGGTTCATATCAAAGATAGCACCTTTGACCTCACCCTCCCTAATTGCATCATCTAGCGCTTCAAGAGCCACACTCGGAAACTGATAGAAAGCCCCCTGACACCGTACCCTACATGCAGACTACCTTCCGAGGTGAAAAGCTTCCGAAAAAAAGTCCACCGCTGCTTGTCTGAGCATAGCTTGATCAAAACACCACCTATCCTCCATAATTTTCAACGATATAATGGTGTTTTTCCTCCTCCGTTTCTTCGCACATGCATGGTAAAATTTTGTATTTCTATCACCATCTAAAATCCAATTGCATCGAGAATTTTGCCTCCAAAGACTTTCTTCATGCTCCAACACCTAATCAAGCTCCGCTTTCAGTTCCATTTTCAGAGAAGATAAATGATTTGAATCCTGCAAGCAAAGTGCACGATCAATACCATGAAGTCGCGCCATTAACTTCCTTTTTTTTCTTTCTAATATCCCCAAACACCTGAGCATTCCAATTTTCCAACGCCACACGTAGGCAATAAAGGTTACTCCAAATATCATGTTCACCTTTACAAGTGCTTCGTAGTACCGCATCGAACCCCAGGTGATTTTGCCACGACATGAGAAAGCAAAAAGGGTACACCGAAGGGCTTCGAAATAGGATCCAATAGTCGTAGTAAGATGGGACGATGATCTGATCCCACCTTCTCCAAATGGATGACATGGGAGCCATTAAAAGAGTTAAACCAGCTCTCATTTGCAATAAATCTATCGAGTCTTTGACTCTTTGGTATAATGATCTCCTGGACCACGTAAAAGGAGCACCATGAAACCCCATTCTTCCAGCCCCATGTCAGACACGAAGTTGCTAAAACCTCTACTTGGAGCCCATCTACCCATAACGCCCTCTCGTCTCTCCTCCACACGTAACAAAGCATTGAAATCACCTCCAAGCTACCATGGATACCATCTCTAGGTTCCAATGCTCTAAGTCCAAAGATGGTTCCTAATAGAAGCTGAAGGGCTTGCATACATCACCGTTGCAAAAATAAAAAAATTTAGATATGAATGTTGCACAATCATATGGATGAATTGATTAGAAATCAGCAAAATCTCTACCTTAACATCCGCTCTCCACAACGCTCAGATACCTCCACTGTACCCATGAGCCTCCACACAAAAAGAATTATCTAACCCTAGAGAGAGAATGACTGCCTCCCCTCTCTTTCCGCTGACACGAGTTTCTATTATTCCAACAAGATAAGGATTATGAGAAACCATAACTTGATGAAACAAATGACGAAACTGAGGGCTAGCCGCACCTTGACAATTCCAAAATAATAAGCTAAACATTAGTAAGAGATGGGTTTTGTTCCGGGCGGGAGGGGAGACACACGTTTCATAGCCTCCCCATTAAATTTCTCCCTGTTATCCTCTCTGACATTAGCATTATTCTCGACCACGTCATGCTCCATGCTCACGATGCTTACTACTGTAGCTCTTTCTCCCAGACGATCCACTTCATTCGTCGCGGATTGAATCCACTCAGATAGTAGGGGCGATGAGGGGTCTTATTCTGCTTACTCTTTTTCATTTTTAAAGCCTGCTTACCCATAATCTTTCCCCCAAAGCCACTGCTCAGTTTACTTGAACCAACCCTCTCACGTATACTTACTTGGTTTTCCATCGTACCATCATTGATTATTATTGCCGCTTGATTACCTCCTTCTATGTTTCGTTTTTACAGGTTAACTTGAACCTCTTTCCCGCCCACCGAAGGGGCAACAGAGAGTATCACACCATCCGTTTGAACCTTCAGCAAATTCGTTTTTGCAGGAAGTGTTAAGTTCCTTCCCTCAAGTAATCCAGTCCTCCATGGCAAGAGGTTTATCGGATCACAAACTGATATTACTGTCAGAAGAAAAGACTAACGGTTGTCATACCTTGTTCAAATGGTTTAATCATTGGGCAGAGGATTCAGATTATGTTAAAATGGTCAATTTTATTTGCGCGAAAAATCACGAAAAAGGTTCTAGGCAGACTCTAAGGGAGGTTCGGATAGCCACGAAGGATTGGGAACGGGAAGTGCGTAGAAGGGATCTTGATAGTCCAGAAATGCTGGAAGGAAAGACTGATGCTCTCAAAAACTCGATTGTTGCTAACGGAGGCAGCAGAGATGTTTTGACAGAGTTGCAACACTTAAAAGTGACATTATGGAAGGTACATAGGCGTCAGTAAAGAGAATGGCTCCAAAAGAGTTGTTTAAAGTGGTTTAAAGAGGGGATAAGAACATTGTATCAAATAGCATTCCGAAAACGCTATAGCGGTTATGATATTGCGGTCGCGCCACCGTCTGAAATCGCTATTCATGATTTTTATGGTGGGTCACAGATTCACACCGATCGCGGTCGATTGTGCCAATAATTTAACGGGAAACAGACGATTACACATATAACGAGACGCAATCACCGTTATTCAACAATGATTTGCCATATCTTCAGAAAAATTCACTGTTGATCTCAACGGAGATTTGCCTCTCCAAGTTCTACTTGAAGAACCATCCTTTTTCATGTCCTTCTGCAAAGTTCAGTTGCGATTCTGCAACCTAGATATCTGGTTTTCCGATAAATGGATTGACACCAAGACGACGGTCACGTCACGAGGTAACTGCAAGCCTGCAAGACGACTAGCTTCACTGTTGACGAGCTTTGACGTGATCGATGGCGTGATTATGGAAAAAGAGAAGCAACACATAAAGCTTAAAGGAAGAATAAAAGGGAAATAGATGAAACACGCGACCACTCGATTGAAAGCAAGGAAAGAAAAAAAAAGAGTGAAACAACATCCACTCTTGGAGAAATAGGGCTAAAATTCTTGATATAATAAAAATGGGTAATTCACATAATAAGTCCAAGTATTCTTTAGGATTTTTTTAAAATGGCCAACACTTTTGCTTCTTTTACAAAATAGTCGCCAAAATTTTAGGAAGTTTCAATCTAGTGACTCGACATGCAACTTTGCTTTACCTCGATTCACTGCAATACTGCACTATCAACCATAAGATTACCGCCTGCAAAAGTCGCAACATTTAACCTATCTGCGTGGAAATGTTCTGGAGTTGCCGATTCTAGTGTTTTTATTATACTTATATTTAGGATTATGCCTTTATATTTTAATTTAATACAATTTAATTCATCTATTTTATAATAAGTAAGTTCAAATATTTAATATAGTTCATTATTCAAATTAAAATATTTACTTCATCTTTTGGCTTAGAAAACATTTTAAAGTTTATTTGGTTAAACTATATATATATATATATATATATATATCAATTTCGCTTAGAAAACATTTTAAAAATCATTAAAAATGATTCTTTATAATTATAATTATTTTTATTATATTTTAAGATAAGTTGTGTAAAATTTAAAAAAATCACGACTACGACACCCACAGTGACCGCGATAGCATCCGTTATGTCCGCAACCACGAAATATGTAACTGCGAACACTATTTAAAACCCTGCAACATTTTTTCTTCTGATTGCTGCGACAAGGGGCCAAGTTAATCATATTTCTTTAATAAAAGTTGACGGCGCAGAATTTAGAGCCCAAAAGGATTTACGTAGGCTGTTCCAAAAGCACTTCCAATTGGGGTACAATGAAGTTAATACTATTCCAGTTAAACGTTTTGAAGTTCAGTTGTGAAGGCTAAATTTGGAGTCCAGAAAATTGATCGAGTCTCCTTTCTCAGAAATGGAAATTTGGCAAGCTATAAAACCAGCGGATGGTTTGCGTGCACCTGGTCCAGATGGGTTTAATTTAGAGTTTTTTTTTTTTTAATTTGGCCTTCTCTGAAGGCTGGAGTTTTGGATTTCTTTGCAAATTTCTTTCGAGGTGTCATAACGGATACTTCCTTTAATAAATCTTACATTGCTCTTATTTCTTAGAAATCGAGGGCAGATTGTTTAAACGATTTCAGGCTGATATAATTGGTCAGCAGTTCGTATAAAATCCTAGCCAGGGTGTTATCGAGGAGATTGGAAGCGGTAATCAATGAAGTGGTGGGCGAGAATCAATTTGCGTTCGTTGCTGGGAAACAGATAGCTGATTGTTCCTTAATCGCAAATGAAGTTTTTGACGACTTGCGGCAACGAAAGAAAGAAGCTATAATTTTTAAAGCAGATTTTAGCAATGCTTATGACTCGGTTGATTGGGCTTTCCTTGTTGCGGAAGACGGCTATCGGATAGAGCAAAATCGCAACTGATAATTTGAGAAATAAAAATGAAGATAAAAGAGACACAAAATTTACGTGGAAAACCCCTAAATAATATAGGGTAAAAACCACGGGCAACGGTAGAAGAATTTCACTATGAGAAAAATAGGAATTACAACCTCTCTCGATCTACCAAGGAGAAAATAATGATAATTCTCTCTTGATAAAAAGGAGAAAACAACTATAAAAAAAACTCTCTAAATTCTCTCTAGTATTGGAAGAAAGCTAGAATGTTTTGGGATGGTTTTGAAGCTAAATGAGCTAGGGTATTTATAGTTGAAACTTAAGGACTAATTTGTAAATACCCTAAATTACAATGGCTAAAAATATGATTCTACCATTGTCCAAAATTCAACATTTTCCAGCTACTTTCGGTGCCAAATTTCCAGCTAATTTTGGTGCATTTATTGTGCACACTTTCCACCGAAATTTGCCATTAATTTGGCCACTTCTATGTTGACTTTTCAACAATCTCCCACTTGAAGATTTGATTGTAACAATCATATCTTCACACCATTCTTTCTACCTTATACCTTTATGTTGCTTAAGTCTCTAACATGCCACAGGAGGATCGACACCAAGTAAATTATTGGTATTGATCGCCTTCATCGTGAAATCTGCTATATTGTCTTTGGTATGGATCTTCTGCATATCTATCGCCCCTTCTTCCACCTTTTCACGAATAAAATGGTATTAAACTCGTATGTGCTTTGTCCTTGAATGAAATGCTGGATTCCTTGCTAGATGCAAGGCACTTTGACTATCACAAAACAGAGACATACTCTTGATTGTGCTCAAACTCCTCCAATAGCATCTTCAACCAAATTGCTTATTTACTGGATTGTGTAGCTTCTACATATTCTGCTTCTGTTGTGGACGTAGCCACAACTGAATACAATTTTGAAACCCAGCTTACAGCTCCACCAGAAATTTTGAACACATATCCTGTAGTAGATTTACTTTTATCCAAATCCCCTGCATTGTCAGAATCAACATACCCATTGATAAGTAAATTTGATCCTCCGTAACATAATGCAACATTTGAGGTCCCTTTGATGTATCTCAGGATCCTCTTTACTGTATTCAAATGCTCTTTGCCTGGATTCGCCATGTACCGATTAACCACTCCCACTGCTTGTGCAATGTCTGGTCTTGTGCATATCATAGTGAACATTAAACTTCCCACTGCTGATGCATACGGTACTCGAGACATCTTCATCCTCTCTTCTTCACTGCTAAGACTCATACTGGAAGATAATTTGAAGTTAATAGGAAAAGGGGTAGAAATTGGCTTATAATCTTTGTAACACCCACAACCCGTACCCGACCTGGATTCGAGTCCGAGGTGTCACATTGACTTTTTCAAAACATTTACTTGTATAAAATAGTGAGTAATTTAAAACTTTTATACATGTAGCTTATTCAAAAGATTTCCAGAACTATTCAGAGCTGAAATGTTTTTGCAAAACCATTCAGTGCATATACAATTCAGACATTTATTTACATGCCAACCATTTTCAATGTACATAATACATCTAATTCAAAACATCTTTTCTGATCTGATCTTCGGTAAGAAGTAACTGACATGTCTTGCTCCACATTGCTCTCTATATTCTTCTCGAACCTACGTGTGAAACAATCACATGCTAAGTCGATGACTTAGTGAGGCAAATAAAACATATAATAGAAATCATAAAATATTCCATATAACAAAACACATGAACATTTAATACTAACTTATCATACAAAATCATATAACAATTTCATACAAAATCACACACCTTTTTATATAACAAATACACTCATGTACATATATCATCATCTATTTTCTTAGCATTATCATATATATTATTATCATTATCTCTATCATTATCATCAAATTATTTATCACATGATCTTGTACTTATCATTTTTGTATATCATATCACTCATATATCATTTCACCAAAAGCATATACATTATATATATTGTATTTATGTTATCTCTTTGATTAGCCCATGGTACACTTGTGAGAACTATCGATATGTGAGTCTATAGAGGTTGTGCACTAATGCTGTCACCACAGCTCGTATCATTGCACCGAAGTGCACGTAGAATTACACCGTAGTGCCATATAATAATGTCCATAAGGACCACATATCATTCCTTAAGAATCATATACATATACTAGGGATCAAGTATGTGTCTTATAAGACTTCACACATGTTCCACAGAATATATATATCCCGAAGGACCGCGTAGAATTGCACCGTAGTGCCATATAATAATGTCATAAGGACCACATATCATTCCTTAAGAATCATATACATACTAAGGACCAAGTATGTGCCTCAAAGAGCTCATAAATGTTCCAAAGAATATACATATGTCCCGAAGGACCGCGTAGACCCTCGACTCTTGGCATGCCAACTATACCCCTAGCTCTCATGACACATAACATGGGCATTATCATTTATTTCATTTCAAATATTCACATAAACATGTAATTCACTTTCATATCACGTATCACATAGCTTCTTTTCATATTATCACATAGTCACATAGTTCACTTACACATAGATCATTTCCATATAATTCACATGTCACATATCTCATGTTCTTGTATTCATATAACATATAATCACATAGATTACTTTCACATCACATAATTCATAGTTATGATTTCATATATTTACCTAATTACAAAGCTAATTCACATATACATGTTTTCATATAATTTCTATCATTTCTCACCCAATCACATTATTCATGTAAACATACTTATCATATCTTGTTCACATATGATCATATACTTCATATAACATATAGAAACACCTAGAACACTTTCACATAGCTTATATCATATTTCTAAATATATATCATTTAATAGTATTTTTATTTAGGTAATAATTTAATCTATTTACTTAATTCAATTTCATAATTTCATTATAATCTTTTCATATAGCTCCATAGATATTTAGCATATAACTTATCTTGTATATTCGTATCGTCCCTTTATATTCAAGTTTCCTAATTGATATACTATTCTCATTTCATTCTATAATTCAATCTTATTTAGTTCCCTTAACTCTCATTAAATCGAAAAGCTCTATTACACTAATTCCCATAATGGATCATACCACTATGTACTTGTCCAACTCATGTTTACCTAGTTCATATCACTTCTCATGAACTCACTCTCATCATCTTTTCCTATTCTTACATATTTTATCTCATAACCATATATTCACATAGACTTATATTTCATTATCATATTACTTATATTTGTTCTCCTATGACTCTTTATAAACATCTATTTTCATTTCCCTACATCTCTTGACTTATCTTCTATATTCATATAATTTCATAACTTATTTTATATTCTCTCATTAACACTTAACCGAATTTTTACATAAATCACATAGCACATACAAAACAAAACATATCAATTCATATAATCAAACATACATACACTTCATATCGTTAACATACTTATAATCAAGACTTAATGAGCTATTACTATAAGAATAGACTTATCATAAGTCCAATTTCCATATAATCTTATACAATAAGATGCACTCACCTGGGCCTCGTTGTTTTGAATCAATCCTAATCCTTAGTTTGTTCCGGAACAAGCTTTCATTCTATATCTACATAATAATACATTAATACTTATCAGTATACTGATTGATATATTCGAAACTATCACTCCTTAGGCTCAGAGAAAAGCCAATTTCATCTTTTAATGAAGGTATGCATCGATGCACTACACCATACATCGATGCATAAATCCTATTCGATGTTTGTATTTAATGGGGATGCATCGATGCACTCCTTATGCATCGATGCATAAATCCTATTCGATGTTTTCTTTTTAAATTAATGCATCGATGCACCTTAAACAATTTCTGGGATTTATCATCGATGCATCGGTGCACAATGAATGTGCATCGATGCACAATTCCCAGAACTGACATTTTAGCACGTAAATCATCAACTCTTCCCTTAATTCTTATTTTAAGCCCCTCTTATGACATTAAACTCAACTACCATTACTTGAACCAACTTATATCCATGTAAATCATCTTTAACCTCAAAATCCTATCTTCCTTATGAGATTCAAGAATCATACCAAATTTTCTATATGTTCTAAATCCAATTCTATCACTCCAAATCTCTTAATTTAACCATTGACAAGTCAAATTTAACTTCCAATTTAAGAAA
The DNA here is from genome assembly GCF_006381635.1 of Hibiscus syriacus. Classification (NCBI taxonomy): domain Eukaryota; kingdom Viridiplantae; phylum Streptophyta; class Magnoliopsida; order Malvales; family Malvaceae; genus Hibiscus; species Hibiscus syriacus. The sequence goes on along the minus strand of NW_024063140.1, from coordinate 19,293 downwards.
TGAACTCTACTTCAAGATTTCACTTCTCTACTTCCTTTCTTTAATTCTTCATATACTCCTCATCTTATGGTTTTAAGATAATCTAAGCTTTCCTTAAGCTTAGTTATTATCTAAGGATCAATAAGCAACCTTAAATTCATCAAGAATTTGATCCACAAGAAAACTCACCTTTAGCTTGGCTCTCCCACGTATGAAGAAGAAGAAAGGAGAAGAGAATTCGGATGTTTCTCATTTCCCACGTTTATATCACCTTTAAAAGAAAGATAAAAAATCTTTCTGGTCAAATGACCATTTAACCCTTAACTTCTTTTAATAATTACTAAATAACCTTCATCATATATTCAATAATCATTGAACTATTTCATTCTTATACTTTAGTCACCAAATTCTGAAACTTTACAATTTGGTCACTAACCCGGTATTGCGGATGTTACAAATCTCCCCTCCTTTTTAAAAAAATTCGTCCTCGAATTTTCACTGGATATCTTGATAGAAACATATCTTCTAAAGTTCTCATGTTGCTTCATTTAATTAATCTTTCTTGTCATCATCAGAAACTTACTTTTCAATCCTTTAGCTTTTCAATTACCTTTTTCCTTTATATATATATATTCATATCATGTTACTTATCATTTAAACAGCAACCAGTAACTTCAATCCATTTTCATCAATCAACAACCTAAATCCATCTCTAACCAAATTCGTTTTCCATCATCATTTAACCAAAACACGACCTTAAATCTTCTTTAAATAGGATTCAACATACCCTTTTAAAGAATCTATTCACATAACCTTACACATTTTTCTTACTTCAATATCAAAATTATCATCTGTACTTCCATATTTATCGTATTTGATCCTTTAAATCAATCCCTTTCATTTCTTTATTCCTTATTCCTTATACATAAATCATATATTTCCTTTCATGTTCACATACTCTTGTCTTATCACTTATACTCATCTTTATGTACCAATCTTCATTGCATCCTCATTACTCTGATAACCCATTTATTATACATAACTTCATTCTTTATCATTTCTTATACTTGTATTTTCCTTCCTGAAGGTTCCATGCAAATACTTATCTCTGTTTCTACATCATAGCTATCTGCTCAGAATATACAACTATATTCAAATTCACATCATAATCAATTAACTCAACTTTATCTTTTCCTTCAATCTTATAACTCTATCACCTTTACTATGAAACTATTCAATAACATCTGTTCAATCTAGGGCACAAGTCCTAATCATCCAATCATATACATCCTTTCCAATCTAAATTATCTCAAAATTCGCTTACTCAACTTATCAATTTCACCTCTATTCTCATACATCCTGAAATTTTTTTGCTCAAACTCAACATTCTAACTTCCTGTGTCCTATAATCTGATCATCGATATACACATTCTCAAACTCTTCTTATCAATCCTCAGCTTTACTCAAATATACAAATTCTTACTTCCTTTTCCTTTACTATACCACATTACTATGATCCAAATATGCAACTATATCCAGATCCATTTCAGATTTGGTTATCATATCCTAACAATATCTTATAATCTTATAATTCCAGTACATTTTTATCACATACTCTGGTTAGCCAACGCTAACTCTTTCCATCTTAACTGCAAACCCTTATCATAAACATACTCTTGTTTATGCAATACTATCACTTCGTCAAACTCATAAGCTCTGAATTAATACATCTTATACACTTGTCACTGATGCACTTATCCTTGATTCTTCTATAAGTACTCACCATGTCATTAGATCTTTTTAACATTCTTATGGTGACACTTGTTCACCATATTCTATCTTATCCACATACTAACAAAACTAATCCATATCGCTTTTTTCGATTCAAAATAATAAGATCTTCTTTCACTATTCTAATATGATTTCAACTTTATGAAATCAACCTTTAATATTATAAGACACTTTCTGAGGTTTCTGCTCTTCATCCTGCCTGGCCAGGGCAAGTGAATTGCTATCACCATCAGATTTGTCAGCTATCGATTCACTTCGACAATTTCTATAATCAATTTCTACTATATTATACAAATCTTGTTCTATTGGAAAGACAACATACTCCTTACCCTATCAGATCAGAAATTTTCACTCTGTGTTGGCATGTACACATTTTAAGACACTTTGGACTTTAGTTTATGCCGAGAATCGGCTAAACCGTAGCTCTGATACCATTAAATGTAACACCCCCAACCCGTACCCGACCTGGATTCGAGTCTGAGGTGTCACATTGACTTTTTCAAAACATTTACTTGTATAAAATAGTGAGTAATTTAAAACTTTTATACATATAGCTTATTCAAAAGATTTCCAGAACTATTCAGAGCTTAAATGTTTTTGCAAAACCGTTCAGTGCATATACAATTCAGACATTTATTTACATGCCAACCATTTTCAATGTACATAATACATCTAATTCAAAACATCTTTTCTGATCTGATATTCGGTAAGAAGTAACTGACCTGTCTTGCTCCACATTGCTCTCTATATTCTTCTCGAACCTACGTGTGAAACAATCACACGCTAAGTCGATGACTTAGTGAGGCAAATAAAACATAATAGAAATCATAAAACATTCCATATAACAAAACACATGAACATTTAATACTAACTTATCATACAAAATCATATAACAATTTCATACAAAATCACACACCTTTTTATATAACAAATACACTCATGTACATATATCATCATCTATTTCTTAGCATTATCATATATTATTATCATTATCTCTATCATTATCATCAAATTATTTATCACATGATCTTGTACTTATCATTTTTGTATATCATATCACTCATATATCATTTCACCAAAAGCATATACATTATATATATATTGTATTTATGTTATCTCTTTGATTAGCCCATGGTACACTTGTGAGAAGCACTAATGCTGTCACCACAGCTCGTATCATTGCACCGAAGTGCACGTAGAATTACACCGTAGTGCCATATAATAATGTCCATAAGGACACATATCATTCCTTAAGAATCATATACATATACTAGGGATCAAGTATGTCTCTTACAAGACTTCATACATGTTCCACAGAATATATATATATCCCGAAGGACCGCGTAGAATTGCACCGTAGTGCCATATAATAATGTCCATAAGGACCACATATCATTCCTTAAGAATCATATATATATATACTAAGGACCAAGTATGTGCCTCAAAGACCTCATAAATGTTTCAAAGAATATACATATGTCCCGAAGGACCGCATAGACCCTCGACTCTTGGCATGCCAACTATACCCCTAGCTCTCATGACACATAACATGGGCATTATCATTTATTTCATTTCAAATATTCACATAAACATGTAATTCACTTTCACATATCACGTATCACATAGCTTCTTTTCATATTATCACATAGTCACATAGTTCACTTACACGTAGATCATTTCCATATAATTCACATGTCACATATCTCATGTTCTTGTATTCATATAACATATATTCATATAGATTACTTTCACATCACATAATTCATAGTTATGATTTCATATATTTACCTAATTACAAAGCTAATTCACATATACATGTTTTCATATAATTTCTATCATTTCTCACCCAATCACATTTATTCATGTAAACATACTTATCATATCTTGTTCACATATGATCATATACTTCATATAACATATAGAAACACCTAGAACACTTTCACATAGCTTATATCGTATTTCTAAAATATATCATTTAATAGTATTTTATTTAGGTAATAATTTAATCTATTTACTTAATTCAATTTCATAATTTCATTATAATCTTTTCATATAGCTCCATAGATATTTAGCATATAACTTATCTTGTATATTCGTATCGTCCCTTTATATTCAAGTTTCCTAATTGATATAATATTCTCATTTCATTCTATAATTCAATCTTATTTAGTTCCCTTAACTCTCATTAAATCGAAAAGCTCTATTACACTAATTCCCATAATAGATCATACCACTATGTACTTGTCCAACTCATGTTTACCTAGTTCATATCACTCTCATGAACTCACTCTCATCATCTTTTCCTATTCTTACATATTTTATCTCATAACCATGTATTCACATAGCCTTATATTTCATTATCATATTACTTATATTTGTTCTCCTATGACTCTTTATAAACATCTATTTTCATTTCCCTACATCTCTTGACTTATCTTCTATATTCATATAATTTCATAACTTATTTTATATTCTCTCAGTAACACTTAACCGAATTTTACATAAATCACATAGCACATACAAAACAAAACATATCAATTCATATAATCAAACATACATACACTTCATATCGTTAACATACTTATAATCAAGACTTAATGAGCTATTACTATAAGAATAGACTTATCACAAGTCCAATTTCCATATAATCTTATACAATAAGATGCACTCACCTGGGCCTCGTTGTTTTGAATCAATCCTAATCCTTAGTTTGTTCCGGAACAAACTTTCATTCTATATCTACATAATAATACATTAATACTTATCATTATACTGATTGATATATTCGAAACTATCACTCCTTAGGCTCAGAGAAAAGCCAATTTCATATTTTAATGAAGGTATGCATCGATGCACTACACCATGCATCGATGCATAAATCCTATTCGATGTTTTCTTTTTAAATTAATGCATCGATGCACTGCATGTGCATCGATGCACCTTAAACAATTTCTGGGATTTATCATCGATGCATCGGTGCACAATGAATGTGCATCGATGCACATTGCCCAGAACTGACATTTTAGCACGTAAATCATCAACTCTTCCCTTAATTCTTCTATTTAAGCCCCTCTTATGAGATTAAACTCAACTACCATTACTTGAACCAACTTATATCCATGTAAATCATCTTTAACCTCAAAATCCTATCTTCCTTATGAGATTCAAGAATCATACCAAATTTTCTATATGTTCTAAATCCAATTCTATCACTCCAAATCTCTTAATTTAACCATTGACAAGTCAAATTTAACTTCCAATTTAAGAAATGAACTCTACTTCAAGATTTCACTTCTCTACTTCCTTTCTTTAATTCTTCATATACTCCTCATCTTATGGTTTTAAGATAATCTAAGTTTTCCTTAAGCTTAGTTATTATCTAAGGATCAATAAGCAACCTTAAATTCATCAAGAATTTGATCCACATGAAAACTCACTTTTAGCTTGGCTCTCCCACGTATGAAGAAGAAGAAAGGAGAAGAGAACTCTGGATGCTTCTCATTTCCCACGTTTATATCACCTTTAAAAGAAAGATAAAAAATCTTTCTGGTCAAATGACCATTTAACCCTTAACTTCTTTTAATAATTACTAAATAACCTTCATCATATATTCAATAATCATTGAACTATTTCATTCTTATACTTTAGTCACCAAATTCTAAACTTTACAATTTGGTCACTAACCCGGTATTGCGGATGTTACAATCTTGCATGTTGAATCATGACAAGATCTTCTTCAAGTAATTCTTTTGTGAAAGCCAAATCTTCCTATTACTTCTGTCTCGGTGAATTTGCATCCCTAGAATCTTGTTTGCTGATCCCAAGTCCTTCATTTCAAATTCCCTAGCCAGTTGTGCCTTCAATTCTTCAATATGATCTTTGTTGGGTCCTGCAACCAACTTGTCATCCACATACAACAGCAATATAACAAAATCGTTAGCACCAGACCTCTTGAAATAAGCACAAGGGTCTGCATTAAGTCTGTTGTATCCAAGGCACATAATGAAGGAATCAAATCTCTTATACCAACACCTCGGCGCCTGCTTTAGACCGTACATATATTTGTTCAACCTGCAAACCAAGTTCTTCTTTTCTTTTTCTTCAAAACCTTCAAGCTAGAACATGTAAATCTCTTCTTCAAGATTTCCATGAAGAAAAGTTGTTTTAACATCTAGCTGCTCTAGATGTAAGTTCAATGTAGCACACATTGCCAAGACTACTCGAACTGTTGTTAGTCAAACCACAGAAGAAAACATTTCATTGAAATCAATACCTTCTTTTTGAGCATATCCTTTAACCACCAGTCTTGCACGATACCTCTCCACTTGATCGTCACCATTTCGCTTGATTTTGAAGACCCATTTGTTACCAATTGGCTTCCTTCCTTGTGGTAGTGGCACAAGGTCCCATGTATTATTTTTATGAAGGGCTTCGATTTCTTCTTGCATCACCATCATCCACAGTGAAGCATCTGAGTTGTTTATTGCCTCCTGGTATGTTGATGGCTCACCGTCCTCTGTTAAAAGGCAGTTGTCGAAACGATTTTTAAACGGGGTGGGGGCGAGATTTTGAAAACCGCATCATCTTTAATTATTTTCTTTACGATTGAATTTTAATTAAAAACAATGCGATATTTAGAAAACCTCTCGTTTCGAAAATTTGGAAATTCCTTTAAGATAAAAACATATGGTTCGAGGAGTCGCCACCAATCTTTGATTAGGGTGTGATTGGGCACCCAAAAACATTGTCATTTTAAATAAAAATTAATTCTAATTAAAACGACAAATTTACGGTCTACGTTACCAAAATCCAAGTTCGGGAGTCGGTTACGCGTGGGGAAGGATTAGCACCCCCACAACGCCCTAAATCGGTACCTAGTTGATTAATTAATTTCTTTGCAACGAATTTCGCAAGTTCAAATTTAATTTGATTAATGATCCCTTAAAACCATAATAAATGCAAATTTTATAACATTTAAAAAGCAACAAAATAGGTTAAATTAAAATTACCAAGCCATTAGAAAGATAAAGAATATTCGATTATTTACAAATATTGAGACCAGATCTTTAGGTGAGTTCTAACGATCTTTTCTCAAATAATTTAAATAGCCGAATATTTCTTTTTCTTTCATTCCCAAATTTTAAAATGATTAATCAATTCTTTTGGTGGCGCTGTTGGGATAAGCTTTTAATTTAAAATCGTCAAAACGACCCTCTAGTAAGTTAAGAGAATCCATTTCAATAGTTTTAAATTAAAAGGATATTACCCTTAATCAGATTATGTAACGACGTAGGGTTACGCACATGAGGGCAACATACAATATTAAAAATTATCTAACTAATAAATAATACATGAAAAACGACATGCGATTAAAGTAAATGAGGTCAACATGCTTTAAAAAGAAATACGCCTAAGTACGTTCGTACGAAGTACATGCTCAAAATAATACCCACTTGCATACGCTTAAAAATAATTCTAAATTAACCTAACAAACATACATGAATATTAAAGGGACTAAAATATAAAAACAATAAACAACAGGCTATTTTCATAAACATTTCATTTCTTGGTACTCGAAACACAATACAACCAAAGTGCTACGTAGGACCACATTGAAAGTTTTCAAAATTACACATCCAATGCATAAACAACATCGAAATGGCCCTAACATGGTTCTGGACTAAGATAAAACATACCAAAAGTTAGTAAGTAAAATTGAAACCCCAAGAAAGCTCGATTTAGGGACCAAAATGAGACAGATCAAACCTAATGGACCTTACGCGCGGTTTCCCCAAACATCCCAAAACACGGATTCCCCTCAGCTATCAAGACGCTGCCGTTTTAGAACCGTTCAAAACTACGTCGTTTGGACGTATGAATATATGGGATTTTAGGGTAAACTTTGGATCCCTAACTCATTATTTCACTCAGCCTAAACCAGAAAACCCTCGCCCCAGCCGTTTTCTCTCAAACCTCGCAGCGCCACTCTTCTTCTCTACTCATCTCTTCCTCTTCCACAGCAGATCGAGACCACCATCTCCGCTCGCAACCCTCGATAAAGCCCGAGCCTTCCTAATCCAACACTCACGACAACTATAGAGGTAAAAGCTAAACCAAATCGATCCTACTTCCCCCTTACTCTCTCGTCTTCGACTGAGACAGACCCGAATGTTTACCCACGCCGTAAATCGGCCACTCTCTAGCGGTTCCACTCTCGACGGCCAGGAAAAAGAAACCCACCCTGTGACAGAACCAAACCTAAACCCATCTAGACCACGACCAAGGCTAAAACTTACTAACAAGATAACCTTAAGCCAGCCTCTCTCGGAATCAAACCAACACTGCTCCCTCTAGACGCTCTGACTCGTGATTCAACGGTAACCTGGGCTCCGACGAGGGACCAACAACGAGGTAAAATGTCTCCTCCCCCCTACTATTTTTATTTTTCTTTTTAGGGTTAAGAACATGCATGTAAAAAAGGGACAAAAGATTAATTGAGATACCTCTGATTTGAATTGGTTCTATTGATTTCCTTTTCGTTCATTCAAAAATGAAGGGAATAATACCCTTGGCTTACACTGCTTGAATCGAAAATTGGGAGCAAAACCCTCATCTTTCCCCCGTTTCTCTGTTTTTAATTTTGTAAAGAAGATTCCCCTATTGTTGATGATTTCTGTTTCGAAGGGCCCTCTCCGCTTTTTTTTCTTTTTTTCCTTTTCTCCCCCCTCTTCTGGTGATATATGGTTGCCTTTTTGTACTCATCCCCGCTGCCCGTGACCCTCTGTTCTGTTTTGCTCTGGATTTTTCATACCTGATTCCTCATTACTATTTTTATATTCCTCGTTAATGGTTCCATTTGATGTCTTCAATGGTGCAGAGTATGGGTGGCAGAGGCAATAACATCGGTCCCCTCCCCTTGTCTGTTGACTGCTGGATGATAGCCACTCGGGGAGTGGAGCCAGCAAAACGTGGGTGACAGCCCTGGTTGGTGTGCTCGTGGAGCATGGGCAGCTGATGACAAGGGTCTTCACGAGGGATGCTTGGTTGCAGTGCTTCACATGGGTGCACAAGTATGTGGGAGCCGAGGAATGCTGGAGCTCGGGCTTGGTGCTCGTATGGGCAAAGGAGCCTCACGTGAGGCTGCTGTGACCGGGTGTATGGAGCAGAACAAGGCCTTCACGTGGGGTGCTCGGTCTTGGGTTTGTCTTGAGCTTGTAATTAATTTGGGTTGTAATTGGTCCATAAATATTTGTAATCTATTTTGGACTTATAAGCGGACTTTAAACACTTAATTTGGGGTTGAATTTCAATTTGTATCTCGATCTCCAAAATGAAACATATACGATATCAATCCAATTAAGCACAAAAGTTTCTTGATTTTCATGTTGTCCCCAAAATGCAAGCTTCATTCATCATTTGAATTAAATTCTCATTTGAGCACGATTACCTCCAAATTAATTCTCAAGCATCTTAAATGAATTAAATTACCCGGACAAAATTAGGGTATTACAGCTGCCCCTCTTTGCTCGTTGTTGTGAACAGAAGAACGTAGCAAAGACAAATAATAACCTAATTTTGTCTGATTGCGGCGTCATTTTCCCTTCTTCAGTCTTCCTCTTGACTTTCGCCTTTATCTCACGTTCACAAACCCGAGAATCTTCGACTTTTTTTTTTTTATCCGATGGTTTGCTCCAACATTCTTCTAAGAAAGCTTAAAATGGCTCGGACGACTCATATTGTACTTGGGTGTTTTTGTCCAATTCCATCTTCTTACTTCAAAATTTGATGAGGGATATGCTCCACTCCTCCCCCGGGGTGAGACTTGAAAAATCCTTGGAAAACATGTTCACTCCCTATTCCTTCATGGAGTAGAAACTCGTACAATCTTTGCCTACGGGTTCGTTCCCTCTTTCTTCAGGGAGTATAGAACTTGAAAATCTTCTGCAAACGGGTTCTCTCCCTATTTCTTCAGGGAGTATAGAACTCGAAAATCTTTTGAAGACGTGCCTGCTCCTTATTCCTTCAGAGAGTATGAGACTCGAACAATCTTCAACAATCGTGTTTACTCCCTATTCTTTCAGAGAGTATGAGACTCGAATAATCTTCAAAAATTGCGTCTGCCCCCTATTTCTTCAGAGAGTATAAGACTCGAACAATCTTCAACGATTGCGTCTGCCCCCTATTTCTTAAGAGAGTATAAGACCCGAACAATCTTCAACTATTGCATCTGCCCCCTATTTCTTCAGAGAGTATAAGACCCACAATCTTCAACAATCGGGTTCGTTCCCTCTTTCTCCAGGGAGTATAGAACTCGAAAATCTTTTGAAAACGTGTATGCTCCCTATTCCTTCAGAGAGTATGAGACTCGAACAATCTTCAACAATCGTGTCTACTCCCTATTCTTTCAGAGAGTATGAGACTCGAATAATCTTCAACAATCGTGTCTGCTCCCTATTCTTTCAGAGAGTATAAGACCCATAATCTTCATCAATCGCATCTGCCCCCTATTTCTTCAGAGAGTATAAGATCCGAACAAACTTCAATGATTGCGTCTGCCCCCTTTTTCTTCAGAGAGTATAAGACCCACAATCTTCATCAATCGCATCTGCCCCCTATTTCTTCAGAGAGTATAAGACTCGAACAATCTTCAACGATTGTGTCTGCCCCCTATTTCTTCAGAGAGTATAAGACCCACAATCTTCATCAATTGCGTCTGCCCCCTACTTCTTCAGAGAGTATAAGACTCGAACAATCTTCAACGATTGCGTCTGCCCCCTATTCTTCAGAGAGTATAAGACCCACAATCTTCATCAATTACGTCTGCCCCCTATTTCTTCAGAGAGTATAAGACTCGAACAATCTTCAACGATTGCGTCTGCCCCCTATTTCTTCAGAGAGTATAAGACCCGAACAATCTTCAACTATTGCATCTGCCCCCTATTTCTTCAGAGAGTATAAGACCCACAATCTTCAACAATCGGGTTCGTTCCCTCTTTCTCCAGGGAGTATAGAACTCGAAAATCTTTTGAAAACGTGTATGCTCCCTATTCCTTCAGAGAGTATGAGACTCGAACAATCTTCAACAATCGTGTCTACTCCCTATTCTTTCAGAGAGTATGAGACTCGAATAATCTTCAACAATCGTGTCTGCTCCCTATTCTTTCAGAGAGTATAAGACTCGAACAAACTTCAACAATCGGGTCTACTCCCTATTTCTCTAGGGATTATGGAACTCGAACATCTTCTTCTTACAGGTTCGCTCCCTCTTTCTCTAGGGAGTATAGAACTTGAATAATCTTCTGTAAGCGAATTCCCTTTTTCTTTAAGGAGTATAGAACTCGAATAATCTTTTGGAAACGGGTTTGCTCCCTCTTTCTTTCAGGAAGTATAGAACTCGAATGATCTTCTGAAAACGGGCTCGCTCCCTCTTTCTTCAGGGAGTATAAAACTCGAAGATCTTCTTCTTACGGGTTCGCTTCGCTCTTTTTCCAGGAAGTATAGAACTCGAACAATCTTCTGAAAACGGGTTCGCTCCCTCTTTCTTCAGGGAGTATGGAACTCGAACATATTCTTCAAACGGGTTCGCTCCCCCTTTCTCTAGGGAGTATAGAACTCGAACATCTTCAAACGGGTTCGCTCCCTCTTTCTTTAGGGAGTATAGAACTCGGATATCTTCACACGGGTTCGCTCCCTCTTTCTCTAGGGAGTATGGAACTCAGACATCTCTTCAAACGGGTTCGCTCCTTCTTTCTTTAAGGAGTATGGAACTCGAACATCTTCAAACGGGTTCGCTCCTTCTTTCTTTAAGGAGTATAGAACTCGCATATCTTCACACGGGTTCGCTCTTCTTTCTCTAGGGAGTATGGAACGGACATCTTCAAACGGGTTCGCTCCCTCTCTCTCTAGGGAGTATGGAACTCAAATAATCTTCATTTTCTTCACTACTTTATTGTGAAGGCTTGAGTTTGATTTGCTTCAAAGGTCGAACCTGAAAATCAAACATTATCAATCATTAATGTATGCTTGAAGATTCGAAAAACATTATACTCAAAATTTAGAATTTAAGAGAATCTTTTCGAAATCATTCTCTTGTGAGAGCTTGTCTCGCCGCAATTGAATACGAGAGTCTTCCTTGACTTGACTGCCATTTGAACCTCTCCTTTTCAGAGACCTTGAATCGGTTAATGACTCCTCGCGCGCGTTTCCTTTTAATCACTTGATCAACTTCTTTGTACTTGAAAACTTTTTCTTTTTCTCCTACATCTGATGGTCGGATGGTTTGTTCCAACACTCTTCTGAGAAGGCTTAAAATGGATCTGCTTCACTACTTTTTGGTGAAGACTTAAGATGGTTTGCTTCACTACTCTCTGGTGAAGACTTATGATGGTTGCTTCACTATTCTCCGGTGAAGGCTTCAGATTGATTGCTTCACTATTCTCCGGTGAAGGCTTCAGATGGTTTGCTTCACTATTCTCCGGTGAAGGCTTAGGATTGACTTTCTCCAATCTCATGTGTACAAGTCTTTCTTCATACACGAAAATCTTCGTTTTTCTTCTACTCTGATGGTCTTCACTTCAAAGCAATGCTTCTTTGTGGATTAGACCTCTCTGTTCTTCAGGGTATGCCTTTTTAAATGCAACTCTTTGTATTTGAGGTTTGAAATCTCCCTTTCAATCATCGGGATTTCAACATTCTGCATCTTCTCTCTTCAATGGAAGACCTGTCAAAATCATGTGTTTATGCATAAATCATTAATGCAATTAAATGTATCTGTGTCATGCATTTTCTTTTATGCAGATGATGTCTCATGAATGCATAAATGTTGAATCAATCTTTGTTTGCCTTCAAATTGGCGAACTCAATCTTCTTCTACTTGATCATTATTTCTAGGGTCTGTTTTCTATACTCGTGTAGCAACTCATAGTTTCCAACTTGCATTTTTTACGAGCCCTTTGATATTCTTCTATCTTCTTGTCATCTTTGTTTTCTTTCTTCACTTCGGAGAAAGTGTTTTCTCTCTCAATATCTTGCTATAGTCAGAAATACGACTGTGTTGCCCCATTTCCGTCCTCAGCTCAACTATGCTTTCAGAGTTGTTCTTTCAGGACTTGCCATTGATCGATGCAGTTGATTTGCTTTACAAGGTAAGCTCAGCTCAAATTCCCGGTCTGCCCCTGACACTTTAAGTTGTGAGACTCATTCTCAATAATTCTTGGTCTGAATCTTGTCATCCCAACATGATGTGGGTTCAGTCTTTCCCCATTATCTTATACTGGTACGGGCCTTCAAAATGCCCCAACGCCTCAAATTGTAAGGCTCATTCTTAATGCCTCCTTGGTTTAAATCTTATCATCTCAACATGATGTGGGTTCAGTCGTGCCCTAACATATACGAATGTTCTCATTCTGTGTCACTACACAGTAGTGTTGTCAAATAGTTTGAGGGATTTTCTTCATGCTACTTAAGAAGTGATCAACCCTTCTAACACAATGTCTTTCATTTTCATTCGGGCTGAGATATGTGCCCCTTCTGAATGATGAGATAATCTTCTTCTTACTGGGTTACTGACAATGTCACAAAGAAATGTTGCCAGTTCTATCTTTCATCTATTCTGATCTCTTGGACCTTCTACTTCAAGGTCGCGAAATGCTTCATGTTATGGCGCCGCTTATTCTTTTCTCCAATAGAGGCACAATGAGCCTCACCCGCTTCAAGGACCTTTTACATTTGAATTGTCCTGTTTGAAAATGCTTTTCTCTCTTCTCTTATTTTAGGGAGTAAAGAATGAAAGAATCTTATAAAACATTGTCCCTTAATTCAGACTCACAATCAAATCAAATCATAAACATGAATTCACAGAATATCAAAAGAATCAATAGCTCTTTAATGTTTTCAGGGTTATAAATCTTTGACAAGTGTCAAAATTGAGGGGTTGGTTTTAGGTTGGCTTCCTATTTTCTAAGGCTTCGACCACCAAAATACCATCTCTTTCTTGATCGTTGTGACCATCACAACATGCCCTTCTTTCTTGGCTTGGTATTTTAATCGGATGCGGACAAAATGACGCAAATAGTATACTCCATTACTAGACTTTCCAGAACACTTCCATTTCAGTTCTCTGAAATCTTCCATTGTTCAAGCTTCGTAGACTCCTCTAACCAAGGTAGTGCAGAAATATCGATCTAAAAATGAAATTTCTGAGTGCTTGTGTGAAATTGACTATGACAGGTGTTCCTTAACTCCCTTAGTCCATTTTTATCGCAACTCCTTATTTAGATAAACTTGATTTAATTTGCCATTATCGGGCTAGCTGAAATCAGCTTTATTATAATTTGCCTTTATCAGGCTAGCTGAAGGGTTCATCTCATCACAAAGTCTTTGACTTGACAATCACAGTGGAGCATACACCGAATTGCCAGGTACCCGATCAAGGTCATGGTTTGAGTATAATCTATTCATAAAGCCAGGGTTTTCGAGTTTCCTCTATAACCAATTGCCTTAGTGGAATAGCTCAGCTTTATTGTATACATGTATATTATATATTTTGATGAGTATGTGGATTCAATTTCTTAAGCTGTCAAGAACCTGTCATAGTCTAGGTGTTGTTGAATGTCAGAAAATCTCATCGTTAGAGTTCAATTTCCAAGCAACTGACCTAAACTAGATTCACCTACTCGACTATTTCATCCGTAAAGATCATAATCATCATCGAACGTCGTCAACAAAAATGGTCTAGTCAATTTTGTAATGTATACGCAAAAGATGCCCCATGTTGTCCGCTCCTATGCATACCTGAATACCAAGCCTATGGTTCATTCCCTTATGATAGGAGAAGGCTATATCGGTTCCTGTAAGAAAAGGGTATGGTGTTCGATTGTATCTTCTGGGGGTAAGGTCAAGGTCCTTGTTTTATCGGGTTTCAATCTTGTCATTTTGTCAAAGATTTATAACTCTAATCATTAAAGAGCTTTTAATTCAATTGATATTCAAAGAATTTCAAGTTGAAAATTCGATTCAATGCTCACCATCCTTAAAGTAACATGAATTCATTTAAAATATCCTTACAAACAGAAAGATGAGAAAGTACAAAAAAAACATGTTCAAACAAGATGCTGCAAAATGAAAAATGCGATTGTGGTGGAGCACAACCTTCACTTGTTCAACCAAAAGGCCCTACTTTCCCTAGAATAGCGGGTGCCCCGTTGGATTAGGGTTTTTACCCTCACTTACTCCCCATTTCTCGATCACTTCTCTTGTCAGGACTCCTTTTTCAACGAGCCTTTCTATCTCTTCCATCAATGGTATACACTTATCAGTGTGATGGCCCAATGCCCCTAGATGAAAATCGCAAGCACTATTCGGGTCATAGCCATAAGCGGATGGGCTAGTCTTCATTCTTAATGGCCTTGGAGTGAGGTATTGATTCTTGATTAAAGGGGATAGCAAGTCAGAAATGGGCACTTGAAAAACCTTGAGGGTCGTATTTTCCCAAGACATCTTCTGCGGCCAGTCTCGGACTACCTCTCCTTTGACTTTTATCTTGTCACTTCCCACTTCTATCTTCTTTTTTAGTGTCAGAGAGATCTCAAGAGTTGGGTAATTTATCTCTGCTTCACATACCTCGATTTCCTTGACTTTGCTCTTCTCTTTTTCAACACTCTCTTCCGTATGTACTTCACTTGTTTTGACCCGCCAACTCTATTCTGGGGATTGACTTTCAGCTGTTTAGCATCCACCTCTATAACTCCTTGAGCCAAAAGATCTCGGACTTGTCGTTTGAAGTTGCTATAATTATCGATGGAGTGTCCTCGGGCTCCCGCATGATATTCACAGGAAACTTTCTCATTATACCAACTCGGATAAGGGGGCAACAAAGGCTTGGCCAGACGTGGAGCAATCAGCTGGGCTTGGAGCAACTTGGGATATATCTGGCTATATGAAAGCTCTTTTGACCCTACTTTCTCCTTGCCGTTATTATGATCATATTGAAGACCCTGTGACTGACCACTGGAACGTTCACTTTGAAGGTTAACGTTTGACCAACATCTTGGGAGAGACATTGATTTGCATATCTCCCTTCATCGACAAGTTTTGAGCTTCCGGGGAGCTTAGGTTTTCCATTTTCAAAGCATAACAACCCTTCCGTGATGAAGTTTTGAACTTTATATCTCAGGATCGTACAATCTTCTGTAGAGTGACTAAACTCTTGAGAATGATAACCGCATGATCTTTTGACACCTTGCCAGTCTGGACGCAAATAAGTATTATACCTCGGAGGAAAAGGCTTTAGGAGCCCACTTTCAAAAGAAAGGGTAACAAGTCTGAATATGAGATCGGAATCGAAATCAGAGACATCCCCTTCTTCTTTTCTATTCTTTTTGGCCTTCTTCACTGGCATTTGAACATCCTCTATGCCTCTCTTCTTTGAGTCCGGCTCCACTTTCGTATTAGAAGTTTCACCCTTAACTTCTGCTTTTCCAGTATGATCTCCGTAGCATCTTCTGGAATCTTACTTGATTTTGGAGTTGACTTGAATTACCACATCCCCTAACAAGTTCTGATCATTTGCTATCATCACATTGGCTGCAGCGCTAACCTTCAGATTCTCACCCGAAGTCTTCATCTTTCTTGTGTAACAGGGTCATCTGATGATTTCTCCCCATATATCACTGTAATCATCATGCTCATCAACTTGGACATTTGTTCCCTAGATTCAACTTGGAACTTCTTTACTTCATCAATCATTTCTTGTTGGGTCTTTACGGCCGTTCTTGAATTCTCTCGATCCTACTAACTCGTGCTAATATCTCATTCATTGCTCTCTATCTTTCCAGAAACACGTCTCGGGGTAACTTCAACTTGCTTTCAGAGCTTCTGCCACATCATCATTCACGAGTTACTCTCATATTTTCATGATTGATGCATGAAAAATGCTTAAATTAATACATGCAATGCGAAAATGCAAAATGCAAATGCAAATGCACGGGTGTTTCCCAAAAGTGACCACTTAAGAACAACCGTTCACTTAGACAACAAGAATTTCGTAAGTACACCATGTAGTCAAAATACAACTGCGATTTTTCATCTCTTCATTTCCTTGAGTCGTACTCTTCATGGGATCTGGTATCGCACCTCCAAAGTTGTTGGCGTATTTCATCACCTTTGATGACGTCGAATGTCTTTAAATTGAATCTTGAAATCTCCATTCTCACCTCCAATGTGAAGTGGTCTTCATGTCGTTATGAAGGGTCTTCTCGTCCTTGGTATGACTGTATCTATCCCTTGAGTCAACATCTTGGCCTTTGCAGCTTTAAAGGAATTCTTCAATCAGCTTCAGATCTCTTCGTTCATCGGATGTCCTCCTTCATGGATCATTTGAACATCTCTGGATCTCCCGGTTTTGACTACATAGTGGAGAATTTCTTACCTCAATATGTTCAGCCTTCTTCTTTTCAATCACTTGTGAATTAACACCCCTTGATGACATGAGGATGCAAATGTAATAAAATCAAAATAAACAGACATAGAACAAAAACGGGTTAGTACACGCAAGATAAACAACAATATAGTGAGTACCGTAAATATCAAATAAAACCTACCCTCGCATGCTGGCTACCCAATCATGCTTTAGTAGATCCTACCCGACATGATATCTACCCATGCTTTGTTGTTCACAAAAAAATCCTAACTGCATGGTATCTAATTCACATGCTTGCTCAAAAAAAAAACCAACCACATGATCTCTAGTCCGCATACTTTTTGCAAAAATAAATAAATTCGAGGAAAATGTTAGAATGAGTTTCCCCTCTGCGACTTTCGAAGAAAAACGGGCAGAGGGTTCGGTACAAAACAAGGAGAATTCTGGTATCACTAACAAGGTCCTCGAATTATCCTTTGCTGGTTCCCCCTTGGGCTTGCCAGACCCTCGATCCTCACCCATTATAGGCTTAAAACGAATCAAGTTCAATTTCGAGAGGATACATTTCCCTATGTCCATGCGAGGAAACTCAATGTTCACTCGTAAACATAAGGCATGTACCCCAGAGGTTACTTGCTAAAGCCCATGCGGAGAAAAGTAATTTTTCTCACGTAAGCGTAGCTTTCACCCTACTTAATGGGACAGAGCACAGTTAGAAGGCTTTAAATATCAAAATGGTTGTTGCGACAGTAAAGGAGAAATCCATAATCCTTTCCCTCGATCCAAGAAACACAACAAACTACAGTGAAGGTCAAAAAACTCTAACATGTAAATCACACGTTAGTACAACTATTTATTTGTTAATTAAAGCGCAAATTAAAATGCAAACAACAATTTAAAACAAATCAGGGATCAAAAATCAAATTAAAGTGAACTTACAACTTTCGTTTGCAAAGACAATTAATTAATCGACTATAGGCCTGACTCTCTAAAATTCCCCAGCGGAGTCGCCAAGCTGTCGAAACGATTTTTAAACGGGGGGGGGCGAGATTTTGAAACCGCATCATCTTTAATTATTTTCTTTACGATTGAATTTTAATTAAAAACAATGCGATATTAGAAAACCTCTCGTTTCGAAATTTGGAAATTCCTTTAAGATAAAACATATGGTTCGAGGAGTCGCCACCAATCTTGATTAGGGTGATTGGGCACCCAAAAACATTGTCATTTTAAATAAAAATTAATTCTAATTAAAACGACAAATTTACGGTCTACGTTACCAAAATCCAAGTTCGGGAGTCGGTTACGCGTGGGGAATGATTAGCATCCCACAACGCCCTAAATCGGTACCTAGTTGATTAATTAATTTCTTTGCAACGAATTTCGCAAGTTCAAATTTAATTTGATTAATGATCCCTTAAAACCATAATAAATGCAAATTTTATAACATTTAAAAAGCAACAAAATAGGTTAAATTAAAATTACCAAGCCATTAGAACGATAAAGAATATTCGATTATTTACAAATATTGAGACCAGATCTTTAGGAGTTCTAACGATCTTTTCTCAAATATTTAAATAGCCGAATATTTCTTTTTCTTTCATTCCCAAATTTTGAAATGATTAATCATTCTTTGGTGACGCTGTTGGGATAAGCTTTTAATTTAAAATCGTCAAAAAGACCCTCTAGTAAGTTAAGAGAATCCATTTCAATAGTTTTAAATTAAAAGGATATTACCCTTAATCAGATTATGTAACGACGTAGGGTTACGCACATGAGGGCAACATACATATTAAAATTATCTAACTAATAAATAATACATGAAAAACGACATGCGATTAAAGTAAATGAGGTCAATGCTTTAAAAAGAAATACGCCTAAGTACGTTGTACGAAGTACATGCTCAAAATAATACCCACTTGCATACGCTTAAAAATAATTCTAAATTAACCTAACAAACATACATGAAATTAAAGGGACTAAAATATAAAAACAATAAACAACAGGCTATTTTCAAAACATTTCATTTCTTGGTACTCGAAACACAATACAACCAAAGTGCTACGTAGGACACATTGAAAGTTTTCAAAATTACACATCCAATG